>NW_027361696.1:86587500-87187500 GCF_039654945.1 Dendrobates tinctorius | reverse complement strand
TTTATACATTGCCTTTCCAAATATAAATACATGAAAAACGAATCCAGATTAAGTGCAACAGAATTACTAAACACGATTCTACTGACTAAAAAAAAAACATTCAAGATGAGAATTAATGGATCAGGAAATAAGTAACCACTTACATAACTTCCAAAGTGACCTGTTTTTCAACCATTTTGTGCTGCTTTGAGCATATGAGGGGATGTAATCCTACATTGTATATAGAGTGCAAAATAAATGTGTTAAGGAAGAGAAGAAATGTTAATATCTCTTCCCAGAGGTCATTATCAGGGTGACAGCTGATGGAAGTCATTTAAATGCTTGCTTGTATTGGAAACATTTACATGCGATATGTGAAGTATGATGCTAGAGACAGGAAGATAGCATAACATTATATTTCATCTAATAAAGATTAAATATAAAAATCTAGAATGGATTTGTCAATAAATTATGAGTGAAATCTTGAAATCTCTCATAGATGCTGAATCCTTCCACACTTGTTCAACCTTTGAATCAATGACAAATAAATTTCTCTTCTCATCCTCTCTATATTAGTGATCCTAAGAGCCTTGTCCAGTCCCTGGCAGTCAGTAGTTACCTACATAAAATTTGATTACAAATTATTATTATTGTATTTTTCACTTCTTCATTTATCATGCATTTACAACCACATCACAGAGAAAAGAAGTCTTGATGTTACACATCATTCCCTGGTGTCCTGGGCTCCGCTTCCTTCCCCTGGGTCTGATGCCCTCTGTTATGCTCCACAGTAAGTTTTGCAGGTTGCCCGGAAAGACACCATTGTCTTTCGAATGAGTTCCTAGTCTTCTCTGTGTGTTGTGCTCCACCTTCTGTCCATACAGTGCTAATTCCTTCCATCCCTGAAGGGTTCCAATTCATATGTCCTGCTGCTCCTCACTGCACAAATGCCTTCCAGCTTGCTGCATCAATCTCTGAGGTCAGTGGGCCCAACCAGACCTGTGGAGTAGAGGATCCAAGTCATCTTGTGAGCCTAACACTTGACCCATTCTGTGCTAACAAAAACATGACAATAACTCTGCTAATTTATAAAAGTTCCCTTACTATCTGTTGTCAACTCTCAATAGAAAAAATCTTCAAAAAAGCCTCAAAAGTTATCATAAGGGCTAAATGCAACAGCAGACTCATGAGTGAGTCTTCTTGACCTCTTGTTGAGTATAGAATTTTCAGCCTCTTTCCTTTTCATTTTCCTTTCAGATTCCAGTTCCAATTTCTCTCCTCTTTTCAAAGATCCTATTAGACAATAACAGGCAGATTTGACTTTTAGAAAGATCTCTATACCCGTGACAGTGATTCAGTGTTTGCAGTGATGTATGATTGTAGTTGTAATTATGACTCTTGCAGGGAAATGAGACTACCCACTTCTACATAGGGCTTAGAAGTATTCAGCTTGTCTGTTATTATTGATTTGATCAAATAGTAAAGCTGGACATACAGAAAGCACAAATAGAGTAGAATAGGTATGCCAATCTGATAGGGTTGTGACTGTCACAACTAATATAAAAGCAATAAAATGCCATGCAGAAAATGAGGAATACGTTTTTTCAGAGTCCGCACTGCCCAAGGTTCAAAAGTGTAGTCACACTCAACGTTAGAGCATGAATGTGGTTCATTGTGTCAACGCGTTTCAGGTTTTCCAAATCTCTTCATCAGGACCAAACCACATTGCTAGAATACAACTCAAAGAGAATATATGGACAATATATTTACAAAAGGGGCCGCGGCAACAAACGCATTCGATCTTTCCTTTTTCACAAATGGCAGCATACACATATAAATGTTTCATATACATTTAATCATTTAATTATTTAATTTATCATTTGTACCTGTCACAGTAACATACTTTCATGTTTTTGTGTTTTGCTTTCACTCTGTATACGCTATAGTGACGTGGTATCATACGACTGCAAAGGTTTGTTACTGCGAGCTCTTTTTGAATACATTGTCCATATTTTAACCCACTTTTTGAGTTGTATTCTTTCACTGTGCTTTGGTCCTGATGAAGAGGTTTGGAAACCTTGAAACGCATTGACATAACAAACCGCATTATGTGTGACTACACCTTTGAACCTTGGCAGCGTGGACTCTGAACCACCGTATTCCTCATTTTCTGCATGGCATTAATCATGCGATGCCATAGAGAAGCATTAACTGGATAGAAGGACAAAATGAGCAATTGTAAGTACACAATTGCCATATAATATATTAGGAGGATAAAATTTTGAATGGAAGTAATTTGATGGAAGTGTTTCTTTAATGAATCAGAAGCTTCTGATGCCAACATGCCAGTCTTGTTGTTTACACTAGTCTTGATGACTCAGGGCCATAATGTTCTATTCTAGAAATAATAATAAAGCTTTCTTTAATAAATGCAATATTTTAATACTTTAGACACTGTAAATAATTTTATCCAAATCCCTAATAGTGTTTGATGTAATTACGGTATATAGCATTATTCACATTTAATCTTTTTGCTAGATTTCCTGCCTTCACATCCTAGTGAGCCAAGTCATTAATATACTTTATCAGTTTCTTCATGGTATTTGGGTGTCAGCAGAGAGAATGACCTTTAAACACAACAGGAGCTTACATCAATTCCCAGTCCTGGCAGCCAACAAGACAGAGCTGTCAGCAAACACTTTGAGATTTCGAGGTGACAAAAAACAGAAAGAATGACAGCTGGGACTGTAGTATGTTTATGCTAGGTCCACTCGGGTATGAAGGTAACTATATTGCATTAGTAAAATGTTTTCTATCTTCTGCATGTTTACTGCCAAAAAGAATCATACAAAATTCATTCAACAAGGGAAATTGGTTATTTTCATTGTATTGTTTTGCCTAATTAACAGATGATTGATTTGTAAGTCCTTATGCAAAGAAAGATTATGTACTAGCACGGTGGCTTGTTGACCATAGATATGTCAATATACATCTGTCAGCAAGGCATAGTGATCAATGGCCTATGAGATCTGCAATATTACTGCACCTCTTAGGGCCAGTGATCAGGCTCATGTATGTTCAAATCTCTTTGAGGAGCTAAAAACGTTCATTACAATAAATGTAGGAAAACAAATTCTATATTAAAAATGCTTTATTAAGTCAAGAAAATAAAAATCGCGAATAATCAGAATTTCTGAAACTGAAATGACCAGAGCTATAAAAATATCAGGTTATTTCACCAACTTTACTTCACCCATGATATAAAAACAGTTATTACATAAATGCTGAGGATTTTTTATATTGAAGATGCCCAATTTGCATTGAAGGACTGAAAAAACTCTTCTAATATTTGGGACAGCTATTAATCACACTCAGGTCTGCTGTGCACCAGCACTTAAAATCTATCTGTAATGACGAGTGCAATCAATGCTGTTGTGAAGATGTGTTCTTCTTTCTCTTGTGTGTTGCTGCCTACTTATGATAGATCAGTAATAGAAAAAGGAAGAAGTACATGCCCCAGTGAAATCTCTCCAGTAATGTCCACACAGACTTAAAAAAATAAATATATGTGTATATACTAGTGTGTTACTGTATATGATAATTGTGTCAATTAAGAGACATTGGCAGAATTCAATTTCAAATTCCAGTCAGCAAACGTGTACTTTTTGACCGATGTGAAGAGGTGGCAACTAGAGTTGAGCGACTTTTGGTTTTTTAGGGTCGAGTTTCGTTTCGTGAAACCCGACTTTTCCAAAAGTCGGGTCGAGCAAGATCGTCCGATTATAGGGAAAAGTCGGAGTCGTCCCGAAACACGAAACCCAATGTAAGTCAATGGGGAATAAAAGTCGGCAGTGAGAGGAGGACAGGAAACACACCTACAGTGCCCATTTGAATGCCAAAAGGATTAATTCTTCTTACTTAAGCTTGTCAACCTTAATTAACTTCATAATACAAGTTACGCACTGAAAAATGGGGGTTATTTGGCTAAAGTTTTGGGGGGGGAGGGCTGGCTCCAGGTTTTCATGTGCCCTGGGCGAAAGAGCACCCCTTTAACACATACCACAACTCATCATGCTCCGATACGGCAGAGAAATAGCGGTATAGTACAATGAAAAATACTTCACTTTTTACATCTCATGACGAGGCCCATCTATTTCTCCATACAGAATCATTGGTCCCATATAATGTTTGAAACAGTATATGATGAGCTCCACATAATGCTACAGTATATGTTGGTCCCCATGGATGAAGCTCCACTGTGTTATGGGCCCAAATAATGCTCCAAACATAATGGGCCCCATTTCTAATGCTCTAGTGTATAATGGGCCCTGTAAATGCTGCTCCAGTGTCTGATGTCCACCTTTGGAATGTTCCAGTGTATGGTGGGCCCCATCTATCATTCTCCAGAGTATAGTGCTCCCCAAAAATTGCTGTCCCAACATTGAAAACAATCAAATAAGTCTCCTCGCTAGGGAATCCCTGTACTAGTCTGGACTCCTCGTCGTCCCCATCTTCCATCTCACTGCACAGTATTTCAACCTTGCAAGTGCTATGATCCTGAGCTAGCAGGGGGGGCCCACTCGTTGGCGACGGCACTGGCACAGGGCCCCTGATAGTACGGTGGTGTGTCTGATGGCGGGTGGGCCGAACCTGCACTTTCATCTGCAGCTTCCTCTTTGTCACCGTGTAAGATGGAACTGTATATGGGAAGGGTAACCTGAGTTTCATCAGGGTCAGATTCAGGCCGTGTAGCGTGCGAGGGGAATGTAGTGGTCTGGGTCAATGTACCAGCAGATTCATCGAGCAGTGGCTGGGCATCAGTGCACTTGTGTCGCCCTCAGGAGTACGGTCGCCACAGTGGCATTACCTTCCTCCTAGGGAGTGTGATGTCATGCTTGGAAGCAACGAAGGATCTCTCTAGCAGGTTAACTGATTGGGCGGCGTTATTCCCACGAGTCATGACCCTCCAAACAGCATTCATGAAGGCAAAGTGTTTGTTTTACGTGGGCAGTATGGTTGCAAAGCTGAACCTTTAAGGAATGTCCAGAAGGGCACCACCAGGAGTGGAGCCTACGGTTTAATTCGACTCCACCTGGGAAACCTCAACCATGCAAGCTACAGAAAAGATGCACAGATTGCAAGCTTAATTCCGTTAACGAACGAGACTCCGTCATGCCCCGCGGTCCGAGTCCGGCTTACTAGAGGGACACGTGAGGCTCTGGCACATGAGATTGGCCAATAACTGGTGTGTCATTCCCTTACATGTCCGTGGCTGCATGTGCGCTACACTGAAAAGGCCAGCGTTTGTCGCTTACAGGTGAAGATAACCCGCTGAACAACGTTAGTGATGGGGATCTGTGATTACAATTATTACCCGCGAACGCTGATTTCCCAGTAAGTGCAGGTCAACCGCAATTCCGGAATTAGGCCTAACCGTCATTCCTGAAAAAATGAAAAACTTACGTGTGCAAACCACAGGTGCTGTAGCTTGCTTAACAGCTCGCCAGCCGTTCTCAGGCCCAGTATGGATTACACGTGATTGCACAAAGGTGAGAAAGGGTAGCGTATCCCCGGATAACATGTATGGATAGCGTACACATTCAAAATATATGTCTATACATCAGGAGGCAGGCTCAGATGGTGTTAGGCCCAGTATGGCTTGCAGGTGATTGCACAAAGGTGAGAAAGGGTACTGTATCCCCGGATAACATGTATGGATAGCGTACACATTCAAAATATATGTCTATACATCAGGAGACAGGCTCAGACGGTGTTAGGCCCAGTATGGCTTGCAGGTGATTGCACAAAGGTGAGAAAGGGTACCGTATCCCCGGATAACATGTATGGATAGCGTACACATTCAAAATATATGTCTATACATCAGGAGGCAGGCTCAGACGGTGTTAGGCCCAGCATGGCTTGCAGGTGATTGCACAAAGGTGAGAAAGGGTACCGTATCCCCGGATAACAAGTAAGGATAGCGTACACATTCAAAATATATGTCTATACATCAGGAGGCAGGCTCAGACGGTGTTAGGCCCAGTATGGCTTGCAGGTGATTGCACAAAGGTGAGAAAGGGTACCGTATCCCCAGATAACATGTATGGATAGCGTACACATTCAAAATATATGTCTATACATCAGGAGGCAGGCTCAGACGGTGTTAGGCCCAGTATGGCTTGCAGGTGATTGCACAAAGGTGAGAAAGGGTACCGTATCCCCGGATAACATGTATGGATAGCGTACACATTCAAAATATATGTCTATACATCAGGAGGCAGGCTCAGACGGTGTTAGGCCCAGTATGGCTTGCAGGTGATTGCACAAAGGTGAGAAAGGGTACCGTATCCCCGGATAACATGTATGGATAGCGTACACATTCAAAATATATGTCTATACATCAGGAGGCAGGCTCAGACGGTGTCAGGCACAGTATGGATTTGACGGCCCAGATTACACAGCGGAGGAGCAGGGAGAGGTAAAGATTGCAAATGCTGGGGCCCTGCCCAAGCAAGGGGGGCCCACTCGTGGGCGTCGGTACTGGCACTGGGCCCCTCATAGTACAGCGGTGTGTCTGACGGCGGGTGTTCACCACCACCGTCAGAGACACTTGATTGCACTATGAGGGACCCTGTGCAAGTGCCCGCGCCCAAGAGTCGGCCTACCCACCTGTCCAGGGCAACGGCACTCGCACGGTGTCGTGCGCTAGGTGGTGACCCCGGCCATGGGGGGGAGGCAGCACAGTTAGGGAGTTTTAGAAAGTGGCATATGTTGATGTTGGACATTCAGCTGATGCAAAAGGCGAAATAGGTGAAGTCCCAGGAAGAGGTGGACCAAAGCAAGCCATTTTTCTGTCACCCTATGTGTCATCAGGGGAAGGTGGGACAAAATCCTTGGAAACCCATGCATGGTTCATTTTAATGAAGGTTAGATCATCCACATTTTGGGTTGACAGACGGGTCCTTTTTTCTGTCAGGATTGATCCAGCTGCACTGAAAACTCTTTCCGATAGCACACTTGCAGCTGGGCAAGCGAGCTCCTGTAAGGCAAATTGGGCCAATTCAGGCCAGGTGTCCAGTTTAGCGGCCCAATAGTCAAAGGGGAATGACCTGTGTGGGAGAACATCGATATGGGAGGAAAAGTAGTTTGTAACCATAGTTGACAGCTGCTGTCTCCTGTCACTTTCCATCAATGCAGTATTACCAGTTGTGTGAGCGATATTTGAAAAATCAGTCCACAACATTGTCATGAAACCCCTGTCTCCAACGCCACTTCTGCTGTGTGCACCACGAACACCTCTGCCAAGCTGCCCCCGGCCCGTACGGCTCGTGTGAGAACCATCACCGCTTCTGTGCTGGGAATGCCTCAAGCAACCGATTTACCAGAGTTGCTTGTTTATTAGCCAATATTAGGTCAAGGTTCTCCTGTGGCATGATGTTTTGTAATTTGCCTTTATAGCGTGGATCCAGGATGCTGGCCAACCAGTAGTCGTCATCGTTCATCATTTAGGCAATGCGGGGGTCCCTTTTTAGGATCTGCAAGGCATAATCTGACATGTAGGCCAATGTTCCCGGTGTCAATGATGCACTGCGAGTGCTGCGAGTGCTGGTTGGAGGAGCACTTTCTGGCAAATCCACATCCCTCCAGTCACGCACAAACCGGGCGGCACGGTGGCTCAGTGGTTAGCGCTGCTGGGGTCCTGGGTTCGAATCCCACCAAGGACAACATCTGCAAGGAGTTTGTATGTTCTCCCCGTGTTTGCGTGGGTTTCCTCCGGGTACTCCGGTTTCCTCCCACATTCCAAAGACATACTGATAGGGAATTTAGATTGTGAGCCCCATCGGGGACAGTGATGATGATGTGTGCAAACTGTGAAGTGCTGCGGAATATGTTAGCGCTATATAAAAATAAAGATTTATTTATTTTATTTTTAACCCTGTACCAGACCTTGCCACGCCAACATTTTCACTTGCCCCACGAGATGTATCCTCCTCCCCTAAGTAATCATCCCCATCATCCTCCTCCTCCTCTTCTTCCTCCACCTCGTCCAGGAGAGGTCCCTGAGCAGACAATGGCTGAATGTCATCAAGGATTCCCTCCTCCTCAACATTGGCTGCAGACGCCTGCTCCTTAAGGTGCGTCAAAGTTTGCATGAGCAGACGCATAAGTGGGATGCTCATGCTTAGGATGGCGTCGTCTGCGCTTACCAGCCGTGTGCATTCCTCAAAACACTGAAGGACTTTACAGAGGTCTTTCAGCTTCGACCACTGCACACCTGTCAACTCCATGTCTGCTCCCAAAGTGCCTGGCCGTGTATCCTCCCACAAATGCATTATGGCCTGCCTCTGCTCGCACAGCCGCTCCACCATGTGCAGGGTGGAGTTCCACCTTGTTGCAATGTCGATAATGAGGCGGTGGTTGGGAAGGTGGAGCAATCGCTGCAGCTTCTGCATACGAACGGAGTGTACAGGCGACCGGCGGATGTGCGCGCACAGTCTTCGCACCTTCTGGAGCAGGGCTGTTAACTCCGGATAATTTTTGAGGAAGCACTGCACCACCAGGTTCAAGGTGTGAGCCAAGCAAGGTATGTGGCTGAGTTTTGAAAGGGCTATGGCTGCCACAAAATTATGGCCGTTATCACTAACTACCTTGCCTGCCTCAAGATGTACACTGCCCAGCCATGACTCAGTTTGTCGCTTCAAGTACTCGGCCAGCACCTCGGCGGTGTGTCTGTCGCCCAAACACATCATCTGCAACACAGCCTGCTGACGCTTTCCACTAGCTGCTCGATAGGGGGACACATCGTGTGCAACAGTGGCAGCTGCAGATGGAGTGCTCGTACGACTGCGCTCTGTGGACGAGCTTTCGCTTCTGGAGGAGGAGGAGGAGGAGGAGGGTCGAACGCCTACAGCCAACTGTTTCCTATACCGTGGGCTAGGCAGCACTGTCCCACCACCGCTGTCCCCTGTGGACCCTGCATCCACCACATTAACCCAGTGCGCAGTGATGGACACGTAACGGCCCTGGCCATGCCGACTGGACCATGTATCAGTTGTGAGGTGCACCTTTCCGCTCACTGACTGCTTGAGTGCATGGACAATGCGGTCTTTCACATGATGGTGGAGGGCTGGGATGGCTTTGCGAGAGAAGAAGTGGCGACTGGGTAGGTCATAGCGTGGTACTGCATAGGCCATGAGTTCGCGGAAAGCTGTGCTTTCCACCAACCGAAAGGGCATCATCTCAAACGAGATTAGTTTGGCAATGTGGGCGTTCAAACCCAGTGTACGCGGATGAGAGACTTAGTACTTTCTTGACCTACTCATAGTGTCTGGGAGGGTGAGCTGGACTTGAGAGCTGCATATGGTGGAAGTAGCGGTGGACAGGGCGGACTGAGAGAGGGTTGATGATGGTGATGGAGTTGGTGTTCTTTCTGATGGCCTAGAATCAGTCTTTCGTTGATATAACAGTGGGATTCCCTGACTGCTGTGGCCTTGCAACGACACCTCAACATTTGCTGCTGTGCTAACCGGTGGGCTTACAGTGGGGGAAACAATGTAGCGTTGCTGACTACCTTCGTTGTGATCAGTTGCACATGTGGCACTTGAGGTTTGGTGTTGTGTCCACGCTTGCAAGTGCATGCTGGTTAAATGTCTAAGCATGCAACTGGTATTCAAATTTTTACAGATTTTTCCCTCGGCTAAAGGTCTTTGCGCACTTCTTACAGATAACCTTGGCCTGATCATGAGGATTTTGTTCAAAAAAGTGCCACACTGCACTCTTCCTACTTTGGCAGACATTTTGCGGCCTAGCACGCTGTGATCTTTTGACCCTCTGGACAAGCTGTCCAGCAACTCTTTTGATGTTTGGAACCTGTCTTTGGAGTGCTCCGGGCCTGCCAGATAACAGCTGTTGCGATGTCGATGTCTGCTGTGGATGCTCCTCATCTGAGCTATTGGAAGCAGCACCCTCTTCCCCCAATGGATGCCAATCTGGGTCAACAACTGGGTCATCCATCACCTCCTCTTCTATGTCATGTGCACCTTCCTCTGTGTCACCGTGTATGGTGGTATAGTGTGCGGGAAGGGGCACCTGAGTCTCATCAGGGTCAGAATCTGGCTCTGTACACTGCGAGGACAATGTAGTGCTCTGAGTGAATGTACCAGCAGAATTATCCATCAGCAGCTGTGCATCAGTGCACTCCATGTCAGATTCATCTTGCCCTGGGTAATTCACCATTTCACTTGATAATCCAGGCATGGTATGTGAAAACAGCTCCATGGAGTAATCAGTAGTATGGCCTGCGTCCTCCTTCAATCTTGGTTGGGGTGAAGGACACAAGGAAAGGTGTGGTTCATGAACATGAGCCTCCAATGACAACTCAGTGCTTTTACTTTTTACAACTGAAGAAGAGGAGGCGATAGAGCTGGAGGTTGAGTCAGCAATGTAAGACAAAACTTTTTCCTGATGCTCTGGCTTTAAAAGCGGTTTGCCAACTCCTAGAAAACTAAGCGTTCGAGGCCTTATGTAGCCAGACGATGACGCAGGCTCAACACCTCCTGCATTCGGTCCTATTTTGCTCTTGCCACTACCATCAGATCCACCATCAACACCATCATTACCAGCTGCCAACCCCCGCCCAATTCCACGGCCTCTTCCACCAGACTTCCTCATTTTTGGTAGAAATGTAGACAAAATCCAACAAACTATATAGTAATGTAAAACAAGGTACAAGGTGTCTATAGGACAGGAGAGATTTTGAATTTCTGCAGACACTTGTGGACACTGGACACTTTTGGATTGTGTGAGGCCCACTGAATATTTGAACGCTCTGTCACAGGCTCCATGGCAGAGCTGTGACCAAAGTCACTAGAGGATAAGGGAGATTTTTAATTTCTGCACACACTTGTGGACACTGGACACTTATGGATTGTGTGAGGCCCACTGAATATCTGAGCGCTCTGTCACAGGCTCGATGGCAGAGCTGTGACCAAAGTCACTAGAGTATAAGGGAGATTTTTAATTTCTGCACACACTTATAGACACTGGACACTTATGGATTGTGTGAGGCCCACTGAATATCTGAGCGCTCTGTCACAGGCTCGATGGCAGAGCTGTGACCAAAGTCACTAGAGGATAAGGGAGATTTTTAATTTCTGCACACACTTGTGGACAATGGACACTTATGGATTGTGTGAGGCCCACTGAATATCTGAACGCTCTGTCACAGGCTCGATGGCAGAGCTGTGACCAAAGTCACTAGAGGATAAGGGAGATTTTGAATTTGTGCACACACTTGTGGACACTGGACACTTATGGATTGTGTGAGGCCCACTGAATATCTGAGCGCTCTGTCACAGGCTCGATGGCAGAGCTGTGACCAAAGTCACTAGAGGATAATGGAGATTTTTAATTTCTGCACACACTTGTGGACACTGGACACTTATGGATTGTGTGAGGCCCACTGAATATCTGAGCGCTCTGTCACAGGCTCGATGGCAGAGCTGTGACCAAAGTCACTAGAGGATAAGGGAGATTTTTAATTTCTGCACACACTTGTGGACACTGGACACTTATGGATTGTGTGAGGCCCACTGAATATCTGAGCGCTCTGTCACAGGCTCGATGGCAGAGCTGTGACCAAAGTCACTAGAGGATAAGGGAGATTTTTAATTTCTGCACACACTTGTGGACACTGGACACTTATGGATTGTGTGAGGCCCAATGAATATCTGAGCGCTCTGTCACAGGCTCGATGGCAGAGCTGTGACCAAATTCACTAGAGGATAAGGGAGATTTTTAATTTCTGCACACACTTGTGGACACTGGACACTTATGGATTGTGTGAGGCCCACTGAATATCTGAGCGCTCTGTCACAGGCTCGATGGCAGAGCTGTGACTAAAGTCACTAGAGGATAAGGGAGATTTTGAATTTGTGCACACACTTGTGGACACTGAACACTTATGGATTGTGTGAGGCCCACTGAATATCTGAGTGCTCTGTCACAGGATCGATGGAACAGCTGTGACCAAAGTCACTAGAGGATAAGGGAGATTTTTAATTTCTGCACACACTTGTGGACACTGGACACTTATGGATTGTGTGAGGCCCACTGAATATCTGAGCGCTCTGTCACAGGCTCGATGGCAGAGCTGTAACCAAAGTCA
The DNA here is from genome assembly GCF_039654945.1 of Dendrobates tinctorius. Taxonomy (NCBI): domain Eukaryota; kingdom Metazoa; phylum Chordata; class Amphibia; order Anura; family Dendrobatidae; genus Dendrobates; species Dendrobates tinctorius. The sequence continues at coordinate 87,175,355 of NW_027361696.1, read as the reverse complement.
CTAGAGGATAAGGGAGATTTTGAATTTGTGCACACACTTGTGGACACTGGACACTTATGGATTGTGTGAGGCCCACTGAATATCTGAGCGCTCTGTCACAGGCTCGATGGCAGAGCTGTGACCAAAGTCACTAGAGGATAAGGGAGATTTTTAATTTCTGCACACACTTGTGGACACTGGACACTTATGGATTGTGTGAGGCCCACTGAATATCTGAGCGCTCTGTCACAGGCTCGATGGCAGAGCTGTGACCAAAGTCACTAGAGGATAAGGGAGATTTTTAATTTCTGCACACACTTGTGGACACTGGACACTTATGGATTGTGTGAGGCCCACTGAATATCTGAGCGCTCTGTCACAGGCTCGATGGCAGAGCTGTGACCAAAGTCACTAGAGGATAAGGGAGATTTTTAATTTCTGCACACACTTGTGGACACTGGACACTTATGGATTGTGTGAGGCCCACTGAATATCTGAGCGCTCTGTCACAGGCTCGATGGCAGAGCTGTGACCAAAGTCACTAGAGGATAAGGGAGATTTTGAATTTGTGCACACACTTGTGGACACTGGACACTTATGGATTGTGTGAGGCCCACTGAATATCTGAGCGCTCTGTCACAGGCTCGATGGCAGAGCTGTGACCAAAGTCACTAGAGGATAAGGGAGATTTTGAATTTGTGCACACACTTGTGGACACTGGACACTTATGGATTGTGTGAGGCCCACTGAATATCTGAGCGCTCTGTCACAGGCTCGATGGCAGAGCTGTGACCAAAGTCACTAGAGGATAAGGGAGATTTTTAATTTCTGCACACACTTGTGGACACTGGACACTTATGGATTGTGTGAGGCCCACTGAATATCTGAGCGCTCTGTCACAGGCTCGATGGCAGAGCTGTGACCAAAGTCACTAGAGAATAAGGGAGATTTTGAATTTGTGCACACACTTGTGGACATTGGACACTTATGGATTGTGTGAGGCCCACTGAATATCTGAGCGGTCTGTCACAGGCTCGATGGCAGAGCTGTGACCAAAGTCACTAGAGGATAAGGGAGATTTTGAATTTGTGCACACACTTGTGGACACTGGACACTTATGGATTGTGTGAGGCCCACTGAATATCTGAGCGCTCTGTCACAGGCTCGATGGCAGAGCTGTAACCAAAGTCACTAGAGGATAAGGGAGATTTTTAATTTCTGCACACACTTGTGGACACTGGACACTTATGGATTGTGTGAGGCCCACTGAATATCTGAGCGCTATGTCACAGGCAGAAATTGGCTAGTGTATCACAAACTACAAGGTGTATGTAGAATTGGGCAGAATAGGAATCTCCCTAGAGTGCAGGTCTGTAAGAATGGAACATGTCCTCAACTTATTCTCACAGAGTGACACACTGATAGCTTCACTGTGGCTGTGATAACAGCCGTTACATGGTACCGCTGTATGGTGTGAAAAAATGCATGCTCAGTACCTCAGCAGGACAAAAAAAAAAATTGGGATTGCTTTTAAAAAAGCAGTTTGCGGAGCAGTGGGTAAACAGCAATGCAGGAATGTCAGGAAGCCTTAGAAGGCAGCCCAACAACCAACACCACTGATACACCACTATATAGCCTCCCCTTGCACTGCACAGTGACTGGTGTGTTGTACAGGCAAAATCGCTAGCAGCAGAAGCAGTTTTTTTTTCTTCTTCTCAGCAGGACAAAAAAAAAAATTGGGATTGCTTTTAAAAAAGCAGTTTGCGGAGCAGTGGGTAAACAGCAATGCAGGAATGTCAGGAAGCCTTAGAAGGCAGCCCAACAACCAACACCACTGATACACCACTATATAGCCTCCCCTTGCACTGCACACACAGTGACTGGTGTGTTGTACAGGCAAAATCGCTAGCAGCAGAAGCAGTTTTTGGTGTCTTCTTCCCTGCCTAACGCTCTCCCTACAAAATCAGCAGCAGCAGCAGCTCTCTCTATTCTGAGATCAGCATGAGTAACATGGCGGTCGGCGTGCACGCCCTTTTATACCCCCTGAGACGCCCACCAAAGCAAGCCAATCACTTGCATGCCCTTCTGAAAGATGGTGGTGACCCGTGCCTATGTCATCACGTTGCCCACAGTGTCCGTGGATCCTGATTGGCTGAAAAAGAGCGCAAAACAAACTTTTGAAACGCGACTTTGGCGCGTAAGTCGCCGACCTCGTGGCCGACCTCATCCTAGGGTCGGGTTTCGTTTCATGAAACCCGACTTTGCCAAAAGTCGGCGACTTTTGAAATTTTTCGACCCGTTTCGCTCAACTCTAGTGGCAACATTTTGACTCAAGAGAAAGTGAGCCTTTGTCAGGCTTGCTCTATAGTCAACACTTTGAAAGTTGCTATTGAGTGCTACCCACTTTATTTTTCTTTTTATTTACCATATGTTGGTGGGTTGCAATCTGTGAGCTGGCATCTATACCTTAACTTTTGCTTTTTTCGGTTTTATTTTTCCATTTTTCTCCCTTTCTCCCTATAACTCTATACGCTGCGAGGGGGTGATACAGCTAGCTGCTTCCTCAGGTAGACACAGGAACCATTCTGGTAGAGAATCACCTGCTGGTCTAGTGTGGGTAGTGTCAGGGTCCTGACATCGCCGGCGTACAGCCTCCGCTAAGCAGGGACTCACCCGCACCGTAGGGACCCCTGGGGACAAGAACAGCTGGACAATAAAGATGCACGGGACCTGAATGTAAAAGTTTAAAAAGCAGGCACAGGACCTACGGTCATGTGAACGGTCATGTGACTGCAAGGGGGCGGGGCTTAGCATCCTGCTTTCAGAGGAGGAAGAAAACTCAGAGTCGGGGAAAGCAGAGGTCAAGCACAATACAGGCAAGCGAGGTACAGGAGGGATAAACAGACGGGAGGTCAGACAAAGCCAAAGGTCATACACAAGATATCAATACAGAACCAGGGATGAGACAGAATGGACAGTCAGGGCCAAGCAGAGATCAAAAACCAAACGGACATAGAAGGTACCAAGCAGAATCCAAAGCAATATACAGAGAACAGACCGAGTCATACACAGAGAATCAAGCAACCAGAACACAGCACAAACACACTCAGGGGTCACCACACAATGCCAAGGGCGAAAGTATGACTGACGGGGGATGGGAGCTTCCTGAGGCTATAAGAAGCCTTCCCAGAACCAATGAGAGGCCACCATAATAGGTCCCAGGTGTGCAGGTGAGAGTCTACACTGTGATCAGAACATTAACCCCAGAAGTGCCGGTCACCCAGCACTGGTATCATGACAGTACCCCCCTCTCAACGGGGGGCCTTTGGACCCCAGGCTTGCCCGGGTATCTAGCATGGAAAGCCCGAACCAGACGATCCGCATGCATCAACCGGGCCGGCACACAGGACCTGTCCTCCGGCCCATACCCCTTCCAATGAACTAGGTACTGTACTGACCGCCGTACCAACCTAGAATCTACAATGTGACCAATCTCATATTCCACATGTCCCTCAACTGAGACCGGGGGAGCAGCGGACTCAGATTCTCCCCGGACTGCTTCAAACGGCTTCAGTAGAGATCTATGGAAGACGTTAGGGATCTTGAAAGAGGGTGGAAGGCACAGGCTGTACGCTACTGGATTGATTTTTTCCACAATCTTGTACGGGCCAATGAATTTGGGGCCCAACTTGGCTGACAGAATCTGTAACTTAATGTTTCGCATGGAGAGCCAAACTTTCCCTGAAACATGGGACCAGGTGTTCGTTTCCTGTCCACGAAAAACTTATACCTGCCTTGAGACCTAGATATACGCCGCTGGACTTCTGCCCATGTATCTTTTAACCGCTGAACAGAGTCCTCAGCCCCGGGGCACCCCGAATCCAGACGAGAAAACTCACCAAAATGAGGACTGAACCCATAGTTGATCAAGAAAGGGGACATACCAGTGGATTGACTCACCCAACTATTGAAGGCAAATTCAGCCAACGGCAGTATATCACACCAGTCATTCTGTCTAGCAGAAGTCAGACATCTGAGGATCTGTTCCAGAGACTGATTAGTGCGTTCTGTCTGACCATTACTCTCAGGATGGTATGCAGACGAAAAGGACAGAAATATCCCTAATTTTTTGCAGAAAGCACGCCAAAATTTAGCCACAAACTGCACACCATGATCAAACACAACATTCAGGGGTACCCCATGCAAGCGGACCACATGCTGCACAAACAATCTGGATAAGATCTCAGCAGAAAGTAATGCGGACAGGGGTACAAAATGAGCCTGCTTAGAAAATCTGTCCACCACTACCCATACCACCGTATTACCCCTGGAAGAGGGAAGATTGGTAATAAAATCCATGGACAGATGGGTCCACGGTCTTTCGGGAACTTCCGAGGGCATCAGCTCCCCCGCCGGCCGGCTATGGGAGCTTTTAGAATGAGCGCAGACCCCACAACCAGAAATGAATTTCTTTACATCAGAACCCAGAGTAGGCCACCAGAAGATCCTAGCCACTGCCAGTCGCGTGGCTGATATACCAGGGTGAGCACACAATTTGGATTCGTGGAACTCTTGCAAGAGTTTAAGGCGAAGTTGCTCTGGGACAAACAACTTGCCCCCTGGCTTGGCCGCAGGAGCCAGCGACTGGGCCCCCTCAATTTCCCGTTCCAATTCAGACGAGATCCCTGCTAACACCACCCCAGGGTGCAGAATGGAGGACAGTGGCTCAGGGACAGACACAGGGTGAAAACTACGAGATAAGGCATCAGCCTTGACATTCTTTGACCCTGGACGGAATGTAATAGTAAACTGGAAACGAGAAAAAAAAGTGACCAACGGGCCTGTCTGGGCGTTAATCTTTTAGCAGACTCGATGTAAGACAAATTTTTGTGATCAGTGATCACAGTAACCGGGTGACTGGCCCCCTCCAAAAAGTGCCTACATTCCTCAAACGCCAACTTAACCGCAAGAAGCTCTCTATTGCCTACATCACAATTTATTTCAGCAGCAGTGAACTTCTTTGAAAAGAAGGCACATGGCCTGAGTTTGGTTAGAGTGGCAGGCCCTTGGGACAACACCGCCCCCACCCCCACCTCGGAGGTGTTCACCTCCACCACAAATGGCTTAGAAGGATCTGGCTGTATCAAGACCGGAGCAGACATAAAACATTTTTTCAGTGTCGCAAAGGCTTCTTTTGAGAGTGAGGACCAATTTCTCACATCCGCACCTTTGCATGTTAGATCCATGAGAGGTGTGACCACTTGCGAAAACCCTGGATAAATTTGCAGTAATAATTGGCGAGCCCCAAGAAGCGCTGAAGACCCTTAAGATCTCGGGGTTGCACTCAATCCGCAATGGCCTGCACCTTCTTGGGGTCCATGCGAAAACCCTCTCCGGATACAATTAACCCCAAAAAAGACAATTCTTGCACACAGAATACACATTTCTCCAATTTGGCATACAGATGATTTTCTCTCAGTCTTTGGAGAACAGTTCGTACATGTTCCAAATGAGAATGCTTGTCGGGGGAGTATATCAAAATATCATCTAAATAGATAACGACAAAACGACCAATGAGATCCGAGAATACCACATTGATGAAATTCTGAAATATGGGGGGGGCGTTGTTAAGACCAAACGGCATGACTAAATTTTCAAATAGTCCCTCGGTCGTGAGGAACGCAGTTTTCCATTCATCCCCCTCTCGGACCCTTAACAAATTATATGCCCCCCCGAAGATCCATTTTAGAATACCACTTTGCCCCTGATAGTTGGTTACATAAATCGGGAATCAACGGAAGGGGGTGCGTATTCCGTACAGTAATCTGATTAAGCTCCCGGAAGTCGAGACAGGGACGTAACCCGCCATCTTTTTTCTTTACAAAAAAGAAACCTGCCGCCACAGGTGAGACTGAAGGACGTACGTGTCCTTTGCACAGACTTTCAGCAATGTACTCCTTCATAGCCAAGTGCTCAGGACCGGACAAATTAAACAGACGGGCTTTAGGTAATTTAGCCCCTGGGACCAGCTCAATGGCGCAGTCAAAGGGTCTATGTGGCGGTAACGTCTCAGCCTCGCTTTCGGAGAATACATCTTCGAAGTCCTTCAGGCATTCCGGAATACCTTCCAGCTCGACAGATGATACAGACACAGATTTAACAGGTTCAACCAGCAGTGCGGATTTATCACATAACTCAAAATCATTCAACCCCCATTGAACAATCTCCCCCGTTTTCCAGTTATTAACTGGGTTATGGCATTGTAACCAGGGCATGCCCAACACCAACCCTGCAGGTAGATTGTCCAGCACAAAACAACTTAGGTTTTCCACATGAGTAGCGCCCACTCTGAGAGAAAACAAGTCAGACATAAAGCGAACTCCCTCCTTAGTGAGGAGAGAGGAGTCAATGGCCATCACCTTGATCGGAACCTTGAGCCTAACTGTCCCTATCTTGCAGTGTGTGACCAATTGGGAGTCAATGAGATTAATCGATGACCCGCAGTCCACGAAGGCTGTAGAGGAAAAAGAACTACCGTCCACAAAAAGTTCCACAGGCAGTAACACTTTAGAAAATGAGGAAAAGGGTACCTGAGGGTCTGAGTAGTCTCCCCGTTGACTACCCAGACCTAGTCGTTTCCCACCAACCGGGTTTGAAGACAGGCACTCAGGACACTCCCTTTTCCAATGTCCCGTTTTACTACAGTAAAAGCATAACTGCTAGTCCTTCCGGCGTTTCCTCTCCGTATCCTTCAGGAAGAGGACGCCTACATCCATGAGCTCAGGGGCAGTCTCTTTTCCACTGAGAAACAATGGAGTTTCCACCTGCATCACCCCTCTGGCCCGCAGCCTGCGGTCCATCCGGACGGCCTGGGTCATGGCATCCTGCAGCTGCTCGGACAAGCCTCTGCGAAAGAGTCCTCGGAATGCGGCGTCGTTCCAAGAGACCACTGCGGCCCAATGGCGGAATTCAGTACAAAACCACTCAGCTGAGTGTTTCCCCTGACAGACCATGTCCTCTGCCAATCGCACTCGGTCAGGATCATCATAAATGTGCCCGAGTGCCTCAAAAAAAGCATTCACAGACACTCTCTCAGGGACAGTGGAATAAAGGGAGAAAGCCCAAGCTTGTGGGGACCCTCTTAATAGAGACATAACGACCCCAACCTTCTGACTTTCGTCCCGAGAGGAACGTGGTCTCAAACTAAAAAAAAAGTTTGCACCCCTCCATGAAGACCCTGAACTCTTTTTTGTTTCCAGAAAAAAAGTCAGGCAGTTTAACAGGTGGGTCTGGGGACACCAAAACAACATCACTCGACCCAGCCCCCAGAGACCCAGCAGCTAGAGCTCCCCGCACTGTCTCAGAAACCTGCTGCTGAGAATGAGCCAGAGCTTGCTGCTCCAGAGATAAACCCTGAAACATCTGACTCAGACTTTTCATCCGGTCTGCCAGAGACTGTATGGGATCCATAACTCTCTGCATAAAAAAACCAACAAAAAACTTAATGGTCAGTTATAATGTCAGGGTCCTGACATCGCCGGCGTACAGTCTCCGCTAAGCAGGGACTCACACGCACCATAGGGACACCTGGGGCCAAGAACAGCCGGACAATAAAGATGCACGGGACCTGAATGTAGAAGTTTAGAAAGCAGGCACAGGACCTACGGTCCTGTGAACGGTCATGTTACTGCAAGGGGGCGGGGCTTAGCATCCTGCTTTCAGAGGAGGAAGAAAACTCAGAGTCAGGCAAAGCAGAGGTCAAGCACAATACAGGCAAGCAAGGTACAGGAGGGATAAACAGATGGGAGGTCACACAAAGCCAAAGGTCATACACAAGATATCAATACAGTACCAGGGATGAGACAGAACGGACAGTCAGGGTCAAGCAGAGATCAAAAACCTAATGGACATAGAAGGTACCAAGCAGAATCCAAACAATATCCAGAGAACAGATCGAGTCATACACAGAGAATCAAGCAACCAGAACACAGCACAAACACACTCAGGGGTCACCACACAATGCCAAGGGCGAAAGTATAACTGACGGGGTACGGGAGCTTCCTGAGGCTATAAGAAGCCTCCCCAGAACCAATGAGAGGCCACCATAATAGGTCCCAGATGTGCAGGTGAGAGTCTACACTGCGATCAGAACATTAACCCCAGAAGTGCCGGTCACCCAGCACTGGTATCATGACAGGTAGCATAAACCTTGGCAGGGTTAAGCGAAATAAGCAAAGCCTTGCTGGCATAACGGTAAACCAAACAAAACTCAGTTCATATGAGTCCATTCCCTGCAGGGTTTACCTCCAGTTTTAGTGCACAGACCTTTAGCTCCTCTGGGAGCTACGTGGGAATTTCTGCTTGCACAATACACAACCCATACTGACTCTCATGGCCAGGTATTTAACACCCATGTGATGGTCACATGATCTTGACCTCACACAGGTCCTGGCAGGACCCTGCATGTGGATATACGGTGGACCTCCGCCCACCCTCTCTATGGAGGTCTGCTAAAACCAACCTATAACATAGGTTACTATTAACCCTCTCACCCCTTAGCATGCTATAGGAAAAAAACACTATGGTCTTACATCACTGACCGCAGTATGCGCAGTGACACGTATCTCCTTTCACATACTATGCCAGTGACTCTGTCACAACGCATAATTAAATTCTCTTCAACAATGAAATTTCAACACCAAAAAGGAAAAGACATGAGATTATAAAAGTCAGAGAATTGTTAGATATGTTAATAATATAAAATAACCAGCACCTTTTTCCACATGCCATGTACGGGACACAGCTAGCATGTGGAAAAAGGTACCCTGGTCAGATAACACCTAAGTAGAACTTTTTGTGCAGAATTCAATAACTTACAGTCTACAAGAATAAAATACTCTGTTGAGTATAAGAGCTAGGAGAGAGAAAGGGAGAGGACAATGCTGACCATAAGAGCTTACACTATGCAAGATAGAAAGAGACTTACTCAGTGATTTTGGAGATGGCAAAAGACTCTGGTGTACAAACTGTGTTGCACTGTGAACCGCTTGAGCCAGATGGCCCAGATTCTGACTACCACTGTACAGGGTACGATCATTTATTAATTACATTTAGGCTGTGTGCTGTTGTGAGTTCATTCTCTGGTTCACCAGTTGTGAGTTCTCCTTCCAGACTCCCTCTGGTGGTAACAGGAGGTAGTGAGGCTGATTTGATTGGTGGAGATCTGCCACCTGAGAATGAGGATGATGATTGGACCTCAGGAGTCTCAGATTGGATTTAAGACAGCCGACGCCCTATTCTGTTGCTGGAGATTCCTTCTGGCTTGTCAGCTCTTGGTTTTCAGCTCTGTTCCAGTCATCTAAAGCTAAGTTTTTCTGCTAATGTTCACACTTGATTTTGTTGGTCTATTCAGTTTCTTGTGTGGTCAGCCAGCCCAGGCAGGGGGCTGCGCTGAATTTCCACTCTTATTTATCTGTATTTGCCAATTTGCTTTTTGTCCCTTACTAGTTTGGCCTCTTTTTGCTCTGTCTCAGAATATTTCAGAGTGATGATATAGTGGTAGAAGTCTAGTGACTTCAGGGTTAATTTTGCTATCAGAAGTGTTGGACATTGTTTTTGTAGGGTTTTTTGCAGGTTGCAGACAGTGTCTTTCCTTTCCTTTCCTTTCTAGGTAGTTTGGGCCCCATCATTTGCTCAGCCTATTTTCCTGCCTGTGTTTGTGCTTTCATCTTGTTTCACCGTCAATACATGTGTGGGGGCTGTCTTTCCTTTGGGGTCTGCTCTGAGGCAGTTAGTTTTCCCCTTTTCTTGCTTTAGGCTTATTTAGTCCTCCGGCCATGATGAGGCATCTAGGATCAATGTAGGTACGCTCCACGGCTGCAGCTAGTTGTTTGGTAGGATCAGGGATCAGCAATCTGCATAGTTACCAACCTCTCTGGATTTCTGTGACTTAGCTTGTTTTGCTTTATCCTCCTCCTTTATCCTCCTTCCTATTCATAACAGTGTGCCCACGTTGCGTTTTTTAAGCGTTTCCGCAGCGCTTTTAGACAAGCGTTTCTGCTGCGGAAACGCTTAAGAAAAGCATCTAATGTAATAGAATGGAAAACGCACATGTTGTGCTAATGGTGTGTTTTTTTCTGCTGCGGAAACGCTTAGCGGAAAAAAACGCAGCATGTTCATTAATTGTGCGGAATCGCATGTGATTCCGCATACATACACTGTAATTGCAAAAATGCATAGGAAAACGCATGTCAAAACGCTTGACAATCGCGTCAAAAACGCGTGTCATAAAGCGCATGCGTTTTCCCTGGCAAGGGCATGCGTTTCTGCTCAGGAAAAAAACGCTTGAAAAATGCTATGTGGGCACATAGCCTTAGTCACTTAAATAGCGCCATTATTTCTGCCATGCTTTACAGTCATCATATTCACTGCCTCACTTTGGCTATCAGTATATCTTTGGAGTGAGGGAAGAAACCAAAATACCTGGAGGAAACTCACACAAACAAGAGGAAAACATACCCATTCCTTGCAGATGCTGTCCGTGGTGTAATAATGCATCAAATGTCACAAATAGTGTAGAGCGATACCACCCAATATTGAAAAATATAGGACCGGATTGGATCAGCCAATATCAAAAAGCATCGGGTATCGCCGATTACGATCCCGGAAGTCCCATTCAAGTCAATGGAACTGAAATATCGGAATTAGAAAAAAACCTTTCTTTCCTTGTAGGTTAATTCTACATTAAGAAAAACAACTAAGAATAATGTAGAATGTATTGTGGGAGGTGTAGGAGACATTAAAGCCATAGAGGTTTAGCCCAATCAAAAGGAATAGGAGGAATTAAATTTTTTTTTTTAAAGATGTTCGGAGTTACAAAGATATTGACTATGTTAACCTCTTTTATATTTTGTCAGATATGTATGTTTCACTACTTCCATGCTCTTCACCTTCTTTTTTACTTCTCCCACACTTTCTCCTTCATGATCCTCAGCAGCAGCAGCATCTTTTTCATCAACTTCTTCTTCACCTTATTCATCTTCTTCTTCTTCACCTTCTTCCTATTATTCTTTTTTTGCACATTCTTCATATTCTTCTTATTCAACGATTATTCTTCTTCATATTCTAATTCTTCATCTTCTTCCTATTCTTCTTCTTCATCATATTCTTATTTGTGACAGGCATTCCTGTAGTTGTTATCTATAAAAGTTTGAAGATTACACCTTCCGTTCTGCCTGCCACAAAAGATTTACCACAGGATTTTTCCGCTTTCAGTTTGGCCGGCAGCAGGAGCCATTTTCCAGGGGCACCATGAGGAGGAACGGACTCACCCCCATACACTGCTTAGTCTTCTTCTGCTTATAATTTAGATAATATTTTTTGCTCTGATTTTTAGTCTTATGCTTAATGTTCTTCTGCTTTTGGTTCTTCTGCTTTTTATTCTTCTTCTTCTTCGTCTTCTGTCTCTTGTTCTGCATCTTGGTGGTTGTCTTCATGTTCTTTGTCCTCTTGGTCATCTTCTTCGGGGTCATCTTTTGGTCTTTTTCGGTGTGGTCTTCAGGGTCGTCGTTTTCAGGGTCATCGTCAAGGAGATCCAGAGTGAGAACCAAAAACCATTTCCACAAGCTTGAACCTGGAAAAGTAGCAGAAGGTACAAGAAGGCTGAGGAACTGCCGAGAACCAGCTGACGGTACTGGAACCTGGATGGTTAGCAGAAGGAACAAGAGCCAATGGCACAACCGTGGACCAGTTGACGGTGCTGGAAGATGGTTAATAAGCAGGAGGTACCTGTGCTACAAAGCACTACCAAGGACCAGCTGACGTAGCTGGAACTCAGATACCGAGAAGGAGGCACCTAGGCCAAAGGCACTGCCGAGAACCAGCTGACGGTGCTGGAACCCGGATGGGTAGCAGAAGCTGCAAGAGCAAATGAAACTAGCGAGGACCAGCTGACGGTGCTGGAACCCGGAGGGGCAGCAGAAGGAACAAGAGCCAATGGCACAACCGTGGACCAGCTGACGGTGCTGGAACGCGGATGGGTAGCAAAATCTGCAAGAGCAAATGAAACTAGGGAGGACCAGCTGACGGTGCTGGAACCCGAAGGGGCAGCAGAAGGAACAAGAGCCAATGGCACAACCGTGGACCAGCTGATTGTGCTGGAACATGGTTACTAAGCAGGAGGTACCTGTGCTACAAAGCACTACCAAGGACCAGCTGACGTAGCTGGAACTCAGATACCGAGAAGGAGGCACCTAGGCCAAAGGCACTGCCGAGAACCAGCTGACGGTGCTGGAACCCGGATGGGTAGCAGAAGCTGCAAGAGCAAATGAAACTAGCGAGGACCAGCTGACGGTGCTGGAACCCGGAGGGGCAGCAGAAGGAACAAGAGCCAATGGCACAACCGTGGACCAGCTGACGGTGCTGGAAGATGGTTAATAAGCAGGAGGTACCTGTGCTACAAAGCACTACCAAGGACCAGCAGACGTTGCTGAAACTCGGATACCGAGAAGGAGGCACCTAGGCCAAAGGCACTGCCGAGAACCAGCTGATGGTGCTGGAACCCGGATGGGTAGCAGAAGCTGCAAGAGCAAATGAAACTTGTGAGGACCAGCTGATGGTGCTGGAACCCGGAGGGGCAGCAGAAGGAACAAGAGCCAATGGCACAACCCTGGACCAGCTGACGGTACTAGAACATGGCTACTAAGCAGGACGTACCTGTGCTACAAAGCACTACCAAGGACCAGCTGACGTAGCTGGAACTCAGATACCGAGAAGGAGGCACCTAGGCCAAAGGCACTGCCGAGAACCAGCTGACGGTGCTGGAACCCGGATGGGTAGCAGAAGCTGCAAGAGCAAATGAAACTAGCGAGGACCAGCTGACGGTGCTGGAACCCGGAGGGGCAGCAGAAGGAACAAGAGCCAATGGCACAACCGTGGACCAGCTAACGGTGCTGGAACACGGTTACTAAGCAGGCGGTACCTGTGCTACAAAGCACTGCCAAGCACCAGCTGACGGTGCTGGAACCCGGATGAGTAGCACAAGGTACCCATAATAAACAAAGTTGCAAGGCCGCGAGCAGGACGCAGTTGCCGAAACCCACAGTCCAACAGGGGTTGCTTGTCCTATTGGCACTACGGAACCAGCCTTTATTACCAGAACCCGCAGCCCACATGCGAAGCACCGAAACTGCAGGCACCATAGACTCGGCTAACCCGACCGCAACACGACAGGACAACGTATTGGTGGCAAAGTGACGTTGACACTACCCGGAAACAGCAGGCGTGCTGGAACCAGGCTGGGCAGGAGGGAGTACCCGTGCCAAAGACACTGCCGAGAACCAGCTGACGGTGCTGGAACCCGGATGGGGAGCAGAAGCTACAAGAGTCAATGGAACTAGAGAGAACCAGCTGACGGTGCTGGAACCCAGAGTGGCAGCTGAAGGAACAAGAGCCAATGGCACAACCGTGGACCAGGTGACGGTGCTGGAACACGGTTAATAAGCATGAGGTACCTGTGCTACAAAGCACTACCAAGGAGCAGCTGATGTTGCTGGAACTCGGATACCGAGAAGGAGGCACCTAGGACAAAGGAACTGCCGAGAACCAGGTGACGGTGCTGGAACCCAGATGGGTAGCACAAGGTACCCATAATAAACAAAGTTGCAAGGCCGCGAGCAGGACGCAGTTACCGAAACCCACAGTCCAACAGGGGGTGCTTGTCCTATTGGCACTATGGAACCAGCCTTTATTACCAGAACCCGCAGCCCACATAGGAAGCACCGAAACTGCAGGCACCATAGACTCGGCTAACCTGACCGCAACACGACAGGACAACGTATTGGTGGCAAAGTGACTTTGACAATCCCCGGAAATAGCAGGCGTGCTGGAACCTGGCTGGGCAGGAGGAAGTACCCTTGCCAAAGGCACTTCTGAGCAGCAACTGGCGATGTTGGAGCCCAGGGTCAATCATGCAGCAGGCTGAGGCCTACTTGGAGCGAGTAGTAAATAGGATGTAGTGTGATTTTGGAGGCAGCAGGAGACTTTGTCGTCCACACAACAGGGGAGCAGCTGGCGTTACTGAACCCCACTAACACTGGAGCATGTGTTTTTCTCTCTGCTGACGGCATTTCCGAGCAACAAGTGGCTGTGTTGAAGCCCAGGATCTATCATGGAGCAGGCTGAGGCCTACTTGAAGCAAGTTTTATATCGGTTGTACACTACTACGGATTGTAACCGTGCTCCAGTTAGGCCTCTGGCTCTACTGTCTCTAGTATTTCCCCTGGCCTCCAACCCCGCCAGTTGCTGCTCTGTAGTGGCGTCTGCACAATCCACACTTGTTCCTGGGTTACAGGGGCTCAGTCATGTCAGTTGATCCCCTGATGTGTGTCCGGCAAGGTCTCCTGCTCTGTCCACATTCCCACTGCTAGAAATGGGAATGTGGACAGAGCAGGAGACATTGCCGGACCCATCAGGAGATCAACTGACATGACTGAGCAACAGTAACACAGGAACAAGTGTGGATTGTGCAGATGCCACTTCAGAGCAGCAACTGGCAGGGTTGGAGGCCAGGGGAAATACTAGAGGCAATGGAGCCAGAGGCCTAAGTGGAGCACGGTTAAAAATCAGTAGTAGTGTGACTGTGTAGGCAGCAGGAGACTTTGCCATCCACACAGCAGGGGAGCAGCTGGCGTTACTGAACCCCACTGACACAGAAGCTAGTGTTTCTCTCTGTGCGGACGGCACTTCCAAGCAACAACTGGCTGTGTTGAAGCCCAGGATCAATCATGGAGCAGGTTGAGGCCTACTTGGAGCGAGTAGAAAATAAGATGTAGTGTGATTTTGGAGGCAGCAGGAGACTTTGTCGTCCACACAGTAGGGGAGCAACTGGCCTTACTGAACCCCACTAACACTGGAGCATGTGCTTTTCTCTGTGCTGACGGCACTGCCGAGCAACAACTGGCTGTGTTGAAGCCCCGGATCAATCATGGAGCACACTGAGGCCTACTTGAAGCAAGTTTTATATTGGTTGTACACTACTACTGATTGTAACCATGCTCCACTTAGGCCTCTGGCTCTACTGTCTCTAGTATTTCCCCTGGCTTCCAACCCCGCCAGTTGCTGCTCTGAAGTGGCATCTGCAAAATCCACACTTGTTCCTGGGTTGCAGGGGCTCAGTCACGTCAGTTGATCCCCTGATGTGTGTCCGGCAAGGTCTCCTGCTCTGTCCACATTCCCACTACTAGTAATGGGAATGTGAACAGAGCAGGAGACATTGCCGGACACACATCAGGGGATCAACTGACATGACTGAGCCCCAGTAACACAGGAACAAGTGTGGATTGTGCAGACGCCACTTCAGAGCAGCAACTGGCGGGGTTGGAGGGCAGGGGAAATACTAGAGACAGTGGAGCCAGAGGCCTAAATGGAGCACGGTTAAAAATCAGTAGTAGTGTGACTGTGTAGGCAGCAGGAGACTTTACCATCCACACAGCAGGGCAGCAGCTGGCGCTACTGAACCCCACTAACACAGGAGCTAGTGTTTCTCTCTGTGAGGACGGCACTTCCAAGCAACAACGGGCTGTGTTGAAGCCCAGGATCAATCATGGAGCAGGCTGAGGCCTACTTGGAGTGAGTAGAAAATAAGATGTAGTGTGATTTTGGAGGCAGCAGGAGAATTTGTTGTCCACACAGTAGTGGAGCAGCTGGCATTACTGAACCCCACTAACACTGGAGCATGTGTTTTTCTCTGTGCAGATGGCACTTCCGAGCAACAACTGGCTGTGTTGAAGCCCAGGATCAATCAAGGAGCAGGCTGAGGCCAACTTGGACCAAGTAGAAAAAAAAGATGTAGTCTGCTTTTAGAGGCAGCAGGAGACATTGCCGTCCACACAGCAGGGGAACAGCTGACGTTACTGAACCCCACTAACACAGGAGCTAGTGTGTTTTACTCTGTGAAGACGGCACTTCTGATCACCATCTGGCGTTGTTGGAGCCCAGGATCAAGCATGGAGCAGGCAGAGGCCTGATGGTTTTTGAATGTGGAGGCAGCAGGAGACATTGCCATCCACACAGCAGGGGAACAGCTGACGTTACTGAACCCCACTAACACAGGAGCTAGTGTGTTTTTCTCTGTGAAGACGGCACATCTGAACACCAACTGGCGTTGTTGGAGCGCAGGATCAAGCATGGAGCAGGCTGAGGCCTGATGGTTTTTGAATGTGGAGGCAGCAGGAGACATTGCCGTCCGCACAGCAGGGGAACAGCTGACGTTACTGAACCCCACTAACACAGGAGCTAGTGTGTTTTTCTCTGTGAAGACGGCAGTTCTGAACACCAACTGGTGTTGTTGGAGCCCAGGATCAAGCATGGAGCAGGCTGAGGCCTGATGGTTTTTGTATGTGGAGGCAGCAGGAGACATTGCCGTCCACACAGCAGGGAAACAACTGACGTTACTGAACCCCACTAACACAGGAGCTAGTGTGCTTTGCTCTATTAAGACGGCACTTCTGAACACCAACTGACGTTGTTGGAGCTGTTATGAGTTCATTTTCCCCTTCACCATTGAGGTCTGATGAACTCCCTCTTCTGGTGAAGGAAGGTAGTGAGGCTGATTACCAAACACCTGAGCTGGTAGAGGATGACTGGGTGACGGGAATTGCTGACTGGATATAGGGCAGCCGATGCCCTTCTGCATCGCTGGTGATTTTCTCTGAGGGATTCTAGGAGACCAGTCTGATTCCTTTTCCTCAAAAGCTAAGTTTTCTGCCTTGCTTTTTGCATTTGTGTTTTGGTTTTATTTTGCCTTGCTTTTCTGGATTCTGCCATTCCCTGCTGGGGTGAGCTGAATTCCTTTGTGTCTTTTTGCTCTGTCTTCAGAAAATACCTGAGTACTGACATAGTCTTTTTGAAGCCTAGCGTCTTCAGGGCCTTTTTCCCTGTCAGTCTGTTGGCTCTTGTTTTGATAGGGTTTTTGGCAGATTGCAGACAGCAGCTTTTCTATCCTGTCCTATCTAGTTAGCTTGGGCCCCATCATTTGCTCAGTCTATCTTTCTATCTGTGTTAGTGTTTTTTCTTCTTGCTTCACCGTCATTATATGTTGGGGGCTGCCTATTGCTTTGGGGTCTGCTCTGGGGTAGTTTAGATTTCTCTTTCTGTCTTTAGGCTATGTAGTTCTCCGGCTGTGATCGAGGGGTCTAGGGCACCGTAGGAGCCACCCACGGCTACTGCTAGTTGTTGTTGATAGGTTCAGGGGTCTGCAATTCGATAGCTGACAACTTCTCTGGTTTTCAGGACTTAGCTAGCATTTCTGTTTTTGCCTCCTACGGTTACTCGTTCATAACAGAATCACCAGCCATACCGCAGATCCTAGGGTACTCAATAGCAGGAAAGAATTGTAAAAAAAAAAAAAAAGTGTGTATATTTTTTCCTCTATATCTCTGAGGCCATAGGGGGAATTTTTTTTTTCTCTCAATGGAGATAAAGCAATTGTCTGATAGTGTGGAGCAGCTCGCTGCGGAAGTGTTGGGAATTTCCGCCTACCTTGCTCATTCACATGCTGCTGAACCAAAGATCCCTACTCCTGATGTGTTTTTTGGGGATCGGTCTAAATTTTTGAATTTCAAAAATAATTGTAAATTATTTTTTGCCTTGAAGCCTAACTCGTCAGGGAGCTCCGCGTAGCAAGTTAAAATTGTCATCTTTGCTGCGTGGCGATCCCCAGGATTGGGCGTTTTCTTTGAAACCAGATGACCCTATTCTGACTAATGTGAACACACTTTTTCAAGCCTTGGGGTTGTTGTATGACGAACCTAATGCTATTGATCAGGCTGAAAAGACCCTGTTGGCATTGAGCCAGGGTCGAGATTCTGCAGAATTGTTCTGTCAAAAATTCCGAAAGTGGGCGATCCTTACTACCTGGAATGATAATGCCTTGGCAGCTCTCTTTCGGAAGGGTTTGTCAGAAGCTGTAAAAGATACTATGGTGGGATTTCCTGTTCCCTCTGGTCTTGACGATTCTATGTCATTAGTAGAGTTGAGAGATACCGTCCGATACTTCAAAGTATCGTATCGGATGGTATCGGCCGATCTTTAAAAAAAGTATCGGTATCGCCGATTCCGATACCGGAAGTCCCATTCAAGTCTATGGGACTTCCGGTATCGGAATAAGAAAAACCCTTTCCTGCCCTTGTACAGCCTCTCTGGGGTCTGTACGGGCCTTTCGGGGGGCTGTGCCGGCCTGCCAGGGGGTCTGTGCAGGCTCCGGTGGTCTGTGCCGGCCTGCCGGTGGTCTGTGCAGGCTCCGGGGGCTGTGCCGGCCTGCCGGGGGGCTGTGCCGGCCTGCCGGGGGGCTGTGCAGGCTCCGGGGGGCTGTGCCGGCCTGCCGGGGGGCTGTGCCGGCCTGCCGGTGGGCTGTGCCGGCCTGCCGGTGGTCTGTGCAGGCATCGTCCGATGGGACTACAAGTCCCATCGGGCGATGCCTGCTACCATGACAGTGATTGACACATTAGCCAATGATGGGACAGTAGTAGTCCCATCATCCGGCTAATGTGTTAAATGTAAAAAAAAAAAAAAAAAATTACATGCTACATACATACGACATGCATGCTACATACATACTACATGCTACATACATACTACATATATACTACATGCATGCAACATACATACTACATGCTACATACATACTACATATATACTACATGCATGCTACATACTACATGCTACATACATACTACATATATACTACATACATACTACATACATACTACATGCTACATACATACCACATACATACTACATATATACTACATGCATGCTACATACATACTACATATATACTACATGCATGCTACATACATACTACATGCATGCTACATACATACTACATGCTACATACATACCACATACATGCTACATATATACTACATATATACTACATGCATGCTACATACATACTGCATGCTACATGCATGCTACATACATACTACATACATACTACATGCTACATACATACCACATATATACTACATACATACAATACATTCATACAATACATACATAGACATACAGTACATATAACATAGAGTAACATACTTACCAATACTTGTCACATTGTTCCCCGAAGCCATTGTCGTCTACGGAATAAATATTAACATAACAAACCACAAAAATACTCACCCACGATCCGAAGCAGTCCACGAGTGTGTCCCACGACGATCTTGGGTAGAGAACTGCAGCATCAGCTGTTGCTGCCGTTCTCTACGGGCTGCAGGAATCCAATGACGGAAGGTAGGTATCCTTCCGCACTGTATTCCTCCGCCACTTAAAAAAAAAAAAGTCCCTAGTCTCACTTTATGCCATTGCTGTGTGGGAAATTCCCACGCAGCAATGGCATAAAGTGAGACTAGGGACTTTTTTTTTTTTAAGTGGCGGAGGAATACAGTGCGGAAGGATACCTACCTTCCGTCATTGGATTCCTGCAGCCCGTAGAGAACGGCAGCATCATCTGATGCTGCAGTTCTCTACCCAAGATCGTCGTGGGACACACTCGTGGACTGCTTCGGATCGTGGGTGAGTATTTTTGTGGTTTGTTATGTTAATATTTATTCCGTAGACGACAATGGCTTCGGGGAACAATGTGACAAGTATTGGTAAGTATGTTACTCTATGTTATATGTACTGTATGTCTATGTATGTATTGTATGAATGTATTGTATGTAGTATGTATGTAGTATATATGTGGTATGTATGTAGCATGTAGTATGTATGTAGTATGTATGTAGCATGCATGTAGCATGTAGTATGTATGTAGCATGCATGTAGTATATATGTAGTATGTATGTAGCATGCATGTAGTATATATGTAGTATGTATGTAGCATGTAGTATGTATGTAGTATGTATGTAGTATGTATGTGGTATGTATGTAGCATGTAGTATGTATGTAGCATGCATGTAGTATATATGTAGTATGTATGTAGCATGTAGTATGTATGTAGTATGTATGTAGTATGTATTGTATGTATGTAGTATATATGTGGTATGTATGTAGCATGTAGTATGTATGTAGCATGCATGTAGTATGTATGTAGTATGTATGTGGTATGTATGTAGCATGTAGTATGTATGTAGCATGCATGTAGTATGTATGTAGTATGTATGTAGTATGTATGTAGCATGCATGTAGTATATATGTAGTATGTATGTAGCATGCATGTAGTATGTATGTAGTATGTATGTAGTATGTATGTAGCATGCAGTATGTATGTAGCATGTATGTAGTATATATGTAGTATGTATGTAGCATGCATGTAGTATGTATGTAGCATGTATGTAGTATGTATGTAGTATATATGTAGTATGTATGTAGCATGTATGTAGCATGCATGTAGTATGTATGTAGTATGTATGTAGTATGTATGTAGCATGCATGTAGTATATATGTAGTATGTATGTAGCATGCATGTAGCATGTATGTAGTATGTATGTAGTATGTATGTAGCATGCAGTATGTATGTAGCATGTATGTAGTATATATGTAGTATGTATGTAGCATGCATGTAGTATGTATGTAGCATGTATGTAGTATGTATGTAGTATATATGTAGTATGTATGTAGCATGTAGTATGTATGTAGCATGCATGTAGTATGTATGTAGTATTTTTTTTTTTTTTTTTTTTTAACATTTAACACATTAGCCGGATGATGGGACTACTACTGTCCCATCATTGGCTAATGTGTCAATCACTGTCATGGTAGCAGGCATCGCCAGATGGGACTTGTAGTCCCATCGGACGATGCTTGCACAGACCCCCGGACATCAGCACAGCCCCCCGGCAGGCCGGCACAGCCCCCCGGCAGGCCGGTACAGACCCCCACAGGGTGCACAGACCACCGGCAGGCCGGCACAGCCCCCCGGCAGGCCGGTACAGACCCCGGGCAGTCCACACAGCCCCCCGGCAGGCCGGCACAGCCCCCCGGCAGGCCGGCAGAGACCCCCGGAAGGCCCGAAATGACGGCGCATCATGATGCGCACACACCGTGCATCATGATGACGTCAGGCCGTCAATCAACTGAACTTCCGATTCCGATGCCGAATTCCGATATTGAAAAAATATCGGAAGTCGGTATCGGAATTCCGATACAGCAAGTATCGGCCGATACCCGATACTTGCGGTATCAGAATGCTCAACACTAGTCATTAGCCATTCAGGTTGATCGGCGTTTGCGTGAACGCTGGACTGCACGAGAGGTGTTGCCACCTGTTGAACAAGTGTCTGAACCTATGCAATGTGATAGAGTTTTGTCCAGGGAGCAACGTCAGGAGTTCAGAAGGCGTAATAAGCTGTGTTTTTTTGTGGAGATGCCTCGCATATTATTTCTGTCTGTCCTAAACGAGAGAAACGTTTTGTACACACGTTTTTTGTGGGTGGTGTTCAACCTAAGTTTCTTCTGGCAATTACTCTGATCTGCTCCCTGTCCACATTTTCCGCCAAGGCTTTTGTGGATTCGGGAGCAGCCCTGAACCTAATGGACTTGGATTTTGCTAAACGTTGTGGATTTCCTATGACACCTCTGCGGACGCCAATCCATTGAGGGGGATTGATGCTACTCCTTTGGCGAAAAATAAACCTCAGTTTTGGACCCAGGTGGTAATGCGGGTCGCCCCAGACCATCAAGAAAATTGCAGATTTTTGGTGTTGCATAATTTGCATGATACCATTGTTCTGGGGTTTCCCTGGTTGCAAATTCATAACCCAGTTTTGGATTGGAAATCTGTGTCTGTGGTGAGTTGGGGTTGTCGGTGTGCCCTTAGTGAGGCTCCATTTTTTTCCACCTCTCCTCAGTCACATGATGTTCCTGACTATTTGGCGGACTTTTATGATGTATTTAGTGAGAATGAGTCTGCGTCTTTGCCTCCTCATAGGAGTTATGACTGTGCAATTGAACTGAGCCTTGGGTGTAAATTTCCCAAGGGTCGGCTCTTCAATTTATCTGTACCCGAGCACGAGGCTATGCGATCCTATATTAAGGAGGCGTTGGAGAAGGGTCATATTAGACCATCCTCTTCACCATTAGGTGCTGGGTTTTTTTTCGTGGCCAAAAAGGATGGTTCATTAAGGCCTTGTATTGATTATCGTGCCCTCAACAAAATTACTGTTAAATATCAGTATCCGTTACCCCTGATTTCAGAACTATGCTCCAGAGTTAAAGGTGCTTGCTGGTTTACCAAGCTTGACCTCAGGGGGGCGTATAATCTTATCCGCATTAAGCATGGGGATGAATGGAAGATGGCGTTTAATACTCCAAAGGGACATTTTGAGTACCTGGTGATGCCTTTTGGGCTCACTAATGCCCCTTCTGTCTTACAGTGCTTCATGAACGACATTTTCCGAGACTTTGTGGATAAATTTTTGATTATCTACCTGGATGATATTTTGATCTTCTCCAAGGATTAGGATTCTCATGTGGAACATGTTCGGACTGTGTTCTGGATCTTGAGGGAGAATTCCCTGTATGTCAAGGGATCGAAATGCCTTTTTGGGGTACAGAGGATTTCATTTTTGGGATTTATTTTGTCTCCGTCAACTATTGAAATGGACCCGGCCAAGGTACAGGCCATTTATGATTGGGTTCAGCCGACTTCTTTGAAGGCCCTTCAGAAGTTTTTGGGTTTTGCTAATTTTTATCGGAAATTTATAGCAAAATTTTCTAGTATTGCCAAGCCATTGACTGTTCTGACTAAGAAGGGTGCTGATGTGTTGAATTGGTCTCCGGAGGCTGTTTCTTCCTTTCAGGAACTGAAGCGAAGATTCACTTCTGCCCCGGTTTTGCGGCAACCTGATGTCTCACTCCCGTTCCAGGTAGAGGTGGACGCTTCTGAGATTGGTGCAGGAGCTGTATTGTCCCAAAAGGATCCTGTAACATCTAAAATGAATCCCTGTGCTTTCTTTTCCCAAAAGTTCTCCCCATCTGAACTGACTATGATGTGGGGAATCGGGAACTGTTAGCCATGAAATGGGCATTTGAGGAGTGGAGACATTGGTTGGAGGGAGCTAAACATCAAGTCGTGGTCCTCACTGACCACAAGAATTTGATTTACCTGGAGTCGGCCAAACGCTTGAACCCTAGAAAGGCTAGATGGGCCTTGTTTTTTACACGTTTTGATTTTGTGGTCTCTTTTCTTCCTGGCACTAAGAATGTCAAGGCTGACGCTCTTTCTAGGAGCTTCTTGGCTGATTCTCCTGTGGTGACAAAGCCTGCTACCATCTTAGGCGAAGGGGTAGTTCTTTCTGCCATCTCACCCGATTTGAGACGTGCTCTGGAAGAATTCCAGGAGGACAAACCTGAGCGTTGTCCCAGTGGAAAGTTGTATGTTCCTGACCAGTGGAAGAAGAGAGTGATGTCTGAAGTTCATTGCTCTGCATTGGCTGGTCATCCAGGTATTTTTGGTACTAGAGATCTTGTGAGTCTGTCTTTTTGGTGGCCCGCCTTGTCTCGTGATGTCAGGAATTTTGTGCAGTCCTGTGGGACTTGCTCCCGGTCTAAACCTTGTTCTCGCTCTAGTGGGTTGTTGATGCCTTTGCCGGTCCCCAGGAGGCCATGGACCCATATTTCAATGGATTTCATCTCTGATATGCCTGTCTCTCAGAGAATGACTGTTATTTGGGTGATTTGTGATAGGTTCTCTAAGATGGTTCATTTTGAACCACTCCCTAAGTTGCCATCTTCTTCTGAGTTGGTGCCCCTGTTTTTGCAACAGGTGGTTCGCTTGCACGGGATTCCTGAGAACATTGTATCTGACAGAGGAGTTCAGTTTGTGTCTAGATTTTGGAGGACTTTCTGTTCCAAGCTGGGAATTCAGTTGTCCTTCTCCTCTGCGTTTCACCCTCAGACCAATGGGCAGACGGAGAGAACAAACCAGACCTTGGAGTCGTATTTGAGATGTTTTATTTCCGCTGATCAGGATGATTGGTTTCATTTTTGCCCTTGGCCGAATTTGCTTTAAATAATAGAGCTAGTTCTGATGTCACCTTTTTTTTGTAACTTTGAGTTTCATCCTCGATTTTCTTCAGGGCAGGTGGAGCCTTCTGCCTGCCCAGGTGTTGACACTGTGGTGGAGAGAATGCACCAGATCTGGGACCAAGTGGTGGAAAAGTTATCTCTCTCCCAGGAAAAGGCCCTGCGGTTTTCCAACCGACATAGGACCATTGGTCCCTGGTTTAAGGTGGGTGATATGGTTTGGTTATCATCAAAAAATATCGCTATGAAGGTAACTTCTCCTAAGTTTAAGCCTAGATTTATTGGACCTTACAAGATTTTGGAGATCATTAATCCGGTCTCTTTTCAGTTGGCTCTTCCTGTCACATTTAAAATCCATAATGTGTTTCATAAGTCCTTGTTGAAGAGGTTTGTTGAACCAGTAGTTCCTGGGGTGGCACCTCCGGACCCTGTATTGGGTGAAGGTAACATGGAATATGAGGTAGAGAAGATACTGGATTCCCGTCTGGCTAGATGGAGACTCCAGTATTTGGTTAAGTGGAAGGGTTATGGTCAGGAGGATAATTCCTGTGTCTCTGCCTCTGATATTCATGCCAAAAGATTGGTGCGTGCCTTTCATCAGGCTCACCCTGATCGCCCTGGTGGCGTGGATGAGGGTTCGGTGACCCCTCCTCAAGGGGGAGGTACTGTTATGAGTTCATTTTCCCCTTCACCATTGAGGTCTGATGAACTCCCTCTTCTGGTGAAGGAAGGTAGTGAGGCTGATTACCAAACACCTGAGCTGGTAGAGGATGACAGGGTGACGAAAATTGCTGACTGGATATAAGGCAGCCGACGCCCTTCTGCCTCGCTGGTGATTTTCTCTGAGGGATTCTAGGAGACCAGTCTGATTCCTGCTCCTCAAAAGCTAAGTTTTCTGCCTTGCTTTTTGCATTTGTGTTTTGGTTTTATTTTGCCTTGCTTTTCTGGATTCTGCCATTCCCTGCTGGGGTGAGCTGAATTCCTTTGTGTCTTTTTGCTCTGTCTTCAGAAAATACCTGAGTACTGACATAGTCTTTTTGAAGCCTAGCGTCTTCAGGGCCTTTTTCCCTGTCAGTCTGTTGGCTCTTGTTTTGATAGGGCTTTTGGCGGATTGCAGACAGCAGCTTTTCTATCCTGTCCTATTTAGCTAGCTTGGGCCCCATCATTTGCTCAGTCTATCTTTCTATCTGTGTTAGTGTTTTTTCTTCTTGCTTCACCGTCATTATATGTTGGGGGCTGCCTATTGCTTTGGTGTCTGCTCTGGGGTAGTTTAGATTTCCCTTTCTGTCTTTAGGATATGTAGTTCTCCGGCTGTGATCGCGGGGTCTAGGGCACTGTAGGAACCCCCCACGGCTACTGCTAGTTGTTGTTGATAGGTTCAGGGGTCTGCAATCCGATAGCTGACAACTTCTCTGGTTTTCTGGACTTAGCTAGCATTTCTGTTTTTGCCTCCTACGGTTACTCGTTCATAACATGGAGCCCAGGATCAAGCATGGAGCAGGCAGAGGCCTGATGGTTTTTGAATGTGGAGGCAACAGGAGACATTGCCGTCCACATAGCAGGGGAACAGCTGACGTTACTGAACCCCACTAACACAGGAGCTAGTGTGTTTTTCTCTGTGAAGACAGCACTTCTGAACACCAACTGGCGTTGTTGGAGCGCAGGATCAAGCATGAAGCAGGCAGAGGCCTGATGGTTTTTGAATGTGGAGGCAGCAGGAGACATTGCCGTCCACACAGCAGGGGAACAGCTGACATTACTGAACCCCACTAACACAGGAGCTAGTGTGTTTTTCTCTGTGAAGACGGCACTTCTGAACACCAACTGGCGTTGTTGGAGCCCAGGATCAAGCATGGAGCAGGCAGAGGCCTGATGGTTTTTGAATGTGGAGGCAGCAGGAGACATTGCCGTCCACACAGCAGGGGAACAGCTGACATTACTGAACCCCACTAACACAGGAGCTAGTGCTTTTCTCTGTGCGGACAGCACTTCCGAGCGACAACTGGCTGTGTTAAAGCCCAGGATCAATCATGCAGCAGGCGGAGGCCAACTTGCAGCAAGTTTTATATAGGTTGTAGACTACCACTGATTGTAACCGTGCTCCACTATGGCCTCTGGCTCCACTGTCTCTAGTATTTCCCCTGGCCTCCAACCCCACCAGTTACTGCTCTGAAGTGGGGTCTGCACAATCCACACTTGTTCCTGAGTTACTGGGGCTCAGTCACGTCAGTTGATCCCCTGATCTGTGTCCGGCAAGGTCTCCTGCTCTGTTCACATTCCCACTACTAGTAATGGGAATGTGGACAGAGCAGGAGACATTGCCGGACACACATCAGGGGATCAACTGACATGACTGAGCCCCAGTAACACAGGAACAAGTGTGGATTGTGCAGATGCCACTTCAGAGCAGCAACTGGCGGGGTTGGAGGCCAGGGGAAATACTAGATACAGTGGAGCCAGAGGCCTAAGTGGAGCACGGTTAAAAATTAGTAGTAGTTCGATTGTGGAGGGAGCAGGAGACTTTGCCGTCCACACAGCAGGGGAGCAGATGACGTTACTGAACCCCACTAACACAGGAGCTAGTGTTTTTCTCTGTGCAGACGTCACTTCTGAGCGACAACTGGCTGTGTTGAAGCCCAGGGATTACAGTTTAGGTGGTAGAAACATGAACGCAACAGGAGACCTGGATACTGTTGCCAACCAATTATTTATTCTGGTAGAGGACTGGCAAATTCTGGCAAGATCCAGGCCTTGTTCATTTTCAGAAAAGTAAGCCGGTCAACATTATCGGAGGATAGTCGCGTGCGACGGTCTGTTAGTACACCACCTGCGGCCCTAAAGACGCGTTCCGATAATACACTGGCAGCAGGGCAAGCCAGCACCTCCAATGCATACTGGCTAAGCTCTGGCCATGTATCCAGCTTTGAGACCCCAAACTTGAAGGGGGAAGAGCCTTCTGGGAGTACACTGACAGGCAAGACATGTAGTCTCTCACCATCTGACGGAACCGTTGCCTCCAGCTGACTGGGGCCGTCTGTGATGGTGTAGACATTTGTGGTGGACACACAAAACTTTGCCACATTTAGGCCATAGTGGTCTTGCCTTGTGCTGAGGCGCTGCCTCTGCTCCCTCTTTGTGCCGAGCTTACTCCACTGCCTCGACGCACAGAGCTGCTTTGTAAAGCACTAGCAGCACTGCTGTCGGGTGGAATGGAGAACATGATGGACTGCACCAGTGTGCCTTGGTACTCCCGCAGTTTATGCTCCCGGTTCAACGGTGGTATGAGGCTTTGTAAGTTGTCCCGGTAGCGAGGATCTAGGAGGGTGTACACCTAATAATCAGTCGTGTTGAGAATGTGGGCGATGCGGCGGTCGTTTCTCAGGCACTGTTGCATGAAATCAACCATGTGCTGCAGACTCCCACATGCCAAAGAAACGCTGTCCCCTGCTTGAGTCGTCATCTCTGCCTGCTCTGCATCACCCCACCCTCGCTGTACATGCTGACTAGAGCATTGTGCACCTCCCTCCTCTGGAGAGATGTTGTCCTCCGCAATTGACTCCTCCTCATCCTCCTCACAAAGTGTCCCCTGCCTAGGCCTTTGTGAGGAACCACGTAGCGCAGACTGTCCAGAAGCAGATGGCATTTGTGACTCCTCATCCTCCACCTCTTCCAAAACCTCCTTCCTTAGTGCTTGCAGTGTTTTTTGAAGCAGGCAGATAAGGGGGACAGTCATGCTGACTAGTGCATCATCTGCACTCGCCATCCGCATGGAATCATCGAAGGCACGCAAAACGAGGCAGATGTCCTTCATAGAGGCCCACTCAGTGGTGCTGAAGTGTGACCGGCGCACAGAGCGACTTGTTTGCGCCTGATGCAGCTGGTACTCCATGACTGCTGCCTGCTGCTCACACAACCGCTCCAACATATGTAACGTTGAATTCCACCTGGTGGGTAGGTCACATATGATGCGATGTTCCGGAAGGCGTAATCGGCGCTGCAGAGCAGCAAGGCGCAATCTTGCCATGCTGGAACGCCGCAAGTGAGCGCACGCTATGCGGACCTTGTGCAGCAATGCATCAAGATCCGGATAGTCCCTCAGAAAGCTCTGCACGACCAAGTTCAGCACATGTGCCAGACATGGGATGTGAGTGAGGTTGCCTAGGCCCAGAGCTGCCACCAGATTTCGGCCATTGTCACACACTACCAAACCCGGCTGGAGATTCGCTGGCACAAACCACACGTCGCTCTCCTGCTTGATGGCATTCCAGAGCTCCTGCACTGTGTGGCTTCGATTCCCCAAAGAAATTAATTTGAGTACGGCCTGTTGATGTTTGGCCACGGCTGTGCTCATATCGGTCGTAACAGGCTCCTGCAGCGCTGTCTCTGAGGAACTTGAGTAGGAGGAGGAGTCAATGTGTAGAGACTGGATTCCTGCAATCCTTGGAGTTGGCAGAACACGTACAGCGCCACTCTCCAGATCTGTACCAGGCTCCACAACATTGACCCAATGGGCAGTGAGGAAAAGGTATTGTCCCTGCCCATGGTTACTGGTCCACGCATCGGTGGTCAGGTGGATCTTGCTACTGACGGTGTTTAGTAGCGCATGTTTTATTTTTCCCTCCACATGTTTTTGCAGAGCAGGGACGGCTTGCCTGCTGAAATAAAAGCAGCTGGGAACGGTGTATTGTGGGACTGCCAATGCCATGAAGTTCCGGAAGATGTCAGTCTCCACCAGCCTGAATGAGAGCATTTCAAGGGCCAGTAGTTTGGCAATGCCAGCATTCAGAGCCTGTGCTCGGGGATGGTTTCCGAGTATGGCCGCCTTTTATCCCATGCCTGTGCTACTGACGGCGGTAGAGTGGCCTGGGAGTGTGAGGATGACTGGGAACGTGGTGCTGTGGGTGGAATGTCACTGGGTCTCTGGACAACAGTGCCAGAGGTTCTTCCTTGGCGATCCTGTGAGGAAGCCGAACCAGCTGTGTGTGAGCTGGAGGAAGAGGCCCCAACATGAGCTGAAGAGGTGGTAGGTGGTGCTGTACGTTGGCCTACGTCTTCAGTGTGTCTGTGTAACTCCACCTCGTGCTTGGTCCGCACATGTTTCCACATATTTGTGGTATTGAGGTTGCTGACATTTTTCCCTTTTTTGACTTTCTGATGACACAGCTTGCATTTGACAAAGCAAATGTCATCTGCAACTGTGTCAAAAAAGGATCATGCACTGCAAGTCTTGGGAGCGCCCGTTTTGGCTTTTCAAAGAGGAATGCTCCTAATGGGTGCCAAAGTGGAGGCTACAGGCAACCAAGCCTGCCCCTCCCTCTCCCTCCTGTTTTGGCCATTCGGGGAATCTCTTCCTCAGAGCTGCTCCCACCACCTTCCTGTTCCTCTCGCCATGATGGGTCAAGGATCTCATCATCTACACTCCCCTCTTCAAATACCTGCTTCTCCTGGGTTGTCTCGCCAGCATCGTGCGCACCAGAAAGTGGCATCTGCGTCTCGTCATCATCTGATGCCTACTGAGGTGTGCTGACCATAGGCACTGGCCCACCTGCCTCTTCAGATTCCGAGGGACAAAGAAGTTGCACATCACTGCATACTCCCTCTTCTTCACATTCTTGAATGCTACTTGGCTGTCCCCCTCTTTCCAAGCCAACAGATTCAGAGAACAGAAGTAGAGACTGTGATGGCTCCTGTCCAGGGCTCTCTGACTGCCTGGGCACTTTGGCAGGTGGTGAAGGGACAGATGGTTGCTCTTCAGTGCTCTGGCCCTGAGAGGACGTGGAAGTCATTGAAGTCGATGTGTTAGCTGCCATCCATCCGACAACGGCTTCTATTTGTTCCTCCCGCAGCAGTCGGGTACGGCGAGGTCCTACAAAGCTGCGCATAAAGGACTGTTGCCTGCTAAAACTGGGGGATGCTGACTCACCGGTGCCCGCAGCAGGCACAGAATCCCCACGTATTCTCCCTGCATAATACCCACGTCCTCTCCCTGCAGAATCCCCACGTCCTCTCCCTGCTGAAACGCCACGCCCACGCCCACGTGCCTTACTCCCTGCCTTCTTCATCTTGGTAGACTGATAAAGATAGGCAGAAAAGTACAAAGGGGGGGGGCTTAGTGTGCTTATTCCCGAACAGCTGGTAACAGGTATAAGAAGCACTAATTTTATGAAGTGTGTGTGTGGACTACACTTTAATAGGAGCTAATGTGGCCTACACAACTGTCAAATGGAGTGTTTGGTGAACTTTATTTTGTTTTGTTTTTTGAAAAAAAAATAAAAGGATGTGACCAAAGATTTGAAAGCGATATTATCCGAAATTTTTGGAGCTATTACAATGCAGGAAGGTAACCTACAATGCAAAAGATGAGGCTCCAAAAAATAGGGTAATACTAATCTGGCTGCAGCTGAAGGGCACAAGCCAGAAAAAAGGCTCCTCTATCTACTCCTATATAGTGTTTGCAACCAACCAATGTAGATGGATATGGATGGATGCACACTAATAGGAGAATAAAAAATGAGCTGCAATAAAAGAAAAATATGTGTGAGGCAGTGATGCACGCTGAGCGGCCTACAACCAGACGTAGCTGCAGGACACACTACTCAGCGTGAGCTGCACTCACACACAGTCAGAGACCTCTCAGTCAGCCATGAACAGTGCAGATAAGTGGGCACTAGCACTGAAAGGCTGCAGAGAGTCTCCGCTGTCTACTCCTATAGTGTTTGCAACCAACGTATATGGATACGGATGGATGCACAGTGCACACTAATAAGAGAATGATAAATGAGCAGCAAAAAAAGAAAAATATGTATGAGGCAGTGACAGATGCTGAGCGGCCTACAACCAGACGTGGCTGCAGGACACACTACTCAGTGTGAGCTGCACTCACATACAGAGACCTCTCAGACAACCGTGAACAGTGCAGATAAGTGGGCACTAGCACTGAAAGGCTGCAGAGAGTCTCCGCTGTCTACTCCTATAGTGTTTGCAACCAACGTATATGGATACGGATGGATGCACAGTGCACACTAATAAGAGAATGATAAATGAGCAGCAAAAAAAGAAAAATATGTATGAGGCAGTGACAGATGCTGAGCGGCCTACAACCAAACGTGGCTGCAGGACACACTACTCAGCGTGAGCTGCACTCACACAGACCTTGCAGACAGCTGTGAACACTGCTGCAAGGCAAAAGAAAGCTACAGTGGTGGATTATGTAGCCTGGGTAAAGCACACTATGATTGTGAAAATCGCTATCTCTAACTGTCCCTCACAGTCTTAAACAGCAGCCTGTCCCTAACTGAATTCACAGCAGAGTGAACCCGAAATGGTGGCGGCGGCTTTTATAGTGCATCATGACATCATTTCAGCAGCCAATCACAGCCATGCCATTAGTTAACATGCCTACATGCCTAACAGGATGTGCCCACACTTCTGAGGATTGTCATTGGCTGAATCAAATCAAACAGGCTCATAGCATTATGGGAACTTCCGATTCCGGTATTCGATATGCTAAAAGTATCGGAACTCAGTATCGGAATTCCGATACAGTGAATATCGGCCGATACTCGATACTTGCGGTATCGGAATGCTCAACACTAGTCACAAAGCTGCATTATGGCAATGGCAACACAGAAATGATGTTAACCTATTTTCTGGTGTTTCAACAGTGTGAAATGGGTAATTTTTTTATTTTTTTATTTGAACTTTGAATCAAACCTCAAAATGATTAAATTTTCGTGAAACTATGATTTTCAGAAAAGTCAACTCAAACTCAATCCTCCACAGATCGTTCCACTGATCTGTAGTAGGAAGTATCAGGGAGCCATATAAAATCTAGTTACCAGTATTAAGATACAAACTAGTAAGTCGTTCTGCCTTTATTGTCTACTCAAGAAGCCAATATTACTTACATTTTAAACATAATTACAAATAGCACCTTACCATTTCAGAAATGTAGATTGGCCAAAATAATGCATACAGAAATTGTGACCTTTTCAATTATAAGGGTTCAATGTACAAATTAATGTCAGACAAAGCCTTGTTGATCCCTGACAATGCTAGCAAGTTTCTCACATTAATAAAAAATATTATATTTAACAACATTTTTATTCTAACATTAATGAAAAAAAGTTTTTTTTCGGGTCACATTGTGCTTCATAATAATGGTAACATTTCTTCAGTATAGCATAAGTTTATTTGTGAAAGAAACAGAAATTTGGCAAAAATTTGGAAAATTTTGCAATTTTCCAACTTTGAATTTTCATGCCCTTAAATCACAGTGATATGTCACACAAAATAGTTACTAAGTAACATTTCTCAAATGTCTACTTTACATCAGCACAATTTTGGAAGCAACATTTTTTTGTTAGGAAGCTATAAGCTATATCACATCACTTTGAGGGTTCTATATGAAAGAAGATACCCAAAAGTGACACTATTCTAAAAACTGCACTCCTTAAGGTGCTCAAAACCACATTCAAAAAGTTTATTAACCCTTTAGATGCTTCACAGGAATTAAAAAAAACATTTAACTTTTTCCCACTAAAAATTGACTTCAGATCCAAATTTTTTTATTTTGAAAAGGGTAACAAGAAATAAATGGATCTCAAAATTTGTTGTGTAATTTCTCCTGAGCATGCTGATATTTCAGTTGAGGGAGAAAACCACTGTTTTGGTGCACGGCAGAGCTCGGAAGGGAAGGATCACCAGTTGACTTTTTTGAATGCAAAACTTGCTAGATCCATTGACAAATGCCATGTCGCATTTGGAGAGGTCCTGATATGCCTAAACAATGAACATCGCATACAAGTGAAACCAACTTGGAAACTAATCCCCTCGAGGAACTGATCTAGATGTGTGGTGAGCACATTGAACACTCAGGTACTTCACAGAAGTTTATAACGTTGAGCCGTAGAAAAAAAAATGTCCCCATGAGTATGTTTTTAGCACAAGATATAGCATTTTCTTAAGAGTAACAGGATAAACTGCACCATAAAATTTGTTGTGCAATTTTTCCCGAGTACGCTGATACCCAATATGAGGGAAAAAATTACTGTTTGGGTGCACAGCAGAGCTCGAAAGGGAAGGGACATCATTTGACTTATTGAATATAAAATTTTCCTGGAATCATTAGCAAACATCATAGCCTATTTGGAGAAACACTGATGTGCCTAAACAGTGGAAACCCCCCACAAATGACCTCATTTTGGAAATTAGACCCCTCAAGGAGTGTACATAGATGCGTGGTGAGCATCTTGAACCCCCAGGTGCTTCACAGAAGTTTATAACCATGAGCCATGAAAATAATAAAATCACATTTTCTTCACAAAAATGATATTTTGGCCCCAAATTTTGTGTTTTCATAAGGGCAACAGGAGAAATTGCATGATACAGTTTGTTGTGCAATTTCTCCTGAGTACGCAGATACTCCATAGGTGGCAGAATACTACTTTTGCGGCACAGTGCAAAACTCAGAAGGAAAGAGGTGCCATATTGGAGTTCAGATTTTGCTGGATTAGTCTGAAGGTGCCATGTCACATTGGCAGAGCCCCTGAGGTGCCAGAAGAACAGAAACCCCTATATGTGAACTCATTTTACAAACTACACTACCCAATGAATTTATCTAATGGTGCAGTGATCATATTGACACCACATGTGCCTCACAGAATTTTATACTACTGAGTGGTGAAGAAAGAATAAATTGCATTTTTACCACTAAAATGTTATTTTAGCCCCAAGTTTTTAATTTTTCTAAGGGCTAATAGGACATTTTTTACAACAAACTGATGTCCATTTTTTCCTGAGTGTGCCAATACCCTACATGTAATTGGAAAATATTTTTCAGGCACAGTACAAAGCTCAGAAGGCAAGGAGCTTCAGATTTTACTTTAATGGTTTGCAGGTGCCATGACCTACAGGGAGAGCCCATGAAGTGCCAGAACAGTAGAACTCCCCATAAGTAACATAGTAACATAGTTTTGAAGGCTGAAGGAAGACCTTATGTCCACCTAGTTCAGCCTATTTTTAGTGCAGCTGTTCTGCCTTGTTGATCCTGGGGAGGGCAAAAAACCCACAGAGTAGAAGCCAATTTTCTCCATAGGGAAAAAATTCCTTCCCCTAAGCTGGGTCAAGCATCTACCTAAAATATTATGCTATTCGTAACCTTCTATACTGTTACTCACAAGAAAAGCATTCATTCCTTTCTTAAATTCATTCAGTGAGTTGGCCATCACTACTTCCTCAGGAAGAGAATTTCAGAGCCTCACTGCTCTTACCGTGAAGAACCCTCTTCTATGCTGGTGTAGAAATTGTCTTTCCTCCAAATGAAGAGAATGCCCCCTTGTTCTTGTCACAGTCCTTGGTACAAACAGTTCATTGGAGAGATCTCTGTATTGCCCTCTGATATACTTTACATATATGTTAGGTCTTCCCTAAGTCTTCTCTTTTCTAGAGTAAATAGACCTAATTTTGATAACCTTTCTGGGTATTGTAGTAAACTAACTCCATTTATCATTTTAGTAGCCCGCCTTTGAACCCTTTCAAGTTCATTATTGTCTTTCTTGAGCACCAGCGTCCAAAATTGCACACAATACTCCAAGTGTGGTCTGAAGAGTGATTTGTACAGAGGGAGAATTATGTTTTCTTCTCGCGTCCCCAGACCTCTTCTAATGCATCCCATGACCCTATTTGCTTTGGTGGCAGCTGCCTGACACTGGTCACTCCAATTTAGCTTCTTATTGACTAAGATGCTTAAGTCTTCTTCCATTTCTGATTTCCCCAGCAGTTTCCCATTTAGTAAGTAATTGTAGCATCTGTTTCTCCTTCCCATGTGCATAACCTTACACTTATCTGTGTTAAATCTCATTTGCCATTTTTCAGCCCAGTTCTCCAATTTACTCAAATCTGTCTGTAGTTACAAACTGTCCTCCTTTGTGTTAACTACCTTACATAGTTTTGTATCATCTGCAAATACTGATATTTTACTGTGTAAGCCATCCACTAGATCATTATTAAATATATTAAATAGTAGGGGGCCCAATACAGAA
Source organism: Dendrobates tinctorius (assembly GCF_039654945.1). Classification (NCBI taxonomy): domain Eukaryota; kingdom Metazoa; phylum Chordata; class Amphibia; order Anura; family Dendrobatidae; genus Dendrobates; species Dendrobates tinctorius. The sequence goes on along the minus strand of NW_027361696.1, from coordinate 87,140,313 downwards.
CCCTGTGGTACCCCACTGGTAACCCTGGCCCAATCTGAGAATGCTCCATTAATAACCACTCTTTATTTTCTATCACTAAGCCAGCTACCTACCCATCTACACACATTTTCCCCTAGCCAAGCTTTCTCATCTTACTTACCAATCTTTTATGTGGGACAGTGTCAAATGCTTTAGAGAAGTCGAGATAAATGACATCCAATGATTCTCCTTGGTCCATTTGAGAGCTTACATCCTCATAGAAGCTGATCAAGTTAGTTTGACAGGAGCGATCCTTCATAAATCCATGTTGATATGGAGTTAAACATTTATTAACATTGAGATATTCCATAATGGTATCCCTTAGAAACCATTCAAAAATTTTACCCACAACAGATGTTAAGCTTACCGGCCTATAGTTTCCAGGTTCCCTTTTACACCCCTTTTTGAATATTGGTACCACATTTGCTTGCCGCCAATCAAAAGGAACATACCCTGTTTCTATAGAGTCTTTAAATATAAGGAATAGAGGCCTGTCTATCACATTACTTAACTCCCTTAATACCCGAGGGTGAATGCTATCAGGGCCTGGTGATTTGTCAATTTAATCTTACTAGGCGGTTCTGCACTTCTTCCTGGGTTAGGCAGGTAATACTAAATGGGGAGTTTACATTATCACTCTGCATTTCCCCTGGCAAATCCTTTTCCTGTGTGAACACTGTTGAGAAAAAAGTATTTAAAACATTTGCTTTTCCCACATCGCTCTCTATGATTTCACCCTCTTTGTTCTATAAAGGGCCGACACCATGAATTTTAATCATTTTATTGTTTATATAATTAAAGAATAGTTTGGTGTTTCTTTTACTTTCCTTAGCAACCAGTCTCTCAGTTTCCACTTTTGCTAAATGTATTTGTTTTTTTACACATTTTATTTTTTTCTCTATAACTTTTTAATGCTTCTTCATTGCCTTCTTGTTTTAGCTTCTTAAATGCCTTGTTCTTGCTATTTATTGCCCTTTTTACATCCTTATTTAGCCACATTGGTGTTCTCATGTTCCTAGCCCTTTTATTTCTGTATGGTATGGCTAGCTCGCAGTGGGTGAGTAAAGCTGATTAAAATATATCCCAATTATTTTCTGTGCTCCTATTTTTGAGGACATTGTCCCAATCAATTTGGCGAAGGTCCTCTCTAAGCTGATCAAACTTTGCTTTCCTGAAATCAGCGTTTTTGTAACCCCCTTCCAGGGCACCTTACTGAAGGACAAGTGGAATTGTATTATATTGTGGTCACTGTTCCCTAGGTGCCCATCGACTCATACTTCTGTTATTCTATCTGGCCTGTGGCTTAAAATTAAGTCCAGAAGAGCTGTCCCTCTAGTTGGGCCCGGCACAAGTTGTGACAGATAATTATCCTTGGTCACTGACAGAAATTGGTTTCCTTTCTGAGATACGCAGGTTTCAGTTTCCCAGTCTATGTTGGGGTAGTTTAAGTCCCCCATAATAATCACCTCATTGTGATTTGCTGCTTTGTCTATTTGTTTCAATAATACATTTTCAGTGGTTTCTGTTTTATTTGGTGGCTTATAACAAACCCCTATGAGGATTTTATTACTTTTCCCTCCTTGTATCTCCACCCATAGAGACTCCACCTCTTCATTTCCCTCTTGTATATCTTCTCTTAGTGTGGGCTTTAAAGTGGACTTTATATATATAGACAGACTCCACCCCTTTCCTTTTTTTACGATCCCTCCTAAACAAATCTTATCCTTGCAAGTTAGCCGCTCAATCATAGCTGTCGTCTAACCATGTCTCAGTTATTCCTACTATGTCGTATTTTTCCTCATACATTACCAACTCCAGATGTTCAATCTTATTGGTTATTCTTGCATTTGTCAGCATGCAGGAAAGAAGTTTTGCTTTCCTTTTTCTTAGCTTCCTTCTGAGTACCCTGTCTTGGGTCCTCTTTACCACATCTAGTATCCTTGATTAGTTTGTCCTTCTGCTGCATGTTCTTGTCTGCTGTTTTTCCTCCCATCCCCTCTCCTTCTAGTTTAAAGCCCTCCTGATGAGTGTGGCAAGTCTTCTGGCGAATGTGTGTTTCCCAGGTTTTGTGAGATGTATCCCATCTCTTGCAAGAAGTCCATCATAGAGGTATTTCACATCATGGTCCAAGAATCCAAATCCTTGCTGCCTGCACCACCGTCGTATCCAGTTGTTCACCTATAGCATCCTATTCCATCTTCTGATGCCATGACCATCGACTGGGAGGATTGATGAGAAAACAACCTGTACGATCTGTTTCTTTATTTTCTTCCCCAGAATTTCAAAGTCTTCGCAGATAGTTGTTAGGTCATTTCTTGCCGTGTCGTTTGTGCCTACATGTATCAGTAGGAAAGGATAGGTGTCCTAGGATTTGAGGATAGTTGGTATCCTGTTGGCCACATCCTTGATTTTTGCTCCTGGGAGGCAGCATACTTCTCATGCGGTTATGTCCGGCCTGCAGATAGTTGCCTCCCTGCCTCTTAGTAGTGAGTCGCCCATAACTACCACTCTTCTTTTCTTTCCGGATGCACTGCTTGTTGCTCGTGAGTGTTTTTGAGTGTCATTTGTTTCCGCTTTTGTTGACAGAGTAACTTCTTTTGTTGATAGTGTGTCTTCTCTTGTAGATACGGTATCATCCTGAGCTGTGCCATTTTCGCTCTCCAGCATGAGGGCTTCATATTGGTTGCTAAGCTGTGTAGATGGTGATGACCACTTGATCCGTTTGCTTCTTTTCATCACATGGCTCCACTTTTCAGCCTCTGTATGTGGTCTGAAGGTCTGAAGCTTTTCTCACTTTCCATATCCTGAATGGTTGCTTCTGCTTTATGTTAAATATTAATAATCCGTTAATTTCTTATTACACTCAGTTCTGTACATTGCTTTAGCTGACACTACATAGGCTATTTTTGTAAGGTTAGCTCATGGAAAAGGTCAACTCCATATATAAGAGACCACGTACTTTGAAAGATGTATATTTAAGGTGGGGGCTTACTCTAGGGCTCGCTCACGCTCTCCTTTCCTATCACCATGAAACACATTTGAGGAGTCATCTGTGCTGGGCCATGACATTACGGACAGCTGGTATGTAACTTGATGGCTACGTGAGAAGCCGAACAGAGACAGACGCCATTTGCCATGTGGGATCCCAGAGAAAGAAGGATATAAGTTTTGCTATGAACAAATGGACAATCTCTTTATAATCATGCACCTATTTTTATATTTTTCTGTAATAATCTTTTCTTTGATGGAAGAATCCAAATAAACCACTACATTTTTATCTGGTAACAAGTCCTGAGTATTTTACAAGAATACGCATTTTTTACATTGGAGAGCCAGCCAGATCTGAATTTTTGTACTTTTGCGGATTTCCCTCAACTTGCCCAAAAGGGGGAATGAACTTTGCTGACGTCATATTTGCAAGTTATCAGGAACTTCATTATTATGGACAAGTCACAAGAATGAGACAGAACCTAGAAGTGAGGACTAAGAATTGCCAGATGGATTGAGAAGTACTACAAGTGCCAGATGTGCTGAAGGTAGACGTGTGAAGACAAGAGCCCAGCGCTGTCCATCAAAGGAACTACAAGCTGAGATATTTCAAGGTAAGAAATGGATGTCATTACTTCTTTTTCTAAGCAGAGTAAATTGAAATTTAAGTCTATAGACGAGTCTAATTTAGACATATTATGGCTCAGCTTATATGCAGAATGTGAAGTGGAAAATCTGAAGTTAGATTCTAAGCTGGTGTCGTTCAATAGAGAAAGAGAGAAATTAAAAAATATTCTACAGATGGTTGATATATTTCATAGATCTGTGTCAGAGAAATCCAAAAATGATTGTTGTGCAGATGTTCCCGAGATTGGCTGTAAAGTTAGGGAGATTGAACGAGACTGTAATCAAGTGTCTGTAGCAGCCATTCAAGGTGACCTTGCAGATGTGGAACAAGATGGAGAAGTAGGAGGAGACTTCAGAACTGACGTAGATGCCATAGAAGGGAAAGACGGACCACTAAAATAGACGACTCACAGGCCCAACTCCGAAGTAAAGTAAGGAAAAATTTGTTAAAAATATGCAAAATCATTCCTGCATATGATAACAAAATCCATGTTTGTAGAAACTCTGAGGTTTTTGAAAGCTGTGTTGACAAATTTGATTTAACTAACGAGGAAAAAAATCTGGTGTTTAAAATGTGGATTCCTGTAAATTTTGCTAGGAGATTATCTTTAAAGTTATCTGGTGAAACACATGAGAACTTAAATGATAAAGACAAATTAAAAATTCTGATTTTTTTGTGCATCAAATGAAAATTATCCAGATATTGATATTCTTCAAAAATTAAGGATTGGTCGGAAGGAATGCACTTTTACATTCATGTCCATATATGAACGCCTGTACAGAATGCTGAGTGAGAATGTCAAAACACAGTCCCTCATAAAGACTTTTGTAACCAAATTTTGTTTTTTAAATCCTGCATCTCGTGTTATTGCGTCACAAAAACATTCTTTATTTGAATGTGCACAATCCCTTGATTTTGCCAGAAAACACGAGAATCGTGAAAGGAAAGTAAATTGTGCTAATTTTGTGGAGACAGGCAAAGTAAAATGTTATCAGAAGCCTGTATCAAAGCCTTCTAAATTGAGTTTTCCCCAAAATCAAATCTATGAAGAATGAAGAAAATCACATACTGTATTTGTTATAAGCCGTATGTAAAGATGAGTTCTGATCTTTCTGTAAAAAAAATGGCGGAATTTGACAGACAGAAGCAGGTGGTGTGTGAGACCATTGGCTGTGAGCTGAAGAGTCCATCGGAATCTGATGGACAGAAGCAGGTGGAGAGTGACATCAACTGTGAGGTGAACTGTCCATTATCTGAGCTACTCAGAGGATCCGTTAATTTCAAAATAGCAAAAATATTTCAAGACATATTTTACAGGGAAATAAGTATGGGCTTAGGAATTGGCTAAAAATGTAATTAAATGTTGTGTAAAAGTGTTATACAATGTATTAGTCAGTTATATGTAATTATTTTATAGAGTATAATTCTGTAGTTCTATAGTTTTGTAGATATACATATTCATACAGTATATATAGAGTGTTTGTAGAAGTAGAGATTGTAGAACTGTATTTTTTAGTGAAAATTAAAATCTACTCCAGTAATTATATTTAGAATTATGAATATGATATTAACCTTCTCTTTTATTTTTCCTTAGAATTTTCATTTCAAAGCAGGACTTAATCGGGAAAAAATTCTCTTACAAGGATTTATGCCTTTATTTACACAGGAAGTTGTAATAATTGAATGATTTTATATATTTAACACTTAAAAGAAAATAACAAACTGCATTTTAAATGTGTTCTGTGTGTATGCCTTTGTTGCGTGGCTTGACATGACAAACCACAGCATGTGAAATCTGAACCTTGTTCTAATAATAAGTATACCATGTCCCTGTAGCCTTAGTGAAAAGAATTTTTAAGGGGTCTCAGCTTTTGCAAATCAAAGGAATTTTTTTCCTAGGCCTAAAGTTTCAAGTGTATAGCTAATTCAACATATATTTATGTTATGTGTATTTGGGGAATATTCAAAGAAATATTAAGACCAAATTTAATAGTTTACAATGCGCATTGATAATTAGGATAATTTGGGTTAAAATACATGTATTCATCACACCTTCGTATGTGGAATCTGTGGTGTGAACTTATATGTGACACAGTCTGATTGACAGATGAATGTATGAGCAGCTGCTTAGGTGTAATGTGATACGTTTGATGTATGTGAAGCCTCAGGATTTTGTATGCAAGAGAAAAAAAACAAAAAACTTTGTCTTTAGGAGAAATATACAGATCAGTTAAATTATTAGAATATTAAGATATTTAATGCTGCACAACATATATTTCTATATTTCTTTAGTAATTATTTCTTGATTTTGTTAATTGTGGATAGGTGCAATCGCACATCAAAATGGTTTATGAAGAAAATCTACATTTAAATTAATTTTTCCAAAGGATAATTTTATGATATTCAATTTTATTTTTAATGGTTACATAGATGGTTACACATCTTCAGACAAATATATGGTGTAAAGCAAGTATAATATTCACACAATTTATAAATTAATTATTTTTAATTTTGGTTTTGATAAATGAATTATTTCATGAATCAATATTTTTTGGTATTAAGGGGGAAAATGTGTTTTTGATCCTGACTACAACATCACATTTGATTAATACCTCTTCTTCACACATTTTAATAAAGAAGAAATATAAATAAGGTACAATGGTATAAGTATTGGGTATAATAACATTAAGTATTATTATTATTATTATTATTTGTTGTTATAGCGCCATTTATTCCATGGCACTTTACATGTAAGGAGGGGTATACATAATAAAAACAAGTACAATAATGTTAAGCAATACAAGTCATAACTGGTACAGGAGGAGAGAGGACCCTGCCCGCGTAGGCTCACAATCTACAAGGGATGGGTGAGAATACAGTAGGCGAGGGTAGAGCTGGTCATGCAGCGGTTTGGTCGATCGGTGGTTACTGCAGGTTGTAGTTGTGTCGGAAGAGGTAGGTCTTCAGTCTGATATGTTGTGGTAGAGAGTTCCAGAGTAGGGGTGATGCGCGAGAGAAATCTTGTATGCGATTGTGGGAAGAGGAGATAAGAGGGGAGTAGAGAAGAAGTATTATAAAGAGTCATTTCTTTACACTAAGAAGAATATTACATGCAAAGTTGCATAATTTGAATATTTTGGTAATACAAGTTTATGACAATTCTGAAATAATCCAGATCATGGAAATATTAAGGGTATATGTTACTGAGGACATAACTACTCTGCATTTGGTATCAACATAAAGGCCTTATTTTTATTCTTATTTTTATTCTTACAAGAAAACATCGAGGGGGCACCAATGATATAAACGGGGATCCAACCTGACCCATAAACAATACATACCAACAAATTGAAAAAGTATAGGTCATTTAAGGGGATCACCTGACACAGGATTTGGCAAAAACATATAAATCTTTATTTGGACACAGATAACAAACAGAGTTTAAAAAAATTAAAAATCGTCACTCATGTGACATCCACAAACGAAGGCTCATAATAGAGCCACACCTCCCTGGCTATGCACTCCTAATAAAACATAATATGTTATCTAAATCAGTGTAGTATATAAATAGCACACCACATGCGATCACAATATAAATATATAGAAGACAGTGCACTCCAAATGGATCATATACTTATAGAACAATTGTATAAATATACAGGCATGAGAACAACACCCTGGAACCTGAAATGAAATGCAGTTGTAGCATGTGTGGAAAAAAGCATATAATCATGCAAAGGATATCCAATGTTATGAATATCAGATATAGCGACAAAAGGTGTCACAAAATCCGTGACCACAATAATGCTCCTATAGCCGCTTCAACAACATCATGCTAGGCATGCATAATACAGTACAGGGGAACTAATAACCCTCTGTACAAAACCAAATTACAGCCCCCAGTAAACCTGTATAGTAAACAAGGCCATACAATACAAACAATCATCTGTGTCTCCAATTGGAGTAACACAGACACAAGATGTAATGAATACCTATGTCATCCATAAATAAAACCCATGACTGCACGGGTGTCATCCATGAACAGGAGTGCACCCAAGGAGGGCTAAGACCCGACGCGTTGCGCCACACTCGGTGGCTTCTTCAGGGGTACTACAGGCCCATCACCTGTGTCCTTAAATACATTTAGGTAATTGCTGATAAAACACATGACACGATTCCTACAACATCTATATGTTATCTCAAAAGAATTATAATAGAGAAAAACTGTGCTTTAAAAGAATCAAGAAGACAGAAGACATCAAAATGAAGACCAGATGACATCAGATGATGATGACTGGACCTGAGGTGCTTCAATTTAGATTTAGGGAAGTATAATTATACATATTTTATATGAATATTGTTCACGGCTTACCATAACATGAATTCACATCAATTATGTCATTGAGTACATATAACAATAATCTGATATTATTATTGATATTAAATTAAGATCTCATTATATTTTGAGGGTTCCAATTAATGCATTTCACCCTCAAAAGAGGGAATTGTTAAATATTAATAATCCGTTAATTTCTTATTACACTCAGTTCTGTACATTGCTTTAGCTGACACTACATAGGCTATTTTTGTAAGGTTAGCTCATGGAAAAGGTCAACTCCATATATAAGAGACCACGTGCTTTGAAAGATGTATATTTAAGGTGGGGGCTTACTCTAGGGCTCGCTCGCTCTCTCCTTCCCTATCACCATGAAACACATTTGAGGAGTCATCTGTGCTGGGCCATGACATTACAGACAGCTGGTATGTAACTTGATGGCTACGTGAGAAGCCGAACAGAGACAGACGCCATTTGCCATGTGGAATCCCAGAGAAAGAAGGATATAAGTTTTGCTATGAACAAATGGACAATCTCTTTATAATCATGCACCTATTTTTATGTTTTTCTGTAATAATCTTTTCTTTGATGGAAGAATCCAAATAAACCACTACATTTTTATCTGGTAACAAGTCTTGAGTATTTTACAAGAATAAGCATTTTTTTACACTTTATCCAAGTCCTCATGTTCTTTAATTACCTTCAATGTTGCTATTCTTTCTCCAGTTCCTGCACCTTTTCCTCTAAGAGGGCAACAAGTTTGCACTTCTGACAGGTAAAGTCGAGTTTTTGGGCCGAAAGATCCGTAAACATGTACAGTAGCATGTGTTGCAGGTGACCATGTGGATTTTCTTCTCTTCCATATTGCTATTGCTGATGCAGTCTATGACCTACCCCATTTTACAACTACACCTCTCAATGAATTAATCTAGGGGTGCAGTGATATTGACATCATGCGTGTGTCACAGAATTTTATACCATTGGGCAGTAAAGAAAAAATAACAAAAATTTTCCACAAACAAGCAGCAATGAATGTTGCTGAGTGAAAATTGAAAGCTGCCATTGTAGTGGCTAGTACGCTGTAGTGACCAGTATGTTGCAGACACCAGTACTTTATGCCCAGCCTATGCTTCTGGAGGCATGCACCCACAAGTTAGGCGGGCTCTCATCACTTCAGAAGTGCCAAACATGGATGCAATATGTGGTTTAGGAACACTGTGAGGCTCAGAAGGGAGGAAGCATTTGGATTTGAGAGAGCAGAATTTACTGAATTTCTTTTGGTGAGAGAGCAGCCATTTCGCTTTTACAGAGCCTTTCTATACCAGTAATGTGGAATCCCCCTGAATGGAGACTTGATTTTTTTGTGGATTGAGTTAAAGCTTTTATTGAGAACATTTCACATAACATTTTCGATCAGTTATCCGGCGCTCGACGCTGACCACTTACTTTGGGGTTTCCATCTAGATCTCTGAGTGACGTGATTCAGATAAAACCACCAAGGGATCCATTCACTATAATGAGGCAGCAGAGTTACTCTGAACTTCATCTAGCCTCTGTTCAGTGGTGTACTTCTTTTCAGAAGTGCTCAAAACTAGGGCTGATGGCACTTTTATGCAATCCTAAAAAGACAGAGACCGCCGGATCACAGGTCAGACGGCATCCACAGTGCCTCCATCTGCCTCATTATAGGGAATATTCTGTCAGAGGTTCCATCTGAATCACATATTTCAGAAATTTACACGGAAACTCCGGTGTAAGCGCTCAGTGCAGAGTGCAGGATAAATGTGTGCCGAGACTTACTGTGATCTTTGGGAGGCAAAATGAAAAAATCAACAGCAGGTGAAAAACAGTTTTTATTTATTTTTTACACTGTTCCTCATGCGGTATAAGTGATTAGGCGACACTATTCTTCAGGTCGGTGCAATTACAGCGATACCAGATTTATATCAGGTTTTTATGTTTGACTGCTGTCACACACTAAAGATGCTTTTTATTGCAAAAAAATAGCTTTTGCATCACCATATTTTGAGAGCTACAATTTTAAAATACTTTGGCCCACAGAGTCATGTGATGGATGACTTGACGTTTTTATTGGTACCATTTCGGGCACATGATGTTTTTTGATTGTTTTCTATTTTGATTTTTGTGAGGCAGAATGAACAAAGACCAGCAATTCAGGAATTTTTTTTTGGGGGGGAGGGTTTATGCCATTCCGTGTGTGGTAAAATTGATAAGGCAGTTTTATTCTCCAGGTCAGTAGGATTATAGAGATACCCAATTTATATTATGTTTTGGCTCTTTTACACAATAAAAACTATTTTATAGACAAAAGAATTATTTTTGCATCATTGAATTCTGAGAGCTATATCTTTTTTATTTTTTTGCTGATGGAGCTGTATCATGACTTCTTTCTTGCGGGACAAGATGATGTTTTTAGCGGTACCATGGTTATTTATATCCATCTTTTTGATAGTGTTTTAATCCACTTTTTGTTTAGCGGCATGATGATAAAGCATTGTTTTTTGCCTTGTTTTTATTTATTTTTTATGGTGTTCACTAAAGGGGTTAATTAAGTGGGAGAGTTTTATAGGTCAGGTCGATGCGGACATGGCGATATTAAATATATTAGCTTTGGTGACCCGGAAGTCATCATGATACACAGGGTCTTTGATTCAAAGGCAGAGGGGCTGTCAGCCCTCTGCCGAATCATGAAATGCTACGTTCTCATTCGAAAGCAGCATTTTGGGTGTTAAACTGCCGGGAGTGATGCATGGTGTTGTTGATGGTTGGTGTTGTTGATGGTGTTTAGTGCCAGGTTTCAGCTGTCAGAATCAACTGACACTCAGTGGCGATCGAACGCACACCACCCGTGTGTGCGGGCGATCGCGCAGATGTAATAATCTGTCCCTGGACAGATAGACTCAGATCACATAGACGGATTATTAGGTCTGATGTCAGAAACAGGATAAAGAATACCTTTCATCAATTTTTTCATGTTGAACTGGACACATGATGTAATAGGCACTGCAGAGCAGAATAAACTTATTCTTTATAATTTCACCTATCCCTTGCAGAGATATTGGCAATCAAATTATTTACCACTAGAGATGAGCGACTTTGCCTTTTTTCAGGTCGAGTCGGGTTTCATGAAACCCGACTTTGTTAAAAGTCGGGTCGAATGAAATCGACCGACTATAGGCAAAAGTCGGAGGCCGACTGAAACACGAATCCCAATGCAAGTCAATGGGGAAGCAAAGTCGGTAGGGAGTGGAGGACAGTAAACACACCTACAGTGCCCATTTCAATTCCAAAAACATCAATTCTTATAACTGAAGTTTGTCAACCTTAATTAACTTCCTAATAATAGTTACGCATTGAAAACTGGGGGTTATTTGGCTAAAGTTGTGGAGGGGTTGGGCTGGCTCCAGGTTTTCGTGTGCCCTGGGCCAAAGAGTGTCAGTGTGCCCCTTTAACACATACCACAACTCATGATGCTCCGATAAGCCACAGAAATATAGGTATAGTACAATAACAAATACTTCACTGCTTACATGACATGACTGATCTATTTTAAATTGTACAATAGCTGAAAAACAGGACAGTATATTACAACATACAGTGTTATGGCCACCACATTGTGCGCCATACAGAATAATGAGCCCCATATATTTCTCCATACAGAATAATTAGTCACATATAATGTTCCATACAGTATATGATGAGCTCCACATAATGCTACAGTATATGATGGTCCCTATGGATGATGCTTCAGTGTGTTATGGGCCCAAATAATGCTCCATATATAATGGGCCCCATTTGTAATGCTCTGTCTGGTCATATTGGAGTGCAAAAGACATAAGCCACAGGCCGTAGGCGATTCTATTGGATTGGAATGAGAGGAGACATTGAAAAATGGTGGCAGGAATGTCACACGTTTGTGACTATCACAACTGTGAAAGGTGATCATAAACCACCACTGGATCCACTTGTAAGTTTACGTCCATTTCAAATGGTAGCCATTGATCATCTGAAAGTAGAGGCCAGCAGGACAGGCCATAGCTACATCTTAACCATCATTGATCAATATACCAATATACCAAATATACCAAATTTCTAGTGGCCGTCCCTGTGAAGGATTTTGCTGCCCAGACTACACAGCGGTGGAGCAGAGAGAAGTAAGTATTGCAACTTGCAAGTGCTGTGGCCATAACCAAGCAGGGGGGGCACACTCGTGGGCGACGGTACTGGCACAGGGCCCCTCATAGTACGCTGGTGTGTCTGACGGCAAGTGGGCCTCCCCACCGTCAGAGACACTGTATTGTACTATGAGAGGATCTGTGCCAGTGCCGTCGGCCATCAGTGCGCTCATCCACCTGTTCAGAGCAACGGCACTTGCCCGGGTGCACCAGGTCTTGACCCCAGTCATTGGGGGAGGGGTGGGCAGCCCAGTTGGGGAGGTTTAAAAAATGGCATATGTTGATGTGTTGGCTGGACATTCAGCTGCTGCAAAGGGCGGAATTGGGCAAGTCCGAGGAAGAGGAAGAAAAAAGCGAGGCAGTTTTCTGGCAACTTATGTGTCATTAGGGGAAGGTGGGACAAAATCCTTTGAAACCCATGCATGGTTCATTTTAATGAAGGTTAGATCATCAACATTTTGGGTAGACAGACGGGTCCTTTTTTCTGTCAGGACTGATCCAGCAGCACTGATGACTCTTTCAGATAACACACTAGCAGCAGGGCAACCGAGCTCCTGTAAGTCATATTGTGCCAATTCAGGCCAGGCGTTCAGTTTAGGCTACTTTCACACTTGATTTTCTTTGCAGCTCGTTTTTCCTGCAAAAAAACGCATGGAAAAAACGCATACAAACGCATACAAATGCTGCGTTTTTTTCAAGCATTTTTATGCGTTCGTATGCGTTTTTAGTGCGTTTTTACCGCATTTGCGTTTTTTTCCAACATTAGTTGGCCTCACCAAAAAAATCAAGATAGGGTTAGGAATAACACTAACCCAAACCATGACTTTACTAACCCTAACCCTAACCCTTAACCAAACCATACTCACCCTAACCCTAACCATTATCCAAACCCTACTAACCCTAACCCTTAACCAAACCCTACTAACCCTAACACAAACCCTAACCCTAACACTAAACCCTACCTAACCCTAAACCCTAACCCTTAACTAAACCATACTAACCCTAACCCAAACCCTAACCCTAACCCTAAATCCCCTTAACTAACCCTAACTCTAACCCAAACCCCTAATTTCCATTGTCTAACCAATGGTCAACAAAAAAAATGCATACGCAAAAAAACGCATACATGAGCATGCCAATGCGCACATATGCGCACCCATAGACTTACAATGGGTGTCTTGCTGTAAAAAAAGCATTGCGCGTGCATGCGTTTTTTTGAGGCAAGTCGGACACCAAAAAAATGCAACAGGATGCATTTTGTGCGCCCGAGCGCACACCACAAAAAACCGCATGTGCGTAAAAACGCATACAAACGCATGTGTATGCGCACATAGAATCATAGAATCATAGAATCATAGAATCGTAGAGTTGGAAGGGACCTCCTGGGCCATCTGGTCCAACCCCCTGCTCAAAGCAGGATTCGCTAAATCATCCCAGTTAGATGTCTGTCCAGCCTCTGTTTGAAGACTTCCATTGAAGGAGAACTCACCACTTCTCATGGCAGCCTGTTCCACTCATTGATCACTCTAACTGTCAAAAAGTTTTTTCTAATATCTAACTTGTGTCTCCTCCCATTCAGCTTCATCCCATTGCTTCTAGTCTTTCCTTGTGCAAATGAGAATAAAGTTGATCCTTCTACAATGTGACAGCCCTTTAGATATTTGTAGACAGCTATTAAGTCTCCTCTCAGTCTTCTCTTTTGCAAACTAAACATTCCCAAATCCTGCAACCTTTCCTCATAAGACAGGGTTTGCAGACCGGTCACCATTCTGGTCGCTCTTTTCTGAACTTGCTCCAGTTTGTTGATGTCTTTTTTCAAATGTGGTGCCCAAAATTGGACACAATATTCCAGATGAGGTCTGACCAAAGAGGAGTAGAGGGAAATAATTACTTCACGTGATCTAGACTGTATGCTTCTGTTAATACATCCTAGAATTGCATTTGCCTTTTTTGCTGCTGCATCACACTGTTGACTCATATTCAGTCTGTGATCTATTAGTATACCCAAGTCTTTTTCACATGTGCTGTCACTTAGCCCTATTCCTCCCATTCTATATATGCTTTTTTCATTTTTATTGCCCAGATGTAGTACTTTGCATTTCTCCCTGTTAAAAACCATTCTGTTAGTTGCTGCCCACTTCTCCAGTTTATTTAAATCTTTTTGAATCCTCTCTCTCTCTTCTCTAGTATTAGCTATCCCTCCTAGCTTTGTGTCATCAGCAAATTTAATCAGTTTACCCTCAATTCCTTCATCTAAATCGTTGATAAAGATGTTGAACAATACAGGGCCCAGGACAGAGCCCTGTGGTACCCCACTTGAGACATTCTTCCAACTGGATGTGCAGCCATTTACGACCACTCTTTGGGTCCGATCACTAAGCCAGTTATGAATCCACCTAACAGTTGCCTTGTCCATTCCATACTTAGTCATTTTTTCAATAAGGATTGTATGAGAGACTTTGTCAAATGCTTTGCTGAAGTCAAGATATACTATATCTACAGCATTTCCTTGATCCACCCAATCAGTAATACCATCATAGAAGGAAATTAAATTAGTCTGACATGACTTATTAGTTACAAACCCATGCTGACTCTGTTTAATCACTTCATTCTTATCCAGGTATTGACATACATGTTGTTTAATAATTTGTTCAAAGATCTTTCCTGGTATAGAAGTCAGACTCACCGGCCTATAGTTGCCTGGGTCCACCTTCTTCCCCTTTTTGAAGATAGGAACAACATTTGCTCTTCTCCAGTCTTCTGGCACTTCTCCTGTTCTCCAAGAATTTTCAAAGATTATGGAGAGGGGTTCAAAAATTTCTTCTGCTATCTCCTTCAGTACTCTGGGGTGTAATTCATCTGGACCTGGAGACTTGAATACATTTAGGTTAGCTAAGTGTTTCCTCACTATCTTTCTGTTTATAGATATCCTGGATTCTTCTATTCCCTTAATAGGACAGTGAATAACAGTTGATGTTACATTTCCTTTCTGAGAGAAAACAGATGCAAAATAGGAATTTAAAAGTTCAGCCTTCTCAACATCCTGTCTTACCATTTCATCATTTTCATCCTGTAAAAATCCTATAGCATCTTTGACTTTTCTTTTACTTTTGACATATCCCCAAAATCCTTTATTATTGCTTTTGACATCTCTTGCAAGCCTCAATTCATTTTCAGCTTTAGTAATCTGATTTGTGCCTTGCAGGTTCTGCAGACAGCATTATATTCTTCTTTAGATATGCCTCCTTCTTTCCATTTTATAAACATTTTTTGCTTCCTTTTTAGCATGTGCTTAAGTTCTGTGTTCATCCATCCTGGTTTCCTTAAATGCTTCCTATTCTTCCCTCTTTTCGGAATTGTTAACAACTGTGCTTTGAGAATTTCATTTTTCAAGATTTCCCATCCTTCCTGGACATTTTTGTCTTTAAGGATATCCAGCCATTGGATCCCTCCAATTCTCTTTCTGAATCCCTTAAAATCTGCCTTTCTGAAATCTAACCTTGACGTCTGAGTCTTCACAGGTCTTCCGCCTCTAGTTATCCAAAATTCTAAAATAGCATGGTCGCTACCTCCTAGGGTCCCAGCCACTTTTACCTCCTCAACCATTTCCTCCCTGTTTATAAGGATTAGATCCAAGGTAGCAGTTCCCCTTGTTTTCTCCTTTACCTTTTGGAAGATAAAGTTGTCAGCAAGAGAGGATAAGAATTTCCTTGACCTGTTAGTTTTGCCTGGGAGAGATTCCCAACAAATGTCTGGATAGTTGAAATCTCCCATGACAACTATGTCATATTTTTTGGAGAACTTGGCCATTTGATGCATAAAGAGTTCATCCATATCTTCAGCTTGCACAGGCGGCCTGTAGTAAATGCCTACAATGGTGTCCTTTCCATTGTTCTGTCCTTGTATTCTTACCCAAACAGTTTCCACAGAACTCCCAGTCTCTGAAGCTTCAATCTCTGTGCAGATATACGCGTTTCGAACATACAATGCGACACCCCCTCCTCGTTTATCAAGTCTGTTTCTTGCAAATAAGTTGTATCCTTCTAGTCTTGTATTCCAATCATGTGTATTGTCCCACCAAGTTTCAGTGATTCCAATGACATCATATTTCTTTTCCTGTGTTAGTAGTTCCAATTCTCCTTGTTTGTTGCCCATGCTTTGTGCATTAGTATAGAAACATTTTAGTTTGTGATTGGTTTCTCTTTCTCCAATATTTTTTTTAATTAGATTCTTTCGTCTTTGTTCTTCCTTTCCACTTCTAATAGCAGAGTTCTCAGTAGCATTTGTCAGGTGTATGGCTTTTTCTGGTCTTTTGCTTCCCTTCCCATGTTGTTCTAGTTTAAAGCTCTCCTTACAAGTGTAGCAAGGCGACTTCCAAATACCTGCTTTCCAGTCTTCGTAAGGTGCACCCCATCTCTAGCAAGTAGTCCATCGTATAAGTAGTTCACTCCGTGATCCAGAAATCCAAATCGTTGCTGACGGCACCATCGACGTAGCCAGTTGTTCACCTGCAGAATCTTATTCCACCTCCTTGTTCCATGGCCATCCACTGGGAGGATGGAAGAGAAGACCACCTGCGCTCCCAGTTCTTTCACTTTCTTGCCTAAGTCTTCAAAGTCTCTGCAGAGACTTCCCATGCAAAATATAGGGAAAAAAGCGCATGCGTTTTTAGCGCTAAAATACAGCACAAAAAAACGCAAGTGTGAAACCAGCCTTAGAGGCCCAATAGTCAAAGGGGAATGACCTGTGAGGGAGAACATCGATATGGGAGGAGTAGTAGTTTGTAACCATAGTTAAATGCTGTCTCCTGTCACTTTTAATCGATGCAGTATTAGCTGTCGTGTGAGCGGTACTTGAGAAATTATTCCACAACATGGTCATTAAACCCCTGTCTCCAACGCCACTTCTGCTGTGTGCACGACGAACACCTCTTCCACTGTGCCCACTACGGCTCATGGGAGAACCAGCACTGTTGCTGTGTGCTGGGAAAGCCTCAAATGGTTTACCAGAGTTGCTTGTTTGTAAGCCAATATTATCTCTAGATTCTCCTGTGGCAAGATGTTGTGTAATTTGCCTTTGTAGCGTGGATCGAGGATGCTAGACAGCCAGTAGTCGTCATCCCTCATCATTTTGGCAATGCGGGGGTCCCTTTTTAGGATCCGCAAGGCATAAGCGCACATGTGGGCCAATGTTCCAGGTGTCAATGATGCACTGCCAGTGGTGGGTGGAGGAGTACTTTCTGGCAAATCCACATCCCTAGAGTCACGCACAAACACTGTACCTGACCTTGGAATGCCAACATTTTCTCTTGCCCACTGAGAAGCATCATCCTGCCAAAAATAATCATCCCACTCATTCTCCTCCTCCTCTTCCTCTTCTTCCTCCACCTCATCCAGGACAGTTCCCTGACCAGACAATGGCTGACTGTCATCAAGGCTTCACTCCTCCTCCTATGCAGACGCCTGATCCTTAATGTGCGTCAAACTTTGCATGATCAGACGCATAAGTGGGATGCTCATGCTTATGATGGCGTCGTCTGCGCTTACCAGCGCACATGTGGGCCAATGTTCCAGAAGTCAATGATGCACTGCCAGTGGTGGGTGGAGGAGTACTTTCTGGCAAATCCACATCCCTAGAGTCACGCACAAACACTGTACCTGACCTTGGAATGCCAACATTTTCTCTTGCCCACTGAGAAGCATCATCCTGCCAAAAATAATCATCCCACTCATTCTCCTCCTCCTCTTCCTCCACCTCATCCAGGACAGTTCCCTGACCAGACAATGGCTGACTGTCATCAAGGCTTCACTCCTCCTCCTATGCAGATGCCTGATCCTTAATGTGCGTCAAACTTTGCATGATCAGACGCATAAGTGGGATGCTCATGCTTATGATGGCGTCGTCTGCGCTTACCAGCCATGTGCATTCCTCAAAACACTGAAGGACTTTACAGAGGTCTTTTAGCTTTGACCACTGCACTCCCGACAATTCCATGTCTTCCCTCAAACTGCCTGCCCGTGTATCCTCCCACAAATGCATTACAGCCTGCCTCCGTTCGCACAGCGTCTCAACCATGTGCAGGGTGGGGTGCAACCTTGTTGCAACATCTATGATTAGGCGGTGCTTGGGGAGGTGGAGCAATCACTGCAGCTTCTGCATGCAACTGGAGTGTACGGCCGAGCGACGGATGTGCGAGCACAGTCTTCGCACCTTATGGAGCAGGGATGTTAACTCCGGATAATTATTAAGGAAGCACTGCACCACCATGTTCAAAGTGTGAGCCAGGCAAGGTATGTGAATTAGTTTTGCACAGGCTATGGCTGCCACAAAATTATGGCCGTTATCACTGACTACCTTAACTGCCTCAAGATGTAGACTGCCCAGCCATGACTCTGTTTGTCGCTGCAAGTAGTCGACCAGTACCTCCGCGGTGTGTCTGCTGTCGCCCAAAGACATCATCTTTAACACAGCCTGCTGACGCTTACCACTAGCTGTTCGATAGTGGGACACCTCATGTGCAACACTGCCAGCTGCGGATGGAGTGCTCGTGTGACTGCCCTTTGTGGACAAGTTTTCACTGATAGAGGAGGAGCGAAAGCCTACAGCCTACTGTTTCCTATACCGTGGGCTAGGCAGCACTGTTTCACCGCCGCTGTCCCCAGTGGAGCCTGCATCCACCACATTAACCCAGTGTGCAGTGATGGACACATAACGGCCCTGGCCATGCCTACTGGTCCATGCATCTGTTGTGAGGTGCACCTTTCCACTCACTGACTGTTTTAGTGCATGGATAATGCGGTCTTTCACATGCCGGTGGAGGGCAGGGATGGCTTTTTGAGAAAAGAAGTGCTGACTGGGTAGGTCATAGCGTGGGATAGCGTAGGCCATGAGGACGTGGAAAGCTTCGCCTTCAACCAAACGGTAGGGCATCATCTCTAATGAGATTAGTTTGGCAATGTAGGTGTTCAAAGTGAATGCAGATGAGAAGATGAGTACTTTCTTATCCTACTCAGAGTGTCTGGTAGGGTGAGCTGGACTGGAGACCTGCAAATGGGGGAAGTAGCGGTGGACCGGACGGAGTGAGAGGGGGTTGGTGATGGCATTGGTGGTGATGGCCTAGATTCAGTGTTGTGTTGCAAAACCATTGTGATTCCCTGAGTGCTTTGGCCTTGCGACGACACCTCCACATTTAGTGCTGGTGGTGTGCTTAACGGTGGCGGTGGTCTTACAATGGGGGAAGCGATGGAGAGTTCTTGTCTACTTTCAGTCGAGCAGGTGCACATGTGCTACCTGAGGACTTGTAGTCCGTCCATGCTTGCAAGTGCATGTTGATTAAACGTCTAAGCATGCAACTGGTGTTAAAATTTCAGAGTTGTTTACCTCGGCTAAAGGTCCTTTTGCACTTCTTTCAGGTAACCTTTGCCTCATCAGTAGGATTTTGGACAAAGAAGTGCCACACTGCACTCTTCCTACTATGGTAAACATTTTCTGGCCTTGCACACTGTGCTAAGTTGACCATCTGGTCAAGCTGTCCTGCAACTCTTTTAGTTTTTGTTCCACGTTTTAGGACAGCTATGTGCCTGCCAACTAACCGCTGCTGCGATGTCAATGCCTGCAGCGGATCCTTCTCCTTATCTGAACTATTGCCAGCGCCACCCTCCTCCCTCAATGGATGCCAATCCAGGTCCAGAACTGGGTCATCCATCACCTCCTCCTCAAAGTCATCTAGACCTTCCTCTTTACCTTCCTCTGTGTCACCGTGTAAGGTGGTATAGTATGCGGGATGGGCACCTGAGTTTCATCAGGGTCAGATTCTGGCTCAATAGACTGCAAGGGCAATGTAGTGCTGTGGGTCAATGTACCAGCAGAATCATCTAGCAGTGGCTGCGCATCAGTGCACTCCATGTCAGATTCATCTTGGACTGGGGAATTCAGGATTTGACTGGATAACCCAGCCATGGTATGTTAAAAGAACTCCATAGAGTAATCTGAAGTGTTGGCTGCCACATCCTTAACTTTTGGTGGGGGTGAAGGACACAAGGAAAGGTGTTTTTCTGACCAGAACCCTGCACTGACGACTCCGTGCTTGCAGGTTTCGAACGTTCAGAAGAAGAGGCAATAGAGCTGGTGGCTGATTCGGAAATGTACGCCCAAACCTGTTCCTGATGCTCCGGCTTTAAAAGCGGTTTTCCTAATTCAAGAAAAGGCAACCTTACAGGCCTTCTTGGGCCAGAGGATGACGCAGGCTCAACACCTCCTGCCTTAGCTGCTATTGTGCTTTTTCCAGAACCAGCCGATGCACCACCACCATCAGTACCAGCTGCGCCCCCCTGCCCACGTCCGCGGCCTCTTCCACCATACTTCCTCATGTTTGGGAAAATGTACCAAAAGTACCAGCAGAGAGATGGCACTGTATGAGGAGTATCCAGCTGTGTAAGGTGTATTAAAATAATTAAATCAACATATATATTATGTTAGTCACAGACACTCTCACAGTATGTATTGGACTGTAATCCAACAAGCAGATATACTGTATCAGAAGTGTACAGCTGTATACATTTTTTGTGTAACTGACAATCTCCGTATATGTATTTATGGAGTGTCACACACACGCTGACTCTGTATAAATGTGACTGTAAGGCGAACGGCACATATTCAATACTGTTTGAGAATCGGACATCTCTATACGGTGTGTGTATGGAAAATTTTCAAGCTTCGTGTGTTTGTATACGGACTGACACATGCTGTCTGTGTCTAGTTTTGACCGTGATCAAACAACAGATATACAAAACGGTTTGAAAAACGGACAGGACTCTAAGGTGTAGGTCTGGAAAAATGGAAAAACTCCTTGGCTTTTTTTCCAGAGTCACACACAGGTAGCTTCTATTTGTCCATGATAACAGCCGGTACACGGTAGTGTGTGAGGAGCGTACACCGCTATACGGTGTCTGTATGGAAAATTGTCAATCTCCGTCTATTTGTATACGGACTGACACACGTTGTCTCTGTCTAGTTTTGACCATGATCAGACAGCAGATATACGAAACTGTTTGAAAAACGGACAGGACTCTAAGGTGTAGGTCTGGAAAAACGGAAAAACTCCTCGGCTTTTTTTCCAGAGTCACACACAGGTGGCTTCTATTTGTCCGTGATACCAGCTGCTACACGGTACTGTGTGAGGAGCGTACACCGCTATACGGTGTCTGTATGGAAAATTGTCAATCTCCGTCTATTTTTATACGGACTGAAACACGCTGTCTCTGTCTAGTTTTGACCGTGATCAAACAGCAGATATACGAAACTGTTTGAAAAATGGACAGCACTCTAAGGTGTAGGTCTGGAAAAATGGAAAAACTCCGGCTTGTTCTTCCAGAGTCACACCCAGATAGCTTCTATTTGTCCGTGATACCAGCCGGTACACGGTAGTGTGTGAGGAGCGTACACCGCTATATGGTGTCTGTATGGAAAATTGTCAATCTCCGTCTATTTGTATACGGACTGACACACGCTGTCTCTATCTAGCTTTGACCATAATCAGACAGCAGATATACTAAACTGTTTGAAAAATGGACAGGACTCCAAGGTGTAGGTCTGGAAAAACGGTGTGTGAGGAGTGTACATCGCTATACAGTGTGTGAAAAAATGAAAGCTCACCATAGCAAAATAATAAAAGTTGGATTGCTTTGAAAAAAGTAGTTGGAACAGCAGTGTGCACACAACAATGCAGCTAGCAGGTAGCCTTAAAAAGCAGCCTAATCACCACCAGCGCTGCTGCACACAACAAAAATCCTCCTCTTTCACTGCACACTAACTGTACAGTGAAAAGCGCTATCAGCAGAAGCAGTTTTTTTTTCTTCCCTGCCTAACGCTCTCCTTGTTCAGAATCAGCAGCAGCACCTCTCCCTATTGTAAGATCGGCAGAAGTAAGATGGCGGTCGGCGGTCACAGCCTTTTATACCCACTGTGATGCCACACAAAGCCAGCCAATCACTTCAATGCCCTTCTCTAAGATGGTGGTGGCCGCTGTGCATGTCATCACATTGCCCACAGTGTGCGTCCTCCATCATTGGCTGAGAAAAGGCGCTGAAAGCATCATTTGAAACGCGACTTTGGCGCACTGATCGGCGACCTCATGGCCGACCTCACACTATGGTCGGGTTTCGATCGGCGAAACCCGACTTTGGTGAAAGTTGGCGATTTTTGAACCTGACCGACCTGTTTCGCTCAACTCTATTTACCACCTAATAACCACAGTTTTTCGTTTTTTTTTAAATCCAAGTAGGCATAACCAAAGAGATTTCACTGGGCGCATGTACTTCTTCTTCTTTCTGAAGCTGCCTAATCATAAGCAGACAACAACATACTGAAAAAAGATGAACATGCCCCCACAATAACATTTACAAATAATCTGTTCTCCTCACTGCAGCGTGATGTGGAGCACAGCAGATCTGAGTGTGATCAACTGAAAGCTTTCATCTCTGGCAGTCTCATTACAAACTCTTCTATAAGATCTCCTCCCATCTCTCATAGTGCTGCTAGCTTTGCCAAACATATGAAAGCATCCACATACAAGGAAAAAAAGAATATACTGCCACTGTAGATTAGAACAGGCTAAATATGAGACATAATGACACAGTGTGCTCTCCTCACTACAGTGATGATGTGTGGTGGAGCAAATTGTATTTAGATGCATTGCTGTGTCAAAATACACTGTATTGACCCTGTTACTGTAATCCATCATATAGGGCTTACATATACAGTCATATGTTAAAGTTTGGGCACCCCTATTAATGTTAACCTTTTTTCTTTATAACAATTTTGGTTTTTGCAGCAGCTATTTCAGTTTCATATATCTAATAACTGATGGACTCAGTTATATTTCTGGATTCAAATGAGGTTTATTGTGCTAACAGAAAATGTGCAATCTGCATTTAAACAAAATTTGACCAGTGCAAAAGTATGGGCACCCTTATCATTTTCTTGATTTGAACACTCCTAACTACTTTTTACTGACTTCCTGAAGCACTAAATTGGTTTTGTAACCTCATTGAGCTTTGAACTTCATAGCCAGGTGTATCAAATCATGAGAAAAGGTATTTAAGGTGGTCACTTGCAAGTAGTTCTCCTATTTGATTTTCCTATGAAGAGTGGCATCATGGGCTCCTCAATACAACTCTCAAATGATCTGAAAACAAAGATTATTCAACATAGCTTTTCAGGGGAAGGATACAAAAAGTTGTCTCAGAGATTTAACCTGTCAGTTTCCACTGTGAGGAACATAGTAAGGAAATGGAAGAACACAGGTACAGTTCTTGTTAAGCCCAGAAGTGGCAGGCCAAGAAAAATATCAGAAAGGCAGAGAAGAAGAATGGTGAGAACAGTCAAGGACAATCCACAGACCACCTCCAAAGACCTGCAGCATCATCTTGCTGCAGATGGGGTCACTGTGCATCGGTCAACAATACAGTGC
The DNA here is from genome assembly GCF_039654945.1 of Dendrobates tinctorius. Taxonomy (NCBI): domain Eukaryota; kingdom Metazoa; phylum Chordata; class Amphibia; order Anura; family Dendrobatidae; genus Dendrobates; species Dendrobates tinctorius. Next base: position 87,116,677 of record NW_027361696.1, on the reverse strand, counting down.
ACTTTGCACAAGGAGAAGCTGTATGGGAGAGTCATGCGAAAGAAGCCGTTTCTGCAAACGCGCCACAAACAGAGCCGCCTGAGGTATGCAAAAGCACATTTGGACAAGCCAGTTACATTTTGGAAGAAGGTCCTGTGGACTGATGAAACAAACATTGAGTTGTTTGGTCATACAAAAAGGCGTTATGCATGGAGGCTAAAAAACACAGCATTTCAAGAAAAACACTTGCTACCCACAGTAAAATTTGGTGGAGGTTCCATCATGCTTTGGGGCTGTGTGGCCAATGCCGTCACCGGGAATCTTGTTAAAGTTGAGGGTCGCATGGATTCAACTCAGTATCAGCAGATTCTTGACAATAATGTGCAAGAATCAGTGACGAAGTTGAAGTCACGCAGGGGATGGATATTTCAGCAAGACAATGATCCAAAACACCGCTCCAAATCTACTCAGGCATTCATGCAGAGGAACAATTACAATGTTCTGGAATGGCCATCCCAGTCCCCAGACCTGAATATCATTGAACATCTGTGGGATGATTTGAAGCGGGCTGTCCTTGCTCGGCGACCATCAAACTTAACTGAACTGGAATTGTTTTGTAAACAGGAATGGTCACAAATACCTTCATCCAGGATCCAGGAACTCATTAATAGCTACAGGAAGTGACTAGAGGCTGTTATTTTTGCAAAAGGAGGATCTGCGAAATATTAATGTCACTTTTATGTTGAGGTGCCCATACTTTTGCACCGGTCAAATTTTGGTAAAATGCTGATTGCACATTTTCTGTTAGTACAATAAACCTCATTTGAATCCAGAAATATAACTGAGTCCATCAGTTATTAGATATATGAAACTGAAATAGCTGTTGCAAAAAGCAAAATTGTTATAAAGAAAAAAGGTTAACATTAATAGGGGTGCCCAAACTTTAACATATGACTGTATGTATGTATAGATAGATAGATAGATAGATAGATAGATAGACTTATAAATAGATTTCCTTACTGTCTTAGTCAAATAAATAGTGTTGGTTAAGTACCACTGTCTCCTCATTGTCTGCGCTGTTGCATCCTGCTTATGTATTCATATTTCAACACCCTTAAATATAATGGCAAATCTACAAGGGGTGGTTTAGATTGAAAGTTTGTTCATGTGTGTGAATTACCCAGTCACAGTCCAGACCTACCTTTGAGAATCTGTGACTTGACTGGCACAGTGCTGTTCACCGACGCCTTCATCCAATCTCATTGAGCTAGAGCTATTTTGCAAAGAAGGATACAAATTTTAGCATCTAGATGTGCAAAGCTGGTAGAGACGTAACTCAAAAGACTTATAGCAGTAGGTGGTCCTACTAAGTATTGACTCGGAGGGCTGAATACAAATGCATATCACAATTTTCACATTTATATTTTTAAAAAAGAGTTTTGCATCTTAGTGTTGGTATATCACATAAAATCCCATTAATATTTATTGACATTTGACTGTGTAATGTGAAGAATTGTGCAAAAGTTCACTGGTATGAACAACACTTTTTTTAGGCTATGTGCCCACGTTAGCCTTTTTAAACGCTCAGGAAATGGGTCTCCTTCCCAGAAAGCGCGCATTTTTTTCCGCGTGCTTTTTCCACGATTTTTGCACATTTTTTTGCGCAAAAAACGCGCGTTTTTGAAGCGTTTTTTCCGCACGTCTTTTGGACTATAGAAAATAGCCAAAAACGCGGACCTAAGTGGAACCACATCCATTGGCACAAAAAAAAGGCCAAAATGCATTTAAATGAATGGGATGCTTCTTTTAAGCGTTATTGATGCGGTTTGACCCTGAAAAAAGCTTCAAAAACGCTTATAAAACGCTACATGGGCACACAGCCTTAATGTACACTGGTCAACTGATTGAGGTTCCATGTTGCACCGTAACTTGGACAGCTCAATATCTTGTGTAGTTAATGTGAAAGAAATTACTGAATGAATGAATGAATGAATGAACGAATGAACAGACTGAAGCCAAGGTTAACATTTTCAAAAGTGTAGTATTTTCAGAAATCAGGCCAGTACTATATGTTCATTTCTTGTATTACTTTTAGGCTGTGTGCCCACGTAAGCGTTTTTTTCGTGTTTTTAAAGCATGTTTACTGGCAAAAACACTTAAAAATTGCTTAAAAGAAGCATCCGATTCATTTTAATGCATTTTGCACTTTTTGTGCATATTGATGTGTTTTTTTCAGCGAATAAAATGCATCGTGGTAAAAAACGCAGCAAGCTCATTAATTTTGCGGAAAAGTCAGCATTTTTAGCTACTTTCTATGAGACTGAGGATGCGCGGGAAAAAAAATGCATTAAAAACGCACGTTTTTTTGCGCAATAAACGTGTGGAAAACACTCAAAAAACACGCTAAAAAAATGTGCGTTTTCTGGGAAGGAGTCCGGTTTTCATGCAGAAATTTTCTGCATACGTGGGCACATAGCCTTAAAAATAGAAGTTGATAAAACTATATTCATTGCTTTGTATCTATCTAGCAAATATGACCAGCCTGCCAAAAAGAACAATAGTTTAGAGTAAGGGTGGACAATTAATTTTCCTGAGGGGCCACCTGAGAGACCGTGATTGTTGTCGAGGACTGAACCAATATGCCGAAATTAATTCTACTCAATATTAATATCAATATATTATAATTATTGTATCACTCTTAATATTGAGCAGAATTAAGTATGCTGACATCCTCCTAAATATCGTTTGAACCCAAGTACAGCCCCTTCTGTATATCATATGAGCCCCCTTATATACTGTAAGAGCCCCCACACAGCCTCCTTATATAGAGCATGAGCCCCACACAGCCCCCCTTTATAAACTGCATGAGCCCAACTGCCTCCCTATATACTTCACGAGCCCCACACATCCTCCCTATATACCCTGCATCAATCCCACACAGCCTCCATATATACATTGCATGAGCCCCACACAGCCTCCCTATATATGCTGCATCAATCCCACACAGCCTCCATATATACATTGCATGAGCCCCACACATCCTCCCTATATACCCTGCATCAATCCCACACAGCCTCCATATATACATTGCATGAGCCCCACACAGCCTCCCTATATATGCTGCATCAATCCCACACAGCCTCCATATATACATTGCATGAGCCCCACACATCCTCCCTATATATGCTGCATCAATCCCACACAGCCTCCATATATACATTGCATGAGCCCCACACATCCTCCCTATATACCCGGCATCAATCCCACACAGCCTCCATATATACATTGCATGAGCCCCACACAGCCTCCCTATATATGCTGCATCAATCCCACACAGCCTCCATATATACATTGCATGAGCCCCACACAGCCTCCCTATATATGCTGCATGAGCTCCACACAGCCTCTCTATATATGCTGGTTGAGCCCCACACACCTTCCCTATGTACACTGTATGAGCCCCACACAGTCTTCCTATATACACTGCATGAGCTCCACATAGCCATATATACACCCTCCCTATATACACTGCATGAGCCCCACACAGTCTACCTATATACACTGCATGAGACCCACATAGCTATATATATATATATATATATATATATATATATATATATATATACTGCATGAACCCCACACAGTTTCTCTATATATGCTGCATGAGCCCCACACAGCCTCCCTATATATATATATATACATTGCATGAGCACCACACAGCCTCCCTATATATACTGCATGAGCCCCACAGAGCCTCCCTATCTAATATATAAAGATCAAAGTGTGTATGTATGTGTGTATGTATGTGTGTATGTGTGTGTGTATGTGTGTGTGTCCGGGATAGGCATCCGCACCGTCGCAGCTACAGCCACAAAATTTGGCACAGTCACACGTCTGGACCCCGAGAGCGTCCTAAGCTATGTTGTGAGGCGAAATTTTAACCCCACGTGTTCCAATTCACCAAACAATTTTGCCCCTATCTACATACTGGGGGAAAAAGTGTGTGCGCGTCAAGCCCCGCCCCTCATTATGATGTCATATTGCCTCCATTTGCATAATGGGGAAACAGTGTGTGCGTACCAAGCCCCGCCCCTCATTATGATGTCACAATGGTTGCCATGGTAACGCTGATGTCATCATAGGATGCAAGCCCTGCCACCGCTCATTATGATGTCATAATGGTTGACTATGGAATGGAGGATGTGTGATGGTATAAGGGCACCGGACTATGGGATGGAGGATATGTATGACGGGTATATGGGCACAGGACTATGGGATGGAGGATGTGTGATGGGTATATGGGCACTTGACTATGGGATGGAGGATATGTATGACGGGTATATGGGCACGGGACTATGGGATGGCGGATATGTATATGGGCTCGGGACTATGGGATGGAGGATGTGTGATGGGTATATGGGCACTTGACTATGGGATGGAGGATATGTTTGACGGGTATACGGGCACGGGACTATGGGATGGAGGATGCATGATGGGTATATGGGCACTGGACTATGGGATGGAGGATATGTATGATGGGTATACGGGCACGGGACTATGAGATGGCAGATATGTATGATGGGTATATGGGCACGGGACTATGGGATGGAGGATATGTATGATGGGTATATGGGCATGGGACTATGGGATGGAGAATATGTATGATGGGTATATGGGCACTCGACTATGGGATGGAGGATATGTATGATGGGTATATGGGCACGGGACTATGGGATGGAGGATGTGTGATGGGTATATGGACACTCGACTATGGGATGGCGAATATGTATGATGGGTATATGGGCATGGGACTATGGGATTGAGGATGTGCGATGGGTATATTGGTACTGGACTATGGGATGGAGGATATTTATGATGGGTATATGGGCACTCGACTATGGGATCGAGGATATGTATGATGGGTATATGGGCACTCGACTATGGGATGGTGAATATGTATGATGGGTATATGGGCATGGGACTATGGGATAGAGGATGTGTGATGGATACATGGGCATGGGACTATGGGATGGAGGATGTGTGATGGGTATATGGGCATGGGACTATGGTATGGAGGGTGTGTGATGGGTATATGGGCATGGGACTATGGGATGGAGGATGTGTGATGGGTATATGGGCAGTGGACTATGGGATGGAGGATATGTATGATGGGTAGAGTTGAGCGACTTTTGGTTTTTTAGGGTCGCGTTTCGTTTCGTGAAACCCGACTTTTCCAAAAGTCGGGTCGAGCAAGATCGTCCGATTATAGGGAAAAGTCGGGGTCGTCCCGAAACACGAAACTCAATGTAAGTCAATGGGGAATAAAAGTCGGCAGTGAGAGGAGGACAGGAAACACACCTACAGTGCCCATTTGAATGCCAAAAGCATCAATTCTTCTTACTTAAGCTTGTCAACCTTAATTAACTTCATAATATAAGTTACGCACTGAAAAATGGGGGTTATTTGGCTAAAGTTGTGGGGGGGGAGGGCTGGCTGCAGGTTTTCATGTGCCCTGGGCGAAAGAGCGCCCCTTTAACACATACCACAACTCATCATGCTCCGATACGGCAGATAAATAGCGGTATAGTACAATGAAAAATACCTCACTTTTTACATCTCATGACGAGGCCCATCTATTTCTCCATACAGAATCATTGGTCCCATATAATGTTTGAAACAGTATATGATGAGCTCCACATAATGCTACAGTATATGTTGGTCCCCATGGATGAAGCTCCACTGTCTTATGGGCCCAAATAATGCTCCAAACATAATGGGCCCCATTTCTAATGCTCTAGTGTATAATGGGCCCTGTAAATGCTGCTCCAGTGTCTGATGTCCACCTTTGGAATGTTCCAGTGTATGGTGGGCCCCATCTATCATTCTCCAGAGTATAGTGCTCCCCAAAAATTGCTGTCCCAACATTGAAAACAATCAAATAAGTCTCCTCGCTAGGGAATCCCTGTACTTGTCTGGACAGGTGCTATAGCTTGCTTAACAGCTCGCCAGCCGTTCTCACGCCCAGTATGGATTGCACGTGATTGCACAAAGGTTAGAGAGGGTACCGTATCCCTGGATAACATGTATGGATAGCGTACACATTCAAAATATATGTCTCAGGAGGCAGGCTCAGACGGTGTCAGGCCCAGTATGGATTGCACGTTATTGCACAAAGGTTAGAAAGGGTACCGTATCCCTGGATAACATGTATGGATAGCGTACACATTCAAAATATATGTCTCAGGAGGCAGGCTCAGACGGTGTCAGGCACAGTATGGATTGCACGTGATTGCACAAAGGTTAGAAAGGGTACCGTATCCCCGGATAACATGTATGGATAGCGTACACATTCAAAATATATGTCTCAGGAGGCAGGCTCAGACGGTGTTAGGCACAGTATGGATTGCACGTGATTGCACAAAGGTTAGAAAGGGTACCGTATCCCCGGATAACATGTATGGATAGCGTACACATTCAAAATATATGTCTCAGGAGGCAGGCTCAGACGGTGTTAGGCCCAGTATGGATTGCACGTGATTGCACAAAGGTTAGAAAGGGTACCGTATCCCCGGATAACATGTATGGATTGCGTACACATTCAAAATATATGTCTCAGGAGGCAGGCTCAGACGGTGTTAGGCCCAGTATGGATTGCACGTGATTGCACAAAGGTTAGAAAGGGTACCGTATCCCCGGATAACATGTATGGATAGCGTACACATTCAAAATATATGTCTCAGGAGGCAGGCTCAGACGGTGTCAGGCACAGTATGGATTTGACGGCCCAGATTACACAGCGGAGGAGCAGGGAGAGGTAAAGATTGCAAATGCTGGGGCCCTGCCCAAGCAAGGGGGGCCCACTCGTGGGCGTCGGTACTGGCACTGGGCCCCTCATAGTACAGCGGTGTGTCTGACGGCGGGTGTGCACCACCACCGTCAGAGACACTTGATTGCACTATGAGGGACCCTGTGCCAGTGCCTGCGCCCAAGAGTCGGCCTACCCACCTGTCCAGGGCAACGGCACTCGCGCGGTGTCGTGCGCTAGGTGGAGACCCCGGCCATGGAGGGGGAGGCAGCACAGTTAGGGAGTTTTAGAAAGTGGCATATGTTGATGTTGGACATTCAGGTGATGCAAAAGGCGAAATAGGTGAAGTACCAGGAAGAGGTGGACCAAAGCAAGCCATTTTTCTGTCACCCTATGTGTCATCAGGGGAAGGTGGGACAAAATCCTTGGAAACCCATGCGTGGTTCATTTTAATGAATGTTAGATCATCCACATTTTGGGTTGACAGACGGGTATTTTTTTCTGTCAGGATTGATCCAGCTGCACTGAAGACTCTTTCCGATAGCACACTTGCAGCTGGGCAAGCGAGCTCCTGTAAGGCATATTGGGCCAATTCAGGCCAGGTGTCCAGTTTAGCGGTCCAATAGTCAAAGGGGAATGACCTGTGTGGGAGAACATCGATATGGGAGGAAAAGTAGTTTGTAACCATAGTTGACAACTGCTGTCTCCTGTCACTTTCCATCGATGCAGTATTACCAGTTGTGTGAGCGGTATTTGAAAAATCAGTCCACAACATTGTCATGAAACCCCTGTCTCCAACGCCACTTCTGCTGTGTGCACCACGAACACCTCTGCCAAGCTGCCCCCGGCCCGTACGGCTCGTGTGAGAACCATCACCGCTGCTGTGTGCTCGGAATGCCTCAAGCAACCGATTTACCAGAGTTGCTTGTTTATTAGCCAATATTAGGTCAAGGTTCTCCTGTGGCATGATGTTTTGTAATTTGCCTTTATAGCGTGGATCCAGGATGCTGGCCAACCAGTAGTCGTCATCGTTCATCATTTTGGTAATGCGGGGGTCCCTTTTTAGGATCCGCAAGGCATAATCTGACATGTGGGCCAATGTTCCCGGTGTCAATGATGCACTGCGAGTGCTGGGTGGAGGAGCACTTTCTGGCAAATCCACATCCCTCCAGTCACGCACAAACCCTGTACCAGACCTTGCCACGCCAACATTTTCACTTGCCCCGAGATGCATCCTCCTCCCCTAAGTAATCATCCCCATCATCCTCCTCCTCTTCCTCTTCTTCCTCCACCTCGTCCAGGAGAGGTCCCTGAGCAGACAATGGCTGAATGTCATCAAGGATTCCCTCCTCCTCTTCCTCCTCATCAACATTGGCTGCAGACGCCTGCTCCTTAAGGTGCGTCAAAGTTTGCATGAGCAGACGCATAAGTGGGATGCTCATGCTTAGGATGGCGTCGTCTGCGCTTACCAGCCGTGTGCATTCCTCAAAACACTGAAGGACTTTACAAAGGTCTTTCAGCTTTGACCACTGCACGCCTGTCAACTCCATGTCTGCTCTCAAAGTGCCTGGCCGTGTATCCTCCCACAAATGCATTATGGCCTGCCTCTGCTCGCACAGCCGCTTCACCATGTGCAGGGTGGAGTTCCACCTTGTTGCAATGTCGATAATGAGGCGGTGGTTGGGACGGTGGAGCAATCGCTGCAGCTTCTGCATACGAACGGAGTGTACAGGCGACCGGCGGATGTGCGCGCACAGTCTTCGCACCTTCTGGAGCAGGGCTGTTAACTCCGGATAATTTTTGAGGAAGCACTGCACCACCAGGTTCAAGGTGTGAGCCAAGCAAGGTATGTGGCTGAGTTTTGAAAGGGCTATGGCTGCCACAAAATTACGCCCGTTATCACTAACTACCTTGCCTGCCTCAAGATGTACACTGCCCAGCCATGACTCAGTTTGTCGCTTCAAGTACTCGGCCAGCACCTCGGCGGTGTGTCTGTCGCCCAAACACATCATCTGCAACACAGCCTGCTGACGCTTTCCACTAGCTGCTCGATAGGGGGACACATCGTGTGCAACAGTGGCAGCTGCAGATGGAGTGCTCGTACGACTGCGCTCTGTGGACGAGCTTTCGCTTCTGGAGGAGGAGGAGGAGGAGGGTCGAACGCCTACAGCCAACTGTTTCCTATACCGTGGGCTAGGCAGCACTGTCCCACCACCGCTGTCCCCTGTGGACCCTGCATCCACCACATTAACCCAGTGCGCAGTGATGGACACGTAACGGCCCTGGCCATGCCGACTGGACCATGCATCAGTTGTGAGGTGCACCTTTCCGCTCACTGACTGCTTTAGTGCATGGACAATGCGGTCTTTCACATGATGGTGGAGGGCTGGGATGGCTTTGCAAGAGAAGAAGTGGCGACTGGGTAGGTCATAGCGTGGTACTGCATAGGCCATGAGCTCGCGGAAAGCTGTGCTTTCCACCAACCGAAAGGGCATCATCTCAAACGAGATTAGTTTGGCAATGTGGGCGTTCAAACCCAGTGTACGCGGATGAGAGACTGAGTACTTTCTTGACCTACTCATAGTGTCTGGGAGGGTGAGCTGGACTTGAGAGCTGCATATGGTGGAAGTAGCGGTGGACAGGGCAGACTGAGAGAGGGTTGATGATGGTGATGGAGTTGGTGTTCTTTCTGATGGCCTAGAATCAGTCTTTTGTTGATATAACAGTGGAATTCCCTGACTGCTGTGGCCTTGCAACGACACCTCAACATTTGCTGCTGTGCTAACCGGTGGGCTTACAGTGGGGAAAACAATGTAGCGTTGCTGACTACCTTCGTTGTGATCAGTTGCACATGTGGCACTTGAGGTTTGGTGTTGTGTCCACGCTTGCAAGTGCATGCTGGTTAAATGTCTAAGCATGCAACTGGTATTCAAATTTTTCAGATTTTTCCCTCGGCTAAAGGTCTTTGCGCACTTCTTACAGATAACCTTGGCCTGATCATGAGGATTTTGTTCAAAAAAGTGCCACACTGCACTCTTCCTACTTTGGCAGACATTTTGCGGCCTAGCACGCTGTGATCTTTTGACCCTCTGGACAAGCTGTCCAGCAACTCTTTTGATGTTTGGAACCTGTCTTTGGAGTGCTCCGGGCCTGCCAGATAACAGCTGTTGCGATGTCGATGTCTGCTGTGGATGCTCCTCATCTGAGCTATTGGAAGCAGCACCCTCTTCCCCCAATGGATGCCAATCTGGGTCAACAACTGGGTCATCCATCACCTCCTCTTCTATGTCATGTGCACCTTTCTCTGTGTCACCGTGTATGGTGATATAGTGTGCGGGAAGGGGCACCTGAGTCTCATCAGGGTCAAAATCTGGCTCTGTACACTGCGAGGACAATGTAGTGCTCTGAGTGAATGTACCAGCAGAATCATCCATCAGCGGCTGTGCATCAGTGCACTCCATGTCAGATTCATCTTGGCCTGGGTAATTCACCATTTCACTTGATAATCCATTCATGGTATGTGAAAACAGCTCCATGGAGTAATCAGTAGTATGGCCTGCATCATCCTTCAATCTTGGTTGGGGTGAAGGACACAAGGAAAGGTGTGGTTCATGAACATGAGCCTCCAATGACGACTCAGTGCTTTTACTTTTTACAACTGAAGAAGAGGAGGCGATAGAGCTGGAGGCTGAGTCAGCAATGTAAGACAAAACTTTTTCCTGATGCTCTGGCTTTAAAAGCGGTTTGCCAACTCCTAGAAAACTAAGCGTTCGAGGCCTTATGTAGCCAGACGATGACGCAGGCTCAACACCTCCTGCATTCGGTCCTATTTTGCTCTTGCCACTACCATCAGATCCACCACCAACACCATCATTACCAGCTGCCAACCCCCGCCCAATTCCACGGCCTCTTCCACCAGCCTTCCTCATTTTTGGTAGAAATGTAGACAAAATCCAACAAACTATTTAGTAATGTAAAACAAGGTACAAGGTGTCTATAGGACAGGGGAGATTTAGAATTTCTGCACACACTTGTGGACAGTGGACACTTTTGGATTGTGTGAGGCCCACTGATATCTGAGCGCTATGTGACACGCTCGATGGCACAGCTGCCTGTGACCAAAGTGACGAGAGGATAATGGAGATTTTGAATCTCTGCGCACACTTTTGGACACTGGACACTTGTGGATTGTGTGAGGCCCACTGATATCTGAGCGCTATGTGACACGTTCGATGGCACAGCTGCCTGTGACCAAAGTGATGAGAGGATAATGGAGATTTTGAATCTCTGCGCACACTTTTGGACACTGGACACTTGTGGATTGTGTGAGGCCCACTGATATCTGAGCGCTATGTGACACGCTCGATGGCACAGCTGCCTGTGACCAAAGTGACGAGAGGATAATGGAGATTTTGAATCTCTGCGCACACTTTTGGACACTGGACACTTGTGGATTGTGTGAGGCCCACTGATATCTGAGCGCTATGTGACAGGCTCGATGGCACAGCTGCCTGTGACCAAAGTGACGAGAGGATAATGGAGATTTTGAATCTCTGCGCACACTTTTGGACACTGGACACTTGTGGATTGTGTGAGGCCCACTGATATCTGAGCGCTATGTGACACGCTCGATGGCACAGCTGCCTGTGACCAAAGTGACGAGAGGATAATGGAGATTTTGAATCTCTGCGCACACTTTTGGACACTGGACACTTGTGGATTGTGTGAGGCCCACTGATATCTGAGCGCTATGTGACACGCTCGATGGCACAGCTGTGACAAAAGTGACTAGAGGATAAGGGAGATTGGATTGCTTCTAAAAAAGCAGTTTGCGGAGCAGTGGGTAAACAGCAATGCCAGCGTGTCAGGAAGCCTTAAAAGGCAGCCCAACAACCAACACCACTGATACACCACTATATAGCCTCCCCTTGCACTGCACACACAGTGACTTGTGTGTTGTGCAGGCCAAATCGCTAGCAGCAGAAGCAGTTTTTTTGTCTTCTTCCCTGCCTAACGCTCTCCCTACAGAATCAGCAGCAACCTCTCCCTATACTAAGATCGGCAGAAGTAAGATGGCGGTCGGCGTGCACGCCCTTTTATACCCCCTGTGACGCCCACCAAAGCAAGCCAATCAATTGCATGCCCTTCTGAAAGATGGTGGTGACCCGTGCCTAGGTCATCACGTTGCCCACAGTGTCCGTGGATCCTGATTGGCTGAAAAAGAGCGCAAAACAAACTTTTGAAACGCGACTTTGGCGCGTAAGTCGCCGACCTCGTGGCCGACCTCATCCTAGGGTCGGGTTTCGTTTCATGAAACCCGACTTTGCCAAAAGTCGGTGACTTTTGAATTTTTTCGACCCGTTTCGCTCAACTCTAATGATGGGTATAAGGGCACTTGACTATGGGATCGAGGATATGTATGATGGGCATATGGGCACTCGACTGTGGGATGGTGAATATGTATGATGGGTATATGGGCATGGGACTATGGGATGGAGGATGTGTGATGGGTATATGGGCACGGGGCTATGAGATGGCGGATATGTATGATGGGTATATGGGCACGGGACTATGGGATGGAGGATATGTATGACGGGTATATGGGCACGGGACTATGGGATGGAGAATATGTATGATAGGTATATGGGAACAGGACTATGGGATGGAGGATATGGATGATGGGTATATGGGCACGGGAATATGGGATGGAGAATATGTATGATGGGTATATGGGCACGGGCCTATGGGATGGTGGATATGTATGATGGGTATATGGGCACGGGACTATGCGATGGAGGATGTGTGATGGGTATATAGGCACTCGACTATGGGATGGCGAATATGTATGATGGGTATATGGGCATGGGACTATGGGATGGAGAATATGTATGATGGGTATATGGGCATGGGCCTATTGGATGGAGGATTTGTATGATGGGTATATGGGCACGGGCCTATGGGATGGTGGATATGTATGATGGGTATATGGGCACGGGACTATGGGATGGAGGATAATTATAATTTGTTATAACTAACCACAGTTAGTTACTATGCCCGGCGCTGCCCGTCATACATATTAGTTACTATGCTCGGGCAGTGCCTGGCTCTTCAGCTAGTGTATATATAAATGTGGTAATAGCAGGTACGCAGGATGCAGTGATGAGACGCGAGACAGATATGACTTTAAACGTTAACTTTTATAGATAAACGCCGTCAGGGCTATTGTTACGCAACCAACAGAATAATCGACAATGTTCATATCCCTGGGGTCAATGGTCACATAGTCCACTGTCAAGAGCTCAAGGGGTAATGATGTCACTATCGTTTGCACCAGGGCCCATTGTGCGGGTTGTTTAGCTAATTCGCATAGGCAGCAGGTCCGGCAAGTTTCTTCCACAACAGCGTGCTAGCGTGGATGGTAAACTATCTGTTGCAACCATTTCAAGGTCTTCTGGACTCCGAAGTGAGCCCCCTTTTCATGGGCTTCCCGTGCCAGTTCACTGAGTTGGGCCCTGGGCACAACTTCCTGCCAAGTTGTTGCAGACATCGCCCGTGATACTGTCTTACGATGCAACAGTCCTTTCTTGATGACTAGTTTCTCCCATTGGCATAGCATCAGCAACATATCCTGAGAAGAAGTCTGTCTCTGGGCGTCGGTGGGTAGTCTGACGGTGATCACCCATCGGCGTAGGAGCCCAATTTCTTCATCTTCTTGCTGCTGTTGGATCCATCTGTTACATGATTGCTCCAGCACACCCCTTGGGGGTCCTTCTTGCGTGGCAGCCATGAGCATGGCAGCGGTGAGGGCATACTGTGTCTCTTTTCTTTCCAATTCATCATCTCGACTTTTCCCTGGCGTTGTGTGCCGGATCCTGGAGAGGGCATCCGCGTGCACATTTTCTGTTCCTCTTTTGTAGATGATCTTGTAGTTGAACTTGGCCATCCATTGCTGCTCTAAAGCCCCCAATTTGGCATTTTCCAGGTGGGCCAGCGGGTTGTTGTCGGTCCGCACCACCACTTCGGAGCCCGCCATGTACTCTGCGAACCGCTCCATCATGGCCCACACTACCGCGAGGAGCTCGAGCTTAAAGGAGCTGTAATTGTCAGGGTTTCACTCGGAGTCATGAAGTGATCGGCTACCATATGCGATCACTCTATCCCGGCCATCCTGAACTTGTGACAATACAGCTCCCTGCCTGTGGAGGCTCCCATTGGTGTGTAGTATGAACGGTTGTGAGAAATCCGCATAAGCTAACACTGGGGCACCCGGGAGCGCAGCCTTAAGGTCTTGGAAGGCCTCTTCTTGCGGTTGTTGCCACTTGATTTTCTGTCCATTCGCCCCGGCAGGAGCCCCCTTTAGCAGGTCTTGCAGGGCTCGGACACGGCGTGCATAATTCTTTGCGAAACGACGATAGTATCCAGTCAGCCCCAGGAAGGCCTGCACATCTTTTATCGTCTCGAGGGTAGGCCATCCCTGAATGGCAGCAATCTTCTCCAGGGACGGTCTAATACCCTCGGCCGAGATGACATGCCTCAGGTATTCAATCTGAGTGTGAAACAGGTGGCATTTCTAGGACTTCACCTTCAACCCGTACTTCTGCAGCTGGCCGAGTACCTGCCCCAACCACCGCAGGTGGTCCTCAAACGTGGCGGCATAGATGATTATGTCGTCCAGGTATATCAGCGTGGCCTCGATGTTGAGACCCCCCAGACACTGCTCCATCAGCCGCTGAAAGGTCCCCGGGGCATTGGCCAGCACGAATGGCATTCGATTGAACTCGAACAGTCCCATAGGAAGAATGAATGCCGTCTTAGCCCTGTCTTCTTCCGACATCGGAACCTGGCAATACCCGATGGCCAGATCTAACGTTGAAAAGTACTTCGCCTTCCCCATGACGGACAGGCATTATTCTATACGAGGCAACGGGTACGGGTCTTTGATGATACAGGCATTCAGCTTTCTATAGTTCACGTAGAACCGCAGGGTGCCATCCTTTTTGTGGACTAAAAAGGTTGGGAGCCGCCCAGGGGCTCTGGCTTTCTCGTATGACCCCCTTATGCAGCATTTGTGGGGGGATTTCTCTGTATCGTTCCCATATGGGGGCCGTTCCTGCTGTGGGAATTCCGTGCGTGATGGCTGTGGTGCATTCAAAATCATCCTCATGGCTAGCGAATTCCCTGTGATACTGTCCTAGTAGTGTTTCTTCCTGGAGAAGTTGGGCGGGAGCCAGGCCAGAGAGTTCAGCCCGCATTCTTTCCAGGATGTTTCAGCCCTTTTCCTGAGTTGAGGACTCGGCAGCCTGCAGAGTTCGAATAGTCACTGCCCAAGGTTCCTAGGGTTGCACCTTCAATTGGACCGTAGGGGCTGGCAGCATCTCTTCCATCGGCCTCACCAGCTTGGCCATCTCTACTCGGGGCCTTACGACGATGTCTTGTACTTCTAGGTTGACACAGCGCACCAGGATGGTCCCTCTCCGCACAGTGGCCAGGGAGCGGGCCACCAGTATGCCAGGAGGCAGATGTTCCGAGTAGCATGGTACCACCTGCATCTCCATGCCCTCCAAAGGCAGCGGGGCCTGGATGGGCAGGGCCACCACTGTCTGCCCGGGGGGCAGTATGAGCAGTGGAGCCACTGCTGCAATGACTTTGCCCAGTGCCTCGCCTTCCTGGCAGTCCTGGAGAACTCACGCCTCCCACACCAACTGCTGGAGGATCTGCCCTTGGGCCATGCGGGAACCCCACTGGTTCAGAGTAAATTGCCAAACTCCCACAGGATGTTCATGCCCAGGATAACTGAATGTTTGTCCTTGGTTTTTCCATGAGTCAGGACCACTCGCCGGCATCCAAGGGATTTGCCACACAGCGTCATCTGCACCCAAACTACCCCAGCGACAGAGACCGGTAATTGATTGGCGGCTACCAGTTTTATCATGGGTCCCCACTGGGGTCTCACTGCCTCAGGGAAATGCTGCCAAAAGTAAGTTACAGGCATGGTTGTTACTTGCGACCCCGTGTCCACTAGGCACTGTACGGCATGGCCCTTGACTTCTGCCCATACCATCGGACACTTTGCGACCAGATCTTCGGGACTTCCACCACCACATGTCGTGGCTTCTGGCTCCGAGCGGCGTCCCCCCAGCCCGGAGCCCTCTAGTTTAACGGCAGCTGGGGTGGGCGCCCCCCACGCAGCGGACACTCTTGTGCAAAGTGGCCCAGCTCCCCGCACTCATAGCACTGGGGCTGTGAGGGCAAGTTGCTCCTAGCATTGTGAGGCCCCCAGGGCCCGGGATTGAAACTAGGCCACCCAGACATGACCTCGGTTCTTCTCTTTACTTCGGCCAACTCACCCCTGATGTTCTTCAGCTCTTGTTTCATCTCTTCTATCCATTGGGGCTCTCCGACAGCAGTCACAGCGGCCTCCACACTCCGGACCTTCCCCACGGGGACCATCATTCCCTGCTCCTGCTCTTGTGCATGCGCCTGACTCCCCACCTCAGAGAAAGCTAAATGTGGGTTTACTCGTACCTGCTACAGAAGTGCCTGCTTTATCAACGGGTCTCGGAGTCCAGTCACTAATAAGTCGCGTAGGGTAATGTCGATGGGTCCTACCCCTACGCCGTCCTTCCACTCGATGGCCGTGTATAACTTTTGGAGGACATTCATATACTGGGTGATAGTCTTCCCCTCTCCCTGCATTCGACTGAACAACCGGGTCCTCAATTCTCCCACATCTGTCTGATCCCTATGGGTCTCTTTCAGTATCCGCTAGACCCCAGCAAAGGTGTTGTGGTGTCCTGGGGGCCTCAACATTACTGAATCCCGGGCCTTCCCTTCTAATGCCATGAGAGCTACCTCGGCTTCCAGGTCAGGGGTCATCAGATGCACTCGTAAGAGGCCTTGTATTCACTCTGCCCAGCTCCACAGCATGGTGTTGGAGCCTGAGAACCTGGGCAGGTTGTTTAGCATAGCCCCCAGATAAATGCTTGACCGGGGTCCCTGGTTGCTTGCTGTGTCTATGGCCCCGCTCTGGCCTGGTGTGCCACTGTCCGCACTCGGAGACTGCTTCCTGCCGACTACGCCAAATGTGGTAATAGCAGGTACGCAGGATGCAGTGACGAGACACGAGACAGATACGACTTTAAACGTTAACTTTTATAGATAAATGTCATTAGGGCTATTGCTACGCAACCCACAGAATAACAGTAGTTGTCCTCGCAGAGAGCCAAGACACATAAACAAGGATTGGGAGAACATGACTAATCCGGCAAAGACCGGTCACTATAGGGCCGTGGAATGGCCGACTACGGGTCCTTAGTCACTATGTACAGTATCACTTATCCGTCCTGACGTCCCTCGGCGTTCTGTTCCACGGTGTGTCTGCGTCTCAGCCATTGGGCCCAGCCGCTGAAGATCTGGCGTAGTCTTCGGGCGTTCTGAAGCCCAGGAGGAGTAGGGGCACAACAGGCCCGCGGAAAGTTCATTGGCGGGATGTCCCCCAGCGGAGGCAGCGGATACCACCTGGTAGTGGGAGAGTGAAGGTCGCAACTCCCTGACAGGGACTGGCAGTGGCGGTGATAAGTGGTGGTTGATAGGCCACAGGCACAGTCTGTGGTCACACTGGAGAATCCACAGTGGGCACAGGCCCAGTCTCTACCGCGGACTGGAGCGGGGCGGTGGCAGCTGCGAGCGGCAAAGGAGGAGTCATTGCCGTGGTCGGGAGTGAAGCGGCGGTGGCTGCCGGCAGCAGCGAGTAGGCCGCAGCCAAGAGCTGGAATGAGGCAGCAGTCTTCTTTTGTCGGTAAGCTTGGTGCCGTCTCCCAGCGGTCCACCTAGAGTCTCCCTCCTGTTGCTGTCCTCCTCTCTGGAAGCTGCTTGTGGCTCTCGCTCTTTGGCCCTCCCCAAGTCTCCACCTCCTCCTCCCTGGTTCTGCTGACTCACACAGTCTGGCCCTCTCCGCCCCTCTTCTCTGGACTCCTCCCCCAACTGACTCCTCCCCCAACTGCCCTGTCAGTCTCAGCAGTCCATCCCCTAGCTCTGCTCCCTAGAAACAGATACTCCTGGAACCTGGAAGACGGTCCACTCGGTTCCAGCCCGGGTACTCGATGGAGGCCTTTCCTCCTACATATACACTGCATGAGCACCACACAACCTCCCTATTTATACTGCATGAGCCCCACACAGCCTCCCTATACACAGCATGAGCCCCACACAGCCTCCCCATATACTGCACAAGCCCCACACAGCTTCCCATTGTACTGCACTTGGCCCCTATAGCCTCCCCTTGCGCAGCACGACACCCCCATAGCCTCCCCTTGTGCAGAACAACACTCCCATAGCCTCCCATTGGGCAGCATGACACCTCCATGGCCTCCTCTTGAGCAGCACGACCCCCCATAGCCTCTCTTTGTGCAGCATGACACCCCCATAGCCACCCCTTGTGCAGCATGACACCCCCATAGCTTCCCCTTGTGCAGCTCACCACCCCCATAGCCTCACCTTGTAAAGCTCAACACCCTCATATCCTCCGCTTGTAAAGCTCAACACCCCCATAGCCTCCCCTTATAAAGCTCAACACCCCATAACCTTCCCTTATAAAGCTCAACACCTACATAGCCTCCACTTGTAAAGCTCAACACACCCAAAGCACACCTTTACAAAGCTCAACACCCCCATAGCCACCCCTTGTAAAGCTCAACACTCCCATAGTGTCTCCTTGTATACTGTAGCTCAACACCTCCATAGCCTCCCCATGCCTACCCAAACATGCCATACACATGAAAAAAAATGAACACCACATACTCATCTCGGTCCCATTCCCTGGCGCTCTGCTTATCTCACTCACTTTCTCCGGTGCACTGACTCTACGCACCGCAGCACACAGCTGACACAGTGAAATGACATCATAACGTCAACTGTTTCACACACTGATTGGTGGAAGTGTCCGGAGGCTCCTCCTCCACCAATGCAGTCAGCGGCACCTATGGAGACAGCTATTGTGCGGGCATGGTGCAGCCCATAGACCGCAGTTTTCCAGCCCTTCGGCTATATTGGTTTGCAGGCTGGACTGAGACTGCCAAAGGGCCAGATGAGGCCCACGGGCTGCACTTTGTCCAGGTCTGGTTTAGAGGCTTAGTCAGGTACAAGTTCGTAAGGAATTAGTTCTACATATTTCCTATACAAGGACAGCAGGCATTAGAAGCTTAAATACACTGGCTAATTGCTAAAATAGCATTGTCAAGGCATTTTTACTCATGTATTTAATGTCTGTTCAGGAAAAGAAACTTAGGTGAGTATATTTCTGGTTAGTTGTAGTTTGGTTAGTTGTATCTAGCAAACAAGACAGAAAGAAACAAATTTAAAACAGCATCTTGGCACAGCCTTTTTTTTATTATGGAGTCAGTTAAAAATTTTATTTATTCATGAAAATTCTTCTTTCAAAGAGCATAAAAATGTTTCTCTTTATATTTTGTTCCCGCTTGGCCTTTAAAAGCACAGCAAGAGAGCAATACCATCAGTCGCCTTGGAGAAGATTCAAAGTGTGGATGTTTCTCATTGTTCTTATGTCTTTTATGTATCTATGTCCATAGTGTATTTCTGTGTTATGTATTGTGATAATCAGCAAATCTAATATCACTTTCAAATGCCCCAAAATATTTTTTTAGAAGATTTGTGAACGATTTTTGCATGACTTAAGTGCGTATAAAAGGACTCAATATGCATAAAGCATCTATTGTGGAATGTGTCATCTGTATTCTGAAATCAATAAGGGAACACAAATCTTTCTTTTGCTACAAATACATTCCATTCATCTAAAAAGTTTATTTTTTCTTTTAGCTTCAATCATAAGATCTCCCCCCCTCAAGTATTCCCTTCTATAAATTCTATACAAAGGTGATTTCTAATACATGAACAAGATTGATTGTAATTACTGTGAGACCAATCTTCTTGATGTTTCAACAATCAACAGCTTTACAGAAGATTTTCTATAGTGTCAACGCTGTTCTAGCGGCGGCTGCACTCTCCCAATCGCCACCGGTGTCGCTGTCTCCGATTCAGAAAAATTGAACATCAAGAGGAAGTCAGAGAGCAGTCACAGCCCTGACTTCCTGTTGATGTTCAACTCGTTCAAAGGTTCGTATAGTAATGCCGGTGCTGATTACGCCAAGACTTAGGTGGTAGAACAGCCTCACGTGAGTGCTGACAGCACTGGAATGGCACTGACATTGGGGGTGAGGATAAGTGTTTTTATTTTAATCAATAGAAACATGAAGAATGAGAAGGGGTTGTCCAAGTAATGGACAACCTCTTTAAAGTGACTGTTATTCCTTAAATCCCATTTTTTATGCATCTTTTCAGTTCACTTTTCCTCTCTACTCTGACATTGGGAGGGGAGAGTCTGTCTGATACCGACAAAGTCTTGAACATGGGTACAGTAGAAACAGAAAACCAAGCCAAACAAATGGGTATAAAATGTTAGACTTTGCAATTTTTTCATTCAGGAAAATGTTCCTAAATCATGTCTATGAGTTGCAAAGGTATGTGAACCTTTAGGATTAGCAGATAGCTTGAAGGTAAAATTATTTATTTCCCTTTCCTCTACAGTAATCATGCAATCAGTGTCGACTAACAATTTACTGCAATAAAATAAAACATTAGCTTAATATGATTTTTATATTTTCTCCATCGTGATAGATTTTGGAGAATTCAGTAGAAAGATTCTGCTAAAATTCCTCAAATTGAAAATTTTAGTTAGAAAACATAAATTAAAAAAAGCTTCAAAATAATTGTATAGGAAAGAGTCCTGTGGAGCTTAGTGTTTTAATTATCAGAGCTTAAGAACTAAGCACCATAACAAGAAGATTTTGTTTCAACTTGAGGAAAGATAACAGTGCTGAACTTTTGAGGGGTTTTGAAATCATTCGTCTGGGATTTTAATTAGGTTAATTGGAAAACATGTAAGCTCCATCCAGTGAATCTGCGTAGTTAAAAAAGCTCTTGCTTTATTCAAGTGACGATTGAGAGATAGGGATAATGTAGTGAGGAGGAGATATTTAGGACTTCTAAAAAGGTAAGAATTTAACCCCTTCTTGACCAATGACGCCTACGTAGGCGTCATGAAAACCAGTGCCAATGTGACCAGTGACGCCTACTTAGGCGTCATGGTATAAATCACCCTCCTGCAGTTCGGGTAACCGGGGACACTGAAAGGTTACCCAACCCGCAGATACAGGAAGCTTTGTGCTTCACCCCAGGGGGGTGGCTTTGCCCCCCATAACAACGGTCGCTCTGGCTGTTGAAAGTGAAACAGCCAAGCAGAGTGATAGTAAAATTTCATCAATGAAATATTACAATCCAGCCATGGCCAATGCTGAAATATCATTGGCCATGGCTGAAGACAGTTATCTGAACCCCCCACCAACTGACGGGGGTGATCAGCCCCTGCCACCGACTGACGGCGGCAATCTGCTGCCGTCAGCATCTGCTCCCCTTCCCTCCGCTCTCCCCACCTTCCAATCACCCCCCGGTACCCTCTGAGTCCTGCTGTCGCTCCCTTTGTCCCTCCGCCATGGATCATGGGCTCCGCCATTTTCCAAAATGGTGGGTGCATGCGCATTGCGCCCGCTGAATCTGCCAAGTAGCAGATTCCATTCATTCATTTTGATCACTGTGATAGATCCTATCACAGTGTTCAAAATAAAAAAAATAGTAAATCACCCCCCTTATCACCCCCATAGGTAGGGACAAATAATAAATTAAATAAAATATTTTTATTTTTATATTAGGGTTAGGGTTAGGGTTAGAATTGGGTTAGAATTAAGGCTGGGTTAGAGTTAGGGTTAGAGTTGGAAATAGGGTTAGGGTTAGAATTACGGTTAGGGTTGAAATTAGGATTAGGGTTGGGATTATGGCTAAGATTAGGGTTAGGGGTGTGTTGGGGTTAGGGTTGGGATTAGGGTTAGGCTTGTGGCTAGGGTTATGGTTAGGGTTGGGATTAGGGGTGTGTTGGGGTTAGTGTTATGGTTAGAGTTGGGATTAGGGTTAGGGGTGTGTTTGGGTTAGGGTTGTGGTTAGGGGTGTGTTGGGGTTAGGGTTGGAGATAGAATTGAGGGGTTTCCACTGTTTAGGCACATCAGGGGGGTCTCCAAACGTGACATGGCTCCACCATTGATACCAGCCAATTTTATTGCACAACAACTTTGCGGGTCTAATTTCTCCTGTTACCCTAGGGGAAAATAAAAAATTGGGGTGAAAAAATTATTTTTGTGGAAAAAAATGATTTTTTATTTTCATGGCTCTGCGTTATAAACTTCTGTGAAGCACGTGGGAGTTCAAAGTACTCACCAGATATCTAGATAAGTTTCTTGGGGGTCTAGTTTCCAAAATGAGGTCACTTGTGGAGGGTTTCTACTGTTTAGGCACATCAGGGGCTCTGCAAATGTAACGACGCCCGCAGACCATTTCATCAAAGTCTGCATTTCAAAATGTCACTACTTTCATTCCGAGCACTGACATGTGCCCAAACAATGGTTCCCCCCACATGTGATGTACCAGCGTACTCAGGACAAACTGGACAACAACTTTTTGGGTCCAATTTCTCCTGTTACCCTTGTAAAAATAAAAAATAGCGGGCTATTTTCACGGCTCTGCGTTATAAACTTCTGTGAAGCACTTGGGTTTTCAAAGTGCTCACCACACATCTAGATAAGTTCCTTGGGGGGTCTAGTTTCCAAAATGGGGTCACTTGTGGGGGTGCTCCAATGTTTAGGCACATAGGGGCTCTCAATACGCGACATGGTGTCTGCTAACGATTGAAGCTAATTTTCCATTCAAAAAGTCAAATGGCGCTCCTTCCCTGCCGTGCGCCCAAACAGTGGTTTATGACTACATATTAGGTATCGGTATACTCAGGAGAAATTTCCCAACAAATTTTAGGATCCATTTTATCCTGTTGCCCATGTGGAAATGAAAAAATTGAGGCGAAAAGAAAAATTTTGTGAAAAAAAAGTACTTTTTCATTTTTACGGATCAATTTGTGAAGCACCTGGGGGTTCAAAGTGCTCACTATACATCTAGATAAGTTCCTTGGGGTGGTCTAGTTTCCAAAATGTGGTCACTTGTGGGGGAGCGTTTGGGCACACAGGAGCTCTCCAAACGCAACATGGCAACTGCTAAATATTCCAGCATCCGTGCACCCAAACAGTGGTTTATGACCACATAAGAGGTATCAGTGTAATCAGAAGAAAATGCCCAACAAATGTTAGGATCCAATTTATTCTATTGCCCATGTGAAAATGAAAAAAATGACGCTAAAATAAAATTTTTGTTGGAAAAATTAAAATGTCGATTTTTTCCTTCCACGTTGTTTTAGTTCCTGTGAAGCATCTGAAGGGTTAATAATCTTCTTGAATGTAGTTTTGAGTAACTTGAGGGGTGCAGTTTTTAGAATGGTGTCAGTTTTGGGTATTTTCTGCCATATAGATGCCTCAAAGTGACTTCAAATGTGAGGTGGTCCCTAAAAAAAATGGTTTTGTAAATCTTGTTGTAAAAATGAGCAATTGCTGGTTAACTTTTAACCCTTATAACTTCCTACCCAAAAAATTTTATTTCCAAAATTGTGCTGATATAAAGTAGACATGTGGGAAATGATATTTATTAACTATTTTGTGTCACATAACTCTCTGGTTTAACAGAATAAAAATTCAAAATTTTCAAAATTTTTGCTAAATTTCTGATTTTTTCACAAATAGACACAAAAATTATCGACCTAAATTTACTACAAACATGAAGCCCAATAAGTTACGAAAAAGCAATCTCAGAATTGCTAGAATCCGTTGAAGCGTTCCTGAGTTATTATCTCATAAAGGGACATTGGTCAGAATTGCTAAAAATCGCCTGGTCATTAAGGTCAAAATATGCTTGGTCATGAAGGGGTTAACTAGAGAAGAAAGTTAATGCCCTTTCTTTGAAGGAAATCTCTCCAAACCAGGCACTGTCGAATGAAAAGGCTTTAGGTTAATTTCTGATGATGAGTTTTTAGTGAGTTTTTGATGTTGCAATTGTTTGCTGCCGCAGTGTCTTACAGTTTACAGGGTTTGAAATTTACAACATGCCAATTTCTTTTAGTAATATGTTGTTTTATACGCTGAATTTCCCGATAGAATTGCAATAGATGTGTAATTTTGCAGGTAAAGAACGCAAATACATTTTTAATGTGTTTCTTTTCTATTGTGGAAAAACAGTAAAAACACATATTAGCTAAACAAGACCGTATTGATAAAGTTATGTTAAAACTAAATACCAGAATGTATCAAAGAAAAACAACTTTATTTCTAACATGACATATCAAAAATCTGAAAAAAAGCCAAAAGTAGATAAAATGAATGTAAGAGAACACAATCAAAAAAGCAAAGATAAACTATAAGTAACCAAATTTATCTAATAGGTGCAGAAATATTGCAGAACATTTACAACAGCAAAAACTCACCATAGGCTCATTATGGGAATGTAAATCTGGCTATGTTCAAATGTGATATTTTTGAGAAGTTATTAAAACATGAATTTTTAAACCAGAAAATTATCCTGAAAACAATTCAGGGGAAGAAAAACTCCTCCAAAATTAACCCCCAAAAGAGAAAGTTTTGAATGCATCCAAAAACTCTATGAAGAGCTCTATTGAATGACAATGCCAGCTGTCTGATTTCTACTTACAACAGATCAGTATAATACACTTGTTTTAATGAAACCTTATGGAGTATTTACTTCACCCAATATTGCGGAGTTAAATGAATTGGGTGAGGCCGGTAACAGTTCGGAACACAAATGTGTAAGGTCACTGCGCATGTCTACAGTCAATACCTCATAATTTTTCGAGCTCTTGCTCAGAACCCTCTTGGGCCACAAAACCAGTAGTCTTGGCTCTGTGTGAGATTCTCTGAGGTTTTAGTGCTAGCGGCGGTTATCAGAAGATGTGACGAGGACTAAATGGGTGACGATGAGGAACAGAGGAGTCTGAGCTTTGGTAAAGTGTGTATAAGGATTTTTTTTATTTTTTACATTTTGGGTAAATTGAAATTTACTGACAATAACTTTTCTTTGAAAATCCGCTCAACACATGATTTTGAATGTAGTCTTATCTCTAGAACCATAAGTCACTTTGATCTATACTACATTCTAAAAAATTTGCATTGCATTCATAATACTTTATTTGCCAAGACCTAGACAGATATATTTAAATGTATAAATAAGCATGACAACCATAGAGCAGGAGTCACCTCTTACAAACAGTTCTCTGCTTTTCGGAAACTAATGTTTATTGTTGTATTTCTCAGATGAGCTTACTTTCTGAATGAATTTGGCTAAACACCCAAGTGGGCGGGGGGGGGGCAGAGAGTAAGTGATTTTGTAGTATAACTGTAGAAAAATCAAGTAATGCACATACAAATCATATGAATGAATGTAATGTTGCTAAACAAAAATTTACAAAACAGAATATGAGATTGTTGGTTAACATTCTGATCAGACTGCTGTCTTACTAGTTCTCCTCTGAAGCCCTGCTAAAGGCTAAGCGTCATAGGAGAACATGACTTACACCATATACTATAGTATAAGTGATCGGATGATCTCATGTTTAATTCCCGAAAAAACAGAAATACATATATACACAGTCATGAGTTTCTTCGAACATTTTTTGGCCAAACACATGAAAGTAAGGTTAATAATATAACTTTAGTTGCAAAATCCTCAGTTTAACACAAATTAGTTGATTGCAAAATGAATACCCCTACACCAAAACTGCCTCATATGTTATTTATATTAACTCCGTGATTTCTTAAGAGAATCTGTCAGTGAGATTAACCCCACTATGCCATCTATATGGACATGTAGGTCATAGAAAGCTATCCAGAGATCGCTGGAGTAAGATGTGCCAAATGCATTAAAGACTTCAGACTCTTAATGAATTTGTTGCATCTTTGAGATTCCCATGTGAAATAATTTATTCCACTTCCTAGTTGGGTGGAATTGTAAAAGGAGAAAAGCAATTATGTTGTAAATTGGGTAGCTAAAAAAATGAAAAATTGGGTAACGCCACAGTTTTACTGAGTCATTGAAAAAAGTTACTACTTCATTTTTACATCAAAGTAAAATTCATAAAGAAACTCCCCTACACCATTTGTTTATGTACATTATACTGGAAATACAAAGGTGTAATTAAAATCTACAACTCTTTATGCAGACAACAAACCCCTGCAGAAAAATGTAACAATTAAAATGCTATGGATTCTAGAATGTCAAAAGAATAAAAGGGAAATGAAAAAATTGAAAATGCATATCAAAGGGACTAATATGGAATTTTAAAGGGGTTGTCCGGGCTTTTCACATAATCTCAGTACATATCTGGGCTACAGAATTATGACAATAAGTAATTTACTTTCTGTCACTAGTTTGCACGGTTTTCTAGATATTCTGAACAGAACGTCCAAGGGTGGTGTGTTATGGCACTGAAATGAGAACTAGTCATAACCTCCTACTCCACTCCAAACATGCCCTCTAGCAGCCTGTAACAGAATACAGGACGATTTTCCCTCCTCACTAGTTCCACTTTCCATAGATCACTGTTCAGCGTGTGTCTGGGGGAGGAGCAGCTGCTCTCTGCAGTGAGGCTGCTAGAGGGGGAGGATTTGTTACTGTGTGATGAGAGCTTCTTCATGTGGATGGGGAGGGCCTGTAGCTATGGAGGGTGGGGTTGTTGCTATAGAGGGCATGTTTGGAGTAAAGTAGGAGGTTACGACCAGTTCTCATTTCAATGCCAGAACACACACCCCCTTGGACGTTCTGTTCAGAATATCTAGAAAACCGTGCAAACTAGTGACAGAAAGTAAATTACTTATTGTCAGCATTCTGGAGCCCAGGTATGTACTGAGATTCTGTATACTGCCATGCAGCTCTTTGCATACAGATCGACAACGTCTTACTTAGCTACTGTTATGTATAATCGTGAGTTAGCCTTTAGACTGTTTATTTTACAGTTTAATGCATTAAAGATGCCCTCCTTCCATTAAAGTTTTTATCCCGTAAAAATATTGCAGTCATATATTATATAGCACTGCAGACCAGTTATAACCTCAAGAGAAATGTGCCATCTTCCAGGTGCAAAAATTAATGATGTGTCTGACAGAATATCAGGACTTTTCAGACCTATAGATGACTACTCATTCCTGCTAATACATGTGGGGACAAATGACACCACATGAAAGGACCTGAAAAACGATCTGCAGTGACTTTAAAAACTTAGGTAAGAAAGTAAAAGAACTGGGAGCGCAGGTGGTCTTCTCTTCCATCCTCCCAGTGGATGGTAATGGAACAAGGAGGTGGAATCAAATTCTGCAGTTGAACAGCTGGTTAAGTCAATGGTGCAATCAGCAAGAATTTGGATTTCTGGATCACGGAGTGAATTACCTATATGATGGACTACTTGCTAGAGATGGGGTGCACCTTACGAAGACTGGAAAACATGTATTTGGAAGTCGCCTTGCTACACTCATCAGGGGAGCTTTAAACTAGAACAACATGGGAAGGGAAGCAAAAGACCAGAAAAATCCATACACCTGACACATACTATTGAGAACTCTGCACTAAGAAATGGAAAGGAAGAACAAAGACAAAAGAATCTAAATAATAAAAATATTGGAGAAAGAGAAACCAATCACAAACTAAAATGTTTCTATACTAATGCACAAAGCATGGGCAACAAACAAGGAGAACTGGAACTACTAATGCAGGAAAAGAAATAAGATGTCATTGAAATCACTGAGACTTGGTGGGACAATACACATGATTGGAATACAAGGCTAGAAGGATACAACTTATTTGTAAGAAACAGACTTGATAAATGAGGAGGAGGTGTCACATTGTATGTTAGAGAAAAGCATATATCTGCACAGAGATTAAAGTTTCAGAGACTGAGAGTTCTATGGAAACTATATGGGTAAGAATACAAGGAGAGAACAACAGAATGGACACCATTGTAGGCATTTACTACAGGCCACCTGTACAAGCTGAATATATGGATGAACTCTTCATGCATCAAATGGCCAAGTTCTCCAAAAATATCATATAGTGGTCATGGGAGATTTCAACTATCCAGACATTTGTTGGGAATCTCTCTCAGGCAAAACTAAAGGGCCTGTCACACTAAGTGATATCGCTAGCAATATCTCTATAATGTCACTGGTTTTTGTGACGTAGCAGTGATATTGCTAGCGATATCGCTATGTGTGATACTTACCTCCGACCGGCTCCCCCGCTGATTATCTCTGATCGCGCGAGAACGTCCTGGACCGTTTCTCGCCATCAGCTTCCTGCTGGGCTTCCTGCTGTGGCGACGAGCGACGCGTGGACGCGGGCGGGAGGACGTCAGGATCGCCTCATCTGACAGGTAAGTAATGACGCCCAACCGCTGCTATGTCGCTGGTGAGATCTGCCTGTGTGGCAGCTCACTAGCGACCACTTAGCGATGCACCAGCGATCCTGACTGCGTCATATCGCTGGTCGGGATCGCTGGTGCATCGCTAAGTGTGACAGTCAAGGAAATTCTTATCCTCACTTGCTGACAACTTTATCTTCCAAAAGGTAGGGGAGAAAACAAGGGGAACTGCTACCTTGGATCTAATCCTTGTAAACAGGGAGGAAATGGTTGAGGAGGTAAGAGAGGCTTGGACACTAGGAGGTAACGACCATGCTATTTTAGAATTTTGGATAACTAGAGGAGGAAGACCTGTGAAGACTCAGACTTCAAGGCTAGATTTCAGAAAGGCAGATTTTAAGGGATTCAGAAGGAGAATCGGATGGATCCAATGGCTGGACATCCTTAAGGACAAAAATGTCCAGGAAGGATGGGAAATCTTGAAAAATGAAATTCTCAAAGCACAATCATTAACAATTCAGAAAAGAGGGAAGCATTTAAGGAAACCAGGATGGATGAACACAGAAATTAAACACATACTATAAAGGAAGAAAGAAATGTGTATCAAATGGAAAGAGGGAGGCATATATAAAGAAGAATATAATGCTGTTAGCAGAACCTGCAGGGTTCCAATCCAATTATCTAAAGCTGACAGTGAATTAAGGCTTGCAAAAGGATTTGGGGGATATGTCAAAAGTAAAGGAAAAGTCAAAGATGCTATAGGATTTTTACAGAATGAAAATGATAAAATGGTAAGAAAGGATGTTGAGAAGGATGAACTTTTAAATTTGTATTTTGCATCTGTTTCTCTCAGAAAGGAAATGTAATATCAACTGATCTTCACTGTCCTATTACAGGAATAGAAGAATCCAAGAAATCTATAAACAGAAAGATAGTGAGGAATCACTTAGCTAACATAAATGAATTCAAGTCTCCAGGTCCAGATGAATTACACCCCAGAGTACTGAAGGAGATAGCAGAATAAATTTTTGAACCACTCTCCATAATCTTTGAAAATTCTTGGAGAACAGGAGAAGTCCCAGAAGACTGGAGAAGAGCAAATGTTGTTTCTATCTTCAAAAATGGGAAGAAGGAGGAACAATGCAACTATAGGCTGGTGAGTCTGACTTTTTTACCAGGAAAGATCTTTGAACAAGTTATTAAACAACATGTGTTGTTAGGAGTCAGATTTCTACCTCTTCTATGTTGAAATCTGGACCCTTACATTCTGCAGTCTCCTGCGCTGCTGCAGAGGAGATTGCAGAGGAGAGCGCCCTGCGGCAACTCTCTCCAGAGGCTAAGTCCTCTGTTCCCTCAACTGAGCATGCTCACGGGACGAACTCCCATTGGAGTTCGGGAGTCATGTGCTCAGGTCCTGTGTCGAATCCTATCGGCTCCTCTTGGAGCCTTGGAGATTTCCGGAAGGTCCCGTTTGGTATAAAAAGTGCGCATGACTGTTCCGTCATGCACTAGTATTTCATACTTGCTGCTGTATGTATGTTGATGGATGCTTGGACTGGTGACTGACTTATTAAGAAACCCCTTCCCTCTGATAATACGATTGTGTGAGTGTTTGGGATCAGGCCAGTAGCAGCGCCTGCGCCAGCGCGCTTATGCTCCATCTACCTCAGCAGCTAGCGTCCAGCATCGCGCTTGCGATATATCGGTTCTTTATTTGCGGCTCAGTTCACGCCGCGCTGCAGTTACAGTACTGCCGGGCGTTCGCAGTTGCGACGCCACGCACCTTATTTTATGGTAGGTCTAGATGGAGTAGTCCTGCTGTTTAAGGCTACTCCTGTGACTCTTAATACCGTGTCTGCCTCGCTGAGAGTCTGTGACCTTGAACAGACTCAGTGTTTTGTATATGCTTTTTGCCTTCAGCTCTGTGAGCACAACAGAGCTTGCCTCAGTGCACATAGGGTGCAGTTCAACCCTGTGCACATTTCCGCCATAGTGCTCTGCCTCTTTAGCAGCGGTTTTTCCATTCACCGCATGGTGGACCCCAAGTGGCGAAAGCACTTTATTTTTTATTTAGTGTCTTCCGCCACTCCTAACATATGCAAGTACCTGGATAAGAATGAAGTGATGGGTCAGCATCGGTTTGTAACTAATAAGTAATGTCAAACTAACTTAATTTCCTTCTATGACAGAATTACTGACTGGGTGGATCAGGGAAATGCTGTAGATATAGTATGTCTTGACTTCAGCATAGCATTTCACAAAGTATCTCACACAATCCTTAATGAAAAATGTGGCTTAACTATTGGACTCAAAGAGTGGTAGTAAATGGCTGTACGTCCAGTTGGAAAAATGTCTCAAGTGAGGTATCATAGCGCTCTGTCCTGGGCCCTGTAATGTTCAACATCTTTATCAATGATTTAGATGAAGAAATTGAGGGTAAACTGATTAAACTTGCTGGCGACACAAAACTAAGAGGGATGGCTAATACTAGAGAAGAGAGAGAGGATTCAAAAAGATATAAATAAACTGGAGCAGTGGGCAGCAACTAACATAATGGTTTTTAATAAGGAAAATTGCTAACACTACGTCTGAGCAATAAAAATGAAAAAAAGCATATACAGAATGGGTGGAATAAGGCTAAGCAACAGCACATGTAAAAAAGACTTGGGTATACTAATAGATCACAGACTGCACATGAGTCAACAGTGTGATGCAGCAGCAAAAAAGGCAAATACAATTTGGGGATGTATTTACAAAAGCAAACAGTCTAGATCATGTGAAGTCATTATTGCCCTCTACTCCTCTTTGGTCAGACCTCATCTGAAATACTGTGTCCAGTTTTGGGCACCACAATTTAAAAAAGCCATCAACAAACTGGAGCAAATTCAGAAAAGAGCGACCAGAAAGGTCACCAGTCTGCAGACTATGTCCTATGAGGAATGATTACAAGATTTGAGAATGTGTAGCATGCAGAAAAGAAGACTGAGAGGTGACTTAATAGCTGTCTACAAATATCTCAAGGGCTGTCACATTGTAGAAGGATTATTTTTATTCTCATTTTCTCAAGGAAAGACTAGAAGCAATGGGATGAAAATGAATGGAGGAGACACAGATTAGATATTAGAAGAAACTTTTTGACAGTTAAAGTGATCAATGAGTGGAACAGACTGCCACAAGAGGTGGTGAGCGCTCCTTCAATGGAAGTCTTCAAACAGAGGCTAGACAGACATCTGTCTGTGATGATTTAGTAAATCCTGCTTTGAGCAGGGCGTTGAACCAGATGACACAGAAGGTCCCTTCCAACTCTCCCAATCTATGATTCTATGTGTGAATACAATTGCTCACTTTGTCTTTCTACTCAGTTAATTCTTCTCTTTTCCATTAGGTCTCTCACATCACAGTATTAAGAACTGACTAGCTGAATCATTCTACACTCTTTGCAGAAAGAGGATATTAATTTTCGCTGTATGAGTCATTAGTCACTGCAAAATTACAATGGCAGGGGAGGAGGGAGCAGGTGATTCAGGATTTGAAGAGGTCAATGACTCACGTAGGGAAAAGAGTCTTTCTGGGTAGAAAGGCAAAATAAGCATTTGTAAAGGTATATAATATGATGACCAGGCTCGGTCTGGACTGGCGGGGTACCGGGTAAATGCCCGGTGGGCCCCGAGGGTCTGGGGGGCCCTTTAAATTTCCTGCCCCTCTAAATGTTTTGGCCCTTTAAGAGCCGCAGGTCTGCGCTGCATGCATGCACATACCTTTGCGCCGCATGTGGTTGGGCGGCGACCCCCTGGCTGGCTGGCTGGCTCCGATGGCTCCTGAGAGTCTGATAAGAGCGAGGAGTCACTCACCCGCTCTCACCCTGGCTGCCGCATGACCTTGCTGCATGGCCTTTTCTTGATGGGTGGTGACAACCACGAACACCACAGAAAGAGGAAAAAAACCTCCAAAAAATTGGTTGAAAACCAGACAGGCCCAAATGCATCTGCACTAATCCAGGGTGCAGTGGACCCAAGTAAAAATGGCAGCTGCACAGGTGCATAAATACCAAATGAAACAGCCAGCCTACAATCAGGGATTGGCCGTGTGGTACACCAGTGCAGAAAAAAATAATCCGCATGTGGCAGTGTTCACACAGGGAATGCAGGGCTTCTGGCTAACAACCTCTTAGTAACACCATATAGGGGGGCTGCCCAGTGCCAACTAAAATGCATCCCGTGTGAACAGAGGCCACAAGTTTGCAGAACCATTTGGGCCCAACTGCACCCTGGAAAAAATATAAAAAGTGCACAACAAACATAGCAATATATGTAAGGTATTAGTTGATATCAAGGCCTTAATACGGAAGCTGACAAACTGCGTCAAAGTTCCTTACACTTGTCAGTCCCTACTCTAACATGAACACCACAGAAAGAGGAAAAAAACCTCCAAAAAACTGGTTGAAAACCAGACAGGCCCAAATGCATCTGCACTAATCCAGGGTGCAGTGGACCCAAGTAAAAATGGCAGCTGCACAGGTGCATAAATACCAAATGAAACAGCCAGCCTACAATGAGGGATTGGCCGTGTGGTACACCAGTGCAGAAAAAAATAATCCGCATGTGGCAGTGTTCACACAGGGAATGCAGGCCTTGATATCAACTAATACCTTACATATATTGCTATGTTTGTTGTGCACTTTTTATATTTTTTCCAGGGTGCAGTTGGGCCCAAATGGTTCTGCAAACTTGTGGCCTCTGTTCACACGGGATGCATTTTAGTTGGCACTGGGCAGCCCCCCTATATGGTGTTACTAAGAGGTTGTTAGCCAGAAGCCCTGCATTCCCTGTGTGAACACTGCCACATGCGGATTATTTTTTTCTGCACTGGTGTACCACACGGCCAATCCCTCATTGTAGGCTGGCTGTTTCATTTGGTATTTATGCACCTGTGCAGCTGCCATTTTTACTTGGGTCCACTGCACCCTGGATTAGTGCAGGTGGTGACAACCACCCCATGCTCTTATTTCCTCTTCTGTAGCTGGCTGCTGCCTGGCTAATAGCAGCGCTAGCACACAGACAAGAAAAGGATGTCGCCGGCCCACCGTGCTCTGCAGTGCTCACCCTGCTGTTCCCGCTCCCTCAGTGTGTGTGTGTACACAGGCAGCCCTGAGCCCTCCGGTCCGGTGAGTAGAAAATAGCAGGGGAAGGGGAGAGTCAGGGTCTGTGCATCCAGTGTCCTCAGCTGTGTGGTGGTGGTGGACTCTCTGCTGGGCTCCCTGACTCCTGCAGCCCTGTGGCCTGCCCAGTGTGTCAAGTGTCCTCCTCCTCAGTCATGCAGCTCTGCCGACTCCCGACTACCGCTGTCCTGCAGTGCCGGCCCGGCTGTGTGATGGTGGGTGGTGGTGGTGGACTCTCTGACAGGCTCCCTGTCTGACTCCTGCAGCCCTGCAGCCTTCCCAGTGCATCCAGTGTCCTCCTCCTCGGTCATGCAGCTCTGCCAGCTCCTGACTACTGCTGTCCTGCGGTGCCGGCCCGGCTGTGTGGTGGTGGGTGGTGGTGGTGGACTCTCTGCCGGGCTCCCTGTCTGACTCCTGCAGCCCTGCTGCCTGCCCAGTGCATCCAGTGTCATCCTCCTTGGTCATGCAGCTCTGCTGGCTCCCGACTACTGCTGTCCTGCAGTGCCAGCCCGGCTGTGTGGTGGTGGGTGATGGTGGTGGACTCTTTGCCAGGCTCCCTGTCTGACTCCTGCAGCCCTGCGGCCTGCCCAGTGCATCCAGTGTCCTCCTCCTCGGAGTCATGCAGCTCTGCCAGCTCCCGACTACCGCTGTCCTGCAGTGCCATCCCGGCTGTGTGGTGGTGGTGTGTGCTCTCCACTGGGCTCCCTGTCTGACTCCTGCCCTGTGGCCTGCCCTGTGTAGGGAATGATGGCTAGCCTGGCATTGTGAGCTGCTCTGCTGTCTCTGCACCCGCCCTGATGGGGACCCAATGAGAGGAAATATAGGTTTCTGCCCCCAGAAACCTATTTTTCCTCTCATTGGGACCCCATCTGGTAGCCGGCACAGCTTCCAGGAAGGGAGGTGAGATATACTACTACACTGCGTAGGTGACCGCAGTGGTCCCCTACGCAATGTGTAATAGTATATATAATCTCAGCACCCTCCCTGGAAGCTGTGCCGGATACCTGATGGGGCCACAATGAGAGGAAAAATAGGTTTCTGGGGGCCCCACGGTTGTCGCCTATGCAGTTTAATAGTATATCATTCTCGTCACCATGCTCCCTGGAAGCTGTGCCGGAGCAGAGGAGGCCATAGTATGCTGCATGGAGGAGCAGGGGGGCCATAATGTGCTGCATGGACGAGCAGGGGGGCCATAATGTGCTGCATGGATGAGCAGCGGGGCCATAATGTGCTGCATGGAGGAGCAGGGGGGCCATAATGTGCTGCATGGACGAGCAGGGGGGCCATAATGTGCTGCATGGATGAGCAGCGGGGCCATAATGTGCTGCATGGAGGAGCAGGGGAGGCCATAATGTGCTGCATGGAGGAGCCTTAATGTGCTGCAATGAGGAGCAGAGGGGCCATAATGTGCTGCATG
The DNA here is from genome assembly GCF_039654945.1 of Dendrobates tinctorius. Taxonomy (NCBI): domain Eukaryota; kingdom Metazoa; phylum Chordata; class Amphibia; order Anura; family Dendrobatidae; genus Dendrobates; species Dendrobates tinctorius. The sequence continues at coordinate 87,081,894 of NW_027361696.1, read as the reverse complement.
GAGGAGCAGGGGGCCCATAATACTGTGTGAAGGAGCAGGTGCCCCATAATACTGTATGGAGGAGCATTATATGGGGCCCATAATACTGTATGGTGGACTATAAGGTGCCCATAATACTGTATGGCGGACTATGTGGTTGCCCATAATACTGTATGGTGGACTATGTGATTGCCCATAATACTGTATGGCGGACTATGTGGTTGCCTATAATACTGTATGGCAGACTATGAGGTGCCCATAATACTGTATGGCGGACTATGAGGTGCCCATAATACTGTATGGAGGACTATGAGGTGCCCATAATACTGTATAGAGGACTATGAGGTGCCCATAATACTGTATAGAGGACTATGTGGTGCCCATAATACTGTATGGTGGACAATGTGGTTGCCCATAATACTATATGGCGTACTATGTGGGTGCTCATAATACTGTATGGAAGACTATGTGGTTTCCCATAATACTGTATGGAGGACTATGTGGTGCCCATAATACTGTATGGTGGACAATGTGGGTGCTCAAAATGCTATATGGTGGACTATGTGGTTTCCCATAATATTGTATGGCAGACTATGTGGACCCAATCTGCAGAATGTGGAGCTTTTATCCCCATTAGACTGGAGTGGCATGTCTGACTTGATCACTGATCCATTCATTCTCTCCGTGGCTGCACTTGTTTTTTATAGAAGCCCCAAAGAGAATGAATGAAGCTGCGGTCAGACATCCCACATGCTGCTCCATTTTAAAATGGGGATAAGTGTCCTATCAGGGATAAAACTTCTTCATTCTTCCAATCGGTGCAGTTTCTAATGGTCGGACCTAAGCAATCACCTATCCTGTGGAGTCCACCCATGGATCGTGATAACTTGTTTTACCCAAAGAACCCCATTAACCCCTTACCTACAATTGACGTAATATTCCGTCCATGTGTCCATGGACCTAATTACCATGGACGGAATATTACGTCATCGCGATCAGCGGCGCCCACGTGGTGAGCGCCGCTGATCGCGGCCGAGTGTCAGCTAATTATCATAGCTGACACCCGGCACAATGTGTCAGGGGCGGTCACGGACCGCCCCCGACACGTTAACCCCTTGCACACCGCGATCAAACGCGATCGCGGTGTACCGGGGGTTAAAGGGAAGCATCGGCAGGGAGGGGGCTCCCTCCGTGCTTCCCTGAGCCCCCCACGGCAGCGCAATGTGCAGCGCTGCTGCGGGGGGCTCTTTCCCTACAGGCCCCCGGATCCAAGATGGCGACAGGGGCCTGCAGGGAGCTGACTTCCTCACTGCCTGCAAAGCGCAGGCATGAGGAAGTCTGCAGCAGTGCCTGTGACAGATCGCTGATCTGTCACAGTGATCTGTGATGTGACAGATCAGCGATCTGTCACAGGACAGTGATGTCCCACCTGGGACAAGGTAATAAAGTAAAAAAAAAAAAAAAAAAAGTGTTAAAAATAATTAAAAAAAAATCGCTAAATAAATCAGTAAAAAAAAAAAAATATTCCCCAATAAATCCATTTTTTCAAAATAAAAAAACAAAAACAATAAAAGTACACATATTTGGTATCGCCGCGTCCGTAATGACCTGCCCTATAAAACTGTCCCATTAGTTAACCCCTTTAGCGAACCCCTTAAAAAATAAAAATAAAAAACGAAGCAAAAAATAATGATTTATTACACTGGTCAACAGCATTTTTGGTGCCAAAGATATTTCATTGAATTTAGGGTAACTTTGGGGTGCTGATTCTGAATATGTCATCAGTTTTGCCAGATTGGCTCAAGTTTTTGAGATTTTTCGTAAAATGTGTAAAAAAAAAGACGTAATTTGCTACACGCGCATTAATTTTATTGATATTGTCATGAATACAATAAATTTAACAAAGTAAATGTTGATTTTAGTTTATTTTAACTAGTTTTAGAAAGTAATCTTCAAAAATGAACAAGACATGAAAGATAGGAGACATTTAATCGCTGGAAAAGCGCTTTTTATATGATTTTCTTCTATGTGAGCTATTGGGGCAGTCACGCTGTAGATTCCAGCAGTAATCAGCCATCATATGTCTGTCCCATCTGCCTTGGTACCTTTCCTCCATCACCATAATATCCTGATGAAATCTCTCCCCTTGTTCTTCGCTAAAATCTCCAAGGTTTTCTGGAAATCTGTCCAAGTGACTGTGAAGATAATGCAATTTAATGCTCATGTGTACACCCAGATTTCTAAATCTCAATAGCATGTTTTGTACCAGTTCTTCATAATTGTCTGCCTTTTGATTTCCCAAGAAGTTCTTCACTACCAACACAAAACTACACCATGCAGCAGCTTCAATGTCATTCATTTCCTTAGGAAAATTTGAATCTTTAATGAGTTTCCGAATTTGAGGACCATCAAAGATTCCTGCCTTCAGTTTTTCGCTGCTAAGACCAGGGAAAGATCTGCAGATGTACATGAAGCAATTACCATCTTTGTCTAATGCCTTGACGAACTGCTTCATTAATCCTAACTTTATGTGAAGTGGTGGTAGAATGATTTTTTCCCTGTCCACCAAAGGTTCGTTCACTATGTTTGATGCTCCTACTGTCAAGGTGTCCCTTGGAGGCCAATTCAGTTTCTCCCAGTGCTGATGTTTTGCTCTACTATCCCACATGCAGATGAAGCAAGGATACTTTGTGTATCCACTTTGCTGTCCAAGTAAAAAGTTGACCATTTTTAAATCAACACATATCAGCCACGAATGTTCATGGTAGCACAGTTTCTCCAAGACCATTTTGACATTTTGGTATTGTTCTGCAAGTTTAGTTGAGTGAGCTACTGGAAGAGATGCACACTGATTGCCATTGTTCAACAAAACACATTTCAAACTCCTTTTAGAACTATCTATGAAAAGCCTCCAGTCTACAGGACGATATACTTGTAAACCCATTTGCAGCATCAGGCCAGGAATATCCTTACAATATACAAGTAGGTCATCTTCACAGAAAAATGGAAGAAGTGCTTCTTCTCTGGTCCTGTAAGATGTAATTTTAGTTCCAGGCGTCAGACAATTTTTTTCACTTAGCCTTGAAGCTAAAAGTTCGGATGCACTTTTTGAGAGGTTGAGGTCTCTTATTAGATCGTTGAGCTCTCCTTGGGTAAATTGCGTAGGTGTTCTGAAACTTCCTTCATATTCTAGTTCACTTCCAGAACTAATGCTTAGCTCCATACCCTGCATTTCATCATCATCAGGTGGGGGAAGGTCAGGTAACATGGTAAACACAGGTACAGGCACATCTTCACAATGAGGGACAGGCCTTCTTGCAGATTCCATGTTAGGATACTCCCATTTTCGTTTCTTATGCTTATTGAATCCTTGTACTTGCACTGCACAGAAATAACAGTCATCATGATGATTTTTTTGCTCTCTCCACACCATTGGAACACCAAATTTGAAGCTTGTTCTTTGTCCTTTGCTCCATTTTCGTAATAATTCGATACATGCTTTGCACACTATGTGTGGTGCCCAAAACTTGTCTTGGTCCCCAAGCATAACCCCAAAATAGGCAAAATACACTTTTTTAACGAAGTCTGTTATGTTTCTTCTATGTTTTGGCAGTGTATATTCACCACAAATGTAACAGAATGAGTCTGGATCGTTAAGACAACTTCTTCTTGATGAGTTCATGCTTTTCACTGGAAAACAGACAACAACATAAAGTTAGTGCAAAAATCAAGCTATGAACAAACTTTTAGAACACTAATTAACACAAAACTATATTGAGAACTGCTCAGTTCAAGTACTAATCCAAAGAAATTAATGAGATGATGCGTCGCATTTACCAACAAGTGCTATAAATAAGATACCAAAAATCTCAAAAACTTGAGCCAATCTGGCAAAACTGATAGCATATTCAGAATCAGCACCCCAAAAATACCCCAAATTCATTAAAATATTTTGGACACCAGAAAAAAATTTTTTTTTTGTTGACCTGTGTTATCATACCACCGAACAAAAAGTGCAATAACGCGCGATCAAAAAGACGCATATAAATATCCATGGTACCGCTGAAAACGTCATCTTGTCCTGCAAAAAACGATCCACCATACAGCATCATCCGCAAAAAAATAAAAAAGTTATAGCTCGCAGAATAAAGCGATACAAAAATAATTATTTTTTATATAAAATAGTTTTCATTGCAAAAAACCGACAAAACATAAAAAAAGACCTAAATGAGGTATCGCTGTAACCGTACTGACCCGAAGAATAAAACTGCTTTATCAATTTTACCGCACGCGGAACGGTGTAAACGCACCCCCCAAAAGAAATTCATGAAACGCTGGTTTTTGTTCATTCTGCGTCCCAAAAATCGGAATAAAAAGCGATCAAAAAATGTCACGTGCCCGAAAATGGTACCAATAAAAACGTCAACTCGTCCCGCAAAAAATAAGACCTCACATGACTCGGTGGGTCAAAATACGGAAAAATTATAGCTCACAATATGTGGTGATGCAAAAACTATTTTTACAATAAAAAGCGTCTTTTAGCGTGCGACAGCCGCCAAACATAAAAACCGCCATAAATCGTAAATCAAACCCCCCGTTATCACCCCCTTAGTTAGGGAAAAATAATAAAACTAAAAGAAAATGTATTTATTTCCATTTTCCCGCTAGGGTTAGGGTTAGGGTAGGGTTAGGGCTAGGGTTAGGGTTAGGGCTAGGGTTAGGGCTAGGGTTAGGGTTAGGGTTAGGGTTAGGGTTAGGGCTAGGGTTAGGGCTAGGGTTAGGGCTAGGGCTCAGATTAGGGTTAGGGGTGTGTTGAGGTTCGGGTTGGAGTTATAATTGGGGGTTTCCACTGTTTGGGCACATCAGGTGCTCTCCAAAGGCAACATGGCGTCTGATCTCAATTCCAGCCAATTCTGCGTTGAAAAAGTCAAATGGTGCTCCTTCCCTTCCAAGCTCTGCCATGTGCCCAAACAGTGTTTTACCCCCACATGTAGGGTATCAGCCTACTCAGGACAAATTACAAAACAACTTTTGGGGTCCAATTTCTCCTGTTACCCTTAGGAAAATAAAAAATTGGGGGCAAAAATATAATTTTGCGGAAAAAAATGTTTTTTTTATTTTCACGCCCAGGCGTTATAAACTTCTGTGAAGCACTTGGGGGTTCAAAGTGCTCTCCACACATCTAGATAAGCTCGGTGGGGGGTCTAGTTTCCAAAATGGGGTCACGTGTGGGGAGTTTCAATAGTTTAGGTACATTAGGGGCTCTCCAAACGCATATGACACCCGCATACCAATCCATCAAAGTCTGCATTCCAAAACGTCACTACTTCCCTTCCGAGCCCCGACGTGTGCCCATACAGTAGTTTTCTCCCACATATGAGGTATCAGCGTACTCAGGACAAATTGGACAACAACTTTTGGGGTCCAATTTCTCCTGTTACCCTTGGGAAAATAAAAAAAATGGGGACTAAAAGATGATGTTTGTTGAAAAAATACGATATTTTTATTTTCACGCCCGGTCGTTATAAACTTCTGTAAAGCACTGGGGGGTTCAAAGTGCTCACCACACATCTAGATAAGTTCATTAGGGGGTCTAGTTTCCAAAATGGGGTCACTTGTGGGGGGTTTCCACTGTTTAGGTACATCAGGGGCTCTCCAAACGCAACATGACACCCGCAGACCATTCCATCAAAGTCTGCATTCCAAAACGTCACTACTTCCCTTCCGAGCCCTGACGTGTGCCCATACAGTAGTTTTCTCCCACATATGAGGTATCAGCGTACTCAGGACAAATTGGACAACAACTTTTGGGGTCCAATTTCTCCTGTTACCCTTGGGAAAATAAAAAAATGGGGACTAAAAGATCATGTTTGTGGAAAAAATACAATTTTTTTATTTTCACGCCCGGACGTTATAAACTTCAGTGAAGCACTGGGGGGTTCAAAGTGCTCACCACACATCTAGATAAGTTCCTTGGGGGGTCTAGTTTCCAAAATGGTGTCATTTGTGGGGGGTTTCTACTGTTTTGGTACATCAGGGGCTTTCCTAACGCGACATGGTGTCCGATCTCAATTCCAGCCAAAAACGTCAAATGGCGCTGCTTCCCTTCCGAGCTCTGCCATACGCCCAAATAGTGGTTTACCCCCACATGTGGGGTATCAGCGTACTCAGGATAAATTGCACAATATCTTTTAGGGTCCTGTTACTTTTGGAAAAATAAGAATTGAGGGTGAAAAGATCATTTTTGTGGAAAAAATATGATTTTTTAATTGTACTGCTGTACGTTATAAACTTCTGTGAAGCCCTTGGGGGTTCAAAGTTCTCACCACACATCTAGATAAGTTCCTTGGGGGGGTCTAGATTCCAAAATGGTGTCATTTGTGGGGGGTTTCCACTGTTTTGGTACATCAGGGGTTTTCCAATCGCGACATGGTGTCCGATCTCAATTCTAGCCAAAAACGTCAAATGGCGCTGCTTCCCTTCCGAGCTCTGCTATGCGCACAAATAGTCATTTACACCCACATATGGGGTATCAGCGTACTCAGGACAAATTGCACAATAACTTTTAGGGTCCTGTTACCCTTGGAAAAATAAAAATTGGGGGTGAAAAGATCATTTTTGTGGAAAAAATATGATTTTTTAATTGTACCGCTGTACGTTATAAACTTCTGTGAAGCCCTTGTGGGTTCAAAGTTCTCACCACATATCTAGATAAGTTCCTTGGGGGGTCTAGTTTCCAAAATGGGGTCACTTGGGGGGGTTTCCACTGTTTAGGTACATCAGGGGCTCGCCAAACGTGACATGGCGTCCGATCTGAATTCCAGCCAATTTTGCATTGAAAAAGTCAAATGGCGCTCCTTCCATTCTGAGCTCTGCCATGCGCCGAAACAGTGGTTCCCCCCCACATATCAGGTATCAGCGTACTCAGGACAAATTGCACAATAAGTCTTGCAGTCCAATTTCTCCTGTTACCCTTGGTAAAATAAAGAAAATTGAACCTGAAGTATTTTTTTTGTGAAAAAAAGTTAAATGTTCATTTTTTTTTTAATATTCAAAAAATTCCTGTGACGCACCTAAAGGGTTAATAAACTTCTTGAATGTGGTTTTAAGCACCTTAAGGGGTGCAGTTTTTAGAATGGTGTCACTTTTGGGTATTTTCTATCATATAGACCCCTCAAAGTGGCTTCAAATGTGAAGTGGTCCCTAAAAATAAAATGGTGTTGCAAAAATGAGAAATCGCTGGTCAATTTTTAACCCTTATAACTTCCTAACAAAAAAAAATTTTGGTTCCAAAACTGTGCTGATGTAAAGTAAACATGTGGGAAATGTTATGTATTAAGTTTTTTGTGTGCCGTATCGCTGTGATTTAAGGGCATAAAAATTCAAAGTTGGAAAATTGCGAAATTTTCAAAATTTTCGCCAAATTTCCGTTTTTTTCACAAATAAACGCAAGTTATTTGAATGCAATTTTACCACTAACATGAAGTACAATATGTCACGAGAAAACAATGTCAGAATCACCGGGATCCATAGAAGCGTTCCAGAGTTATGACCTCATAAAGGTACAGTGGTCAGAATTGTAAAAATTGGCCCGGTAGTTAACGTGCAAACCACCCTTGGTAGTGAAGGGGTTAATGCAAACTACCATAATTATACATCCCAGTTATGGGGGCGCACAGTGGATGTGCAGGAGCCGCCTGTGTTTTACAGCCGATGCTCCACTATAATGGGGATAATGACTGACAGATATTTGCATATAACCGTAGGGTGGGCCCCTAGAGTCCATTCCCCTGGTGGGCCCCAGACACCCCAGTCCGACCCAGATGATGACCCATATATATTAAGAGGATACAAACTTTAATGTCAGCTCTTCTTTAACAATTGATATATTGGCTAATGTATATGATGACCATAAACATATACAGCTAAATTTGTACAAAAATTCCAGTTAGAAAGTTATTGTGGCTTATGTTGAAAAATACTAATCACCCATAAGCCTCATTTTTTTCTGTCCTTCTCACAGTATATAAAACTTGTGATCCCAAATGCATCTGTTCTACATACTGATGCATTTAAGGAAGCCAAGCATTACAGTAACATCGCTCCAAGAAATAAATATTGGCAATGTGGGAGCAAGGCTGTTTCCATGACAATAGAAAGCTCTAATGCGAGGAAATCTGGACTATTTTACTTGAGATGGTGACCTGCATACTGGTGTGGGATAGTGTTCGATCACTGTCATACTAGCCTTCAGTTGGGAGTAAAAGGAGACAACTAACTTACTTCTTGGCCTCCTGACCAAGGGTTATTTAGCAAATGAAGCAAGAAATATCCCATAGAGACATTGTCAATTCTGCAAAGGCTATTCCAAGTCCGCCTTAAAGACAAGAAAAATATTAACTTATGGTGTCAGTCTTGACAAATTTACTAGAGAATGACTGATTCCGTGTGACACTTCTTTTTTTTTTTTAAAGCATTCTTAATATATTTATATATTTATATATATTTATATTTATATATATTCATATATATATATATATATATATATATATGTATATATACAGCACTGTGCTAAATTTTTACCAGGTTTAAAAAAATGTGTTGCAATATGAGAATTGCTTAAAGTGTTACAGGGATTTGGTAATCAGTTTTTGATATGGAATATGACAGCAGCATTATATAGGGACAGAGACCCTGACTCCAGCGATGTATCTCTCAGTTTACTGGGTACAGCAGTTGTGATAGAGTTACAGTTTTCTCAGTTGCAGATTTTGCAGAGCTCGAATGCTGAGCTGCATAACGCTGCCCACAACATTGACTTGCAGCTTTCTGTGTACATTGTATAGTGGCAGAGTGGTGGTAGCATGGTTGGACCAGGAGGCACGAGACACCTAGTCCTCTAGTGATAATCTACTGCTGATAAAATACTAATTTTATTGATACAACAACACAGCCTCATAAGGGATACATCGATGTAATTAGGTGCTCGGCCTCAACAACACAGTGCTCTCATATTACATAACAGAAACCTGCTGAGCGATTCTTTTTAGTAGCTTTTTCATCAATTAACAAAATACAAAGCAAATGAACAAAAGAGAAATAAAATCAATATTTGAAGTGAACGCCCTCTTGCCTTCTAAATAAATAGCTTTAATGTATCATTCTATCAGTCTATGCACAGTTGCTTATTGTTTTTGAAGAGATTTAGCAGGGATGTTGTTCCAAACATCTTGGAAAACTAAACCCAGATATTCTAGTGCAATTATGATAAAATCTGGGCTTTGTCGGGGCCATATCATCACATTTAGGATTTCTTGCTCTTCTTTATGCTGAATATAGTTCTTGTTAAAATTAGATTGTTTGAAGTCATTGTTCTTCTGCAGAATAAATTTGGAGCCAATCAGGTGCCTGCATGATTGTAATGCATGACAAATAAGAATCTGAAGAATATTCCATTATAAGTAGAGTTGAGCGAAACAGGTCGAACAATTTAAAAAGTCGCCGACTTTTGGCAAAGTCGGGTTTCATGAAACGAAACCCGACCCTAGGATGAGGTCGGCCACGAGGTCGGCGACTTACGCGCCAAAGTCGCATTTCAAAAGTTTGTTTTGCGCTCTTTTTCAGCCAATCAGGATCCACGGACACTGTGGGCAACGTGATGACATAGGCACGGGTCACCACCATCTTTCAGAAGGGCATGCAAGTGATTGGCTTGCTTTGGTGGGCGTCACAGGGGGTATAAAAGGGCGTGCATGCCGACCGCCATCTTACTTCTGCCGATCTCAGTATAGGGAGAGGTTGCTGCTGATTCTGTAGGGAGAGCGTTAGGCAGGGAAGAAGACAAAAAAACTGCTTCTGCTGCTAGCGATTTGGCCTGCACAACACACCAGTCACTGTGTGTGCAGTGCAAGGGGAGGCTATATAGTGGTGTATCAGTGGTGTTGGTTGTTGGGCTGCCTTCTAAGGCTTCCTGACATTCCTGCATTGCTGTTTACCCACTGCTCCGCAAACTGCTTTTTTAAAAGCAATCCAATCTCCCTTATCTTCTAGTCACTTTTGTCACAGCTGTGCCATCGAGCCTGTGACATAGCGCTCAGATATCAGTGGGCCTCACACAATCCAAAAGTGTCCAGTGTCCAAAAGTGTGTGCAGAGATTCAAAATCTCCCTTATCCTCTAGTCACTTTGGTCACAGCAGCTGTGCCATCGAGCCTGTCACATAGCGCTCAGATATTCATTGGGCCTCACACAATCCAAAAGTGTCCAGTGTCCAAAAGTGTGTGCAGAGATTCAAAATCTTCCTTATCTTCTAGTCACTTTGGTCACAGCTGTGCCATCGAGCCTGTCACATAGCGCTCAGTTATTCATTGGGCCTCACACAATCCAAAAGTGTCCAGTGACCAAAAGTGTGTGCAGAGATTCAAAATCTCCCTTATCCTCTAGTCACTTTGATCACAGCTGTGCCATCGAGCCTGTCACATAGCGCTCAGATATTCATTGGGCCTCACACAATCCAAAAGTGTCCAGTGTCCAAAAGTGTGTGCAGAGATTCAAAATTTCCCTTATCCTCTAGTCACTTTGGTCACAGCTGTGCCATCGAGCCTGTGACATAGCGCTCAGATATCAGTGGGCCTCACACAATCCAAAAGTGTCCAGTGTCCAAAAGTGTGTGCAGAGATTCAAAATCTCCCTTATCCTCTAGTCACTTTGGTCACAGCTGTGCCATCGAGCCTGTCACATAGCGCTCAGATATCAGTGGGCCTCACACAATCCAAAAGTGTCCAGTGTCCAAAAGTGTGTGCAGAGATTCAAAATCTCCCTTATCCTCTAGTCAATTTGGTCACAGCTGTGCCATCGAGCCTGTCACATAGCGCTCAGATATTCATTGGGCCTCACACAATCCAAAAGTGTCCAGTGTCCAAAAGTGTGTGCAGAGATTCAAAATCTCCCTTATCCTCTAGTCACTTTGGTCACAGCTGTGCCATCGAGCCTGTCACATAGCGCTCAGATATCAGTGGGCCTCACACAATCCAAAAGTGTCCAGTGTCCAAAAGTGTGTGCAGAGATTCAAAATCTCCCTTATCCTCTAGTCACTTTGGTCACAGCTGTGCCATCGAGCCTGTCACATAGCGCTCAGATATCAGTGGGCCTCACACAATCCAAAAGTGTCCAGTGTCCACAAGTGTCTGCAGAAATTCAAAATCTCCCCTGTCCTATAGACACCTTGTACCTTGTTTTACATTACTATATAGTTTGTTGGATTTTGTCTACATTTCTACCAAAAATGAGGAAGGCTGGTGGAAGAGGCCGTGGAATTGGGCGGGGGTTGGCAGCTAGTAATGATGGTGTTGGTGGTGGATCTGATGGTAGTGGCAAGAGCAAAATAGGACCGAATGCAGGAGGTGTTGAGCCTGCGTCATCGTCTGGCTACATAAGGCCTCGAACGCTTAGTTTTCTAGGAGTTGGCAAACCGCTTTTAAAGCCAGAGCATCAGGAAAAAGTTTTGTCTTACATTGCTGACTCAGCCTCCAGCTCTATCGCCTCCTCTTCTTCAGTTGTAAAAAGTAAAAGCACTGAGTCGTCATTGGAGGCTCATGTTCATGAACCACACCTTTCCTTGTGTCCTTCACCCCAACCAAGATTGAAGGATGACGCAGGCCATACTACTGATTACTCCATGGAGCTGTTTTCACATACCATGCCTGGATTATCTAGTGAAATGGTGAATTACCCACGCCAAGATGAATCTGACATGGAGTGCACTGATGCACAGCCGCTGATGGATGATTCTGCTGGTACATTCACTCAGAGCACTACATTGTCCTCGCAGTGTACAGAGCCAGATTCTGACCCTGATGAGACTCAGGTGCCCCTTCCCGCACACTATACCACCATACACGGTGACACAGAGGAAGGTGCACATGACATAGAAGAGGAGGTGATGGATGACCCAGTTGTTGACCCAGATTGGCATCCATTGGGGGAAGAGGGTGCTGCTTCCAATAGCTCAGATGAGGAGCATCCACAGCAGACATCGACATCGCAACAGCTGTTATCTGGCAGGCCCGGAGCACTCCAAAGACAGGTTCCAAACATCAAAAGAGTTGCTGGACAGCTTGTCCAGAGGGTCAAAAGATCACAGCGTGCTAGGCCGCAAAATGTCTGCCAAAGTAGGAAGAGTGCAGTGTGGCACTTTTTTGAACAAAATCCTCATGATCAGGCCAAGGTTATCTGTAAGAAGTGCGCAAAGACCTTTAGCCGAGGGAAAAATCTGAAAAATTTGAATACCAGTTGCATGCTTAGACACTTAACCAGCATGCACTTGCAAGCGTGGACACAACACCAAACCTCAAGTGCCACATGTGCAACTGATCACAACGAAGGTAGTCAGCAACGCTACATTGTTTCCCCCACTGTAAGCCCACCGGTTAGCACAGCAGCAAATGTTGAGGTGTCGTTGCAAGGCCACAGCAGTCAGGGAATCCCACTGTTATATCAACGAAAGACTGATTCTAGGCCATCAGAAAGAACACCAACTCCATCACCATCATCAACCCTCTCTCAGTCCGCCCTGTCCACCGCTACTTCCACCATACAGTGGGGAAAAAAAGTATTTAGTCAGTCAGCAATAGTGCAAGTTCCACCACTTAAAAAGATGAGAGGCGTCTGTAATTTACATCATAGGTAGACCTCAACTATGGGAGACAAACTGAGAAAAAAAATCCAGAAAATCACATTGTCTGTTTTTTTTTCCATTTTATTTGCATATTATGGTGGAAAATAAGTATTTGGTCAGAAACAAAATTTCATCTCAATACTTTGTGATATATCCTTTGTTGGCAATGACAGAGGTCAAACGTTTTCGTAAGTCTTCACAAGGTTGCCACACACTGTTGTTGGTATGTTGGCCCATTCCTCCATGCAGATCTCCTCTAGAGCAGTGATGTTTTTGGCTTTTCGCTTGGCAACACGGACTTTCAACTCCCTCCAAAGGTTTTCTATAGGGTTGAGATCTGGAGACTGGCTAGGCCACTCCAGGACCTTGAAATGCTTCTTATGAAGACACTCCTTCGTTGCCCTGGCGGTGTGCTTTGGATCATTGTCATGTTGAAAGACCCAGCCACGTTTCATCTTCAATGCCCTTGCTGATGGAAGGAGGTTTGCACTCAAAATCTCACGATACATGGCCCCATTCATTCTTTCATGTACCCGGATCAGTCGTCCTGGCCCCTTTGCAGAGAAACAGCCCCAAAGCATGATGTGTCCACCACCATGCTTTACAGTAGGTATGGTGTTTGATGGATGCAACTCAGTATTCTTTTTCCTCCAAACACGACAAGTTGTGTTTCTACCAAACAGTTCCAGTTTGGTTTCATCAGACCATAGGACATTCTCCCAAAACTCCTCTGGATCATCCAAATGCTCTCTAGCAAACTTCAGACGGGCCCGGACATGTACAGGCTTAAGCAGTGGGACACGTCTGGTACTGCAGGATCTGAGTCCATGGTGGCGTAGTGTGTTACTTATGGTAGGCCTTGTTACATTGGTCCCAGCTCTCTGCAGTTCATTCACTAGGTCCCCCCGCGTGGTTCTGGGATTTTTGCTCACCGTTCTTGTGATCATTCTGACCCCACGGGGTGGGATTTTGCGTGGAGCACCAGATCGAGGGAGATTATCAGTGGTCTTGTATGTCTTCCATTTTCTAATTATTGCTCCCACAGTTGATTTCTTCACTCCAAGCTGGTTGGCTATTGCAGATTCAGTCTTCCCAGCCTGGTGCAGGGCTACAATTTTGTTTCTGGTGTCCTTTGACAGCTCTTTGGTCTTCACCATAGTGGAGTTTGGAGTCAGACTGTTTGAGGGTGTGCACAGGTGTCTTTTTATACTGATAACAAGTTTAAACAGGTGCCATTACTACAGGTAATGAGTGGAGGAAAGAGGAGACTCTTAAAGAAGAAGTTACAGGTCTGTGAGAGCCAGAAATCTTGATTGCTTGTTTCTGACCAAATACTTATTTTCCACCATAATATGCAAATAAAATGAAAAAAAAACAGACAATGTGATTTTCTGGATTTTTTTTCTCAGTTTGTCTCCCATAGTTGAGGTCTACCTATGATGTAAATTACAGACGCCTCTCATCTTTTTAATTGGCGGAAATTGCACTATTGCTGACTGACTAAATACTTTTTTTCCCCACTGTATGCAGCTCTCAAGTCCAGCTCACCCTCCCAGACACTATGAGTAGGTCAAGAAAGTACTCAGTCTCTCATCCGCGTACACTGGGTTTGAACGCCCACATTGCCAAACTAATCTCGTTTGAGATGATGCCCTTTCGGTTGGTGGAAAGCACAGCTTTCCGCAAACTCATGGCCTATGCAGTACCACGCTATGACCTACCCAGTCGCCACTTCTTCTCTCGCAAAGCCATCCCAGCCCTCCACCATCATGTGAAAGACCGCATTGTCCATGCACTCAAGCAGTCAGTGAGCGGAAAGGTGCACCTCACAACTGATGCATGGTCCAGTCGGCATGGCCAGGGCCGTTACGTGTCCATCACTGCGCACTGGGTTAATGTGGTGGATGCAGGGTCCACAGGGGACAGCGGTGGTGGGACAGTGCTGCCTAGCCCACGGTATAGGAAACAGTTGGCTGTAGGCGTTCGACCCTCCTCCTCCTCCTCCTCCTCCAGAAGCGAAAGCTCGTCCACAGAGCGCAGTCGTACGAGTACTCCATCTGCAGCTGCCACTGTTGCACACGATGTGTCCCCCTATCGAGCAGCTAGTGGAAAGCGTCAGCAGGCTGTGTTGCAGATGATGTGTTTGGGAAACAGACACACCGCCGAGGTGCTGGCCGAGTACTTGAAGCGACAAACTGAGGCATGGCTGGGCAGTGTACATCTTGAGGCAGGCAAGGTAGTTTGTGATAACGGCCGTAATTTTGTGGCAGCCATAGCCCTTTCAAAACTCAGCCACATACCTTGCTTGGCTCACACCTTGAACCTGGTGGTGCAGAGCTTCCTCAAAAATTATCCGGAGTTAACAGCCCTGCTCCAGAAGGTGCGAAGACTGTGCGCGCACATCCGCCGGTCGCCTGTACACTCCGTTCGTATGCAGAAGCTGCAGCGATTGCTCCACCTTCCCAACCACCGCCTCATTATCGACATTGCAACAAGGTGGAACTCCACCCTGCACATGGTGGAGCGGCTGTGCGAGCAGAGGCAGGCCATAATGCATTTGTGGGAGGATACACGGCCAGGCACTTTGAGAGCAGACATGGAGTTGACAGGTGTGCAGTGGTCGAAGCTGAAAGACCTCTGTAAAGTCCTTCAGTGTTTTGAGGAATGCACACGGCTGGTAAGCGCAGACGACGCCATCCTAAGCATGAGCATCCCACTTATGCGTCTGCTCATGCAAACTTTGACGCACCTTAAGGAGCAGGCGTCTGCAGCCAATGTTGATGAGGAGGAAGAGGAGGAGGGAATCCTTGATGACATTCAGCCATTGTCTGCTCAGGGACCTCTCCTGGACGAGGTGGAGGAAGAAGAGGAGGGGGAGGATGATGATGGGGATGATTACTTAGGGGAGGAGGATGCATCTCGTGGGGCAAGTGAAAATGTTGGCGTGGCAAGGTCTGGTACAGGGTTTGTGCGTGACTGGAGGGATGTGGATTTGCCAGAAAGTGCTCCTCCACCCAGCACTCGCAGTGCATCATTGACACCGGGAACATTGGCCCACATGTCAGATTATGCCTTGCAGATCCTAAAAAGGGACCCCCGCATTGCCAAAATGATGAACGATGACGACTACTGGTTGGCCAGCATCCTGGATCCACGCTATAAAGGCAAATTACAAAACATCATGCCACAGGAGAACCTTGACCTAATATTGGCTAATAAACAAGCAACTCTGGTAAATCGGTTGCTTGAGGCATTCCCAGCACACAGCAGCGGTGATGGTTCTCACACGAGCCGTACCGGCCGGGGGCAGCTTGGCAGAGGTGTTCGTGGTGCACACAGCAGAAGTGGCGTTGGAGACAAGGGTTTCATGACAATGTTGTGGACTGATTTTTCAAATACCGCTCACACAACTGGTAATACTGCATCGATGGAAAGTGACAGGAGACAGCAGTTGTCAACTATGGTTACAAACTACTTTTCCTCCCATATCGATGTTCTCCCACACAGGTCATTCCCCTTTGACTATTGGGCCGCTAAACTGGACACCTGGCCTGAATTGGCCCAATATGCCTTACAGGAGCTCGCTTGCCCAGCTGCAAGTGTGCTATCGGATAGAGTCTTCAGTGCAGCTGGATCAATCCTGACAGAAAAAAGGACCCGTCTGTCAACCCAAAATGTGGATGATCTAACCTTCATTAAAATGAACCATGTATGGGTTTCCAAGGATTTTGTCCCACCTTCCCCTGATGATACATAGGGTGACAGAAAAATGGCTTGCTTTGGTCCACCTCTTCCTGGGACTTCACCTATTTCGCCTTTTTCATCAGCTGAATGTCCAACATCAACATATGCCACTTTCTAAAACTCCCTAACTGTGCTGCCTCCCCCCCATGGCCGGGGTCACCACCTAGCGCACGACACCGTGCGAGTGCCGTTGCCCTGGACAGGTGGGTAGGCCGACTCTTGGGCGCGGGCACTGGCACAGGGTCCCTCATAGTGCAATCAAGTGTCTCTGACGGTGGTGGTGCACACCCGCCGTCAGACACACCGCTGTACTATGAGGGGCCCAGTGCCAGTACCGACGCCCACGAGTGGGCCCCCCTTGCTTGGGCAGCGCCCCAGCATTTGCAATCTTTACCTCTCCCTGCTCCTCCGCTGTGTAATCTGGGCCGTCAAATCCATACTGTGCCTGACACCATCTAAGCCTGCCTCCTGAGACATATATTTTGAATGTGTACGCTATCCATACATGTTATCTGGGGATACGGTACCCTTTCTAACCTTTGTGCAATCACGTGCAATCCATACTGGGCCTAACACCATCTGAGCCTGCCTCCTGAGACATATATTTTGAATGTGTACGCTATCCATACATTTTATCCGGGGATACGGTACCCTTTCTAACCTTTGTGCAATCACGTGCAATCCATACTGGGCCTAACACCGTCTGAGCCTGCCTCCTGATGTATAGACATATATTTTGAATGTGTACGCTATCCATACATGTTATCTGGGGATACGGTACCCTTTCTAACTTTTGTGCAATCACGTGCAATCCATACTGGGCCTAACACCGTCTGAGCCTGCCTCCTGATGTATAGACATATATTTTGAATGTGTACGCTATCCATACATGTTATCCGGGGATACGGTACCCTTTCTAACCTTTGTGCAATCACGTGCAATCCATACTGGGCCTAACACCGTCTGAGCCTGCCTCCTGATGTATAGACATATATTTTGAATGTGTACGCTATCCATACATGTTATCCGGGGATACGGTACCCTTTCTCACCTTTGTGCAATCACGTGTAATCCATACTGGGCGTGAGAACGGCTGGCGAGCTGTTAAGCAAGCTACAGCACCTGTGGTTTGCACACGTAAGTTTTTCATTTTTTCAGGAATGACGGTTAGGCCTAATTCCGGAACTGCGGTTGACCTGCACTTACTGGGAAATCATTGTTCGCGGGTAATAATTGTAATCAGTGATCCCCATCACTAACGTTGTTCAGCGGGTTATCTGCACTTGTAAGCAACAAACGCTGGCCTTTTCAGTGTAGCGCACATGCAGCCACGGACATGTAAGGGCATGACACACCAGTTATTGGCCAATCTCATGTGCCAGAGCCTCACGTGTCCCTCTAGTAAGCCGGACTCAGACCGCGGGGCATGACGGAGTCTCGTTCGTTAACGGAATTAAGCTTGCAATGTGTGCATCTGTTCTGTAGCTGGCATGGTTGAGGTTTCCCAGGTGGAGTCGAATTTAACCGTAGGCTCCACTCCTGGTGGTGCCCTTCTGGACATTCCTTTAAGGTTCAGCTTTGCAACCATACTGCCCACGTAAAACAAACACTTTGCCTTCATGAACACTGTTTGGAGGGTCATGACTCGTGGGAATAACGCCGCCCAATCAGTTAACCTGCTAGAGAGATCCTTCGTTGCTCCCAAGCATGACATCACACTCCCTAGGAAGAAGGTAATGCCACTGTGGCGACCGTACTCCTGGGGGCGACACAAGTGCACTGATGCCCAGCCACTGCTCGATGAATCTGCTGGTACATTGACCCAGACCACTACATTCCCCTCGCACGCTACCCGGCCTGAATCTGACCCTGATGAAACTCAGGTTACCCTTCCCATATACAGTTCCATCTTACACGGTGACAAAGAGGAAGCTGCAGATGAAAGTGCAGGTTCGGCCCACCCGCCATCAGACACACCACCGTACTATCAGGGGCCCTGTGCCAGTGCCGTCGCCAACGAGTGGGCCCCCCCTGCTTGCCCAGGATCACAGCACTTGCAAAGTTGAAATACTGTGCAGTGAGATGGAAGATGGGGACGACGAGGAGTCTAGACTAGTACAGGGATTCCCTAGCGAGGAGACTTATTTGATTGTTTTCAATGTTGGGACAGCAATTTTTGGGGAGCACTATACTCTGGAGAATGATAGATGGGGCCCACCATACACTGGAACATTCCAAAGGTGGACATCAGACACTGGAGCAGCATTTACAGGGCCCATTATACACTAGAGCATTAGAAATGGGGCCCATTATGTTTGGAGCATTATTTGGGCCCATAAGACAGTGGAGCTTCATCCATGGGGACCAACATATACTGTAGCATTATGTGGAGCTCATCATATACTGTTTCAAACATTATATGGGACCAATGATTCTGTATGGAGAAATAGATGGGCCTCGTCATGAGATGTAAAAAGTGAGGTATTTTTCATTGTACTATACCGCTATTTCTCTGCCGTATCGGAGCATGATGAGTTGTGGTATGTGTTAAAGGGGCGCTCTTTCGCCCAGGGCACATGAAAACCTGCAGCCAGCCCTCCCCCCCACAACTTTAGCCAAATAACCCCCATTTTTCAGTGCGTAACTTGTATTATGAAGTTAATTAAGGTTGACAAGCTTAAGTAAGAAGAATTGATGCTTTTGGCATTCAAATGGGCACTGTAGGTGTGTTTCCTGTCCTCCTCTCACTGCCGACTTTTATTCCCCATTGATTTACATTGAGTTTCGTGTTTCGGGACGACCCCGACTTTTCCCTATAATCGGACGATCTTGCTCGACCCGACTTTTGGAAAAGTCGGGTTTCACGAAACGAAACGCGACCCTAAAAAACCAAAAGTTGCTCAACTCTAATTATAAGTTCTAATGAAAGAAGAAGCTCTTTAGTGAAACGGCGCTGTCGGGGTAGGAGCACAGAGCAGCCAGGAGTTATGCACATGACACTTACACTTTGTGAGTACCATCTCTAAACTTTGACCAAACTTCATGATTCTCATGTTGATTTTGTACAACACATTTTGTAAGGATTTGCACCGATCACTTTTTTAATGCATCAGTCACTTTCTGAGCATTTGACTCTGCAAAACCCTGTGATGTTCCTCAGCCTATTCTAAATTAGTATTAAAAAATACAGTCATTATTCTCTTGAAACTACCTTTTCTCTGAAGATTCAGATAGATGTAGCTGCTCCCCACTGGTTGTTGACAGTCTTGAGTGGTTGGAACTGCTGAACATATTCCAATTTGTAGGGGAAGAAAGTATGATGTGTCTTTCTTCTATTTCATTATGTTTCCTTGGCCAAAAACTGTGTCTACCTTCTTCTATGTTGCCAATTTCTTGGGGTCCTAAATGCTGAAAAAAATATGAGCAGATACTCATCCATCATGCAAGGAATATTAACGAGGCTTCTGATTGGCTCATGACTTATTCTACAGCATAAATGCTACCCTGGGATTATGAGAAAAAAAAGTGGTTTTTTTTTCAAGCATTTCTTGTACACTTTCCTATAACTTTTGCCCAGTACTGTATATTCTGCAGATACA
Source organism: Dendrobates tinctorius (assembly GCF_039654945.1). NCBI lineage: Eukaryota > Metazoa > Chordata > Amphibia > Anura > Dendrobatidae > Dendrobates > Dendrobates tinctorius. The sequence continues at coordinate 87,061,897 of NW_027361696.1, read as the reverse complement.
AGTCATGGATGAAAAAAAGTCATAATGGCGACCTGAACCAAATGGAGAACAAAATGGAAAGTTAACATCTATGATCAGAAAGAACGTTTAAGTTCTTTAGAACACTGGTGAGGAACTGATATATACCTCATGGTAGGAATAATGGAATCAGTACAGTGGTTTTGTTCACTGGCAATATGGATTCTCTCATCCACTAAGGGGTGATTATGTAAAATGTATACACTATATTAAGTATAAATTAAAATAAAAATAAAGGTAAAGTGTCAAAAGTATGTATTACATTTTAAACTTAATCTGACACTGCTTTACTCTCCTGATTACACTGTGTTCCAAATTATTATGCAAATTATATTTTTCTATGATTTTCCTAAATAGTCGGTACAAAGGACAGTCAGTCTAATAAAAGTCATCACCCATTAAATTATACATCAAATTTTATTGAAGAAACCTCCCAATGATAACAGTATAATCTCCAAAATGAATAAAAACTCAAATTGCACTGTTCCAAATTATTAGGCACAGTAGAATTTCTAAACATTTGATATGTTTTAAAGAACTGAAAATGCTCATTTGTGGAATTTGCAGCATTAGGAGGTCACATTCACTGAACAAAAAAGCTATTTAACTCCAAAACATCCTAACAGGCCAAGTTATTTGTTAACATAGGAACCCTGCTTTGATATCACCTTCACAATTCTTGCATCCATTGAACTTGGAAGTTTTTGGAGAGTTTCTGCTTGTATTTCTTTACATGGAGTCAGAATAGCCTCCCAGAGCTGCTGTTTTGATGTGAACTGCCTTCCACCATCATAGATCTTTTGTTTGATGATACTCCAAAGGTTCTCTATAGGGTTGAGGTCAGGGGAAGATGGTGGCCACACCATGAGTTTATCTCCTTTTATGCCCATAGCAGCCAATGACTCAGAGGTATTCTTTGCAGCATGAGATGGTGCATTGTCATGCATGAAGATGATTTTGCTCCTGAAGGCACGTTTCTGCTTCTTATACCATGGAAGACAGCTGTCAGTCAGAAACTCGATATACGATATACTTTGCAGAGGTAATTTTCACACCTTCAGGAACCTTAAAGAGCCCTACCAGCTGTTTCCCCATGATTCCGGCCCAAAACATGACTCTTCCACCTCCTTGCTGATGTCGCAGCCTTGTTGGGACATGGTGGCCATCCACCAACCATCCATTACTCCATTCATCTGGACCATCCAGGGTTGCTCGACACTCATCAGTAAACAAGACTGTATGAAAATTAGTCTTTATGTATGTCGGGGCCCACTGCAACCATTTCTGCTTGTGAACACTGTTTAGGGGTGGCTGAATAGTAGGTTTATGCACCACAGCAAGCCTTTGAAGGATCCTACACCTTGAGGTTCGAGGGACTCCAGAGGCACTAGCAGCTTTAAATATCTGTTTGCTGGTTTGTAATGGCTTTTTAGCAGCCGCTCTCTTAATCCGATGAACTTGCCTGGCAGAAACCTTCCTCATTCTGCCTTTATCAGCACAAACATGTCTGTGCTCAGAATCAACCGCAAATCTCTTAACAGTACGATGATCACGTTTAAATTTTTGGGAAATATCTAATGTTTTCATCTCTTGACCAAGGCATTGCACTATTTGATGCTTTTCAGCAGCAGAGAGATCCTTTTTCTTTCCTAAATTCCTTGAAACCTGTGCCTTGCTTAATAATGTGGAACATCATTCTTAAGTAGTTTTCCTTTAATTGGGCTCACCTGGTAAACTAATTCTCACAGGCGTTTGAGATTGATTTCAGTGAACCAAAGAGCCCTGATACACAATACCATCTATGAGTTTATTTGAAAAACAAAAATGTACATCGTGCAACTTCAGTGTTTTTGTGCATCAGACGTGTTGGACTTTTTGCAGGGTTTTTTGCGTGATAAGAGAGAGTGTCTTTCCTTTCCTGTCCTGTCTAGTCAGTGTGGACCCCATTGCTTGCTCAGTCTATTTTCCTGTCTGCTTTTGTGTTTTCATCTTGTCTCACTGACAATATATGTTTGGGGACTATCTATTCCTTTGGGGTCTGCTCCGGGGCAGTTTAGATTTTAAAGGTCTCAGCTTAAGGGATCACACTCACGTATTTATACATATATATATATATATACACTGTGCAGAATTATTAGGCAAATTAGTATTTTGATCACATCCTTTTTATATATGTTGTCCTACTGCAAGCTGTATAGGTTTGAAAGCCAACTGCCAATTATGTAAATCAGGTGATTTGCATCTCTTTTAAGAGGAGGGGTGTGGTCTAATGACATCAACACCCTATATAAGGTGTGCTTAATTATTAGGCAACTTCCTTTCCTTTGGCAAAATGGGTCAGAAGAAAGATTTGACGGACTCTGAAAAGTCAAAAATTGTGAGATGTCTTGCAGAGGGATGCATCAGTCTTGAAATTGCCAAACTTTTGAAGCGTGATCACTGAACAATCAAGTGTTTCATGGCAAATAGTCAACAGGGTCGCAAGAAGCGTGTTGATAAAAAAAGGTGCAAAATAACTGCCCAATTGTGGAAAATCAAGTGTCAAGCTGCCAAGATAGCATTTGCCACCAGATTTGCCATATTTCAGAGCTGCAACGTTACTTGAGTATCAAAAAGCACAAGGTGTGCCATACTCAGGGACATGGCCAAGGTAAGGAAGGCTGAAAAATGACCACCTTTGAACAAGAAACATAAGATAAAACGTCAAGCCTGGGCCAAGAAATATCTTAAGACTGATTTTTCTAAGGTTTTATGGACTGATGAAATGGGAGTGACTCTTGATGGGCCAGATAGATGGGCCCGAGGCTGGATCAGCAGAGAGCTCCACTCTGACTTAGACGCCAGCAAGGTGGAGGTAAGGTACTGGTATGGGCTGGTATCAACAAAGATGAACTTGTGGGACCTTTTCAGGTTGAGGATGGACTGAAGCTCAACTCCCAGACCTACTGCCAGTTTCTGGAAGACACCTTCAAGCAGTGGTACAGGATGAAGTCGGTATCGTTCAAAAAAGCATGATTTTCATGCAGGACAATGCTCCATCACATTCATCCAAATACTCCTCAGCGTGGCTGGCCAGTAAAGGTCTAAAAGAAGGAAAAATAATGACATGGCCCCCTTGTTCACCTGATCTGAACCCCATAGAGAACCTGTGGTCCCTCATAAAATGTGAGATCTACAGGGAGGGAAAACAGTACACCTCTCGGAACAGTGTCTGGGAGGCTGTGGTGGCTGCTGCCCCCAATGTTGATCGTAAACAGATCAAGCAACTGACAGAATCTATGGATGGAAGACTTTTGAGTGTCATTGTAAAGAAAGGTGGCTATATTGGTCAGATTTTTTTTTGTTTGTTTTTAAATGTCAGAAATGTTTCTTTCTAAATTTTGTGTTGTTATATTGGTTTACCTGGTAAAAATAAACAAGTGAGATGCGTATATATTTGGTTTTTATTACGTTGCCTAATAATTCTGCACAGTAATAGTTACCTGAAAAAACAGATATCCTCCTAAGATAGCCAAATCTAAAAAAACCCACTCCAACTTCCAAAAATATTAAGCGTTGATATTTATGAGTCTTTTGGGTTGATTGAGAACATAGTTGTTGTTCAATAATAAAAGGAATCCTCTCAAATAAAACTTGCCTAATAATTCTGCATGCAGTGTATATATACATTGCGTACCAGCCATTAATATTTATTATTTGTTGACTCTAAAGTTTTAATAAATGTTTATGGAATTGCTGTCTTAATCAGGGTAATTGCGGTCACAGTCAAAATATGTGCAACTGCAACCGGGCTTGTTCAGGAAGAGGACTGCCAATGCTTGGACCTGACACCCATAATTGATGCCAAAGGATATCTGAAATTGCTACGTGATGATGTGTTGCCCTCTTTATGCAATGAAGATGGCATTTTCCCTGAGTTTTTCCAGCAAGATGGTGCACCATCACATTATGGGTGTCAGGTCCGAGCATTCCTACAAGGGCTCTGACCCCCTTAGACTAGTATTTCTTCTGCGGTGTTACTATCAGTGTGTCAAGAGTGAGAGAAGAGGGTTGCATTGACAATTCAACACAAAGAGCAGCACTTTAAACACATTTTATAAGTGGTCATAAACGTGTAAATAAATCATTAAAGAATAAATTTACATTAAAACCAAGCACACCATTGTTTTTCTTGTAAAGTTCTCAATAAGTTTGATGTGTCAAATGACCCTCTTCCCATTTGAAAAATAAAGTTAAATCAAAAATGGCCGACTTCAAAATGGCCACAATGGTCACCACCCATCTTGAAAAGTTTTCCCACTCCCACATACTAATGTGTCACAAACAGGAGGGTGATATCACCAACCATTCCCATTTTATTTAGGTGTATCCATATTTAGGTGTATCCATATAAATGGCCCACCCTGTGTATACAATACAGTATATATATATATATACTAGATTAAGGCCCGATGCTATCGCATCGAGAGGATAGTTACACACCTCTTGCCATGTTAACCCTCAATACACACACCTCCTCAACACACACTCCTCTCACCTTTCACCATCTCCACTCACGTCCACTCACTCTTTCACTCCACATACGACCCTTTCTCTCACTCCGTCTCTCATACTCACACCGTCATCGTCGCTGCTCCACGATCCCCGACATCTTCCTCCGCCGGCGCCATCCTGGATCCCGACGTTGTCCACGCCGGCGACATGTTCTTGCGGCCACGCCATCTTGAGCATTCTGAAATCCTGCGAGTGGACGTTAGTGGAGATAGTGAAAAGTGAGAGGAGTGTGTGTTGAGGAGTGGTGTGTTGAGGGTTAACATGGCAAGAGGTGTGCTGTGACGTCACCAGTTACAACTGGACGGAAGTTGTTACAACCCGGAAGCTGCTTAGCGCATTTATTATAGTAGATATATACACATCTCTCTGTGTGGTCACATAACTCTGACCAATATTTCAGACCTTAATTAGCCTGTTAGTGTTACGGCTTGTTCCCTATTATTGTTAGGAAAGGCCAGGTAATGCAAATTCTCCGGCTTTAAAAAAAACCCAGCCTCCTCTGATGGAGGCCCACAAAGCAGGAGAAGGCTATAGGAAATAGCAAAACATTTTCATGTTGCCATTTGCTCAGTTTGAAATGTAATTAAGAAATAGCAGTTAACAGGAACAGTGGCAGTCAAGATAAAATCTGGAAGACCAAGCAAAATTTCAGTGTGAGCTGCTCATAGGATTTGCTAGGGAGGTAAATAAGAACCCCCGCTTGACTTCACAAGACCTTCAGAAAGAGTTAGCAGACAGAGAGTTGTGGTACATTGTTCTATTATTCAAAGACACCTGCACAAATATGGCCTACAAGGAAGTCATCAGAAGAAAACCTCTCCTTTATCCTCACCATAAAATTCAGAGTCATAGGAATGTAAAAGAACATCTAAACAAATCTGATACAATTTGGAAACAAATCATGGGAACCAATGAGGGCAACAATTAAGGAGAATTGGAACTGCTGACACAGGAGAAGAAATATGATGTAATTGGAATCACTTACACTTGGTGGGACAAAACACATGATTGGAATACAAGGCTAGAAGGAAATGTCACATTGTATGTTAGAAAAATGTACAGTAAATCTGCACAGAGATTGAAGCTTCAGAGACTGGGAGTTCTGTGGAAACTGTTTGGGTAAGAATACAAGGAGAGAACCATGGAAAAGACACCAGTGTATGCATTTACTACAGGCCACCTGTGCAACCTGAAGATATGGATGAACGCTTTATGCATCAAATGGCCAAGTTCTCCAAAAAATATCACATAGTGGTCATGGGAGATTTCAACTATCCAGACATTTGCTGGGAATCTCTCATGCAAAACTAGCAGGTCAAGCAAATTCTTATCCTCTCGTGCTGACAACATTATGTTCCCAAAGTTAAGGGACAAAACAAGGAGATCTGCTAACCTGGATCTAATCCTTGCAAACAGGGAGGAAATGGTTGAGGAGGTAAGAGTGGCTGGGACCCTAGGAGGTAGCAACCATGCTATTTTAGAATTTTGGATAACAAGAGGAGGAAGTCCTGTGAAGACTCAGACGTCAAGGTTAGATTTCAGAAAGGCAGATTTTAAGGGACTCAGAAAGAGAATCAGAGGGGTCCAATAGCTGTATATCCTTAAGGACAAAAATGTCCAGAAAGGATGGGAAATCTTGAAAAATTAGATTTTCAAAGTACAATTGTTAACAATTCCAAAAAGAGGACAGAATACGAAGCAATTAAGGAAACCAGGATGGATGAACACAGAACTTAAACACATGCTAAAAAGGAAGAAAGAAATGTTTATAAAATGGAAAGAGGGAGGCATATCTGAAGAAGAATATAATGCTCTCTGCAGAAGCTGCAGCATTCACATCAGATTATCTAAAGCTGACAATGAATTAAGACTTGCAAGAGACATCAAAAGCAATAAAAAACGGATTTTGGGGATATGTCAAAAGTAAAAGAAAAGTAAAAGATGCTATAGGATTTTTACAGGATAAAAATGATGAAATGGTAAGAAAGGATGTTGAGCAGGCCGAACTTTTAAATTCCTGTTTTGCATCTGTTTTCTCTCAGAAAGGAAATGTAACATCAACTGATTTTTACTGTCCTATTAAAGGAATAGAAGAATCCAGGATGTCTATAAACAGAAAGATAATGAGAAAACAGCTAGCAAAAATTAATTCAAGTCTCCAGGTCCAGATGAATTACGCCCCAGAGTACTGAAGGAGATAGCAGAAGAATTTTTTGAACCACTCTCCATAATCTTTGAAAATTCTTGGAGAACAGGAGAAGTCCCAGAAGACTGGAGAAGACCAAATGTTGTCCCTATCTTCAAAAAGGGAAGAAGGTGGACTCAGGGAACTATAGGCCAGTATGTCTGACTTCTATACCAGGAAAGATATTTTAACAAATTATTAAACAACATGTATGTAAGTACTTGGATAAGAATAAAGTGATTAACCAGAGTCAACATGGGTTTGTAACTAATAAGTCATGTCAGTCTAACTTAATTTCCTTCTATGACAGAATCACTGATTGGGTGGATCAGGTAAATGCTGTAGATATGGTATATCTTGACTTCAGCAAAGCATTTGACAAAGTATCTCACACCATCGTTACTGAAAAATTTACTAAGTATGGAATGGACAAGGCAACTGTTAATTGTATTCATAACCGGCTTAGTGATCGGACACAAAGGGTGGTCGTAAATGGCAGTACATCCAGTTGTAAGAATGTCTCAAGTAGGGTACCTCAGGGTTCTGTCCTGGGCCCTGTATTGTTCAACATCTTTATCAATGATTTAAATGAATGCAAAAAAACCCCTGTTTGGGAGAGAAGAACAGACAATTCGCGGCGCCCTAAGTGCGTAAACACAATATTGTAGTCTTTAAAGGGTGCACAATTTTATGCACTCACCTGATAGAAGACTAATATAGCTTTGGATTATGTATCCTCAAAAATCCTTCCTTTTGGGATACTTCTCAGAAAACAGGGCTTGCAGCTTGCCACGGGTGGATCCAAGTGAAAGAGCCAGGTTCAGGCTCACACAGGACGAGTAAATCAAGGAAAACACATCCAGCCCATAAACGGCAGCGCTTCCCAGGACTCACATCCAAAGATGATATTCCATATTTTTTTTATTTCATAGGTTAAAAGAGATACAACGCGTTTCGGATACAGTGTATATCCTTCATCAGGTATCATAAAAACACAGCACAAATCCTAAAAGTATAAAATTCAGTTACACTTATATATAGTAGCAACCTTTTATCCCAGTCTCAGAAACTTAATTTAGGGTGTGGACCAAGTTCAGGAACGCAGTTCAGGAACACACCCACTGATTGATTCAACCTCGACAACATGGATGCAAGACAGAAAAGAAAAAAAAAAAAAAAACCCAAAAGGAAAAAAAAAAAACAGAAAAAAAAAAAAAAAAAAAAGCAACGTTCAAACTCTCTCTATGATATCATTCAATCCATTTGGATATAATGTTCCCAGACGATATATCCAAAATGTTTCTTTCCGATTTAAAAGAGCATTCCTATTTGCAACACCAGAGGGTATCTGCTCCACCGGAGTTACTTTTATGTTAAAAATTTTGTTATGTTTAATTAGTAGATGCCTTGAGAGACTATGTTTTAAAAAGCCGTTTTTTGCTCTATTTCTGTGACCATTAATGCGTGACCGCAGTGTCTGCACAGTGCGTCCCACATATTGCAAACCGCAACTGCATGTGATTACATATACAACAAAATCACTGTTACAGCTGAGTCTTTGTGAAATCTCAAAGACCTCACCAGTACTATTACATTTGATGGTTTTAGCCCCGTGATCTGGGATCCCACAAGTACAACATTTTTTAGAGGTGCATTTAAAAACTCCGGTTTCTTGAGAAACACCACATAAAATTTGATCCATACTTTTTTATATAGTTTTTTCCTTTTGAATCCAACTTAAAAATTTTTTAACATAAAAGTAACTCCGGTGGAGCAGATACCCTCTGGTGTTGCAAATAGGAATGCTCTTTTAAACCGGAAAGAAACGTTTTGGATATATCGTTTGGGAACATTATATCCAAATGGATTGAATGATATCATAGAGAGAGTTTGAACGTTGCTTTTTTTTTTTTTTTCTGGGTTTTTTTTTTTTTTTTCCTTTTGGGTTTTTTTTTTTTTTTCTTTTCTGTCTTGCATCCATGTTGTCAAGGTTGGATCAATCAGTGGGTGTGTTCCTGAACTGCGTTCCTGAACTTGGTCCACACCCTAAATCAAGATCAAGTTTCTGAGACTGGGATAAAAGGTTGCTACTATATAAAAGTGTAACTGAATTTTATACTTTTAGGATTTGTACTGTGTTTTTATGATACCTGATGAAGGATATACACTGTATCTGAAACGCGTTGTATCTCTTTTTTAACCTATGAAATAAAAAAATATGGAATATCATCTTTGGATGTGAGTCCTGGGAAGCGCTGCCGTTTATGGGCTGGATGTGTTTTCCTTGATTTACTCATCCTGTGTGAGCCTGAACCTGGCTCTTTCACTTGGATCCACCCGTGGCAAGCTGCAAGCCCTGTTTTCTGAGAAGTATCCCAAAAGGAAGGATTTTTGAGGATACATAATCCAAAGCTATATTAGTCTTCTATCAGGTGAGTGCATAAAATTGTGCACCCTTTAAAGACTACAATATTGTGTTTACGCACTTAGGGCGCTGCGAATTGTCTGTTCTTCTCTCCCAAACAGGGTTTTTTTGCATATTGTTACCGAAAGGAGCTCTTCCTAATCGGTTTGAAGACAGACACCCCAGATAGCAAAGGGGAGCGAGCAGCCTGGAGTGAGAATGAAGTATTATAATAGCAGAATTGAGAGGAGAAAGGAGCTGTTATCATCCATTAAGAACATGACTAATATAAGGTTGGATAATTCCTGCACTGAACCTGTGATTGATATTGGGACTAAAAGGACCATCACTGGTCTTTTTTTGGACTTTGAAAAACATATGAAGATGGAAATAAGACATCAGATCGATGCAGAATTTCTAAGTATTTGTATTGATCAAAAAATAGTTCCAAATGGTTTGAAGATACATTTTAATAGTACTTTTCTAGATGACAGTAATTTTACCAATAAGTGGAATAATATTTTAAATGATTGTTCTTATAGTCTTATGAGTTTGTTAGTGGAAAAGCGCTCTGAGCTAGCCAGCAAAGCCGCAATGATCTGTGAGAAAAAATTACTTGAACTTGAAAGGTTCAAAAGTTTACATTTTTTTAATTTGGTGAATGATGACATTACTAGGAAACTCAAAGTATTTGAAAATGAACTAGTAGATGTAAAAATAAAAAAATTTCGCAGGGACACTTTTAAAACTAAACCAATGTCAAAGGAACCAATCAGGAATAAAAACCTGATAGGTATCAATGAACCTACAAAGAAAAACCTTGGCAATTTAAGAACAGAAGCCCTGGTCCAACAAGAATTGGGTGTAAAACAAACAAGGATTATAACCAATTCAAATATAAAAAATATACATGATGTTGAAACAACTATCTCTCAAATTAAGTTACCTCTTAATACGTCTACCCCTGAAAATCCTCATACTATACTCAATAGAAATGTACAAAAGAAAAACCCTCCACCCATTGAAAATACAATTCCACTAGAGCCCAGGATCATTGTAATGAAAAATGCTCCAACATTACCTCCCCCCAATCCAGGACTTCCCCCACTGGAAATTCCAACTGCTCCCCACAGGTTGGAAATTTCCAATGTTGAATTTGATATAAATGAACTAACTATCCATGACAATACAGAATCCTCATGTACATTCACCACAGTAATACAAGCGCCTACACCATCTTCATCCTCAATAATATCCAACATCTCTTTTTTAGAGAGAGGTCCCACACGTCCAAGTGTTTCAGAAATAATTTTACCACCACTAATCAGCTCCTCACAAACAGCCCAAATTTTAAATCCAATACAAAAGAATCACATTACAAATTACTTCGCACCGGCTGTAACATCAAGGTCAAAAAAAAGAAAAGTAGAGCAAGAGGAAAAAGAGGAAAGGGATCTAACAGAAATCTGAGAATATATAAAAAAACAAGGAACCCAGAAACTAATAAACAATCAAATCTGCCTCTGGATAAAATATTTAATTTTATCCCACATTTTATCCTTTTCAGAAATGGAAATTTTAAGTAGGGGACTAAATTTCTGCCCTGCTCAAGATATGAATGCATTTGATCTTTTTCTCGATTTAAATGCATACACTCGCAAACTTACTCTTAAAAGGCATTTCTTGTTGACTGAAAAAAATGGGGACATTGGGGATCTCAAAAAAATACTGGTCCCAACGGAGACAAACAAAGAAAGTGAATATATCCACAAGGAGGTACACCCAAAATCTCTATTTAATCCTCTTCAACACAGAGGACCAAATATAGACACTTTTTTTTCATTAGTATCTGAAGAATTTAGGAAGTGGGAAAATAATAATAAAAACAAAATTGAAAAGCATGGAACTGGGAAAAAAAGCAAGGTAAAAAAGGAGAACAATATCTCTAAAAGAGAAAAAGTGGCATTGGAGAATTTGAGAAAAAACACAGATATAGTAATAAGACAAGCTGATAAAGGGGGGGAGTAGTTGTGCAAAACAGATCTGACTATGTTGAGGAAGCTTTGAACATATTGTCTGATATGAGATATTACAAAATTTTAAAAGAAGATCCCACACAATGCTTTGTCCGGGACTATCACCATATGATCAAGGAAGCCTATGAGAGAAATATTCTTAATAAAACAGAAAAAAGTTTTTAACAAATTCTGCGCCAACCATGGCGTTATTTTATCATTTACCAAAACTGCATAAGAACCCTGAAAAACCACCTGGCAGACCGATTATATCAGGAATTGAGTCTTTGACTTGTCACCTTTCTCACTATATTGACTTGTTTTTACAAGACCTGGTAAAGTCTCTTCCTTCATATTTGAGAGATTCCACACAATTAATCGAGGAACTGAGGGATATTGAATGGGAAGAAAACTATTCCTTTATCTCGTTGGATGTAAATTCATTATATTCCAACATAGATCACGAAATGGGGTTAAATGCGGTGGGTTTTTATTTAGCAAAGACAGAGATGCTCCCTGAAAAAAGAGATTTTCTGTTAAAGGGTCTCAAATTCATTCTTGAACACAATGTGTTCATTTTTGAAGGCATACTGTATCTACAGTTGCTCGGCACCGCGATGGGGACTCGGGTCGCGCCAAGTTTCGCAAACTTATTCATGGGGCGATTCGAGTCCTCATCGTCACTCTCTAAGCCTGTTTTCAATGACAAAATAAGGCTTTATAAGCGCTTCACTGATGATCTGATTATTATATGGAAGGGGACAGAGGAGGAAGCGGTACAGTTAATAAAGGAGCTCAATAATAACACCTGGGGGATTACCTTTACATCACAAATTAATAAAGAAAAAATGGTGTTTCTTGATCTAGAGATCAGCCATAGTGGGAAAAAAATTATCACAAAAACCCACTTCAAAAAGGTGGATTCAAATGGCTTTTTAGATTTTAACAGTGCACATTACAAGAAGTGGAAGGTGAATATACCCCACAGCCAATTTTTTCGTATAAGAAAGAATTGTACGAGAGAATCTGATTATGTAGCTCAGTCTAAAAGTCTAAAAAGAAAATTTAAGGAAAAAAGATACCCAAAAAACTTGATAATTAGTGCATATAGGGATAATAAAGTAAAAACACAGGAGGAATGTTTAAAAGGAAAAAATAGGAATTGGGATAATTTGACCATTGGTAAAGAAAAAAGTGATGATCGCTGGAAATTGAATTTTGTGACCACATTCAATAGGGGAAATAAAGTAATAAGAAATGTGCTTTCAAAATATTGGTATATCTTGAAGCGTGACCCTGTTTTGGGAAAACATCTCCCTGATAAACCAGGGATTACATATAGAAGGGGGAAAACTTTGAAAAATTTGGTGGTCCCCAGTAAATTAATAAAACAGTTGGATTCAAAAGGAAAAAACTATAAAAAAAAGTATGGATCAAATTTTATGTGGTGTTTCTCAAGAAACCGGAGTTTTTAAATGCACCTCTAAAAAATGTTGTACTTGTGAGATCCTAGATCACGGGGCTAAAACCATCAAATGTAATAGTACGGGTGAGGTCTTTGAGATTTCACAAAGACTCAGCTGTAACAGTGATTTTGTTGTATATGTAATCACATGCAGTTGCGGTTTGCAATATGTGGGACGCACTGTGCAGACACTGCGGTCACGCATTAATGGTCACAGAAATAGAGCAAAAAACGGCTTTTTAAAACATAGTCTCTCAAGGCATCTACTAATTAAACATAACAAAATTTTTAACATAAAAGTAACTCCGGTGGAGCAGATACCCTCTGGTGTTGCAAATAGGTATGCTCTTTTAAACCGGAAAGAAACGTTTTGGATATATCGTCTGGGAACATTATATCCAAATGGATTGAATGATATCATAGAGAGAGTTTAAACGTTGCTTTTTTTTTTTTCTGGGTTTTTTTTTCCTTTTGGGTTTTTTTTTTTTTCTTTTCTGTCTTGCATCCATGTTGTCAAGGTTGGATCAATCAGTGGGTGTGTTCCTGAACTGCGTTCCTGAACTTAATAAAACTGATAAAAGGTTGCTACTATATGTAAGTGTAACTGAATTTTATACTTTTAGGATTTGTACTGTGTTTTTATGATACCTGATGAAGGATATACACTGTATCCGAAACGCGTTGTATCTCTTTTTTAACCTATGAAATAAAAAAATATGGAATATCATCTTTGGATGTGAATCCTGGGAAGCGCTGCCGTTTATGGGCTGGATGTGTATTCCTTGATAATGATTTAAATGAAGGAATTGAGGAACACTAATTAAATTTGCTGATGACACAAAGCTAGGAGGGATAGCTAATACTAGAGAAGAGAGAGAAGATTCAAAAATATATAAATGAACTGGATCAGTATGCAGCAACTAACAAAATGTTTTTTAACAGGGAAAAAAGCAAAGTACTACATCTGGGCAATAAAACTGAAAAAAGCATATACAAAATGGGAGGAATAGGGCTAAGCAACAGCACATGTGAAAAAGACTTGGGTGATGACGCAGGAGGTCCCTTCCAGCTCTACCATTCTATGATTCTATGAGGTTAAAATATAATTATTTTACCAGAATGATCAGAAGTATCTGTAGAGAAAAAAGGAGCACAGAATTTCAGGAAAAGAACATCTCCCCAACCATTATGCATGGGGGTGGTCGACCATGCTTTTTGGTTGTACTGCAGTCAATGGCAGGGGGCATTTCACATCTAGAGTGAAGAATGGATTTAATGAAATTTCAACAAATTTTTGATGCAAACATAACACCATCTGTAAAAAAAAAAAACCTGAAGTTGAAAAGAGGATGTTTCTACAAATGGATAAAGATCCTAAGCATGTCAAAGTCCACAATAGACTACCTCAAAAGGCACAAGCTCAAGGTTTTACAATGGCCCTCACAGTCCCTTGATCTGAACATCATTGAAAATCTGCGACTAGACTTTGAAAGAGCAGTGCATGCAAGACTACCCAGAATTCTCACAGAACTGGAATAAGGAATAATTGATGGAAATCCCTGAAACAAAAATAAAATACTCTTTGCTAGCTTCTAAAAGCGTTTACAAGCTGTGATACTTCCAAAAGGGAGTGCTACTAGGTACTAACTATGAAGGGTGCCCATTTTTTTCCATTGGCACATTTTCCTTTTTATAATTCTTAAAATGTATAAGATGAAAATAATATGTATTTCTTTATGCCTAAAATACAAAGGAAATGGATCATCTTAAACTTTAGTTTCTGTAGAGAACATTTTATCTTCAAATTGTTTAACTGTTCAAAGTAACAGTTATTTTGAGGAAGGCCATACTCACAAGCTTACAATTTTCAAATTGATTCATGGTTGCTCTGCAATTAGTTTATGATTCAGTAGACCTCTCTGACTACCATGGCAAATCTACCAAATCTTATTTTCTAAGTGATCCTCATTGGGTCCTACCCCCATTCCTAATTCACTTCATGGATGGAGTTTTATGATGGTCAGAAATCCACATAAATTGATTTTGATCCATATTTAATCACATTTGCTATTTACTCGAGTGATGTGTAAGTAAATTACATGGTTATGTCAACTTACTGCGTGTTCCTTAAGAGTCAAAATTAGATACAAATTGATATGTTATGCTATTAAAAAAATTTTATTCTACATACTTTTAATGTCACACTTAATGATTAATTTGATGGTACAAGATATTTAAATGATGTGTAAAATGATTTAGTTATTTCAAAGTAAATGTTATTTAATGCCAAAGTAATGGTTTATTTACTGTACTTTAATTTGCTTTTTCAGTATCAGCATTACTTGTCCCCAAGGATTCATGTTTTAAGTAAATGCAAGAAACTAAAGTATATAAAGAGGTAATTGACTGTTTAGCTGTACTATATATATATACGCACACATACAAAGAAAGACACGCACACTTAAAGCTACACCTACGCACAAATACACAAATGCACACACAGACAGACACACATAACTATACACACGAACCCACAATGTGCTTGCTATCCTAACGTCTTACTATAGTTATTTTGGTGCAGAACATGCTTTGTTGGTTTTATTTATGCTGTTTCGACATTATTGTCATCATAACTTGCATATTTTGGAGAAAGAGAAGGGGAAATAAGATTTATTAGTAGCAATTTTTTGTTACATAACTGTTATAAATAGTAATTCTAGCAAGGATTACTACTCTATGACTTGTCTATATCATATGAAAAGAGCAATCACTGGAGAAGGACATCATGGTCAGAAGAATAGGTGTAACAAGACAGATTAATTTGCAAATAAAGTCCATGGGGCCTCATTTAATAGTCTCAAACACGGGACTAGCCAGATATTCCTCCAGGGAAGGACCCAGCCAAGGGGTGGCTCCTTGCAGAAACCACCATTACCACCATATTAAGTGGCCCTTTAAGTCAATATCCAGCTCTTTACAAGTTTACAGATATGACAAGGGAAATATCAAGGCCAGGTATCCATCCAGACAGCTGTTTCGGGGTGTTGCCCCTCATCAGTGTGGAGTAGGATTCTGGCTAGGTGGGAGCAATGCCTAGTAGACCAACATCACGAAACAATCACTGACCTCAGGGAGATCAGTCAAAGAAAACACTGCAGCAGCTGGCAAAGGCGCTCAATCACAGTGAAATCCAAGGTACATTGCTCCCTAGGAAATGCAAATATGCAAATAAAGTCCGTGGAGCCTCATTTAAGAGTCTCAAACACGGGACTAGCCAGATCTTCCTCCAGGAAAGGACCCAGCCAAGGGGTGGCTCCTTTCGGAAACCACCATTACCACCATATTAAGTGGCCCTTTAAGTCAATATCCAGCTCTTTACGAGTTTACAGATATGACAAGGGAAATACCAAGGCCAGGTATCCATCCACAGACAGATTAATTAGCAGCCAGATACCATGATAATATCAATATAATGGCAGAGAAGACCCTGGTGGACCTATCTGGACCTGCACAAGATCGATCTTCCTTGATACATCCATCAAGTTGCCATAGCTCAAAATCCAGCCATAAGGAGCAATGCTATGAAGTGTAATCAGATTTCTACTTGTATAGAATCACTAATTTACTTTCCCACTAAATATATTTGTCACCCAACCACAGAATCGCTTTTAAACATATGATGCCCAGGGGGGGTCCAACTACTGAGATCTAGAGTTGAGCGAAACGGGTCGAAAAAATTCAAAAGTCGCCGACTTTTAGCAAAGTCGGGTTTCATGAAACGAAACCCGACCCTAGGATGAGGTCGGCCACGAGGTCGGCGACTTACGCGCCAAAGTCGCGTTTCAAAAGTTTGTTTTGCGCTCTTTTTCAGCCAATCAGGATCCACGGACACTGTGGGCAACGTGATGACCTAGGCACGGGTCACCACCATCTTTCAGAAGGGCATGCAAGTGATTGGCTTGCTTTGGTGGGCGTCACAGGGGGTATAAAAGGGCGTGCACGCCGACCGCCATCTTACTTCTGCCGATCTTAGTATAGGGAGAGGTTGCTGCTGATTCTGTAGGGAGAGCGTTAGGCAGGGAAGAAGACAAAAAAACTGCTTCTGCTGCTAGCGATTTGGCCTGCACAACACACAAGTCACTGTGTGTGCAGTGCAAGGGGAGGCTATATTGTGGTGTATCAGTGGTGTTGGTTGTTGGGCTGCCTATTAAGGCTTCCTGACACGCTGGCATTGCTGTTTACCCACTGCTCCGCAAACTGCTTTTTTAAAAGCAATCCAATCTCCCTTATCCTCTCGTCACTTTGGTCACAGGCAGCTGTGCCATCGAGCGTGTCACATAGCGCTCAGATATCAGTGGGCCGCACACAATCCACAAGTGTCCACTGTCCACAAGTGTACGCAGAGATTCAAAATCTCCATTATCCTCTCGTCACTTTGGTCACAGGCAGCTGTGCCATCGAGCGTGTCACATAGCGCTCAGATATCAGTGGGCCGCACACAATCCACAAGTGTCCAGTGTCCAAAAGTGTACGCAGAGATTCAAAATCTCCATTATCCTCTCGTCACTTTGGTCACAGGCAGCTGTGCCATCGAGCGTGTCACATAGCGCTCAGATATCAGTGGGCCGCACACAATCCACAAGTGTCCACTGTCCACAAGTGTACGCAGAGATTCAAAATCTCCATTATCCTCTCGTCACTTTGGTCACAGGCAGCTGTGCCATCGAGCGTGTCACATAGCGCTCAGATATCAGTGGGCCGCACACAATCCACAAGTGTCCAGTGTCCAAAAGTGTACGCAGAGATTCAAAATCTCCATTATCCTCTCGTCACTTTGGTCACAGGCAGCTGTGCCATCGAGCGTGTCACATAGCGCTCAGATATCAGTGGGCCGCACACAATCCACAAGTGTCCAGTGTCCACAAGTGTACGCAGAGATTCAAAATCTCCATTATCCTCTCGTCACTTTGGTCACAGGCAGCTGTGCCATCGAGCGTGTCACATAGCGCTCAGATATCAGTGGGCCGCACACAATCCACAAGTGTCCAGTGTCCAAAAGTGTACGCAGAGATTCAAAATCTCCATTATCCTCTCGTCACTTTGGTCACAGGCAGCTGTGCCATCGAGCGTGTCACATAGCGCTCAGATATCAGTGGGCCGCACACAATCCACAAGTGTCCAGTGTCCAAAAGTGTACGCAGAGATTCAAAATCTCCATTATCCTCTCGTCACTTTGGTCACAGGCAGCTGTGCCATCGAGCGTGTCACATAGCGCTCAGATATCAGTGGGCCGCACACAATCCACAAGTGTCCACTGTCCAAAAGTGTACGCAGAGATTCAAAATCTCCATTATCCTCTCGTCACTTTGGTCACAGGCAGCTGTGCCATCGAGCGTGTCACATAGCGCTCAGATATCAGTGGGCCGCACACAATCCACAAGTGTCCAGTGTCCAAAAGTGTACGCAGAGATTCAAAATCTCCATTATCCTCTCGTCACTTTGGTCACAGGCAGCTGTGCCATCGAGCGTGTCACATAGCGCTCAGATATCAGTGGGCCGCACACAATCCACAAGTGTCCAGTGTCCAAAAGTGTACGCAGAGATTCAAAATCTCCATTATCCTCTCGTCACTTTGGTCACAGGCAGCTGTGCCATCGAGCGTGTCACATAGCGCTCAGATATCAGTGGGCCGCACACAATCCACAAGTGTCCAGTGTCCAAAGTGTACGCAGAGATTCAAAATCTCCATTATCCTCTCGTCACTTTGGTCACAGGCAGCTGTGCCATCGAGCTTGTCACATAGCGCTCAGATATCAGTGGGCCGCACACAATCCACAAGTGTCCACTGTCCACAAGTGTACGCAGAGATTCAAAATCTCCATTATCCTCTCGTCACTTTGGTCACAGGCAGCTGTGCCATCGAGCGTGTCACATAGCGCTCAGATATCAGTGGGCCGCACACAATCCACAAGTGTCCAGTGTCCAAAAGTGTACGCAGAGATTCAAAATCTCCATTATCCTCTCGTCACTTTGGTCACAGGCAGCTGTGCCATCGAGCGTGTCACATAGCGCTCAGATATCAGTGGGCCGCACACAATCCACAAGTGTCCAGTGTCCAAAAGTGTACGCAGAGATTCAAAATCTCCATTATCCTCTCGTCACTTTGGTCACAGGCAGCTGTGCCATCGAGCGTGTCACATAGCGCTCAGATATCAGTGGGCCGCACACAATCCACAAGTGTCCAGTGTCCAAAAGTGTACGCAGAGATTCAAAATCTCCATTATCCTCTCGTCACTTTGGTCACAGGCAGCTGTGCCATCGAGCGTGTCACATAGCGCTCAGATATCAGTGGGCCGCACACAATCCACAAGTGTCCACTGTCCACAAGTGTACGCAGAGATTCAAAATCTCCATTATCCTCTCGTCACTTTGGTCACAGGCAGCTGTGCCATCGAGCGTGTCACATAGCGCTCAGATATCAGTGGGCCGCACACAATCCACAAGTGTCCACTGTCCACAAGTGTACGCAGAGATTCAAAATCTCCATTATCCTCTCGTCACTTTGGTCACAGGCAGCAGTGCCATCGAGCGTGTCACATAGCGCTCAGATATCAGTGGGCCGCACACAATCCACAAGTGTCCACTGTCCACAAGTGTACGCAGAGATTCAAAATCTCCATTATCCTCTCGTCACTTTGGTCACAGGCAGCTGTGCCATCGAGCGTGTCACATAGCGCTCAGATATCAGTGGGCCGCACACAATCCACAAGTGTCCACTGTCCACAAGTGTGTGCAGAAATTCTAAAACTCCCCTGTCCTATAGACACCTTGTACCTTGTTTTACATTACTATATAGTTTGTTGGATTTTGTCTACATTTCTACCAAAAATGAGGAAGGCTGGTGGAAGAGGCCGTGGAATTGGGCGGGGGTTGGCAGCTGGTAATGATGGTGTTGGTGGTGGATGGTAGTGGCAAGAGCAAAATAGGACCGAATGCAGGAGGTGCTGACCCTGCGTCATCGTCTGGCTACATAAGGCCTCGAATGCTTAGTTTTCTAGGAGTTGGCAAACCGATTTTAAAGGCAGAGCATCAGGAAAATGTTTTGTCTTACATTGCTGACTCAGCCTCCAGCTCTATCGCCTCCTCTTCTTCAGTTGTAAAAAGTAAAAGCACTGAGTCGTCATTGGAGGCTCATGTTCATGAACCACACCTTTCCTTGTGTCCTTCACCCCAACCAAGATTGAAGGATGACGCAGGCCATACTACTGATTACTCAATGGAGCTGTTTTCACACACCATGCCTGGATTATCAAGTCAAATGGTGAATTACCCAGGCCAAGATGAATCTGACATGGAGTGCACTGATGCACAGCCGCTGATGGAAGATTCTGCTGGTACATTCACTCAGAGCACTACATTGTCCTCGCAGTGTACAGAGCCAGATTTTGACCCTGATGAGACTCAGGTGCCCCTTCCCGCACACTATACCACCATACACGGTGACACAGAGAAAGGTGCACATGACATAGAAGAGGAGGTGATGGATGACCCAGTTGTTGACCCAGATTGGCATCCATTGGGGGAAGAGGGTGCTGCTTCCAATAGCTCA
Source organism: Dendrobates tinctorius (assembly GCF_039654945.1). Taxonomy (NCBI): domain Eukaryota; kingdom Metazoa; phylum Chordata; class Amphibia; order Anura; family Dendrobatidae; genus Dendrobates; species Dendrobates tinctorius. The sequence continues at coordinate 87,041,647 of NW_027361696.1, read as the reverse complement.
GATGAGGAGCACCCACAGCAGACATCGACATCGCAACAGCTGTTATCTGGCAGGCCCGGAGCACTCCAAAGACAGGTTCCAAACATCAAAAGAGTTGCTGGACAGCTTGTCCAGAGGGTCAAAAGATCACAGCGTGCTAGGCCGCAAAATGTCTGCCAAAGTAGGAAGAGTGCAGTGTGGCACTTTTTTGAACAAAATCCTCATGATCAGGCCAAGGTTATCTGTAAGAAGTGCGCAAAGACCTTTAGCCGAGGGAAAAATCTGAAAAATTTGAATACCAGTTGCATGCTTAGACATTTAAACACCATGCACTTGCAAGCGTGGACACAACACCAAACCTCAAGTGCCACATGTGCAACTGATCACAACGAAGGTAGTCAGCAACGCTACATTGTTTCCCCCACTGTAAGCCCACTGGTTAGCACAGCAGCAAATGTTGAGGTGTCGTTGCAAGGCCACAGCAGTCAGGGAATCCCACTGTTATATCAACGAAAGACTGATTCTAGGCCATCAGAAAGAACACCAACTCCATCACCATCATCAACCCTCTCTCAGTCCGCCCTGTCCACCGCTACTTCCACCATATGCAGCTCTCAAGTCCAGCTCACCCTCCCAGACACTATGAGTAGGTCAAGAAAGTACTCAGTCTCTCATCCGCGTACACTGGGTTTGAACGCCCACATTGCCAAAAAAATCTCGTTTGAGATGATGCCCTTTCGGTTGGTGGAAAGCACAGCTTTCCGCGAACTCATGGCCTATGCAGTACCACGCTATGACCTACCCAGTCGCCACTTCTTCTCTTGCAAAGCCATCCCAGCCCTCCACCATCATGTGAAAGACCGCATTGTCCATGCACTCAAGCAGTCAGTGAGCGGAAAGGTGCACCTCACAACTGATGCATGGTCCAGTCGGCATGGCCAGGGCCGTTACGTGTCCATCACTGCGCACTGGGTTAATGTGGTGGATGCAGGGTCCACAGGGGACAGCGGTGGTGCGACAGTGCTGCCTAGCCCACGGTATAGGAAACAGTTGGCTGTAGGCGTTCGACCCTCCTCCTCCTCCTCCTCCTCCAGAAGCGATAGCTCGTCCACAGAGCGCAGTCGTACGAGCACTCCATCTGCAGCTGCCACTGTTGCACACGATGTGTCCCCCTATCGAGCAGCTAGTGGAAAGCGTCAGCAGGCTGTGTTGCAGATGATGTGTTTGGGCGACAGACACACCGCCGAGGTGCTGGCCGAGTACTTGAAGCGACAAACTGAGTCATGGCTGGGCAGTGTACATCTTGAGGCAGGCAAGGTAGTTAGTGATAACGGCCGTAATTTTGTGGCAGCCATAGCCCTTTCAAAACTCAGCCACATACCTTGCTTGGCTCACACCTTGAACCTGGTGGTGCAGTGCTTCCTCAAAAATTATCCGGAGTTAACAGCCCTGCTCCAGAAGGTGCGAAGACTGTGCGCGCACATCCGCCGGTCGCCTGTACACTCCGTTCGTATGCAGAAGCTGCAGCGATTGCTCCACCTTCCCAACCACCGCCTCATTATCGACATTGCAACAAGGTGGAACTCCACCCTGCACATGGTGGAGCGGCTGTGCGAGCAGAGGCAGGCCATAATGCATTTGTAGGAGGATACACGGCCAGGCACTTTGAGAGTAGACATGGAGTTGACAGGCGTGCAGTGGTCGAAGCTGAAAGACCTTTGTAAAGTCCTTCAGTGTTTTGAGGAATGCACACGGCTGGTAAGCGCAGACGACGCCATCCTAAGCATGAGCATCCCACTTATGCGTCTGCTCATGCAAACTTTGACGCACCTTAAGGAGCAGGCGTCTGCAGCCAATGTTGATGAGGAGGAAGAGGAGGAGGGAATCCTTGATGACATTCAGCCATTGTCTGCTCAGGGACCTCTCCTGGACGAGGTGGAGGAAGAAGAGGAGGAGGAGGATGATGGGGATGATTACTTAGGGGAGGAGGATGCATCTCGTGGGGCAAGTGAAAATGTTGGCGTGGCAAGGTCTGGTACAGGGTTTGTGCGTGACTGGAGGGATGTGGATTTGCCAGAAAGTGCTCCTCCACCCAGCACTCGCAGTGCATCATTGACACTGGGAACATTGGCCCACATGTCAGATTATGCCTTGCGGATCCTAACAAGGGACCCCCGCATTGCCAAAATGATGAACGATGACGACTACTGGTTGGCCAGCATCCTGGATCCACGCTATAAAGGCAAATTACAAAACATCATGCCACAGGAGAACCTTGACCTAATATTGGCTAATAAACAAGCAACTCTGGTAAATCGGTTGCTTGAGGCATTCCCAGCACACAGCAGCGGTGATGGTTCTCACACGAGCCGTACGGGCCGGGGGCAGCTTGGCAGAGGTGTTCGTGGTGCACACAGCAGAAGTGGCGTTGGAGACAGGGGTTTCATGACAATGTTGTGGACTGATTTTTCAAATACCGCTCACACAACTGGTAATACTGCATCGATGGAAAGTGACAGGAGACAGCAGTTGTCAACTATGGTTACAAACTACTTTTCCTCCCATATCGATGTTCTCCCACACAGGTCATTCCCCTTTGACTATTGGGCCGCTAAACTGGACACCTGGCCTGAATTGGCCCAATATGCCTTACAGGAGCTCGCTTGCCCAGCTGCAAGTGTGCTATCGGAAAGAGTCTTCAGTGCAGCTGGATCAATCCTGACAGAAAAAAGGACCCGTCTGTCAACCCAAAATGTGGATGATCTAACCTTCATTAAAATGAACCACGCATGGGTTTCCAAGGATTTTGTCCCACCTTCCCCTGATGACACATAGGGTGACAGAAAAATGGCTTGCTTTGGTCCACCTCTTCCTGGTACTTCACCTATTTCGCCTTTTGCATCAGTTGAATGTCCAACATCAACATATGCCACTTTCTAAAACTCCCTAACTGTGCTGCCTCCACCCCCATGGCCGGGGTCACCACCTAGCGCACGACACTGTGCGAGTGCCGTTGCCCTGGACAGGTGGGTAGGCCGACTCTTGGGCGCGGGCACTGGCACAGGGTCCCTCATAGTGCAATCAAGTGTCTCTGACGGCGGTGGTGCACACCCGCCGTCAGACACACCGCTGTACTATGAGGGGCCCAGTGCCAGTACCGACGCCCACGAGTGGGCCCCCCTTGCTTGGCCAGGGCCCCAGCATTTGCAATCTTTACCTCTCCCTGCTCCTCCGCTGTGTAATCTGGGCCGTCAAATCCATACTGTGCCTGACACCGTCTGAGCCTGCCTCCTGAGACATATATTTTGAATGTGTACGCTATCCATACATGTTATCCGGGGATACGGTACCCCTTCTAACCTTTGTGCAATGACGTGCAATCCATACTGGGCCTAACACCGTCTGAGCCTGCCTCATGCTGTATAGACATATATTTTGAATGTGTACGCTATCCATACATGTTATCCGGGGATACGGTACCCCTTCTAACCTTTGTGCAATGACGTGCAATCCATACTGGGCCTAACAGCGTCTGAGCCTGCCTCATGCTGTATAGACATATATTTTGAATGTGTACGCTATCCATACATGTTATCCGGGGATACGGTACCTCTTCTAACCTTTGTGCAATGACGTGCAATCCATACTGGGCCTAACACCGTCTGAGCCTGCCTCATGCTGTATAGACATATATTTTGAATGTGTACACTATCCATACATGTTATCCGGGGATACGGTACCCCTTCTAACCTTTGTGCAATGACGTGCAATCCATACTGGGCCTAACACCGTCTGAGCCTGCCTCATGCTGTATAGACATATATTTTGAATGTGTACGCTATCCATACATGTTATCCGGGGATACGGTACCCCTTCTAACCTTTGTGCAATGACGTGCAATCCATACTGGGCCTAACACCGTCTGAGCCTGCCTCATGCTGTATAGACATATATTTTGAATGTGTACGCTATCCATACATGTTATCCAGGAATACGGTACCCTTTCTAACCTTTGTGCAATGACGTGCAATCCATACTGGGCCTAACACCGTCTGAGCCTGCCTCATGCTGTATAGACATATATTTTGAATGTGTACGCTATCCATACATGTTTTCCGGGGATACGGTACCCCTTCTAACCTTTGTGCAATGACGTGCAATCCATACTGGGCCTAACACCGTCTGAGCCTGCCTCATGCTGTATAGACATATATTTTGAATGTGTACACTATCCATACATGTTATCCGGGGATACGGTACCCCTTCTAACCTTTGTGCAATGACATGCAATCCATACTGGGCCTAACACCGTCTGAGCCTGCCTCATGCTGTATAGACATATATTTTGAATGTGTACGCTATCCATACATGTTATCCGGGGATATGGTACCCTTTCTAACCTTTGTGCAATGACGTGCAATCCATACTGGGCCTAACACCGTCTGAGCCTGCCTCATGCTGTATAGACATATATTTTGAATGTGTACGCTATCCATACATGTTATCCGGGGATACGGTACCCCTTCTAACCTTTGTGCAATGACGTGCAATCCATACTGGGCCTAACACCGTCTGAGCCTGCCTCATGCTGTATAGACATATATTTTGAATGTGTACGCTATCCATACATGTTATCCAGGGATACGGTACCCTTTCTAACCTTTGTGCAATGACGTGCAATCCATACTGGGCCTAACACCGTCTGAGCCTGCCTCATGCTGTATAGACATATATTTTGAATGTGTACGCTATCCATACATGTTATCCGGGGATACGGTACCCCTTCTAACCTTTGTGCAATGACGTGCAATCCATACTGGGCCTAACACCGTCTGAGCCTGCCTCATGCTGTATAGACATATATTTTGAATGTGTACGCTATCCATACATGTTATCCAGGGATACGGTACCCTTTCTAACCTTTGTGCAATCACGTGCAATCCATACTGGGCGTGAGAATGGCTGGCGAGCTGTTAAGCAAGCTACAGCACCTGTCCAGACAAGTACAGGGATTCCCTAGCGAGGAGATTTATTTGATTGTTTTCTATGTTGGGACAGCAATTTTTGGGGAGCACTATACTCTGGAGAATGATAGATGGGGCCCACCATACACTGGAACATTCCAAAGGTGGACATCAGACACTGGAGCAGCATTTACAGGGCCCATTATACACTAGAGCAGTAGAAATGGGGCCCATTATGTTTGGAGCATTATTTGGGCCCATAAGACAGTGGAGCTTCATCCATGGGGACCAACATATACTGTAGCATTATGTGGAGCTCATCATATACTGTTTCAAACATTATATGGGACCAATGATTTTGTATGGAGAAATAGATGGGCCTCATCATGAGATGTAAAAAGTGAGGTATTTTTCATTGTACTATACCGCTATTTCTCTGCCGTATCGGAGCATGATGAGTTGTGGTATGTGTTAAATGGGCGCTCTTTCGCACAGGGCACATGAAAACCTGCAGCCAGCCCTCCCCCCCCCACAAATTTAGCCAAATAACCCCCATTTTTCAGTGCGTAACTTGTATTATGAAGTTAATTAAGGTTGACAATCTTAAGTAAGAAGAATTGATGCTTTTGGCATTCAAATGGGCACTGTAGGTGTGTTTCCTGTCCTCCTCTCACTGCCGACTTTTATTCCCCATTGACTTACATTGGGTTTCGTGTTTCGGGACGACCCCGACTTTTCCCTATAATCGGACGATCTTGCTCGACCCGACTTTTGGAAAAGTCGGGTTTCACGAAACGAAACGCGACCCTAAAAAAGCAAAAGTCGCTCAACTCTGCTGAGATCCCTATAAATCCTGAGAATATTGTCCCAAAATCAACTTTGTGAATGAAATTGTAGTGAGTAGTGATGATCGAATAGTGAAATATTTGGATTCAGGAAATTAGTTCCAAATAATTTCTATTATCAGTGTATTGGTACCGAAAAACGAATCCAACGCAAGTGAATGGGAAAGCTGAATATTTTTTTGCTGGACCCAACAAACAAGTCTTGGGGTCTGAGAAAAATTTGAAATTGATGGTAAAGAGTTAAAACTAAATGGGAACAGAATGGACAAGATGCCTGCATGCCTTTCTGGATAAAACTGGAAAGGAAGGAGCGCAATAGGGTCTTATCTGGGTGGAAGATAGAATAAATTCAAATGGAATCTACTCACCTTTCCACGAACGAACAAATGCATGTAAATCAATGTCAGCCTGTTGCACGCCCGAGGTTCACAACCGTGACCGCCAATATAATTCCTTTTGGATAAAAATTTGGGCTTGCTGTGCGCTGCTGAGACCAGGATAAGGTCACCACATGAGAATCTTTTTAACTCTTTATTCCCAACGCGTTTCAAAGTGAAAAGCCACTTCTTCTTCAGGGGATGACATATAGTGGATAGATACAGCCATCTCTGGTTAAATACATTCATAATTTGAATTTAGGCGCCAAAAACCACATGGGATAAGGGGACGGATGTCAAAGTTCAAGGGTTAATGGAGCGAAAAAACAGTTTACAATTGTTCCTATTGTTTACCAATAAAATTTCTTAATTTCCATTCACAGATAAAATATCGAAAATAAAAAAGAAGAAAGAAAAAAGGAAGAAAAAGAATGTATTCTAAAAAAAGGGGTTTATAACGGGGATGGATCGAACTCATGGAAAATATATATATATATCTCGTAGTCCAGAGTCTATACCACTCGAACAGAGCGGATTTCATTCGAAAAAGGAAGAAAAACGGGGAAGAATATTAAAATATGTTTATAATAAAATGTGATTAAAATTTCTTTTATTAAAAATATGAACGTGTTAAAATGTGTATTAAAATGGTGTAAAAATTGTGTATAATAAAATTGTGTTGGATTAATAATTGTTTAAAAAGAATTTTTTCAATAGGGACTAAGGGATATAATTCTGATGGAGGATGACATTTATGGTATCTGGGAATAATGTTGTCAGACAATTGCACCGGTTTTACGTATTTTTAAAAAGACCTATCAAACCTAACCCAAATTTTTTAAGGCGAAAAATGCTAAGAAACATTTCTTTTCCTCCATAATCACGTGTATATAACGCAAAATAAAAATAAAAAAATTATAACTCCTCTTTAGCATATGTCCACATGGAGCATTTTGGCTTTAGTTTTTCCTTTAACATTTGTGAGGGCTCTCACTCCTACTTTTGGAAGGACCATCCCTCATGTCAAAATCATGTCAAAGAGTTAGCAAGTTAGTGGAATACATATTTCCCAACCCTTTGCAATGCCATTTCAAACATGCCCATTGGAATTTTGTGCTTTGCTCGCCACCACCACCATGTTCACCACCATGTCATTACGCAGCCCTCGTTTACAATTTGCAGAGGGCCAGCAGGGGCTATGGAGCATGAGTTTCGTAATGGCCCTCAGGTGGCCCTGTATCATACATTTGGGTGAGCTCCCACTCCTACATTTGGGAGGTCATTCCTTCATGCCAAATAGTTAGCAAGATAGTGGAATACATATTTCCCATCCCTTTACCATCTCATTTCAAACATGCCCATTTGAATTTTGGACTTTGCACGAAAACACCAACATGTCCACCGCCATGTCATTATGCGGCCCTCACTTACAATTTGCAGAGTGCCAGAAGGTGCCATGAAGCCTGAGTTTGGTAAGGGGTGCCCTCAGGTGGCCCTGTATCATACATTTGGGAGAGTTCTCACTCCTACATTTGGGAGGTCATTCCTTCATGCCAAATAGTTAGCAAGATAGTGGAATACATAATCCCTATCACTTTACAATGTCATTTCAATCATGCCCATTTGAATATTGTTCTTTCCCCGCCACCACCACTATGTCCACTGCCATGTCATTATGCGGCCCTTGCTTACAATTTGTAGAGTGCCAGCAGGTGCCGTGAAACTTAAGTTTAATAAGAGCCCTCAGGTGACCCTGTATCATACATTTGGGAGAGCTCTCACTCCTACATTTGGGAGGTCCCTCCCTCACGGAAAATAGCAAGATAGTAGAATACATATTCTCCATCCCTTTACAATGCCATTTCAAACATGTAATTTTGACTTTTTGACTTGCCCATCACCACCACATCCACCAACATCTCATTATGAGGCCCTCGCTTCACATTTTCAGAGGGCCAGCAGGTGCTGTGAAACATGAGTATTGTAAGCTCAACAGTTCATTTTTGCCAGTAGATCCCAATGGAACAACTGTCATAGCGTGTGAAGCCGATGTAAGGTGAATATAAAAAAGGAGTTGGGTAAGCAGTATGGTCAATCTGACCAATCTGCACAAGCCTACACACTTCTTCTGGAAACTACCCAACCAGGCAGAATGTATCTTTTGCATGTTTTCGAGTAACAATGGATTAAATACAGGATATGTCTCAGAGAGTGTCGAGGTCTGTGGAGTGTATTACTCAGGAGACAGGCAGTGCTACAGAGCTCAGTTAAAGGCCTTAGCTTGGCAATGACCATGTTCCAATACGTGTAAGGCTGTGTAGGTCTGTGGAGTGTATTAACCCAGTCTCTTAGACGTGCTTCAAATATACAGAAGCTGGCCAATACCCCAACACCAAATTTAGAAAATGTAAGGGAAGCAACAGTTTAATAAAGAGAAAGAAGTCTCATGTATGATCCTGGAAATCTCAGCAATGGTTTTTGTCCAGCACCGGACAATGTAAACTGCTAACGAATATGTATGTCCTATCCAGGTGTCAGCATTTCACTCTCCCTCCTATCAAATATCTCTCTACTAAATCCCCACCTAGCAAACAACTAATCTTCACAATTTTAGCTCTTAAAAGATCTTTTTGGAATGAGTAACTCTCCATATACTCTCCTATCACTCTCCCTACGTTCAAACTATGCTCTCCCTACGCTCTTTCCGGTTGCAATGTGCGCAAGATGTGCCAGGTAGCCTTTATATATCCCCTAATCACAGTAATGGCACATTAAAGATGGCACAAGCATTACCATGATTGGCAAGCAAGCCCAGCATATTCATTGGCTGCAAATAAAGCGCCAAATATGCTGGGCGGGTCACTCAAATATACCGGGGTAAATATCTAATTGCTTGTCGAGTAACGAATAGCCTGAATAATGTACTATTCGTGTGAGTAATAAATAGTGCCAAATTTATTCGCTCATCACTTGCAGTGAGCACTATTTATTATTTTCTATGGCACTTATTGAAATATTATCTTTATCAGTCAAAGTATAGTGAACGATTTATTGTTCGGTAACGCATACTACAGCTCATTTCACAGGGGAGACTTTAGAATCTCCGTTCTGAAAATTTGTTTGAGTCATAATCATTGGACCCACAATAATTATCTATCCTGTGGATCATCCTGCAATTTTACAGAAAAAGGGATTTGGGGTGAAAAATAATTGATGATCCAACCATAGTCTAGACCAATGTTCCACAACTCCAGTCCTCAAGAGCCAAAAACAGATCATGTTTCCAGGATATCTTTAGTGTTGCTCAGGTAATAAGTCCATCACTGATGCAAATCCTGAAATCATGACCTGTTGGTGTCTCTTGTGAACTAGAGTTGGGAAACACTGGTTTTGGCCAATGTTATTTAATAAATGTTTGATTCCATGGACCCCCATAATCTGTAAAACAAAAGATTCAAGGGATCTAACAAGCATCCAGAACTGTTCATTAAGTACCACGTTCATCTTTATCTTTTTGAACACCTTAGGCTACTTTCACACATCAGTTTTTTGCCGTCAGGCAGGATCCGGCTATTTTTAGAAAAAACGGATCCGGCATAAATTTGGGAGAACTGTAGAAATGGATCCGTTTTTCTGCCGGATCCGTCTAGCAGGTTATGTCTGTTTCCTGGGGGCTGGCCAATTGGATCTGAGCATGCGCAGACTTAAAAAAACGGATCCGATGGCTGGATCCGTCTTTTTCTGGATCTAGCGCATTCCGGCGCCCATAGACTTTCATTGTGGCATAAAGCCGGAAGCATCGGATCCGACGCTTCCGACTTTTTCGCCGGAGACAAAAAACGTTAAAGTAGCCGTTTTTTCCAGATGCCGGAATGAGACAAGTAGCTGGATCCGGCAAAAAACGGATGAAACGCAATGCCATCCGGCGCGATCCGGCGCTAATGCAAGTCAATGGGGAAAAACTGGATCCAGCATTGCATTTTGCCTGATCCGGTTTTACAAAAAAAAGCCGGATCGCGCCTGACGGCGAAAAAATGATGTGTGAAAGAGGCCTTACCTTCTTTTTGGTAATCCTAGTTGTCCTTGAAGTCAGATCCCTACAATCACACATTAATGGTTTGATAGGCCATCAGCCTTTTATTCTAGAAAGTCTATGCTGGCTCAATAGGTGATACAGATATTTAAAGAGACAGTGGGAGCTCATTCATTCCTTTTGTCCATCATTGCCCACCGTATAGACATTTTGGATTGAGTAATCAACATTTTTAATTTATTATTAATCATCTTTAAATTGTATGGATATTCATTTCATGATAATTTGTGATAGTTATGGGTTAATATATCTTTAATCCTCAATTCTTCTCAACGCTTTTCTTTGTTCATGTGTTTTTCTGCTTTTTAAATTGTTATTAATTAATTTATTAGATACAATACAGGAAAAAGGATTTTATAATAAATAACATTTTCTATACATGTTCCTACTGTTTTTCACATGGGGCATTTATCAGTTCGCCCAGTCCCCATTCTCAAGGATTGAATGGGTGTATAATGGGCTCAATGCACCATGATTGGTTGTGATGGCCTCTGATTTTGAGCAGCCATGACCTCTTGAGACTCATCCAACGTATTAGTATATTCTTCCAAAAGGTTCCAATCATATTCATTTTTCCTTAAGGACCATTTCTTTCTAGTTGACAATTTGTTTCTTTCTATAAAACTCTTTTTCGACCACTAACCTTTTTTTAAAAAAAATGATAAGTGCAGCAGATACCAAATTGAATGATCACTAACATATTAATCAGCAAAATCTATCGCCCCGAGCAATGTTGTATTTTCTGTTTCTGAAGAAGTGTATACTTGTATTCCGAATAGTTATCCAGTTCCTGTCCATTAATTAAACTCACTAGACTTGTTACAAGATCTAGTTGTGAGTTGGGAATTACTCCTCCCCACCTATTTGAGCTTTGTTGTAATGTGCTTAGTCTTATGATGGGGCATCAACTTTTCCAAAATGTTTCCTTTTTATGGAAATAACTGAATGGATTAATAATCTCTAGTTTATTTAAACTGTGCTATCCCATCTGAGAGCAGCATAATGTAGGGGCAGAGACCCTGATTCCAGTGATGCTTAACTTATTGGGCTACTTGCTGTCATTTTGCAAAAATCCCAATGTATCTGCTGCAGATCAGTTCTCTAAATGACGAGCTCCGTGTAACCCCAGCCAGCAACGCTGATTAGCAGCTTTCTACCTATGTACTGTGTACACAGGAAACTGCCAATCTGTGGTGGGGTCTTACTGAGCTCATGAATATATAGGATTACCTGGCAACAGATTTACTAGTCCTCTAGTGATGGTCTCCTGCTGATAAAACAGTGATTTTATGAAAACTTCACAAAGTAGCCCAGTAAGTGACACATTGCTGGAATCAGGGTCTCTGAATCTACATTATGATGCTCTCAGCTGAGGTGGCAAATCCCTTCAAAAGAAGTACAATAAATGTGGATGTCAAGTAGCTTAAGTCACTGCCAAAATTGTGTGCAGAATTAGAGGCAGTAATACCTATAATTTCCCTGTTTCCCCAAAACCAGACCATAATCGTTTCATTATTTCATGCTAAATAACTAGCTTTTCCCAAAAATTATTTTCTTATTAAATGGTGCAATATATAAACAGCTCTATGAATAGCACATTGACTTCCAATTCACATATGTGGCATTTATTTATTCGTGTTTATAATGGAAAGTAAAACTGACAGTATTACCATCATGACCCCGCATATCACAAATTTGCAAGTGAGGATGGAAAAACAAGACCTTTTGACATCACTGTGTACATGTGTGTGTTAGATCAATTTACCGCATATTAAATGCAAATGAGTGATGGTAAAAAGCAAGGTATTTCAATCCCTCATGTATACAAATCACTATGAGAAAGATGGTATAAATGAATAAGTGAATATATAAGATATATATCTATACAGTAGATATCTACATATAGCTGCCAAAAGACATCTTCAGCCGGAAAGAAGACTGTCTTGTTTTGAGTGCTCTGCACCTCTGGGTATGCTTGATATTCTGCAATGTTCCCTTAGGTTTTTCTTTGCAACATTCTTTGCCATGACTTCTCAGATATGTTTGTTTTAATGAGAAATAATTAGAAAGAAAGACACTTACACGAGCAAGTGTGGATGTTGCCTCAGTGTCTTTTTGACAATGTATGAATAAGTTGTGTCTTTTTAGTCTCTGGTGTACCTTCTTTTTGTATGAGCTTCAGCACAAAGATGCTTTAGACATGGAGATATTCGCATACATTTTCCATCCCATGAGTAGTTATTATTGTATGTGGCCGACTGTGCTTATTTCTCATTTGCTTAAAAAGGTAAATCTGTGCACAAAAGTAAAACTTGTAACATGCATTAGCAACAATTTGCAAGCATGAGTACATTAATATCCTGAAATCACCTGTTGCAATAATTAAGACATAAATGGCTTCATATATTCTGCTGATAATTGCCTTTTAAGAGAATTTGTCACCAGGTTTTGCCACCTAATCTGAGAGCAGCGTAATGTAGAGACAGTGCACTGAATCCAGCGATGTATAACTCACTGGGCTGCTTCCCGTAACTTTCATAAAATCGCTGTTTTATCAGCAGGAGATTATCACTAGAGGACTAGCAAACCTGCTTCCATGTAGTCCCTATATACTTGTGCTCTGTATAACCACTTCCCTCGTCACTGATTGGCAGCTTTGTACATAGGCACAATGTGCACAAACCTGTCAATCAGTGCTGTGGACGGAGCTATACAGGGCTCACCATTCAGATAACTGCTAGATCTGTAGCAGAGAAAACAGGGATTGTATCAAAGTGACAGCAAGTAGCTTAGAAATTAATACATAATTGAAGCTAGCATCTTTACTTCTCCACCTGAACCAACATTAGTACAGAATACATCAACAGAACCACCATAAGTTCATGCCTACATCACCAGAACCACCATCAACAAGTTAATGTCACCAGAACCACCATAAGTACATGAATACATCAACAGACCCACCATAAGTTCATGCCTACATCACCAGAACCACCATCAACAAGTTAATGTCACCAGAACCACCATAAGTACATGAATACATCAACAGACCCACCATAGGTTCATGCCTGCGTCACCAGAACCAACATCAACAAGTTAATATGTCACCAGAACCACCGTCAGTACATGAATACATCAACAGACCCACCATAAGATCATGCCTGCGTCACCAGAACCAACATCAACAAGTTAATATGTCACCAGAACACCGTCAGTACATGACTACGTCATCAGAAGTGCACCATAAGTACATGAATACATGACCAGAGCCAAAAGTACTTAAATACAAGAAGCAAGGTTAGTACAACAATCAATTGTAATGTCAAGTCAGCTCCATAAACAATTGTATCACATGAGCCTACAACGCTACAATTCCCAGTATGCCCTTAATAATGGTAAGGAGATACTGGGAGTTGTTATTAACAACAGTCATCAGACTGTAAAGCAAAGCAAACAAGAAACACAGTATTGATGAGATGCAGTCAGTATCACATCCAGGTACCTTATAGATGACATCTTCTCTGGAGTCACCTCTTTCTTTTCATCTTCATTCTGTCTAGACACCATGATGACTTTCAGATCCACAGCCAGTATCTGCAGACCTTTCTCTTCTCCAATCTTTTGCAGCACATCCCCTCACAGTGTCCTAAAAAAAGAGTGCTATTAAAATTCCACCTGCATAAAAATACAGTATCTGTCCATATGGTGCTCTAAATAGGCCTCCTATGATATATGGCCACCACACTTTCTACCATTATCAGCTATAACTGCTGCAACCCCCCAACCTACTGTCTCCTTCCCCACCATCCTATAGCATGTAAGCCCGAAAGGACAGCGTCCTCTCCCCTCAGTATCAGTCTGTCATTGTAAGTTTGTTTACTGTAAGTGATATCTGTAATTTGTATGTATCCCCTTCTTATGTACAGCACCATGGAATCAATGGTGCTATATAAATAAATAATAATAAAAAAAAATAATAATAACTGCGGCACTGTCCGCCCTTATAAACCACCATCTATACCATGGATGCCCCCTCTAATTTTCCATTACACATCGTGCTTCCATAATTTCATCCTTCCCTTCACAAACCCTAATTTTATTCCCCCCTGCACAAACCCCTCATTTTTATGCCCCCACCTGCCCAGCCCCTCATTTTATGCCCCCTACACAGCCCCTCATCTTGCTTCATTTGCAGTATGAAAATGATCACTACATACCATAATTTGAATCTAATGAGATTACATGGGTAGCACCATGAAGAGGCCTTCACAAGGAAATGTCACATTTGCCCTACTCCAAAAATTATGGTGTGGGAGGTGATATATTGTTTTGGTATCTGGATCCTTCTAGTCTTTATTACAGGTGAACTAATAGCTCAGCTTTACATTGATTTAGACCTGAACCAGTGCAATGGCCATTTCTCGAACATATCCTAGGAATGTTTTTCATCATGCTAAGGCCAAGTCACATGTTGCTGATAGTACTGTGAGCAGCCTAAATATGCTACAAAGGTTACAGCCTGTCCAAAGCAGTTTCCCATCAGGCACATTTGGAATGTTATTGGCAATTGCAAAGGGAGATGACTGCAAAGGATTTTGATAATTTGAATGCCCAAGTGCAATCAGTGTTGAAGAACGTAACTCAGGTAACCATTTGTAACCTCATTAATAGAATGTCAAGGTTTGTAATTGTGTGTATACATATGGATAAATTGGCATGTATGATTATATACACATACTGTGTGTGTGAGTGTGATACAGTTGCGTAGCGTGGGGGGGTGGTCCGCCCCAGGCGGCACGTGTGTGGGGGCGGCGCGGCAGCAGCAGCAATTCCACCCTGTTGGAGAAGCGCGGAGGCACAGTGCAGTGCAGCAGCGGGCAGGGAGCGATCACAGCAGCTCCGCTGCCTGCAAGAGGGAATAGCAGGAGCGGAGCTGCAAGGACCCGTCCTGCTTCCTGTCCGGAGGCCACGCTTCCTGTTTGACACAGAGGAGCACCGCTGAATGACATCATCATTCAGCGGCCGCTGCTGTGTGAGCGAGGAAGCGCGGGCGATGCTGCGGACAGGTGAGAGGAGAGAGGTGGTGTCTGTGTGTATGTATGTCTGTATGTGTATGTATATGTATGTGTGTATGTCTGTCTGTGTGTGTGTATGTCTGTGTGTGTATGTAGTATGTCTGTCTGTGTGTATGTCTGTCTGTGTGTGTGTATGTCTGTGTATGTCTGTCTGTGTGTGTGTGTATGTCTGTCTGTGTGTGTATGTCTGTGTGTATGTCTGTCTGTAGGTTAGCCTGGCCCTGGAGGAGATGGGGACATGAGAAGATCGTGATGGGGAGAGAAGGCCATGATGCCTGGGGTGACGGGAGAAGGCCATGATGGGGGTAATGGGAGAAGGCCATGATTGGGTAATGGGAGAAGGCCTTGAGGTGGTAATGGGAGAAGGCCTTGAGGGAGTAATGGGAGAAGGCCTTGAAGGAGTAATGGGAGAAGGCCTTGAGGGGGTAATGGGAGAAGACCATGTGAGGGTAATGGGAGAAGGCCATGTGAGGGTAATGGGAGAAGGCCATGTGGGGGTAATGGGAGAAGGCCATGTGGGGGTAATGGGAGAAGGCCATGATGGGGGTGATGGAGAGAATGCAATGATGGGAGTGATGGGGTGATGGAGCAGTCAATGATGGGGGTGATGGAGCAGACAATGATGGGAGTGATGGGGTGATGGAGCAGGCAGTGATGGGAGTGATGGGGAGAAGGCAGTGATGGGGTGATGGAGAAGGCAATGATGGTAGTGATGGAGAGAAGACAATGATGGGGTAATGGAGCAGGCAATGATGGGACTGATGGTCTAGAAGGCAGTGATGGGGTGAAGGAGATGGCAATGATGGGGGTGATGGAGAGGGCAATGATGGGGTGGTGGGGGAGAATGCAATGATGGTGGTGGTGGAAATGTCAATAAATGGGGGTGGTGGAGGAGGAGGAAATGATGGAGGTGGTGTAATGGGCAATGACGGGAGTGGTGGGGGAGAAAGCAAAGATAATGGTGGAGGAGAAGAAAATGATGGAGGTGGTGAAGAGGGCAATGATGGGGTGGGGGAGAGGACAATAATGGGATGCGAGGGGAGGAGGGCAATGTTGGGTGTGGGGGATTGGGATGGGAGGAAGGGGGACTTATAATGGCCTTAGGAACAGGGGGAGGTGGAGGAAGACATTATCGCTTATTATGTCTAACACAGTCCCTTAGTATATAGTGTACTCACTATGTCTAACACAGTCCCTTAGTATATAGTGTACTCACTAATTCTGTATAACACCATCCTTAGTTACATAGTTTCCTCTTTTATTATGTATAACACCATCCCTTATTACGTATCATCCTCTCTAGTTATATATGATGCCGTCCCTTATTATATAGCTATCTCTGCTGTTATGTATAGTGCTGTTTCTTACATAGTGTATTCTTGTTAATTTTGTTATTTACAGTGCCCTCTTTTATTACATAGTCCATTCTCTTTTTAGATATAAAATGACTGCTGATCGAGGAGCCAGTGACCAAGCTACCAGTCCATCAGCTCCTCCATTAGAAAGGAAGCTTTCCCATGCTCCATCAGCCATCATTGCATTATACAGCCAACAAGACAGGATGGTATGTAATAAATAACAGGGCTCTATATAATCCAATATGTAAGGGATGGTACTGTACATAACAAGAGAGGGCACTGTGTAAGGGACAGCAATATACATAATAAAGGAGACTATGTAATATATATATATACCTGTATGTGTGTGTGTGTGGCTATTTAATATCAATATCTATCTATCTATCTATATATGTATATACACACACACACACGTAGCTTTGACGCCATAAAAGGAGGGGGGCCAGGACACATTTCTTGCACAGGGGCCCCAAGCTGTCAGTGTCTGCCCCCTGTCAGCCAAAATAATTTGTACTTTCTGTTTTTTTTCTGTCACATTATTAAAAATTATTATTAAAAAAGCCATTAGGTCTTCATCCAGCATCATCAAGCTAATACATACATATATATAGAGAACTGCAAGAAGATGAAAGTCTAGGAATTTAGAAATAATAGCAGAGTTAGTAGCAGACTAAGAATTAGATCTTTGAGTGTAGTGTGGGCTCTTCGGATGCTTCCGAATTATCAACGACCAAAAGGGCGGCAAATTTTTCGATCGCCCCGGGCTCCACAAACAGTTGCTACGCCACTGGTGTGATATACAGAGGATGAAGAAGTAGCTATACGGTTTAAATAGTAAACTATTCACAGCAAAACAATTATTTTGGGGGAGTACACAATATTTGACAGATTCGCAGAAACAGATCACAATAAACTAACTATATTAAAAGATAACTTTTATTGGTCAATCTAAAAATACCAACAGGTGCTTTTTTATTTAAGTGGTGAAAAAAAATCCAAAGTTTGTTAAAGAAAAAAAAATTGCGCCATTTTCCGAGGCCCGTAGCGTCTCCATTTTTCGTGATCTTGGGTTGAGTGAGAGCGTATTTTTTGTGCCCTGAGCTGATGTTTTATTGATACCATTTTGGTTCAGATATGATCTTTTGATCGCCCGTTATTGCATTTTAATGCAATGTCACTGTGACCAGAAAAAGGTAATTCTGGCATTTTGACTTTTTTCTCGCTACACCGTTTAGCGATCAGGTTAATCCTTTTTTTATTGATAGATCGGGTGATTTTAAATGCAGCGATACCAAATATGTGTATGTTTGATTTTTTTTTTATTGTTTTATTTTGAATGGGGAGAAAGGGGGGTGATTTGAACTTTTATATTTTTTATTTTTTAAATACTTAAAAAAAAATTTTTTTTTTACTTTTGGCATGCTTCAATAGTCTCCATGAGAGACAAGAGCTGCCACAACCCGATTGGCTCTGCTACATAGAGGCGATGATCAGATTTCCTCTGTGTAGTAGAATTACTCACTTGCTATGTGCACTGCTCATAGCAATCCGGAGACCTCTGGTTTTCATGCCAATGAACCGGTGACCCGCGTTCATGTGATGGGGGTCACCGGTGCGTGGATTTCAGACCCCATGGCTGGAAGCGTGCTTTAAATGCCGTTGTCTAAATATCAGGGTTTACATTTATCATTTGCTTGATTCAATGGTCTATGCGTCCTTAATGACATTTTGTCCAAGCACTTCGGCACGTTACATGTTATGATATTCCCCCTATAATTAGCTGATCAGGGTCATTTGGAATAGCCATTGAGGAGTGGGGGCGCCAATCTCATTAATAAAAAAGGGTGCCAACCTCACTGACAGGCAGGTTCAGGACATGGATAGTTCTACTGGTAGCCCCTTGTCTACAGTCTACATCATACTGCCTGCTAGCCTTTTGTTTCCCTCCCCAACCCATTTTTGACTGGAGAGCTTTTCAGTATATCTATACACTTTACTTTTGCTAATAGTTTTCTACTTTAGCCATACAGAGCCTTGAAGAGGAAGTAGGGTGAGTCAATGGTGAGCGGAGGCGTCATTTGCGCAGGAATAGGGTGCCAACCTCCTCTGATAGGTAGGGCGTATATAGCTTGAGATTAGGGTCAGGTACCCCCCTCGGCATTTTTTATCTAGTGTCTTTTCATTAATTGGTGATGGTATTGGTTTGATTTGCACCAGCTGGTATTTTTAGATTGATCAATAAAAGTTATCTTTTAATACGGTTTAAATAGTATTTGAATTACCATGTCCTCGATTGTGCATGGTTTTCTTGAATATATCTAATCTTTGACAACTTCTCAAAAGAAAAAGTCCATCTGGGTAGAGTTTGGTGACCTTTGTGACCTACCTATGCACTTATAATGACAAAAATAATGAATAGACACTGTATGATTGACATATCGATCCCCAGTATATTTGGACCAACATGTACACACTACATCCCACTTTCAGTTTTGCAGATCTCTTTCTTTCTGCGATGCTCAGATATTTCAAACTCAGTAATGAAATAATTCCTCTTTTAGAGCCATTACTATTGTAAAGATGAGCAACATTGAAGGAATTGGTACTTCAGGGAACATAGAGAACTTATTTCAGACATAGATTCAGACACATGTATTGAAATGTCTCTTCATTGCAAAGGTAGATGCCACAGCATTTTAACCCCTTGCCAGTCAGTGACAAACATGTTAGTCACATGACAGGTGCCAGCCTATGGAGCAGGCCCAGGAGCTGAGCCTGCTTTATATCAATGCTGCATACCCAAGCTGTCAGCTTTATATTGGCTGGTTATCAAAAATATAATGGTCCCATGCCTTGTTTTACTTATTTAAATAAATAAATAAAAAAATAATTAAGAAAAATTGTAGGGCCCCCCATTTTTGACCACCAGACAGCTCGGTGTTGTATTCTCAGGCTGGGAAGGAGCCATGGATATTCCTCCCCCAACCTATAACTAGCACCCTGCAGCTGCCCCAGATAAGTCACATCTGTTAGATGCACCAATTCTAGAACGTTGCCTGACTTTTCCCACTTGCCCTGATGTGATGGCAAGTGTAGTAATATTTGTGGGGTTGATGTCAGTTTTGTAATATCAACTGACATCAAGCCCACAGGTTAATAATGGAAAGGCACCTATAAGATGCCCCCATTACTAACCCTGCAGTGAAAATAAATTAAAGACACACAGGAAAAAGTTATTTAATTGAAATAAACATACAGAAAAACTCCTTTATTTGAAATAAACACTCACCACTAGAGTTGAGCGATACCGTCCGATACTTCAAAGTATCGTATCGGATGGTATCGGCCGATCTTTAAAAAAAGTATCGGTATCGCCGATTCCGATACCGGAAGTCCCATTCAAGTCTATGGGACTTCCGGTATCGGAATAAGAAAAACCCTTTCCTGCCCTTGTACAGCCTCTCTGGGGTCTGTACGGGCCTTTCGGGGGGCTGTGCCGGCCTGCCAGGGGGTCTGTGCAGGCTCCGGTGGTCTGTGCCGGCCTGCCGGGGGGCTGTGCCGGCCTGCCGGGGGGCTGTGCAGGCTCCGGTGGGCTGTGCCGGCCTGCCGGGGGGCTGTGCAGGCTCCGGGGGGCTGTGCCGGCCTGCCGGGGGGCTGTGCCGGCCTGCCGGTGGTCTGTGCAGGCTCCGGGGGGCTGTGCCGGCCTGCCGGGGGGCTGTGCCGGCCTGCCGGTGGTCTGTGCAGGCTTCGGGGGTCTGTGCAGGCATCGTCCGATGGGACTACAAGTCCCATCGGGCGATGCCTGCTACCATGACAGTGATTGACACATTAGCCAATGATGGGACAGTAGTAGTCCCATCATCCGGCTAATGTGTTAAATGTAAAAAAAAAAAAAAAAAAAATTACATGCTACATACATACAACATGCATACTACATACATGCTACATTCATACTACATACTACATACATGCTACATTCATACTACATAAATACTACATGCAACATACATACTACATATATACTACATACATACTACATATATACTACATGCATGCTACATACATACTACATGCTACATACTACATACATACTACATGCATGCTACATACATACTACATGCTACATACATACTACATATATACTACATGCATGCTACATACATACTACATGCTACATACATACTACATACATACTACATACATACCACATATATACTACATACATACAATACATTCATACAATACATACATAGACATACAGTACATATAACATAGAGTAACATACTTACCAATACTTGTCACATTGTTCCCCGAAGCCATTGTCTTTTCTGGAATAAATATTAACATAACAAACCACAAAAATACTCACCCACGATCCGAAGCAGTCCACGAGTGTGTCCCACGACGATCTTGGGTAGAGAACTGCAGCATCAGATGATGCTGCCGTTCTCTACGGGCTGCAGGAATCCAATGACGGAAGGTAGGTATCCTTCCGCACTGTATTCCTCCGCCACTTAAAAAAAAAAAAGTCCCTAGTCTCACTTTATGCCATTGCTGTGTGGGAATTTCCCACACAGCAATGGCATAAAGTGAGACTAGGGACTTTTTTTTTTTTAAGTGGCGGAGGAATACAGTGCGGAAGGATACCTACCTTCCGTCATTGGATTCCTGCAGCCCGTAGAGAACGGCAGCATCATCTGATGCTGCAGTTCTCTACCCAAGATCGTCGTGGGACACACTCGTGGACTGCTTCGGATCGTGGGTGAGTATTTTTGTGGTTTGTTATGTTAATATTTATTCCGGAAAAGACAATGGCTTCGGGGAACAATGTGACAAGTATTGGTAAGTATGTTACTCTATGTTATATGTACTGTATGTCTATGTATGTATTGTATGAATGTATTGTATGTATGTAGTATATATGTGGTATGTATGTAGCATGTAGTATGTATGTAGTATGTATGTAGCATGCAGTATGTATGTAGCATGCATGTAGTATATATGTAGTATGTATGTAGCATGCATGTAGTATATATGTAGTATGTATGTAGCATGTATGTAGTATGTATGTGGTATGTATGTAGCATGTAGTATGTATGTAGCATGCATGTAGTATATATGTAGTATGTATGTAGTATGTATGTAGTATGTATGTGGTATGTATGTAGCATGTAGCATGCATGTAGTATGTATGTAGCATGCATGTAGTATGTATGTAGTATGTATGTAGCATGCATGTAGTATATATGTAGTATGTATGTAGCATGTATGTAGTATGTATGTGGTATGTATGTAGCATGTAGTATGTATGTAGCATGCATGTAGTATATATGTAGTATGTATGTAGTATGTAGTATGTATGTAGTATGTATGTGGTATGTATGTAGCATGTAGTATGTATGTAGCATGCATGTAGTATGTATGTAGCATGCATGTAGTATGTATGTAGCATGCATGTAGTATATATGTAGTATGTATGTAGTATGTATGTAGTATGTATGTGGTATGTATGTAGCATGTAGTATGTATGTAGCATGCATGTAGTATGTATGTAGCATGCATGTAGTATGTATGTAGCATGCATGTAGTATGTATGTAGCATGCATGTAGTATGTATGTAGCATGCATGTAGTATGTATGTAGTATGTATGTAGTATGTATGTAGTATGTAGCATGTATGTAGTATGTATGTGGTATGTATGTAGCATGTAGTATGTATGTAGCATGCATGTAGTATATATGTAGTATGTAGTATGTATGTGGTATGTATGTAGCATGCATGTAGTATGTATGTAGTATGTATGTAGCATGCAGTATGTATGTAGCATGTATGTAGTATGTATGTAGTATATATGTAGTATGTATGTAGCATGTAGTATGTATGTAGTATGTATGTAGTATTTTTTTTTTTTAACATTTAACACATTAGCCGGATGATGGGACTACTACTGTCCCATCATTGGCTAATGTGTCAATCACTGTCATGGTAGCAGGCATCGCCCGATGGGAGTTGTAGTCCCATCGGACGATGCCTGCACAGACCCCCGAAGCCTGCACAGACCACCGGCAGGCCGGCACAGCCCCCCGGCAGGCCGGCACAGCCCCCCGGAGCCTGCACAGACCACCGGCAGGCCGGCACAGCCCCCCGGCAGGCCGGCACAGCCCCCCGGAGCCTGCACAGCCCCCCGGCAGGCCGGCACAGCCCCCCGGCAGGCCGGCACAGACCCCCACAGGGTGCACAGACCACCGGCAGGCCGGCACAGCCCCCCGGCAGGCCGGTACAGACCCCGGGCAGTCCACACAGCCCCCCCGGCAGGCCGGCACAGCCCCCCGGCAGGCCGGCAGAGACCCCCGGAAGGCCCGAAATGACGGCGCATCATGATGCGCACACACCGCGCATCATGATGACGTCAGTCTGTCAATCAACTTTGAACTTCCGATTCCGATGCCGAATTCCGATATTGAAAAAATATCGGAAGTCGGTATCGGAATTCCGATACAGCAAGTATCGGCCGATACCCGATACTTGCGGTATCGGAATGCTCAACACTACTCACCACACTATTTGCCCATTTATTAATGTAAAATAAAAAATAATAAAACACCTTATTCATCACTTGTATGAAGACAATCCATTTGTCCAACAAAGAGGTCATCTTTGCATTATATGGATTGCATGGCTGAGCTGTGGCATGATGTGACTGCTCAGCTGTGAATCCAAGAGCCACTGAGCTAAGTGTTCAAGTATAAAGGACTTTTTCATGCAAGTGTCTTTATTTTATTTTCACAACAAGGTTAGTAATGGAGGTGTCTAATAGACGCCTATCCATTACTAACAACCTGAGCTTGATGTCAGCGGACATAAAACAGCTGACATCAACTCATAAGTTATTACCCCACTTGACACATCACTAGGGCAAGTGGGAAGAGCCTGGCAAAGTGCCAGAATTGGCGCATCTAATAGATGCGCCTCTTCTATGGCTGCTGGAGGCTGCTACTGTACACTGTGCTCCAAATTATTATGCAAAAAATATTTCCTCATATTTTCTCTAAATTATCTATATGAATTTCAGTCATTGTTATTTTCCAGTCATCTAATATTCTAGTATAATTGCAATGTTTTTGAACAAACTGCCTATGAAAACAGTATATTTTTGAAAATAAGAAACACTCAAAATGCATGTTCCAAATTATTGTGCACAGCAGAGTTTTCATGTTGCAAAATCACTAATGATGTCACTAAAGTCCAATTCACGCAGTATATCTGACTCGATGCTCATGATAGCCAAATTTACAAGTCGTTCCTGCTTGATGGATGTCCTTAATCAGTTTTTAACTAATTTGAGTTTTGAGAAGGAACGCTCACCACTGCAGTTAGTTACCATCAAAGACTGCTGCTAGGCTCTATATGTCAGAGGCTGCTGCTGGGCTGTATATGTATGAGAGGCTGCTGCTGGGCTGTATATGTATGAGGCTTTTCCTGGGCTGTATATGTATGAGAGGCTTCTGCTGGGCTATGTATATATGAGGAGCTGCTGCTGGGCTGTATATATATATGAGGGGCTGCTGCTGGGAAGTATATATTAGAAGCTGCTGCTGGGCTCTATATATATGAGGGGCTGCTGCCGGGCAGTGTATATATCATAGGCTGTTTACCTGGCTGTATATATCAGAGGCTGTTGCTGTGCTGGCTGTATATAAAATAGAGGCTGAGGGGCTGTATAAAGTGTATACATAGCACTATATGTAAACAGGTCCACACTATATACATACAGTATACACAGACACACTGTAATGCAGGTATACAGTATGGTACTGTGTAGGACAGGAGCTGCAAGAAAGATACTCAGACAGACACACACAGACACACACAGACAGACACACACACACACACAAAGACAGAGATCATACTCACCCACCACAACACTGTGAAGACATGACATGCTTAGCATGTCATTCTCCGCAAGGAGAAAAGATACTTCTTGGATAACTGTGAAGACTGAACCACTTCACTCTGGATCTTCAGTGACTGAAGATCCAGAGTGAAGTCCTGCCGCGCTCTGTGGTGGAGAATCCTCTTCTCTCGTGGCTCCGCCTCCGCCTCCTGCCTCGAGGTGAACTGAACAAACTCTCAACTGATCTAATCCAAGGGAGCGATATAGCTGAATAGGTAGCGCAGCGCGCCTAGAAGCTTCTGTTGGGATCGGAGAAGGCTGCCGCATGCCATAAGCTAAGCATTAGGTACAAGTACTAAGGAAGTCTGGCTAGCCAGCTCAGTGGATGCTGACGCAGGTGCCATGACTTTGCCGCTCTGTGCCAGCCACTGAGATGTAGGACTGTAGCCAGGTCCCTACACTTTCAAAAGTTTCTCTTTTGTTAAATGTTCCTTATCATTAGAAACAGTGCATAGCAAACAGAGACATGTATTTTACATGTTTTGAGATATTTATCCCTATATTGGTGGGAGGCCCCCACTTGGTGGGTGGCCCAGGGCCCGGGCCCCTTGCCCCCCCCCCTAAATCCAGGCCTGCAGAGTACAGGTGTGTATTTACAATAATGTATTTACAATGATGGTCCAGCCATCATGAGGGAGTGATTGATAGATGGACATAGTGAATGGGCTACACACGCACACTTACACATAAAATGACTTTGATTAGTGAACGTCATAGGCTGCTCTGAACAGAAGCTTTTTGAGGGAGCGCCTAAAACTGTGCAAATTGTGGATAGTCCTAATTTCTTGGGGTAGAGCATTCCAGAGGATTGGCTCAGCGTGGGAGAAGTCTTGGATTCGGGAGTGAGAGGTGCGGATTAGTGCAGAGGTTAGTCGAAAGTAGTTTAAGGATTCCAGCAGTCTGTTAGGCCGATAGACAGAAATGAGGGAGGAGATGTAGGGGGGGTGCCGCACTGTGGATAGCTTTATGGGTGAGAACAAGTACTTTGAATTGGATCCTATAATGAATGGGCAGCCAGTGTAATGATTGGAAAAGAGATATTTTGTTGACAAACAAGACATATATATATAACCAATGTTAGGTCCAATCTCTCACAATAAAATGGTGTACCACTAGTGATGACTGATGAGCGAATAGTGAAATATTTGGTTTCAGAAAAATCGGCACAAATACTTTCTAATATCTGTGTATTTGTACCGAATAATGGATCCAATGGAAGTCAATGGGAAAGCCAAATATTTTTCTGCTGAACCCATCAAACAGGTCTGGAAGCATGAGATCAAAGCTGAAATGGATGGGAAAAAGTTAAAACTAAATGGTAAGAGCATGGAGAAGATGCAAGCATGCCTTTCTGACTCACAACGCATGATAGATGAAAAGCCCGCTAATCATCTGCTGCGCACAGGACCCAACACTATTGAATTACATACAGAAAGATTACATAAAGTAAATGCATATAGAATAGGTGCATATATAGATGTCAGTGGCACACACATATATACTGTATACAGTATGTATACATATAATACATAGATAAAAGAAAAGCCAGCAATTCAGAAACCGTGTACTGTAAAATCAAAACAGGAGCCAACAGCATAGAAAAGATGGATTACATACAATAAATAAACATAAAATAGGTAGATATATAGATGTCAGTGACACACACATAAATATGTATATATATTACATAGATAGATAGAAGAATAGCTGGCAATTCAGCAACCATGTACTGTAAAATCGCAGCAGGAGCCGACAGGATAGAATACCTACAGTAAATACATATAAAATAGATATACAGATGTCAGTGACATATACAATTAGTTCATTGTGTGCAGCTTTCTGTACATGTATTTATTAAAATCTTATTTTTGTGAAAAAAAAAAGGTGAGGGCTCCTGCATAATTTACTTAACCAGCAAAGGGAAAGCTGCTGGCTGAGGGCTGATGTTTATAGCCTGGGAAGGGGGTAATACCCTGGAGCTTCCCAGGCTATTACTATCAGCTCACTGTTGAATACTTAGCCTTTACTGGCTAGTAAAATGGGGGACCATAAAAAAATGACGTAGGGTCCCCCTATAATTGATAACCAGCAAAGGCTATGCAGACAGATGTGAGCTGATAGTAAGAGCATAGGAAGGGGTCATGGATACTTGCCCAACAGGCTAAAAACATCAGCTCTCAGCCATGTCAGAAATGGCACATCTATAAGATGTGCCAATTCTGGTACTTAGCCTTACTCTTTCCACTTTCCCTGTAGTGGTGGCAAGTGGAGTGATAGTTGGGGGGTTGATGTCAACTTTGTATGGTCAGGTGATATCAAGCCCTGAGGTTAGTAACAGAGAGGCATCAAGAAGAAGCCCCCATTACTAACCCCATAGTCATATCGTATAAAAACACAAACACAGAGAAAAAAGTCCTTTAATTGAAAGAATGACACAGACTCCTTTAATAAAACTTAATTAAACCATACTTATGACCTTGCCCATTCCACTGATGCCATTGTCTTTTGCAAAAGAGTTAAAATAAAAGACAACCATATTCTTCATCTTTCCACAGAAATGATAATCCATGTGTCCCACAACGTGTCTAGCTCTGCTCCATCTAGATGGCAGGCTACATTATGCATGATGCAAATAAACAGCCTTTTCGTTCAGCGGAGACACTGAGCAGTGTCTGATACCGCTGCCCAGTGTCTCACAGTGAAAAGGTATGACCTGTTTGATGTCATCGCTAGTGTGAGAAAGTTCTCATGCTCCTGGTGCCTTCAGAAAGGTTCTGGGAGTTCACCACAGCCAATGAACTCACTTCACCTACCTGACATTAGCGTGAGCGCCGTGGGAAATTTTCCCACGGCGCTCGCGGTAGCATGAAATCATTACCCGAAATGTCAGTGTTTGTGTGTGTAATACAGGTGGCACATGTATGGCAACCATGTATGTAATACTTGTGGCACACATGTGGCAACCATGTATACAGCCCATGTGTCGCATCAGTACCACATGATGGGCACCAGGATGCAGCGGTACAGTAAGCACAGGTGCCAAGTACTGAAAACAACTCTTATCATTTTCCCCTGCTCTGCTGGTGATCAGCACGAGCAGGGGAGAATGATGAGCGTTGTATTCAAGTGAGAACAATGACATCAGGGAGTGGCTATTGGGATTATTACTTCCATCATCCCGCACCTGCTGCCACTAATAACAGTGACAGTAGGAGCAGCCGATGGTAGTATTCCTCACCCACCTCCTGTGCTATAAATAAATGAATGAATGAATGAATGAATAATCTGGAGTGGATTCCCCTGTATTTTCTATAACCAGTCAGGCAAAACTCACAGCTGGGGCTACAACCCTCAGCTGTCAGCTTCAGCAAGGCTGGGTATCAAGAATAGAGGAGTCTCCACACAGTATTTTTAAATTATTTAAATAATAAAAAAAACACAGCATGGGGCCACCCATTTTTTGGCAACCAACCTTGTTAAAGCAGACAGCTGGGGGCTTGTATTCTCAGGTTGGTAAGGGGCCATGGATATTGACCCCCCAGCCTAAAAATAGCAGCCCTCAGCTTCCCAGAAAAAGATGCACTAATTCTGGCACTTTGCCCAGCTCTTCCCACTTGCCTTGTAGTGGGGTTCATATTTGTGGTGTTGATGTCACCTTTGTATTGTCAGCTGACATCAAGCCCACGGGTTAGTAATGGAGAGGTGTCTTTAAGACACCTATCCATTAATACTAATCCTATAGTTATATGGTAAATAAAGACACAGAATAAAATCTTTTATAAGAAATAAAACAAAACACATTTTCCATTTTTTTTTTTAAATAATAAACACAGTTATACTCACCTAACTCGTAATTCCACTGAATCGCTCTTCTGTAAGAAAATAAAAATAAAAACACAACCATATCCCTCACCTCTCTGTCGTTCTGCCCATCTCTGGGATGAATAATTTTCAACCTGGAAAGTGCCAAGATGTGACCGTCCAGGCTGAGAACCA
Source organism: Dendrobates tinctorius (assembly GCF_039654945.1). Lineage (NCBI taxonomy): Eukaryota > Metazoa > Chordata > Amphibia > Anura > Dendrobatidae > Dendrobates > Dendrobates tinctorius. The sequence goes on along the minus strand of NW_027361696.1, from coordinate 87,013,005 downwards.
TTGGTGAATGAGCTGCAGAGAGCGCAGCCTCAGTGACTATCGGTGACATCATAGAGGTTACCGCTGATCAGTGAGGCTGCGTTACCAGCCGGGCTGAATTGCGGTGACATCAGCACCTTGGAAATAAGTCAGTGATGAAGTCAAAGCAGTTCAAGCTCAGTGACTTCACCGCAGATTACAATGATAAATTCTCACAGTGAAGTCACTGAGCTTGAACTCAAGGGGTGCATTAAAAGAGGTCTGGATACACATGATGAGAGCATTATACTGCCTCTGTACAAATCCCACACATGGAATACTGTGTATAGTTTTGGGCACCGGTGCTCAGGAAGGATATAATAGAATTGGAGCGAGTACAAAGGAGGGCAGCAAAATTAATAAAGGGGATGGGGGAACTACAATACCCAGAGAGATTAGCAAAATTAGGATTATTTAGTCTAGAAAATGACGAATGAGGGGCGATCTAATAACCATGTAATAAGTATATAAGGGGACAGTACAAATTTCTCTCCGAGGATCTGTTTATACCAAGGAAGGTGACGGTCACAAGGGGGCATTCTCTGCATCTGGAGGAGAGAAGGTTTATCCACCAGCATAGAAGAGTATTCTTTACTGTTAGGGCAGTGAGAATCTGGAATTCCTTGCCGGAGGAGGTGGTGATGGCAAACTCAGTCGAGGGGATTAAGAGAGGCCTGGATGTCTTCCTGGAGCATAACAATATTGTATGTTATAGAATCATAGAATCATAGAATTGTAGAGTTGGAAGGGACCTCCTGGGCCATCTGGTCCAACCCCCTGCTCAAAGCAGGATTCCCTAAATCATCCCAGTGAGATGTCTGTCCAGCCTCTGTTTGAAGACTTCCATTGAAGGAGAACTCACCACTTCTTGTGGCAGCCTGTTCCACTCATTGATCACTCTAACTGTCAAAAAGTTTTTTCTAATATCTAATCTGTGTCTCCTCCCATTCAGTTTCATCCCATTGCTTCTAGTCTTTCTTTGTGCAAATGAGAATAAAGTTGATCCTTCTACAATGTGACAGCCCTTTAGATATTTGTAGACAGCTATTAAGTCTCCTCTCAGTCTTCTCTTTTGCAAACTAAACATTCCCAAATCCTGCAACCTTTCCTCCTAAGACAGGGTTTGCAGACCGGTCACCATTCTGGTCGCTCTTTTCTGAACTTGCTCCAGTTTGTTGATGTCTTTTTTAAAATGTGGTGCCCAAAACTGGACACAATATTCCAGATGAGGTCTGACCAAAGAGGAGTAGAGGGAAATAATGACTTCACGTGATCTAGACTGTATGCTTCTGTTAATACATCCTAGAATTGCATTTGCCTTTTTTGCTGCTGCATCACACTGTTGACTCATATTCAGTCTGTGATCTATTAGTATACCCAAGTCTTTTTCACATGTGCTGTCACTTAGCCCTATTCCTCCCATTCTGTATATGCTTTTTTCATTTTTATTGCCCAGATGTAGTACTTTGCATTTCTCCCTGTTAAAAACCATTCTGTTAGTTGCTGCCCACTTCTCCAGTTTATTTAAATCTTTTTGAATCCTCTCTCTCTTCTCTAGTATTAGCTATCCCTCCTAGCTTTGTGTCATCAGCAAATTTAATTAGTTTACCCTCAATTCCTTCATCTAAATCGTTGATAAAGATGTTGAACAATACAGGGCCCAGGACAGAGCCCTGTGGTACCCCACTTGAAACATTCTTCCAACTGGATGTGCAGCCATTTACGACCACTCTTTGGGTCCGATCACTAAGCCAGTTATGAATCCACCTAACAGTTGCCTTGTCCATTCCATACTTAATCATTTTTTCAATAAGGATTGTATGAGAGGCTTTGTCAAATGCTTTGCTGAAGTCAAGATATACTATATCTACAGTATTTCCTTGATCCACCCAATCAGTGATACCGTCATAGAAGGAAATTAAGTTAGTCTGACATGACTTATTAGTTACAAACCCATGCTGACTCTGTTTAATCACTTCATTCTTATCCAGGTATTGACATACATATTGTTTAATAATTTGTTCAAAGATCTTTCCTGGTATAGAAGTCAGACTCACCGGCCTATAGTTGCCTGGGTCCACCTTCTTCCCCTTTTTGAAGATAGGAACAACATTTGCTCTTCTCCAGTCTTCTGGCACTTCTCCTGTTCTCCAAGAATTTTCAAAGATTATGGAGAGGGGTTCAAAAATTTCTTCTGCTATCTCCTTCAGTACTCTGGGGTGTAATTCATCTGGACCTGGAGACTTGAATTCATTTAGGTTAGCTAAGTGTTTCCTCACTATCTTTCTGTTTATAGATATCCTGGATTCTTCTATTCCCTTAATAGGACAGTGAATAACAGTTGATGTTACATTTCCTTTCTGAGAGAAAACAGATGCAAAATAGGAATTTAAAAGTTCAGCCTTCTCAACATCCTGTCTTACCATTTCATCATTTTCATCCTGTAAAAATCCTATAGCATCTTTGACTTTTCTTTTACTTTTGACATATCCCCCAAATCCTTTCTTATTGCTTTTGACATCTCTTGCAAGCCTCAATTCATTTTCAGCTTTAGATAATCTGATTTGTGCCCTGCAGGTTCTGCAGACAGCATTATATTCTTCTTTAGATATGCCTCCCTCTTTCCATTTTATAAACATTTTTTTCTTCCTTTTTAGCATGTGCTTAAGTTCTGTGTTCATCCATCCTGGTTTCCTTAAATGCTTCCTATTCTTCCCTCTTTTCGGTATTGTTAACAACTGTGCTTTCAGAATTTCATTTTTCAAGATTTCCCATCCTTCCTGGACATTTTTGTCTTTAAGGATATCCAGCCATTGGATCCCTCCAATTCTCTTCCTGAATCCCTGAAAATCTGCCTTTCTGAAATCTAACCTTGACGTCTGAGTCTTCACAGGTCTTCCGCCTCTAGTTATCCAAAATTCTAAAATAGCATGGTCGCTACCTCCTAGGGTCCCAGCCACTTTTACCTTCTCAACCATTTCCTCCCTGTTTATAAGGATTAGATCCAAGGTAGCAGTTCCCCTTGTTTTCTCCCCTACCTTTTGGAAGATAAAGTTGTCAGCAAGAGAGGATAAGAATTTCCTTGACCTGTTAGTTTTGCCTGAGAGAGATTCCCAACAAATGTCTGGATAGTTGAAATCTCCCATGACAACTATGTCATATTTTTTTGAGAACTTGGCCATTTGATGCATAAAGAGTTCATCCATATCTTCAGCTTGCACAGGCGGCCTGTAGTAAATGCCTACAATGGTGTCCTTTCCATTGTTCTGTCCTTGTATTCTTACCCAAACAGTATAGTTATTAGGTTCTTTAGAAGGACGTAGATCTGGGGATTTATTCTAACGGAATATAGGCTGAACTGGATGGACAAATATCTTTGTTCGGCCTTGCTAACTATGTTACTATGTTACCTCATCACTTTTTCCCACAGTGCTGAGGAAATGTCACAACATCAAAAAGGTATTCAAGAACAAATGAGGCCAGAACTCTCCTAATAAAGCAGCAAATGATAGAAGCAAAAGGTAGCACCAGTTGGAGCAAGGACATGGATATTTCAACTGCCCCCACACAATAAGGGAAAACTGGCTATATATTAACTCCTATGATGTGCTGTAAATGGGCTGATAAAAATGGAAATCAGTCCGAGCAGAGGGTGGTCTAGGCACAGGATAAGATATCTGTTGGCTGGAAAAGAAACTTGAGTTATCCTGAGGGCTGAGGAGCAGGAGAGCAAAATTGGATCCAGGATACAGCCCCACGTGTATCGCCGTGTCAGGCATGGCTTCATCAGGGGAAGTGCTGTCCCTCTAGCCAAATGAAAGTTAAATACCATTAACAACATACCGATGATATCGGAAAGTAAGCTTGGCAAAAGCGGAAGTTACCACACGGATAATGCGCTTTGTCAGTGAGGGCAGACGTCTCTGCCTGAACAGCATAAGCGCGCATGCGCAAGAGAATAGCTGAGAGCAGGAAGTGCAGGGGGATGAGCAGAAGCAGGTACACAGGTGTGCAAACGTGATGTAAGTGGCACATGCGCAACTCCCGGGAGACAGAGGATGACATAAGGCCACCATGACCTGACCTCAAGAAAAAGATTTTTTCACCACCAGGAGCAAAACAGTTACAATTCAGTGTTATGACAAGAATCTGCATAACTAATCATATGATAAATAGTTGCAAATTTATGTATGACGTAGCCAAGATAATTGTCTATAAAATGATGGTAATCTCACTATCAAAGAAGTAGTGGATATTGCGATATGAAGCTGGAAATTAAAAAGTTCAAAACATTCTTTGCTCTTCTCTGTTTATCAATAATTTGTGTTACTTTGTATTTGAAACATATTTACAAATCAATTTTTAAGTAATCAACTTGTAATTGTAAATTAATTTAATGCTGAGTTTTTTCATTGTTGGGTAATTTTCAAGATAAATACTGGGTAAAAAAATTTGCACTTGACCAATCTAATTAATAACTGCTAAGGAAATGAATATTAGGTGAAGTACATTGCTAATGTTTTTGGTGAGGGGAGTTCCTATAGTTGGTGCAGGTTCTCCTAGCCCATGATGCCCAAATAGATCTTTTCTACAAAGAAGAACACCAGTAATATTAGTAGATATGATGGTTTTAAAGGACTTGAAAAATTTCATCAGGTGTCAGAAACTCCAAATTATGTCTCTGGTTCTTGGACTCTTCTTAATAACTCTCCAGAGGTAGTTCAACAAACATTATCATTTATCTTTAAACTTGAAAAGTGACTTTAAAGATTTTAACTTTTATTAATATTAGTGGAACGTTGTAAGGTGTCAATGTTTCGCTCAAGTTTTGTCTTTCTTTTAACTATGAGAAAAAAGAACTTTTTAACTTGTCATCCATTGTTGCAGTTAAAGTTAAAATATTAGAATAATTTTACATTTTATAGAAGTTTGGAGGAAGTTTTAAGTTGAACAATTCCCTTTATATCCTGTTTCCAGAGAATTCAATAATCTAAGAAATCCCAAAAGTGTCCTATCAATCTAAATGTTATTGGTGCTCATTGTCAAAAGTCCTATCCACTGGATGGATCCTGGGGATCAATAATATCCAAAGGCTAGACTAGACTTGGGAGCATCTTTCTTCAAAAGGAAGTTATATTACAGTTGTGCCAAAGTGCCAAAATGTTCAACTAATGAGCTTTTGTTTATCCTCCCTGGTATACTTTATCTTGTTGAGCTTTAATGGCTGTTATTCCAATGTGGTTACTTATGTCTCTCAGGGAGATTATTAACTTCAGCTGCACAAGATGTTTTAACTTAATCGGAATATAAGATGGTCCATCATGAATTTTCATCAAAATGATCTATCTTTATAAATCACAGTGGATTTAATTAGACATTTTGACATAGAAAAATAGAAAAATACTTTTATGGGAACGGAAAGCAACCTATACAAAGTGATCTACATTAAATACAACTATTAAACAAAAAATCATTCTCTGCCTTTTGGCAGTAATTGTAGCCTTGCTTTGGAAAAAAAAGATCTTTATCATTTATCATATGGCGATTTCACTGTTTGCATATTTAGGGCCTATGAAATATTTTCACCTCAAGCGACAAATTTTCAAGTGGAATGAGGTTTTGATAGTGATTTGGGCAATCTAGGATACTGGCACTATTCTTAAGGATTAGATTTATGAAACTGTTTTTGCTGCCCATCGCATCAGAACACAGCCTTATAGTTTTATATTTGTCTCCCATTGTAATATTGAAAATATTCTCTCGAGTTTCAATGTTATTGCATACTGGAGTTTGTTTTTAACACATGCGGCCACAGGGACTCGAACATATATTCTGATTACGCCGAAGATACTCGGATAATATCTGACCGTTATCTGAGCACATTCCTCATCGCTATTTGTTTTCCATCTATGCATTTAACTTCTAAACAGCAAGTAAAAGAGGACTAAAATCCTTCAAAAAATCAGAAAAAAGTGGAAAAAAGTCAGCGATGTTTTTACCTGCTTAGGCCTCCAAAGAAATGCACTGTCAGCGCGCAGCAGGCCCATGTAGTTAAGATGGCAGTAACACAGGTGCAAAAATACTGATGAGACAGCCACTCACTACCTAAAAAATCCATGGAGGGGGTGGCTGCCTAGTATATGATTGCACAATGAGGACTTGTATGTGGCGCTGTTCACACAATGGTAATGCACAGCATCCAGGTTAACAGCCTAATATTGACGCCCTTCTATTAGCTCAGGCGGGCTGCCCAGCGCTATTAGAATGCATTCCATGTGAACAGGCACCACAGTTTACAAGACAATGACATCACTGCACCGAGGCTCTAAAATCCTGTTCTTGCACCGGCACATCACCTGTTGTTCAGTTCACCACAAGTTTAAAGTGACCTGTGGTCTACAGAACAGTGCAGTAGTGAAGGGATGACTTGTCTACTGCTGTGCACGCCGATAATGACACCATGAGCAATAGGTAAAGATGAGTTAGAGGTTTCGTCTCTTACTTCATAAGGTTGTGCGCGGCACCACTTTGTAAAGATTGATGTGTAATCCAGTCGTGGCTGCTCACATCAAATAGGGAGAGGACACAACAAGTAAAGGAGAATGCAGTGGATCCGAGGTGCTGCCTATGACAAAGGTTAATCCATGTGGTAAGTTGAAAAAACTTCCAATCTATTGCAAGGCATTTCAGATTAGAACCCAATCTTTTCCTCAGGTATAACAGAATTCCTTTTTTGTTATGCCTCGGGAAGGAGCAGGTTTTACACAGAATGAAAATGCAATGAATTTGAACTATTTATACTTACTGGCCTTCTGATTCCTCACTGCAACACAGTTTTTTGCCCAAACCATTTTAGCAAATGAGGCCTCCTGAGACTGCAACACAGTTTTTGCATAATCTAGTTAGATGATGGAAAATCGATTTCCCACAGGACAGGATCCTATCTAGCTATCTGACAATTTCACTTTCAGCAATAGCAATAGCAGAGCCTTCTCTGCCCTGTGACACTGAGAAATTGGCTCAAGGAAAACAAGAGGTCCTCTTTTTATATGAACAAGGACATGCAACATGGGCAGCCTGCCTCAGAAACCCTTGTGTGATGATTGTGGATGGTTTCTGTGCGCTGATTGGCTTCCGCAATGTACACACATTAAGTTGTTAAAGAAAAAAAAGGAAAAATAAAAAATTACACTCCGCTGTTCCTCTGGCCTTGACACACCCCTCTCTTCATCAAACATGTCCTCCTGGTTCACCCTGCTCATCATACAGCAACACTATCATAGTTGAAGGCACAACAAAAGCATTAGAAGAAAGGCAATAATTTACCAAACTGTGAACAAATTTTGCCGACTTTGAGTAAAAATGCTCGGGAAACCGAACACGAATCCGAATGTGGTACATTCGTGCCGAATTTGAGATTGGAGAACATTTTCAAACAAGTTCGTTCATCTCTAGTTATTACTTAATAAAATGACTCATGTCAGAATTTTAAAATGTTGACTGGCCAGGAATATAAAAACTGTCAACGGCGGATAAAGGTTAAGAAAAAATTATGATTGGTCCGTAAGGAGTTAAAATATGAGAAAAACAGAACAAATTAAAGTATATTTATATAGTAGGGAGCGCTGTGTTTATTTTATGGCCTATAAATGAAGAATGGCATATAACTGAATACCAGTATCATTTTGATATTGCTGTGCATTAGGTTATTTTTATGTTGCACTATTATGGTGCTTTTTCAGCCAGATTTTACCACGAGCACATAACATAAGACACTCAGATTCCAACTAGCCTTCAGGAAATGTGTTATTTTATACCTAACAAATTCTATACTTATCTTAGAACATTATTTATATAAGATAGCTCCATCAAAAATTAAATATGACACCATGAAGACAGAGAAATGCTTCTCACTGCAGTTACTTAGTAGAGTAATATAGATTTTCCCTTTAATAGCCACAGTATATCTGAATTAGTCTAATTAGAGAGAGATTTACTAACAGTACAGTCCATTGTGTGTGTCTATATGGAGTATCATTTTATTTAGTTGCTTGAAGATCATGCAGTTATGCATCCTGTACCGCACAAATCTCCTATCGTTTATAGACAGACATTTAACCTACCAATACAATTCCCAGTTTTTGATAAACCTTAAATACAAAATTTGCAATTTCATTTTATTTTATATTCTCAGTTGTAGATGAATTCCAACTTTTTTTTCTCAATCCATGATTTTGCTCACAATAAAAATATATTTTACATCCAAATAGCAGTTCCTTACATTAATGGGCATTAAGGTGAAATGAATTACTAATTTCTGTGACTAAAAATGTAAAAAAAATTTCATCTTATGAATTTTTTAGAGTTTGCTGCTGTCAAAGTTTTTATTTCAAATTTGTCACATTCTGACCAATCAAATTTCCCAGATGTACAGTATTTAAATTCCTGCCATCTATCAATTTAATAACTTTAATTTGCTTTCCAGAGAATCTGGAGGATCTGGAGGATCGACCCTCCTAAGCAGTCTTTATAGTCATGCAGGTCATAGAAAGTTGAATCAAATGATGCCTATATGTGTGATCCAGTGTTTTTTCTTAATATGTAAATTAGGTGTTAAGATCTATTGGGCAGACATAAATATCCCTAACTATCTGCCCTCTGAGATTATTTTAATTGAAGCGGGAGACCAGTATGAGACATAGATCAGGAGGGCAGACAGTCAGTCATTACATGTCTCATACTGGTAATGCCCCTTTTTCATTTAAAATAAGCTCTGGGGGCAGATTCTCAGAGGCATCTATGTCTAACCAACAGATCTTAACAGCTCATTTACATGTGAAGAAAAATGTAGATTTCTCAGCAATAAGATATTCAATCACATTTCAAGGCATCATTTTATTCAACTTTCTATGACCTACATTTCCATATAGATGGCTTAGGAGAGTTGATTCTACTGACAGTAGGTTGACTGTAGTAGTCACATGTGCTGTAGTGATATCACCAATGTAGCCTATAAGCAACTTTAAAGATGATGAACTGTGATGTTGGTTTCCTATCACTGACAACACCAAATGTGTTATGTGATGTATTGTAGTGTGAATGATATTTTGCGTCTTTTGTATTTATTGTGCAGTGTCAATTTTAATGTGTTGTGATATGTACTGTATATATAATGTAGGATGTGATAATGTAAGGTTTTATAGTGTATAGTAATGCATAGGATAGGATATAATAGTGTAGGACATAGTGTATAGTATAGGTACACTAGGGATAAATAGTTAACTGTAGCTTAGGTAGTGACATTAGGGTAATATAGAGTTAATGTTTGGAGACTAGTCCACAGGGGTTTGGGTTATTGTTAAGGAAAATAACTGATTTCCTATAGTTAGTGAGATAGAGTTTAGAGTGCACTGTGAGCAAAGCTGAAAAAAGATGTCTCACAGCTAGAAGAGACTAAGGCAAGTAACTGATGAGAAAGAGTGTCTTTTAAAGAGGTGTCCATGGATAGGATGTGAGTCACAAACCTCAGAGCTTGTAATGAAGAAGGTAACTACTGATGAGCAAATTTGTTTGGAAAACGATCACCAAATATAAATAAGGCACGAATATGGCACATTTGGATTCGTGATCGGAAACACAAGCAAAATTTTATAAAATTGGAAAAAATCGGTAAGCCTACTTTCACACTTGCTTTGTTTTGCAGCGCGTTTTTCCCGCAAAAAAATGCATGGAAAAAACGCATACAAACGATGCGTTTTTTTCAAGCATTTTTATGAGCATGCATAAAAAAACGCAGTGTTTTTATGCGTTTGCATGCGTTTTTAGTGCGTTTTTTTCCAACATTAGTTGGCCCCTCACACTAACCCAAACCATGACTTTATTAACCCTAACCCTAACCCTTAACCAAACCATACCCTAACCCTTAACCAAACCATACCCTAACCCTAACCCTTAACCAAACCATACCCTAACCCTAACCCTGACCCTAACCCTAACCCTTAACCAAACCATACTAACCCTAACCCTAACCCTTAACCAAACCCTACTAACCCTAACCCAAACCCTAACCCTAAACCCTAACTAGCCCTAAACCCTAACCCTTAACCAAACCATACTAAGCCTAACCCAAACCCTAACCCTAACCCCCCTTAACTAACCCTAACTCTAACCCAAACCCCTAATTTCCATTGTCTAACCAATGGTCAGCAAAAAAACGCATGCGCAAAAAAACGCATACATGAGCATGCCAATGCGCACATATGCGCACCCATAGACTTATAATGGGTGTCTTGCTGTAAAAAAAACGCATTGCGCATGCATGCTTTTTTTGAGGCAAGTCGGACGCCCAAAAAATGCAACAGGATGCATTTTGTGCGCCTGAGCGCACACCACAAAAAAAACATGCACGTAAAAACGCATACAAACGCATGTGTATGCGCACATAAGCGCATCCCATGCAAAATATAGGAAAAAAGCACATGCGTTTTTTAGTGCTAAAATGCAGCGCAAAAAAACGCAAGTGTGAAGCCAGCCTAACATTCTGTAAAAAGTGCGGGAAAATGCTTGCGTTGCCACAAAAGTATTTTCAGCACTTTAGTAACAATAATGGTGGTGTATAGAGTTGAGCGAAACGGGTCGAAAAATTTCAAAAGTCGCCGACTTTTGGCAAAGTCGGGTTTCATGAAACGAAACCCGACCCTAGGATGAGGTCGGCCACGAGGTCGGCGACTTACGCGCCAAAGTCACGTTTCAAAAGTTTGTTTTGCGCTCTTTTTCAGCCAATCAGGATCCACGGACACTGTGGGCAACGTGATGACATAGGAAGGGGTCACCACCATCTTTCAGAAGGGCATGCAAGTGATTGGCTTGCTTTGGTGGGCGTCACAGGGGGTATAAAAGGGCGTGCACGCCGACCGCCATCTTACTTCTGCCGATCTCAGTATAGAGAGAGGTTGCTGCTGATTCTGTAGGGAGAGCGTTAGGCAGGGAAGAAGACAAAAAAACTGCTTCTGCTGCTAGCGATTTGGCCTGTACAACACACCAGTCACTGTGTGTGCAGTGCAAGGGGAGGCTATATAGTGGTGTATCAGTGGTGTTGGTTGTTGCGCTGCCTTCTAAGGCTTCCTGACATTCCTGCATTGCTGTTTACCCACTGCTCCGCAAACTGCTTTTTTAAAAGCAATCCCAATTTTTTTTTTTTTGTCCTGCTGAGAAGAAAAAAAAACTGCTTCTGCTGCTAGCAATTTGGCCTGCACAACACACCAGTCACTGTGTGTGCAGTGCAAGGGGAGGCTATATTGTGGTGTATCAGTGGTGTTGGTTGTTGGGCTGCCTTTTAAGGCTTCCTGACAGGCTGGCATTGCTGTTTACCCACTGCTCTGCAAACTGCTTTTTTAAAAGCAATCCAATCTCCCTTATCCTCTAGTCACTTTTGTCACAGCTGTGCCATCGAGCCTGTGACATAGCGCTCAGATATCAGTGGGCCTCACACAATCCAAAAGTGTCCAGTGTCCACAAGTGTCTGCAGAAATTCAAAATCTCCCTTATCCTCTCGTCACTTTTGTCACAGCTGTGCCATCGAGCCTGTGACATAGTGCTCAGATATCAGTGGCCCCCACACAATCCAAAAGTGTCCAGTGTCCACAAGTGTCTGCAGAAATTCAAAATCTCCCTTATCCTCTAGTCACTTTGGTCACAGCTGTGGCATCGAGCCTGTCACATAGCGCTCAGATATTCATTGGGCCTCACACAATCCAAAAGTGTCCAGTGTCCACAAGTGTGTGCAGAAATTCAAAATCTCCCTTATCCTCTAGTCACTTTGGTCACAGCTGTGCCATCGAGCCTGTCACATAGCGCTCAGATATTCATTGGGCCTCACACAATCCAAAAGTGTCCAGTGTCCACAAGTGTGTGCAGAAATTCAAAATCTCCCTTATCCTCTAGTCACTTTGGTCACAGCTGTGCCATCGAGCCTGTCACATAGCGCTCAGATATTCATTGGGCCTCACACAATCCAAAAGTGTCCAGTGTCCAAAAGTGTGTGCAGAAATTCAAAATCTCCCTTATCCTCTAGTCACTTTGGTCACAGCTGTGCCATCGAGCCTGTCACATAGCGCTCAGATATTCATTGGGTCTCACACAATCCAAAAGTGTCCAGTGTCCACAAGTGTGTGCAGAAATTCAAAATCTCCCTTTTCCTCTAGTCACTTTTGTCACAGCTGTGCCATCGAGCCTGTCACATAGCGCTCAGATATTCATTGGGCCTCACACAATCCAAAAGTGTCCAGTGTCCACAAGTGTGTGCAGAAATTCAAAATCTCCCTTATCCTCTAATCACTTTGGTCACAGCTGTGCCATCGAGCCTGTCACATAGCGCTCAGATATTCATTGGGCCTCACACAATCCAAAAGTGTCCAGTGTCCAAAAGTGTGTGCAGAAATTCAAAATCTCCCTTATCCTCTAGTCACTTTGGTCACAGCTGTGCCATCGAGCCTGTCACATAGCGCTCAGATATTCATTGGGTCTCACACAATCCAAAAGTGTCCAGTGTCCACAAGTGTGTGCAGAAATTCAAAATCTCCCTTATCCTCTCGTCACTTTTGTCACAGCTGTGCCATCGAGCCTGTGACATAGCGCTCAGATATCAGTGGCTCTCACACAATCCAAAAGTGTCCAGTGTCCACAAGTGTCTGCAGAAATTCAAAATCTCCCTTATCCTCTCGTCACTTTTGTCACAGCTGTGCCATCGAGCCTGTGACATAGCGCTCAGATATCAGTGGGTCTCACACAATCCAAAAGTGTCCAGTGTCCACAAGTGTCTGCAGAAATTCAAAATCTCCCCTGTCCTATAGACACCTTGTACCTTGTTTTACATTACTATATAGTTTGTTGGATTTTGTCTGCATTTCTACCAAAAATGAGGAAGGCTGGTGGAAGAGGCCGTGGAATTGGGCGGGGGTTGGCAGCTAGTAATGATGGTGTTGGTGGTGGATCTGATGGTAGTGGCAAGAGCAAAATAGGACCGAATGCAGGAGGTGTTGAGCCTGCGTCATCGTCTGGCTACATAAAGCCTCGAACGCTTAGTTTTCTAGGAGTTGGCAAACCGCTTTTAAAGCCAGAGCATCAGGAAAAAGTTTTGTCTTACATTGCTGACTCAGCCTCCAGCTCTATCGCCTCCTCTTCTTCAGTTGTAAAAAGTAAAAGCACTGAGTCATCATTGGAGAGTCATGTTCATGAACCACACCTTTCCTTGTGTCCTTCACCCCAACCAAGATTGAAGGATGACGCAGGCCATACTACTGATTACTCCATGGAGCTGTTTTCACATACCATGCCTGGATTATCAAGTCAAATGGTGAATTACCCATGCCAAGATGAATCTGACATGGAGTGCACTGATGCACAGCCGCTGATGGATGATTCTGCTGGTACATTCACTCAGAGCACTACATTGTCCTCGCAGTGTACAGAGCCAGATTCTGACCCTGATGAGACTCAGGTGCCCCTTCCCGCACACTATACCACCATACACGGTGACACAGAGGAAGGTGCACATGACATAGAAGAGGAGGTGATGGATGACCCAGTTGTTGACCCAGATTGGCATCCATTGGGGGAAGAGGGTGCTGCTTCCAATAGCTCAGATGAGGAGCATCCACAGCAGACATCGACATCGCAACAGCTGTTATCTGGCAGGCCCGGAGCACTCCAAAGACAGGTTCCAAACATCAAAAGAGTTGCTGGACAGCTTGTCCAGAGGGTCAAAAGATCACAGCGTGCTAGGCCGCAAAATGTCTGCCAAAGTAGGAAGAGTGCAGTGTGGCACTTTTTTGACCAAAATCCTCATGATCAGGCCAAGGTTATCTGTAAGAAGTGCGCAAAGACCTTTAGCCGAGGGAAAAATCTGAAAAATTTGAATACCAGTTGCATGCTTAGACATTTAACCAGCATGCACTTGCAAGCGTGGACACAACACCAAACCTCAAGTGCCACATGTGCAACTGATCACAACGAAGGTAGTCAGCAACGCTACATTGTTTCCCCCACTGTAAGCCCACCGGTTAGCACAGCAGCAAATTTTGAGGTGTCGTTGCAAGGCCACAGCAGTCAGGGAATCCCACTGTTATATCAACGAAAGACTGATTCTAGGCCATCAGAAAGAACACCAACTCCATCACCATCATCAACCCTCTCTCAGTCCACCCTGTCCACCGCTACTTCCACCATATGCAGCTCTCAAGTCCAGCTCACCCTCCCAGACACTATGAGTAGGTCAAGAAAGTACTCAGTCTCTCATCCGCGTACACTGGGTTTCAACGCCCACATTGCCAAACTAATCTCGTTTGAGATGATGCCCTTTCGGTTGGTGGAAAGCACAGCTTTCCGCGAACTCATGGCCTATGCAGTACCACGCTATGACCTACCCAGTCGCCACTTCTTCTCTCGCAAAGCCATCCCAGCCCTCCACCATCATGTGAAAGACCGCATTGTCCATGCACTCAAGCAGTCAGTGAGCGGAAAGGTGCACCTCACAACTGATGCATGGTCCAGTCGGCATGGCCAGGGCCGTTACGTGTCCATCACTGCGCACTGGGTTAATGTGGTGGATGCAGGGTCCACAGGGGACAGCGGTGGTGGGACAGTGCTGCCTAGCCCACGGTATAGGAAACAGTTGGCTGTAGGCGTTCGACCCTCCTCCTCCTCCTCCAGAAGCGAAAGCTCTTCCACAGAGCACAGTCGTACGAGCACTCCATCTGCAGCTGCCACTGTTGCACACGATGTGTCCCCCTATCGAGCAGCTAGTGGAAAGCGTCAGCAGGCTGTGTTGCAGATGATGTGTTTAGGCAACAGACACACCGCCGAGGTGCTGGCCGAGTACTTGAAGCAACAAACTGAGTCATGGCTGGGCAGTGTACATCTTGAGGCAGGCAAGGTAGTTAGTGATAACGGCCGTAATTTTGTGGCAGCCATAGCCCTTTCAAAACTCAGCCATATACCTTGCTTGGCTCACACCTTGAACCTGGTGGTGCAGTGCTTCCTCAAAAATTATCCAGAGTTAACAGCCCTGCTCCAGAAGGTGCGAAGACTGTGCGCGCACATCCGCCGGTCGCCTGTACACTCCGTTCGTATGCAGAAGCTGCAGCGATTGCTCCACCTTCCCAACCACCGCCTCATTATCGACATTGCAACAAGGTGGAACTCCACCCTGCACATGGTGAAGCGGCTGTGCGAGCAGAGGCAGGCCATAATGCATTTGTGGGAGGATACACGGCCAGGCACTTTGAGAGCAGACATGGAGTTGACAGGTGTGCAGTGGTCGAAGCTGAAAGACCTCTGTAAAGTCCTTCAGTGTTTTGAGGAATGCACACGGCTGGTAAGCGCAGACGACGCCATCCTAAGCATGAGCATCCCACTTATGCGTCTGCTCATGCAAACTTTGATGCACCTTAAGGAGCAGGCGTCTGCAGCCAATGTTGATGAGGAGGAAGAGGAGGAGGGAATCCTTGATGACATTCAGCCATTGTCTGCTCAGGGACCTCTCCTGGACGAGGTGGAGGAAGAAGAGGAGGAGGAGGAGGATGATGGGGATGATTACTTAGGGGAGGAGGATGCATCTCGTGGGGCAAGTGAAAATGTTGGCGTGGCAAGGTCTGGTACAGGGTTTGTGCATGACTGGAGGGATGTGGATTTGCCAGAAAGTGCTCCTCCAACCAGCACTCGCAGTGCATCATTGACACCGGGAACATTGGCCCACATGTCAGATTATGCCTTGCAAATCCTAAAAAGGGACCCACGCATTGCCAAAATGATGAACGATGACGACTACTGGTTGGCCAGCATCCTGGATCCACGCTATAAAGGCAAATTACAAAACATCATGCCACAGGAGAACCTTGACCTAATATTGGCTAATAAACAAGCAACTCTGGTAAATCGGTTGCTTGAGGCATTCCCAGCACACAGCAGTGGTGATGGTTCTCACACGAGCCGTACGGGCCGGGGGCAGCTTGGCAGAGGTGTTCGTGGTGCACACAGCAGAAGTGGCGTTGGAGACAGGGTTTTCATGACAATGTTGTGGACTGATTTTTCAAGTACCGCTCACACAACTGGTAATAATGCATCGATGGAAAGTGACAGGAGACAGCAGTTGTCAACTATGGTTACAAACTACTTTTCCTCCCATATCGATGTTCTCCCACACAGGTCATTCCCCTTTGATTATTGGGCCGCTAAACTGGACACCTGGCCTGAATTGGCCCAATATGCCTTACAGGAGCTCGCTTGCCCAGCTGCAAGTGTGCTATCGGACAGAGTCTTCAGTGCAGCTGGATCAATCCTGACAGAAAAAAGGACCCGTCTGTCAACCCAAAATGTGGATGATCTAACCTTCCTTAAAATGAACCACGCATGGGTTTCCAAGGATTTTGTCCCACCTTCCCCTGATGACACATAGGGTGACAGAAAAATGGCTTGCTTTGGTCCACCTCTTCCTGGGACTTGACCTATTTCACCTTTTGCATCAGCTGAATGTCCAACATCAACATATGCCACTTTCTAAAACTCCCTAACTGTGCTGCCTCCCCCCCCCATGGCCGGGGTCACCACCTAGCGCACGACACCGTGCGAGTGCCGTTGCCCTGGACAGGTGGGTAGGCCGACTCTTAGGCGCGGGCACTGGTACAGGGTCCTTCATAGTGCAATCAAGTGTCTCTGACGGTGGTGGTGCACACCCGCCGTCAGACACACCGCTGTACTATGAAAGGCCCAGTGCCAGTACCGACGCCCACGAGTGGGCCCCCCTTGCTTGGGCAGGGCCCCAGCATTTGCAATCTTTACCTCTCCCTGCTCCACCGCTGTGTAGTCTGGGCCGTCAAATCCATACTGTGCCTGACACCGTCTGAGCCTGCCTCCTGATGTATAGACATATATTTTGAATGTGTACGCTATCCATACATGTTATCTGGGGATACGGTACCCTTTCTAACCTTTGTGCAATCACGTGCAATCCATACTGGGCCTAACACCGTCTGAGCCTGCCTCCTGATGTATAGACATATATTTTGAATGTGTACGCTATCCATACATGTTATCCGGGGAAACGGTACCCTTTCTAACCTTTGTGCAATCACGTGCAATCCATACTGGGCCTAACACCGTCTGAGCCTGCCTCCTGATGTATAGACATATATTTTGAATGTGTACGCTATCCATACATGTTATCTGGGGATACGGTACCCTTTCTAACCTTTGTGCAATCACGTGCAATCCATACTGGGCCTAACACCGTCTGAGCCTGCCTCCTGATGTATAGACATATATTTTGAATGTGTACGCTATCCATACATGTTTTCTGGGGATACGGTACCCTTTCTAACCTTTGTGCAATCACGTGCAATCCATACTGGGCCTAACACCGTCTGAGCCTGCCTCCTGATGTATAGACATATATTTTGAATGTGTACGCTATCCATACATGTTATCTGGGGATACGGTACCCTTTCTAACCTTTGTGCAATCACGTGCAATCCATACTGGGCCTAACACCGTCTGAGCCTGCCTCCTGATGTATAGACATATATTTTGAATGTGTACGCTATCCATACATGTTATCCGGGGAAACGGTACCCTTTCTAACCTTTGTGCAATCACGTGCAATCCATACTGGGCCTAACACCGTCTGAGCCTGCCTCCTGATGTATAGACATATATTTTGAATGTGTACGCTATCCATACATGTTATCTGGGGATACGGTACCCTTTCTAACCTTTGTGCAATCACGTGCAATCCATACTGGGCCTAACACCGTCTGAGCCTGCCTCCTGATGTATAGACATATATTTTGAATGTGTACGCTATCCATACATGTTATCCGGGGAAACGGTACCCTTTCTAACCTTTGTGCAATCACGTGCAATCCATACTGGGCCTAACACCGTCTGAGCCTGCCTCCTGATGTATAGACATATATTTTGAATGTGTACGCTATCCATACATGTTATCTGGGGATACGGTACCCTTTCTAACCTTTGTGCAATCACGTGCAATCCATACTGGGCCTAACACCGTCTGAGCCTGCCTCCTGATGTATAGACATATATTTTGAATGTGTACGCTATCCATACATGTTATCCGGGGATACGGTACCCTTTCTAACCTTTGTGCAATCACGTGCAATCCATACTGGGCCTAACACCGTCTGAGCCTGCCTCCTGATGTATAGACATATATTTTGAATGTGTACGCTATCCATACATGTTATCCGGGGAAACGGTACCCTTTCTAACCTTTGTGCAATCACGTGCAATCCATACTGGGCCTAACACCATCTGAGCCTGCCTCCTGATGTATAGACATATATATTGAATGTGTACGCTATCCATACATGTTATCTGGGGATACGGTACCCTTTCTCACCTTTGTGCAATCACATGTAATCCATACTGGGCGTGAGAACGGCTGGCGAGCTGTTAAGCAAGCTACAGCACCTGTGGTTTGCACACGTAAGTTTTTCATTTTTTCAGGAATGACGGTTAGGCCTAATTCCGGAACTGCGGTTGACCTGCACTTACTGGGAAATCATTGTTCGCGGGTAATAATTGTAATCAGTGATCCCCATCACTAATGTTGTTCAGCGGGTTATCTGCACCTGTAAGCGACAAACGCTGGCCTTTTCAGTGTAGCGCACATGCAGCCACGGACATGTAAGGGCATGACACACCAGTTATTGGCCAATCTCATGTGCCAGAGCCTCACGTGTCCCTCTAGTAAGCCGGACTCGGACCGCGGGGCATGATGGAGTCTCGTTCGTTAACGGAATTAAGCTTGCAATGTGTGCATCTGTTCTGTAGCTGGCATGGTTGAGGTTTCCCAGGTGGAGTCGAATTTAACCATAGGCTCCACTCCTGGTGGTGCCCTTCTGGACATTCCTTTAAGGTTCAGCTTTGCAACCATACTGCCCACGTAAAACAAACACTTTGCCTTCATGAACGCTGTTTGGAGGGTCATGACTCGTGGGAATAACGCCGCCCAATCAGTTAACCTGCTAGAGAGATCGTTCGTTGCTCCCAAGCATGACATCACACTCCCTAGGAAGAAGGTAATGCCACTGTGGCGACCGTACTCCTGGGGGTGACACAAAGTGCACTGATGCCCAGCCACTGCTCGATGAATCTGCTGGTACATTGACCCAGACCACTACATTCCCCTCGCACGCTACACGACCTGAATCTGACCCTGATGAAACTCAGGTTACCCTTCCCATATACAGTTCCATCTTACACGGTGACAAAGAGGAAGCTGCAGTTGAAAGTGCTGGTTCGGCCCACCCGCCATCAGACACACCACCGTACTATCAGGGGCCCTGTGCCAGTGCCGTCGCCAACGAGTGGGCCCCCCCTGCTTGCTCAGGATCACAGCACTTGCAAAGTTGAAATACTGTGCAGTGAGATGGAAGATGGGGACGACGAGGAATCCAGACAAGTACAGGGATTCCCTAGCGAGGAGACTTATTTGATTGTTTTCAATGTTGGGACAGCAATTTTTGGGGAGCACTATACTCTGGAGAATGATAGATGGGGCCCACCATACACTGGAACATTCCAAAGGTGGACATCAGACACTGGAGCAGCATTTACAGGGCCCATTATACACTAGAGCATTAGAAATGGGGCCCATTATGTTTGGAGCATTATTTGGGCCCATAAGACAGTGGAGCTTCATCTATGAGGACCAACATATACTGTAGCATTATGTGGAGCTCATCATATACTGTTTCAAACATTATATGGGACCAATGATTCTGTATGGAGAAATAGATGGGCCTCGTCATGAGATGTAAAAAGTGAGGTATTTTTCATTGTACTATACCGCTATTTCTCTGCCGTATCGGAGCATGATGAGTTGTGGTATGTGTTAAAGGGGCGATCTTTCGCCCAGGGCACATGAAAACCTGCAGCCAGCCCTCCCCCCCCACAACTTTAGCCAAATAACCCACATTTTTCAGTGCGTAACTTGTATTATGAAGTTAATTAAGGTTGACAAGCTTAAGTAAGAAGAATTGATGCTTTTGGCATTCAAATGGGCACTGTAGGTGTGTTTCCTGTCCTCCTCTCACTGCCGACTTTTATTCCCCATTGACTTACATTGGGTTTCGTGTTTCGGGACGACCCCGACTTTTCCCTATAATCGGACGATCTTGCTCGACCCGACTTTTGGAAAAGTCGGGTTTCACGAAACGAAACGCGACCCTAAAAAAACAAAAGTCGCTCAACTCTAGTGGTGTATCATGAATGTTTGGCTCATGTTTGATGAGGGGAGGGGGTTTGCGGAGCTCAGAGGCACGACATTCTTGTAAACAGTCATTTTTTTTCATAACTTAACGTGTGGACATTGCGGCTAGCCAATCAGGGCACAGGAAACACCCACAATGTCCTGACACAATGGCTTGTGTCATTGGCTGAAGAAATCACATGTCCCTCCCCATATAAATAATGGACATCTTGTTTTAGCATAATTTTAACACTGTAACAGCACAGAGAGGCTCCTACTGGTGCTAGCACTGTTAGCAGCAAGATTTTAGCTAGTTAGCTAGGCATTTGTATATCAGTCAGATAGTGTAGCTAACTAGTGTCCAGTGTGGCTGTTAAATTTACCTTCCAGCATTTTTTTTTCCATTACTGAGGTCCACAGACAAAGCCAGCAGGGCACATGTCCTACAATTGTATTTTGCGCTGCTTCTATTGTGCTCTATGCACGAGTATAGCATTCTCAATAATATTTTTTTCAGTAGCTAAATGGGAAAAAGCCTGCTGTATCTCAGATTTTAGTAAGTTTGCTAGGCGGTTGTATATCAGTCAGATAGTATAGCTAGCTAGTGTCCAGTGTGGCTGTTAAATTTGCCTTCTAGCACTTTTTTTTGGCCATTACTGAGGTCTAAAGACAAAACCAACAGGGCACATGTCCTACAAGTGTGTTGTGCACTGATTCTATTGTCCTCCATGCACAAGTATAACATTCAAAATAATATTTTTCACTAGCTAAATGTGAAACAGCCTGATGTATCCCACCTTGACATTTTGTGCTGTGGTGATATGAAACTGTCTTCAGACCTAAGGCGCATTAAAAAAAAATTATAATTTTTCAGTTGCAAAAAGTTAGACAACCCATCATATCACACTTGATCATTTTTTAAGCTGCAAAGGCCTGATCTAGAGGCCACAAAAACTCCTCTATTCCTAGTGGCAAACAGTAGGAGACCTGACTTCCAAATAGTTTATAGCATCTAGTGTGTTATAGAGGTCTGATCCAGAGGCCACCAAAAAATCCTTCTGTTCCTAGTGTCATACAGTAAGAGACATCTGACTTTCAAATTGTTTGTAGCATATCTTCTTTGTCATACAGGCCTCATCCACACTCAAACAATTCTTTCTTCTGTGACTAACACAATACAGCATGCCATATTTCACCTTGGAATTTACTGTCGCTGAAATTCAGCTGTTTGCAGAGGTGGTGCAGAGTTTACAATCTAATTTTGTTGCTAATAGTGTGCTCCTACCACACTATCTGAGCAACATGACTGGGAAAAAATGAGGCCATGGTGGAAGGGTAATTAGACTTGGTGTTCAAGTTGTAAGTGGGGTAGGTAGTAATGTTTGTGAAAGCACTAGTGAACCAACTTCACGACCTAAGCAAAGACAACTGACTTCTTTTACTGGACGGGCTACTCCACTACCTTTCTTTGGCAGACACACAGGGGTACACCTTGTAAATGAGGCGCAGAAAGAGTATATGATCGAGTGGAAGGCAAGTGAAGCTTCAAGTGGCCTCTCCTCTTCCTCCACCTCAACATCACACCCAACAAAGTCCACAGAGGTGGCACCCAAATTCCCCTTGCTTTCCCCTACATCCCAACTCTACAACCGTATAACTGACTGTACAGAGCCACAGATGGGTGAGTCTGAAGAGCTGTTCACACATTCTATGCCATGGTCATCAGAAGTGATCTCAAAAGATTCACAGAGTCAAGAGAAGGAAATCTGTACAGTTGTCCAAAATTTTTTTTAGGTTTGATCTGGGGCAGGACGAAGTAAGGTCAGAACAGCATCCTGACCCTCGGCATCAGACATTAAACCCTGGGGGGAGGTGATCCTGATAAGACTCAGATATCTGAGGTTCTCGCAGACTGTACTGTGCTGACAGGGCAGGAAGAGGAGGAGGGTAACTCCAAGGGTGAGTGTGATGTACTGTGTACGATTCATATAGCGTCTTGAGCTTGGGTGCGAGGAAAACACAGGAGACACAGGTGTGATTAGGAAAGACTTGTATTACTTCATACAGGTAAACAAAAGGGTTCACACAGTTTGCAGATACAAAGGCAGGCGACACAGCAGACAAGAGTAAACTTTAAGCACAGCAGAACTTCCACAACAGGTTCATGGTCTCTCTCTCTCTCTGTTAGTTCCCTTGCAACCGTGGATTTAGCAGGCAGCAGGTTTCCAGTGTCCACAAGTGTTCCAAAGTTAATCAGCGGAGATGGCTGGAGAACTAAATCCAAGACTTCCAGGAGCCAGGTCACAGGCTAACTGCAGACTTGATTCTGAAGCACTGATTGCTCAGCTGAGTTTGCTTAAGAGGCAAGAGGGAGAGAATCAGGGTGGGAACATGAAATCTGGAAACTCCATACTAACTGAGGGCAAGATAGCTGCAGCAGGACAGAAAGCAAAATGGCAAACGGAAAAAACTGAGTTTCAAAAAACTTGTCAAAAGAGACTGAGAACCTTACAGCCAGGGGCTGGCTGGCAAATTTTAGCCTGGGGGGCAAGCACAATGCAGTGGCCCACTGTGATGCGGACCATCTTAAGGCTTGGGTCTCTTGTAGTAACACTTGAGTATAGGTCATGTGCGACAGAGGTACACCCAACAACCCATTTCTTAAAAATGGTTGAGGAACAGTAAATGCTTATCAATAGAAAAAAGGCTCTGTTAGTGTTTAATGTTAGTGTGTGCTCCTGCGCAGATGTACTTATCTGCCCTGTTGAGGGCAAAGTACTGCAGTGCGCAGGCGCCGGTAAAAGTCAGAGAGGCCCAGCGCCTGCGAACTGCAGTACTTTGCTCTGCCCTCAACAGGGCAGATTAGTACACCTGCGTAGGAGTGTGATTCCCAGGACCATGAAGCAAACAGGATGGTGGCGATCCTAAGATGATGGGAGGACCCGAACTTGCAACACCCATAGGACCAGACCGACCCCCAGATGAGACTGGTTGGATCAGGGGCTTATCTACAGCATTATAGAATGCTGTAGATAAGCCCTGAAAGGCTGTGGCTGCATCTTATATTGGCCATATGCTATTATGAACTCTGGAGCATGGGAAAATGCCAGTTCATTTTCCCACACTCCAGAGTTCAGCACGGGTCAGGCTGTGAGGGAGCACAGCAACATTGACGTAAGCACTAGTCACGGAAGCAGCATTGGCAGCATTTCCCCATTCACCAGTAGCTTACAGCTGGGGCGGTAGCATCTCAGCACCGTCCTGGTTGAAAATAGAATTTACCCTAGATATGGATTACTGCATGGGACACAACGATGGACAGAGCTATATGATTATTAATAGATAGGCATCTTATTGAAACCTCTCCGTTACGGCTTGATGTCACCTTACAATACAAAGGTGATATCAACCCCACAACTACTACCCCACTTACCACTGCTACAGGGCAAGTGAGAAGAGCGAGGCTATGTGCCGAAATTGGCACATCTTAGAGATGCGCCATTTCTGGGGAGGCTGAGAGCTGTTGTATGTAGCCGGGGAGGGGTCAATATCCATGGCCCCTTCCTAGGCTATGAATATCAGCCCGCAGCTGTCTGCATAGCCTTTTCTGGCTATTAATTATAGGGGGACCCAACATCATTTTTTGGGGGGCTCCCATATTTTAATAGCCAGTAAATGCTAAATATACAGCTGTGAGCGGATATTAACAGCCTGGGAAGATCCAATGGTATTACCCCCCCTTCCTAGGCTATAAACACCTGCCCCCAGTCGCTGGCTTACCCTGTTCTGGTTTGGAAAATTGAGAGGAAGCCCATGCCATTTTTTCCCCAAAATAATGTTTTATTAATGAAGTACATTTACAGTAAGTTGCACACACTGTGCTAATTGTATTTGTCACACACATCTATATATCTACTTATTCTGTATGTATTTACTGCATTCTATCATTTTCTTCTAAATATATACTATATATATATATATATATATATATAAATATTTTTTGAAGAATATTTTGATTTAACACAATGTGTAAATGACAGAATTGATGCATGTAAAAGCTCATGTTAAAATTGCATTGCAGTCTGATAGCAATCACACTGCATTGGGCTGTAAAGCGGATGTAAGGTGTAAAAAATCGGATTGTACTTGCATAAACGCATGACACTCGCATTACAGTCGTCCAAATTTCCTGTATTAAAATCGGACCTATTTCAAATTTGCTAGTGTATCTCCGGCCTAAGCCTATGTGCCCACGTTGCGTTTTTTAGCGTTTTTGCGGCAGCGGAAGCGCTTTAAAAAATGTTTAAAAAACGCATCCCCATGCAATTGTATGAGATTCCGCAGTTGCTGTGTCAATGGTTTGGATTTTCCCGCTGCGGAATCTCATAGCGGGAAAATCTGCAGCATGTCCATTATTTCTGCGGAACTGCAGCGATTCCGCCACCATAGGATTGCATTGAAATGCTCACTTTACACATGTGGCTATGCCCACCATGCGTAAAGTGAACATTTCATGTGCGGATGGTAGTCTGCGTCTGGAGGAGAGGAGACTCTCCTCCATGCCCTGTGTACCATAATCCTGTAAAAAAAAATATAATTCAAATAAAAAATAGGAATATACTCTCCTTCTGACGGCCCCCGGAGTCCTCAGCGGCGCTGCTGGCAAGTTCCGTTCCCAGGCGTGCTTTGCGAGAATAGCCTGAGATGACGGCACGGTCACGCGACCTTGATGTCACAAAGTTTATCCACGCAATGCATCCCTGAGGACAGAACTTGCCAGCAGCGCCGCTGAGGACTCCGGGGGTCGTCAGAAGGTGATAACCATATTTTTTATTTTTTTATTATTTTTAACATTCTATCTTTTACTAATGATCCTGCATAGGCAGCATCAATAGTAAAAAGTTGGTCACACTTGTCAAGAGCTATGCCTGACAAGTGTTAGCAACCTGTCAATCACTTTTCCAAGCGATACTTCAAATCGCTTGGAAAGCGCAAGCATTCTGCAAGCTAAAAACGCGTGGAGTTGCTGAAATGCTGCGGACATCTCCGCTGCATTTCTGCAACGTGGGCACATAGCCTAATAGTGATCTGACACCATGAGGCACCTGCTCGGAGAGCTCTGATGCTGGGACTGGGATGAAATTAATTTTATTCCATCTGGCAGTCTCACTCTTTCAGTCATGTTGGTAGTGCTGGTGTGAATTCAGTCATCACTGTCAGTCAGTGAACAAGTGACTGAAAGAGCGAGACTGTCGGATGGAATAAAGTAAATTTCCTCCCAGCATCAGAGCTCTCAGAGCACCCCGTATACAGAGGGTGCAGTATACAGTACACAGGTACTATATACAGGGTGCAGTATACACAGGTACTATATACAGGGTGCAGTATACACTGTGTATACTATACCCTGTATATACTAGGGGGATGTGGTTAACCACATAAAACGACCATAGATCCATAAGTAGAAAAATACAAAAAACTTTATTCAAATTGACAGCAGGTACAAGACAATGACGGACAGAAACAGATGCAGAGGCGGACACATCGCGCACCGTGGAGAAACACGTGGAAACTAACCCCCAACCATGTATCCGAAAGAATAGCCCAGTGAACACACATGGCCAGATCAAAAATGTATAATATCAAAATATACATGCAGATATATACTCAGTATGGTATACTAAAAACAAGGACAGCTGTGGCCAAAATTTTTTTTTTTATCCTGCATGTTTTTAATTATAATGTCAACCAATGAGTTGCCCTATGTGGCTCAGAAGCTAATATGGGCCCGGAAGTACAATGGTTAAAAAGCCTGATGATCTCATATTTACAAGTGAGTAGCGCCATGGGGGCGATAGGGACCAGCGCGTCTGCCCCTGTATATACTGTACTGCAACCTGTATATACTACTTGTGTATACTGAACTCTGTATATACTGCACCTGTTTATAGTGCCTGTGTTTTATACACAGGTACTATGTACAGGGTGCAGAATATATTGGGTGCTGTATACACAGGTACTATATACAGGGTGCAGTATACACTGTATATAATGTACCCTATATATACACTGCCCCGTGTATATAGAGCCTGTATATTATACATAACAGGTACTATATACAGGGTGCAGTATACACAGTTTACACTGCACCCTGTATATAGTACCTGCTATGTTATAATACACAGGTACTATATACAGTGTGCAGTATATATTGGGTGCTGGATACATAGGTACTGTATACAGGGTGCAGTATACACAGGGGGATGCACTATAAACACAATTCTCATGATATATTGATCTATTGTCAATAGATCAAGATATCATGAGAGAATATGATGAATTCATGTCACATGAGCACTGCTTCAGAGTCAGATGGCCACTAACAGCACTACAGCAGTATGTGCAACAGCCAGGATAGGATATGGACACATTTACCTCAGGCAATGGGCAGCAGGGAGTGGGACTCAGACTGGCCTCCATGTTCTCTCTCTCAAGTATGGTATGTGGCACAGTGACACTCTAATGCCAGCCAGCCAGTCATTTGCGTGCCAAGCTTCAGCTCCAGTGGATTCAAAACAGGGTTTGAGAGGTGTGCTTACATAGCACACATGACACGCCCCTCTGAATCCTGGCTGGCTCATCCAATCCCAGCATGCAGCTGGGTGCCATAGCAACGCAGTCTCAGCCTGCTGTGAGTCTCCTAACACAGGCTGCGGCCAGGTGATATCATCTCATAGTACACGCTGCGGGGCAGGCAGCGGCCCTGTCTGATGCTAATTAAGCGGCCCGGGGGGCAAATGCCTCCCTGCCACCTGGCCCAGCCCACCCATGCTTACAGCGAGGAATGTGATAACACAGAGGATGATAATGATGAGGTGTCAGATCCCAGTTGGCATGAACATAAAGGCTGTGAGGCAGTGACCGGTGTCACATGAGGTATATTGAGGGCATGGAAGTGCATTGCAGTCACAGGTGTAGCTGTGATTTCAATGCAGAGTCTAGGTCTTGGACAAGCTATTTGTCCAGGGCAGATTTAAGAAAACTTGCTGGGGTTTTATTTTTTTAAATGGACTACAGGTTGGTAGTGGGGCAGTCCATTTCCTTCCTGGCAAGGTTTTCCATGTGGCGAAAGGCCACAGATTCCAGTTAAAAGCCCTGCAGTAAACAGTTTGTGTGTTAGTGTCTGTTTGGCTTTTTCAAGAGTGCAAAGCAGAAGGCTCTGCAGAGCTCCACTTCTGTGAGGCAACACAGGCAAGCGGAACCAAAACAGCCAAGGTAGCTGAAAGGTCTGGCACCCACAGCATTCACAGCGGTGCAGTAACCCACAGCAACAGTCTCGGATGTGACTGATGTGTTTATTGGCTGCAATCTGACAGACTATCTGGTTTTCCCAACTGCCATCTGGAGTATATCCTTTAGTTTTCTAATTTGTAAGTACGCTGAAGAATAAAGATATTTTTGTTTTGGAACTTTACTGTGGTCACTATCTGTCTATCACAATGCACCATCCCTGCTGCACTACAAGGCACACAGCTGAGTAGGTCATCTGAGGAGGAAGGCGAGGAGGTTATGTTGCGCCATATGTCACAGACACGTAGTGTTGCAGCCACGACGAGCAATGCATCCTCAGCCACAACTATGGCTGTGACCAGCAGCCTCTGCAGGTCTGCAGCTCTCAGGGGTAGCAAGGGATGAATAGCCTGGGCCTTTGATTGACAATGCAAAGGATGAGCCAACTCACATAATCTTCAATGTATGAATGTTCACATGCGCAATCAACATGCTTTACTGTGGGAATCCCACTGCGCAAAAATGCATACCTCAACAACCATCGCCGCCTCATCAATCGCATCTGCTGCTTCTTCCCCTCATCTGTTACCGTGCCAACTATTGAGATGCAGGTGATAGCGGGAATGTCACCGAGGTCACTGCAGCTCAGCCCAGCTGGGAAGGCAGCCTCAGTGACATCACCGCTTGTCACTGATGCTGCGCTCACAGCAGTTCAGTCACCAGTGGTTCCCAGCATGGACGGTCACATCTTGGCACCATCCAGGTTGAAAACTGCTTTTCCCCAGACCTGAATTATGGCATGAGACAGAACGACAGACAGGTATGGTATATTGTTGTTTTATTAATTTTGGTTTATTACAGGAGAAAGAGGGCTTAGGAGGAATAGGCGAGGTTGTAAGTATGGTTTAATTGAGATTATTAAAGGAGTCTGTGTCCTTTTTTCAATTAAAGGACTTTATTCTTGGTGTATGTGTTTTCATACTATGTGACAATGGGGTTAGTAATGAGGACATCTTATAGACGCCTCTTCATTACTACCGTCAGGGCTTGATGTCACCTGACAATACAAATGTGACATCAACCCCCCCAACTATCACCCCAGTTGCACTGCTACAAGGCAAGTGGGAAGAGCAGGGCAAAGCAACAAAATTGGCAGATCTAACAGATGTGCCTTTTCTGGGCAGATGCGGGCTGCTATTTTTAAGCTGGGGGGCAAATATCTATGGCCCCTTACCAGCCTGAGAATACAAGCCCCCACATGTCTGCTTAAGCAAGGTTGGTTGTCAAAAATGGGGGGCCCATGCCTTTTTTAAAATTATTTATTTACATAATTAAAAATTGTGGCGTGGGGAACCATCTATTCTTGATAACTAGCCTGGCTGAAGCTGGCAGCTGAGGGTTGCAGCCCCCACCTGTGAGTTTTTCTTGGCTGGTTATCAAAAATGGGGGGAACCCATGCCGGTTTGTTTTTAATTATTTATTTACAGCACATGAATAGTTGCATCCGCCGCTCCTGCTCTTGCTGTTATTAGAGGCATCGGGTTTCGGATGATAGGAGCAGTTGTCCCATCAGCTGATACCAGTGACCGGAGGTAAACTTTATACCTCCGATAACAGCTGAGTGCTCACACTGTCTTTTGACAGCATGGGAAATGCGGATCTCTGAACAATGGTGATGATTTCACCTCCGATCAGAAGCAGTATTTGCAGCGCTGTCATGCACATAACAGCTTGACAAACACTGGACGTTCGGGCAGCCGAACCTGAACTATAACATGGACTTCCTGGTGAAGTCCGTGTTTGGTGTCCATACCCAAAGAGTAGGTGTTCGGTACAGACGCCGAACTTTACTGTTCGGGTTCATCTATCTCTACTCAGAACGTGTCTTTATTGCTGCAGGTGGTGTCATGACAGATAAACACAGCCAGTTGTACCCTGAAAGTGTAGACCACTTAACTTTCATCAAGATGAACAACTCATGCATCTCCAAGGATTTCTGCACTCTAATCGCAGACTGTACAAACTAGGTGACATTGTATTTTTAAGTGTGATGCATTAATGTTACGTAACTGCACTCTGTGATATCTTTTGTGTGGCTTCTGTGCCTGTTGTGGTTACTGCTGCTGCTGCTGATGTTATCACAAATTTCTGGAAATGTGAACAGTCATGGTTGGTCTACATCTGTTGAGTTAGCTGTAGTGGAAGACGTGTTGGTCCAAATTATAATATTTCTATCCTTGTAACAGTAATTCCACTTCGGTAGTGTCAGGTCCCCATTTTTAAAATGTGAACACTTCTAGTTAGGTGTCCATCTGCTGTTATTGGTGTAGTGGAAGACCTGTCAGTCCTTATTAAACTATTTCTACTCTTGAGAAATTTATGCCCCTTCTGTGGTGTAAGGTCTTCATTTGTTTAAATGTGAACACTCCTGGTTGGGTGTTCATCTGCTGTATTGGGTGTAGTGTACGATCTGTCCTTCCCTATTATGCTATTTCTACTGTGGTGAAATTGATGCTACTTTGGTAGTATCTGCTAATAATTTTTGGAAGTGTGAATACTCCTGGTTGGGTCTTCTTTATGCGTGTTTCCTGTAGCAGTAGGCCTCTGAGACCGTCAGGTCCCAATTATCTTTATACTCAACTACCCATGTTACTATCCTTAAATTTTTATGACAGTAAAGTGGTAGTCTACAAAACTGATATTTGTGCCACCTGAGTGTGGCTAGCTTGACAGCAGGTTGCAACACCTCGTTGCATCTGGTATCAGTGCTCCCAGCAAAGGAGGCCTACACAGATCCCTCACCCACCTCGTCATTCTGTGACGTTCAGTTGAAACCTGTAAATGCTTTCCCAGACCCTGATACCTCATGCCTGGCTGATTGCTGCAGTGCCATGCTGCAGTTTGTACTGTGGGTGAATTGAGACAACTTTCCTGGTGTCTGTCCCTCATTTGATGTGTTTTTACAGCATTTGGGGCTGTTATAACGTGTCGTGCTTGTGTTTGTTTTTGCCTCCCATTGACATAAATGGTGATCGGTTATGTTCGGTGAATATTCCATGAATTAATCAGCGAATATTGCAAATTTAGCAAACGTAATCCAACCCAAACATTGAAATATCTGCTCATCTCTAAAGGTAACAGACCTAAGCAGTACTGAGTATGATGGATTAGTGGAAGTCCCGAGTGCAAGGGTTTCAGGAAACCAGTTGTAGAAGAAATAGGATGCGGAACCTGAAGAGCAAGTAAAGAGACCTGCTGATCAGGACTGTAACGTTAAAGCTGGGTAGTGGCAGAGTAGGAAGACACAGTGTGCCTCACCAGCCCTGGATAATATTATGGAGTAAGAATACTGAAAGTGGAAAATGCTTTGTACTGTTAAGGAAATGCCCATAAAACTTTGTACCCACTATCCATTATATATAACCTTTATTATTCAGTAAAGAGTTTGTGTTGGAACAGAAGTCTCTCTTTAAACTGTAAAACACATGGTCCAGGTAAAACTACAACACCGGCTACATGCAGCCTGTGTAAATGGAGTAGAGTGCCTCGCTCACGGCTACCACCCTATGCATCACTGCACAGTCACAATGAGAAGTGGTTAAGAGACGATGCAGGAGCAGATGAAGGTAGGGAGAAGGAAGGTGAAAAGAGAAAAAACCCTTTATATCTCTGGGGAAGGTGGAATTTCAAATATTTTCTGAATTCAAAGGGTTCATATAGTCCAGTTGCATATAACTCCAACAGTAAACCAACCTTTTCCATTTTATTCAAATTACTTTGTTTTTCTTACAGA
The DNA here is from genome assembly GCF_039654945.1 of Dendrobates tinctorius. Classification (NCBI taxonomy): domain Eukaryota; kingdom Metazoa; phylum Chordata; class Amphibia; order Anura; family Dendrobatidae; genus Dendrobates; species Dendrobates tinctorius. The sequence goes on along the minus strand of NW_027361696.1, from coordinate 86,981,635 downwards.
GAACAAATACTTAAAAACATAAAAGAAAAGCAACATATGGAGCATCAGGGGAATACAATTTCATTTTACTCAGATTAGTGGAAAGATGCACAGATGGCAAAAATTGATGTTCAATTATATCAAAAGAAGGCTGAAAGAAAAGAATACTAGCAAAATGTTGTTACTTCTTGCAAAGCTTTAAACAATCTACATAGAAAAGCCATTCTGTTTCTTAGATTCAAGGGAAGTAGCTATGTGGATGGAAGAATAATAAATATGGGAAAATTAACTTTTTTCTGATTTGTCCCTTTTTCACCCATTTCCTTTCCCTTAATATAATCGAGTCCTTTTGCTTGGGCTGCCACTCTCATTTGAGTATAGTAGTTTATGATTAGAGACTATAGGAAGGGATAAAGCAGTGGGAGGCTTGTCAACTCTTTTGGGAAGTTGGTGTTGGCTACAATGGAATAATGGGATAGAAACAGGATGAAATATTTTCATTTTTTATCTCTTTCCTTCTCCTCTCTTCATCTTCTGTTGCTTTTACTCCTCTCTAGAAGAATTCACGAATCTAAAGTGATGACGGGAACATGTGATGTGTTGTACTATCGGAGGTTTACTGTTGAGGCTGAAGAGAGTGACAGTTTTTCATATAATAAAAAAATATTCCAATAGCGATTTGCACAAGAATATTGTGACTTTTGTTGTTATTCACTAATTTGACCTAGCTCCGATGAAATGGGTACAGTTAGGGCATAGCCGGATGGGACAAACGTGGGATGGAACGTGGCTGCGTCCCCCATATCAAAATAATGAAAAATATCTGTTTTTATATACCATTTAAAAGAAGTGTCAAATTCATTAAGTGGCATGTGCTCCTTTATGAATTTGGTGTCTTCTATTTCACCAAGATTGGCATAGCATGATATTGTGCTGTGCTAAGCTTTATGAATTAACCCCATAGTATCTATGTTACTTAGGACATGTGTTGGAACTGAAGTTTACGCAATCTACTCAAACTACTTAAGAGGGGTTAGAATATGTATTATGTAAAAGGTGAAATTTTGAAAAGATGGGTAGATTATAAAGTCCCTGATGAAGCCACATGAAATGAGCGTTGGTGCACATGGTTATCATACAGTGGGTACGGAAAGTATTCAGACCCCTTTAAATTTTTCACTCTTTGTTTCATTGCAGCCATTTGTTAAATTCAAAAAAGTTCATTTTTTTCTCATTAATGTACACTCTGCACCCCATCTTGACTGTAAAAAACAGAAATGTAGAAATTTTTGCAAATTTACTAAAGAAGAAAAATTTAAATATCACATGGTCATAAGTATTCAGATCCTTTGCTCAGTAATGAGTAGAAGCACCCTTTTGAGCTGATACAGCCATGAGTCTTCTTGGGAATCATGCAACAAGTTTTTCACACTTGGATTTGGGGATCCTCTGCCATTCTTCCTTGCAGATCCTCTCCTATTCCGTCAGGTTGGATGATGAAAGTTGGTGGACAGCCATTTTCAGGTCACTCCAGAGATGCTCAATTGGGTTTAGGTCAGGGCTTTGGCTGGGCCAATCAAGAATGGTCACAGAGTTGTTCTGAAGCCACTCCTTTGTTAATTTAGCTGTGTGCTTAGAGTCATTGTCTTGTTGGAAGGTGAATCTTTGGCCAAGTCTGAGGTCCAGAGCACTCTGGAAGAGGTTTTTATTCAGGATATCTCTGTACTTGGCCACATTCATGTTTCCTTCAATTGCAACCAGTCGTCCTGTCCCTGCAGCTGATGAACACCCCCTTTGCATGATGCTGCCACCACAATGTTTCACTGTTGGGATTGTATTTGGCAGGTGATGAGCAGTTCCCGGTTTTCTCCACACATACCGCTTAGAATTATCACCAAAAAGGTCTATCTTCATCTCATCAGACCAGAGAATCTTATTTCTCATAGTCTGGGAGTCCTTCATGTGTTTTTTTTAGCAAACTCTATGCGGGCTTTCATATGTCTTGCACTGAGGAGAGGCTTCTGTCAGGCTGCTCTGCCACAATGGCCCGACTGGTGGAGGGCTGCAGTGATAGTTGACTTTGTGGAACTTTCTCCCATCTCCCTACTGCATCTGTGGAGCTCAGCCACAGTGATCTTGGGGTTCTTCTTTACCTCTCTCGCCAAGGCTATTCTCCCACAATTGCTCAGTTTGGCTGGACTGCCAGGTCTAGTAAGACTTCTGGTGGTCCCACACTTCTTCCATTTAAGGATTATGGAGGCTACTGTGCTCTTAGGAACCTTGAGTACTGCAGAAATTCTTTTGTAACCTTGGCCAGATCTGTGCCTTGCTACAATTCTGTCTCTGAGCTGCTTGGCCAGTTCCTTTGACCTCATGATTCTCATTTGGTCTGACATGCACTGTGAGCTGTGAGGTCTTATATAGACAGGTGTGTGCTTTTACAAATCAAGTCCTATCAGTTTAATTAAAAATAGCTGGACTCCAATGAAGAAGTAGAACCATCTCAAGGACGATCACAAGGAAATGGACAGCATGTGACTTAAATATGAATGTCTGAACAAAGAGTTTGACTACTTATGACCATGTGATATTTCAGTTTTTCTTTTTTAATAAATTTGCAAAAATGTTTACATTTCTGGGTTTTTTTCAGTCAAAATGGGGTGCAGAGTGTACATTAATGAGAAAAAAATAAACATTTTTGAATTTACCAAATGGCAGCAATGAAGCAAAGAGTGAAAAATATAAAGGGGTCTGAACACTTTCCATACCCATTGTAACTTAGTGTTGGGTTCAAGGATAGCAGGATATTAATATAATTCAATATATGCTTTCAAACTTGCATAAGAATAAAATAGAACGTTCCATTAGCTGATCTGAAAGACAGCACACATACACATGCAAAAATTAAATTTCAATGATTTTAAGCATGTAGGAAAAAAATACTCTACATATCCAAATTCTTTTCGTTTGACATTTGCTTGAACAAACAGATGCCTATAGTTTGCCTGCACTGGAAAGATTAGCAACAGTCTACAATTTTTGGAGGTGAGCTTTTATTGTCTATCACCATCATCATGATTTATGAACCATTAACACTACCATACCCAGTTTTCTAAATTCCTATTTTTTAAGTGCCAATGATCTGTTTTTAGCAGTGGAAGTCGAGCAAATGTCTATTTTTGTGAAATGCAAGTAGATTTGAATTCTACTCTAATGTATTCACTCATCTCTAATGCCTATGCATTCTTTTATTCTAATTAACAAGTGCATGGGACCTGCACTTAATGCTATACTTTGATGTGCTTATTATATCTGCTGTAAGGTTTGAACCTTTTTATAAGATGAGTGCATTAAATTAAAAAAATAATAAAAGTTGACTCAAAGTGATCATTACTTTGAGAGAAGTCTGCAGTGTTTTAATTTTATTTACTGGTGATACCTAATAAATTTAGATCTTGCTAAATAGGTGCATTAAACAATGCTGAGGAATGATCAAGCTACAGAAATATAAAAAAATGAAGAAAAAAACTATGCAATGAAAGGAAATGAGAAACCATAAATAAGACAAATTCCTCCATTGTTGTCATTAAAATTCAAACATAATTAGATCTGCATTATACAATTCATTCTTACAGTGGATTTTTTATATGCATTGCTTACATTTTGCTCCCTTTTTTGTTCTACAACCAAACATCATCCAATAACGCAAACATCTTTATTTTGGCAGTGATAATTTACATCAGTAGATTTATACATTTGCTCTACCTTTTTGTTATATTATGCTTTACTGTTTTGCACAGTGATAATTGTAATTCCAGGGGCACAGTCAGGAATTTGATGCTATAACCACTTTACAGTATGTCTGTAGTATTTTTCTCCTTGCATTATGCTATAGAAAATCTCTATAAAAATGTCATAACATTAAGTCTGTTGTGTACTGACTATTCCCCTGCCATATGAAACTTGTCCCTAGATGTATTTTCTGGTTTTGACCAGGTTGGGGCCACAGAGTCGGGCAGATGCGGACTCTGTGGCCCCAGCACAGGGACTCCTGTTTAAGTCCAGATCTCTACACAAGAGTTAAGCGGTGAAGGCCAGAGCAAGCTTTAAGATCTGGTAAACAGAGTGGATTGCACTAAGTCTGTCATTGGTAGCCATTTTTACAGCTGCCAGGTCACTGAGAAACCCATGTAACCGATGCAGCTGGAAAAGAAGAGCTGTTATTGCATTGAATTTGGAAAGGAAGAGAGGATAAGTGAAATGGAAAAGAAAATATGTAATTGCAGTGAACTGCGGGGTGAGCGAGGGCACAAAATTACAATAAATTGATATGTGGTGCATGAGAAAATACATTGCTTTGCAATGAATTAGGGGATAGGACACAGGACAGTTACTTGTGGCTCAGAGTCAGAAATTCCATTGGTGAAACCTCTAAATTTGCACAGGGGACCAATTGGATAGGGTATCCACTGTCATCCTAAAAGCAGTTTCCTACTATCAATTAGATTTCTCATAAGTTCTTGTGGTAATAAACAACAATTGGAAGATTATTAGAGAGAGATAATTAGGTGCTTTATTTTGAGCAATGCTGTAACAGAGGGCCCTTATACAATTCTTGTACAGGGTGTCGCTACTGTTTGTGTCTGCCCTTATTGTGGCTATTTAATCTTTGTATTAGGTGAGGAAAAGTGCCTAATTATAGTTAATAGGGATCAGATTGCTGGATTATCAAGTTAAATTTTGAATGATGATTTACATAGTGCCTAATTATTTAGTAATGGTGTGGTCAATATTTGTAATTCAATATTTGTAATTTGCATTCATGGGCACAATGTTAGGGACGGCGGAACGCACTAAATATTAAATAATATAAAGTGCGTTCGCCGCCCGGGGTCCACCGTGCAGTAGGTGTTAAAACCGCTGCTAGACAATGGCAGATGCGCTATATGGCGGTATAATATGCACGGGTTCAACGTCACCCGATATGCGCAGAGCGGACTCTGTTAACTCACAGAGGTGCTGTAACATAAACATAAACACCGAGTCTGTTAGACTCACAGGTCTCAGCGAAATTACACGCGCGGTATCAGGTCACAGGACAGGGTCCAAGACAGGGGACGGCATCCGTCTAGACTTACCATGCGTGCGGCGTCGCTACTGCGGACGCCGGTAAGTGCTGCTGAATGCAGCGCGGCGGCAGACACAGCCGCTATGCAATAGTGCCGTGAGAGACGTGACACCACCGTACGCTAGTGTAGAGGTCTGGTGTGCAAAGTGGCCTAAGGTTTGCAGAGACGCTTCCACCGCACCGTCCTTGCGATTGTCCAATAGATCTATTGCCAGGCACGGAACCTCCTAGAGGCTGTGTGTATGCGCTATCACTCCCCGAGACGGAGGCTATGTCTCAATATATCCGGGAGAACCTGGCAAGAGGTTTTATCAGAAAGTCGGTGTCGCCGGCTGGTGCAGGGTTCTTCTTCGTGCAGAAGAAAAGTGGAGAGTTACGTCCCTGCATTGACTACAGAGGTCTCAATGCCATAACAGCTAAAAACAAGTACCCTCTTCCATTGATCTCTGAGTTATTTGACAGGTTGCCAGGGACACAGATCTTTACAAAATTAGATCTATGGGGGGCGTACAACCTGATCCGCATTCACAAAGGAGACGATTGGAAGACATCCTTTAATACCAGGGATGGCCACTATGAATATCTGGTCATGCCCTTCTGCCACTGTAATGCGCCTGCTGTCTTCCAGGATTTTGTTAACGACGTCTTTCGCAATATGCTCTCTACCTCGGTGATAGTCTATCTGGATGACATCCTCATCTTTTTGCCAGATTTGACCTCCCACCGGAGAGACATCTGCAGGGTCTTCGACCGTCTGCAGGTGAACTCTCTCTTCGCCAAGCTGGAGAAGTGCCAGTTTGAGCAGGAGTACTTGCCATTCCTGGGATACATCATCTCGGCCCAGGGGTTGGCTATGGATCCTGCCAAATTGCAAGCGGTAATGAACTGGCAAGAGCCCCATTCACTCAAAGCGGTGCAGCACTTTTTGGGGTTCGTCAACTATTACCGCCAGTTCATTCCCCACTTCTCCACACTGGTAGCTCCTCTGGTTGCCCTCACTAAGAAAGAAGCTAATTCCAAGGCTTGGTCAGAACAGGTCTCCAAGGCCATTGTTCTGTGTTATCCCCTCTGGAATATATGCTCACCACTGGTACTTGGGAATTACCAATGATAATTCTACTTCCTGGTTAGATGTTGGAGGAGAAATTCAGTGTTTGGAGTAGTTGGTTGGAGAGTTGTTCAGGAAATTTCTGCTTGTAGTTGGTTTGCATGCTTATCCTCATCATTTCCTATTTGGTTTCTCCTACCTATTGCTCCACTGAGCTCCACTCTGTTGCTTTGTGAGTATATTTGTATGTTTGTAGTTTTGTTTCATCCCTGTCTGTCTATCCTTGTCTGTCTGGTTAGTGTAATCCTATAAACTTCAGTCTCACACCTCCCTGGGTAGGAGAGGGAACAGATAAGGCTTAAGATATGAGTATAGCAAGGTATGTAACCCCAGCATCTCCACCTTCTAGGTGATCCAGAGGAAAGGGATAGTTATAGGGATCAAGTAGGTGCCAAACATCCGTAGTCACTATGTTAGCAGAAATTTTTATTTTGTATTATTTTCTAGTTTCTTTCAAAATGATTCCAAAAAGAGTGTAATTGTTTGTACATTATAACTAAATTGTACTTGTTTTATTTCAATATTTTTGCTATAGCTGGAGTTACTATAAGACAGCAGCCACGGATATGTATTAAAGTTGCCAAGCTTTGTGACACATTTAGGGTTTGTCTGAGTCACTTGACGGCACATTTATGCTAAATGATTATTGTAAGTGAGCATTCCTTGGAACATTTCTTTTGTGATAACTGTGCAGTCTAAACAGACTGCTAGTCATCTAACAAATGACCAAAACACTTGTTCATTGGATGAAATTAATTTTTGGTTTGCCCAAAACATAATTATTCTCAGCAGTAGTGTTGAGCATTCCGATACCGCAAGTATCGGGTATCGGCCGATATTAGCTGTATCGGAATTCCGATACTTAGTTCCGATACTTTTTTCATATCGAATACCGGAATCATAATGCTAGGAGCCCGCTCGATTTGATTCAGCCAATGGGGATCCTCAGAAGTGTGGGCACATCCTGTTAGGCATGTAGGCATGTTAACTACTGGCATGGCTGTGATTGGCTGCTGAAATGATGTCATGATGCACTATAAAAACCGCTGCAGCCGCCATTTCTGGTCACTCTGCTGTGAATTCAGTTAGGGACAGGCTGCTGTTGAAGACTGTGAGGGACAGTTAGAAATAGCGATTCCACAAAACATATAGTGCTTAACCCAGGCTACATAAATCACCACTGTAGCTTGCTTTTCCCTAGCAGCGCTGTTTTCACAGCTGTCTGCAAGGGCTGTGTGAGTGCAGACCCACGCTGTGTAGTGTGTCCTGCAGGCACGTCTGCTTGTAGGCCGGCCAGCGTGTGTCTCTGCCTCATACACATTTTTCTTTTATTGCTGCTTTTTTTTTCTCCTGTATAGTGTGCTTCCATACGTATCCATATACGTTGGTTGCAAACACTAAAGGAGTGGACAGCGGAGCCTTTCAGCAGCCTTTCAGTGCTATAGCCCATTTCTCTGCACTGTTTTTGGCTGTCTGATAGGTCTCTCTGTGTGTGAGTGCAGCTCACAGTGCAGTGTGTTCTACAGCCACCGCTAGCTGTAGTCCGCTCAGCGTGCGTCACTGCCTCATACATAGTCCTTTTTTTGCAGCTAATTTAGCCAGATTTTTGCTCCTATATTAGTGTGCTTCCAACCGCATCCATTGTCATTGGTTGGTTGCAAACACTATATAGGATTAGATAGAGGAGCCATTTTGCTGGCTTGTGCCCTTCAGGGCCAGCCAGGCTAGTATCACCCTATTTTTTGGAGCCTCATCAATTGCATTGTAGGTTAGCTTCTTGCATTGTAATCGCTCCAAAAAGTTTGTGATACTATAGCTTTCAAACTTTGGTCACATCCTTTCCTTTCCCCCCACCCAAAAAAAAGGAAATAAAGTTCACCAAACACTCCACTTTACAGTTGTCTAGGCCACATTAGATCATATTAAAGTGTAGTACACACACTCTTAGCCAAATTAGTGTTTCTTATACTGGTTAGCAGGTGTTCAGGAATAAGAACACTAAGCCACCCCTTTTTTACTTTTCTGCCTATCTTTAGCAGTCTACCAAGATGAAGAAGGCAGGGAGTAAGGCACGTGGTCGTGGCCGTGGAGTTTCAGCAGGGAGAGGACGTGGGGATTCGGTGTCTGCTGCGGCCACCAGTGACCCGGCATCCCCCACTTTTTCCAGGCAACAGTCCTTCATGCGCAGCTTTGTAGGACCTCGCCGTGCCCCACTGCTGCGTGACGAACAAATTGAAGCCGTTGTCGGATGGATGGCAGCTAACGCATCCACTTCAATGACTTCCGCATCCTCCCAAGGCCAGAGCACTGAAGAGCAACCATCTGTCTCTTCACCACCTGCCAAATTGCCCAGGCAGTCTGAGAGCCCTGGCAGGAGCCATCTCAATCTTTACTTCTGTTCTCAGAATCTGTTGGCTTGGAAAGAGGTGGCCAGCCAAGCAGCATTCTAGAGCGTGAAGAAGAGGGAGTATGCAGTGATGCGCAACTGCTTTGTCCCTCTGAATCTGAAGAGGCGGGTGGGCCAGTGCCTATGGTCAGCACACCTCAGTATGCATCAGATGATGATGAGACTCAGTTGCCAATTTCTGGTGCGTATGGTGCTGGCGAGACAACCCAGGACCAGCCGGTGCTTGAAGAGGGGAGTGGAGATGATGAGGTCCTTGACCCATCATGGCGTCAGCCACAGGAAGGTGGTGGGAGCAGTTCTGAGGAAGAGATTCCCCGAACGGCCAAAAGAGGAGGGAGAGGGCGGGTGCAGACTTGGTTGCCTGTAGCCTCCACTTTGGCACCCGTGAGGAGCAATCCTCTTCCAAAACACAAAACGGGCACTCCCAGGACTTGCAGTGCGTGGTCTTTTTTTGACACAGTTGCAGATGACATTTGCTTTGTCAAATGCAAGCTGTGTCATCAGAAAGTGAAATGAGGGAAAAATGTGAGCAACCTCAATACCACAAATATGTGGAAACATGTGCGTACCAAGCACGAGGTGGAGTTACACAGACACACTGAAAATGTAGGCCAACCTTCAGCAGCACCTACCACCTCTTCAGCTCGTGTTGGGGCCTCTTCCTCCAGCTCACACACAGCTGGTTCGGCTTCCTCACTGGAACGCCATGGAAGAACCACTGCCACTGTTGTCCAGAGACCCAGTGAAATTCCACCCACTGAACCACGTTCGCAGTCATCAGCACACTCCCAGGCCACTCACCAGCAATCGGTAGCACAGGCATGGGAGAAAAAGCGGCCATACTCGGCAAACCATCCCCGAGCACTGGCTCTGAATGCCGGCATTGCCAAACTACTGGCCCTTGAGATGCTGTCATTCAGGCTGGTGGAGACTGACACCTTCCGGAACTTTATGTCATTGGCAGTTCCACAATACAATGTGCCCAGCCGCTTTTATTTCAGCAGGCAAGCTGTCCCTGCCCTGCAAAAGCATGTGGAGGGAAAAATTAAAAATGCGCTACCAAATGTCGTCAGTAGCAAGGTCCACCTGACCACCGATGCGTGGACCAGTAGCCATGGACAGGGACGATACCTTTCCCTCACTGCCCATTGGGTCAATGTTGTGGAGCCGGGTACAGATCTGGAGAGTGGCTCTGTACGTATTCTGCCAACTCCAAGGATTGCCAGAATGCAGTCTGTACATATTGAGTCCTCCTCCTACTCTAGTTCCTCGGAATCAGCACTGCGTGAGCCTGTTAGGCCAGATATGAGCACAGGTGTGGCCAAACGTCAACAGGCCGTCCTTAAATTAATTTCTTTGGGGAATCGGAGCCACACAGCACAGGAGCTCTGGAATGCCATCAAGCAGGAGAGCAATGTGTGGTTTGTGCCAGCGAATCTCCAGCCAGGTTTGGTAGTGAGTGACAATGGCCGAAATCTAGTGGCAGCTCTGGGCCTAGGCAACCTCACTCACATACCATGTCTGGCACACGTGCTCAATTTGGTCGTGCAGAGCTTTCTGAGGGACTATCCGGATCTTGATGCACTGCTGCACAAGGTTCGCCTAGAGTGTGCTCACTTGCGGCGTTCCAGCATGGCAAGATCGCGCATTGCAGCTCTGCAACGCCGATTCCGCCTGCCAGAACATCGCATCATATGTGACCTCCCCACCAGGTGGAATTCAACGTTACATATGTTGGAGCGGTTGTGTGAGCAGCAGGCAGCAGTAATGGAGTACCAGCTGCATCAGGCGCAAACAAGTCGCACTGTGCGCCGGACACACTTCACCACCACTGAGTGGGCCACTATGAGGGACATCTGCCAAGTTTTGCGTGCCTTCGATGACTCCACGCGGATGGCGAGTGCAGATGATGCACTAATCAGCATGACTGTCCCCCTCATCTGTCAGCTTCAAAAAACCTTACAAGCACTAAGTGAGGAGGTTTTTGAAGAGGCCGAGGATGAGCAGTCAGAAATGCCATCTGCTTCTGGCAAGTCTGCGCAACGTGCTTCCACACAAAGGCCCAGGCAGGGGACACTTAGTGAGGAGGATGACGAGGAGTCAATGGAGGAGGAGGAACACATCTCTCCAGAGGAGGGAGGTACACAAGGCTCTAGTAGTCAGTGTGTACAGCGAGGGTGGGGTGATGCTGAGCAGGCAGAGATGCTGCCTCAAGCTGGGGACAGCGTTTCCGGTCCAGTTGGCAGTCTGCAGCACATGGTTGATTTCATGCTGCAGTGCTTGTTAAATGGCCACCGCATCGCCAACATTCTCCACACGGCTGATTATTGGGTGTACACCCTCCTAGATCCTCGCTACCGGGACAACTTACAAAGCCTCATACCACAGTTGAACCGGGAGCGAAAAATGCGGGAGTACCAAGAAACACTTGTGCAGGCCATCATGTTCTCCATTCCCCCCACAAGTGTTGCTGGTAGTGCTTTTCAAAGCAGCCATGTGGGTAGAGGCAGTGGAGGAAGCTCTGCACAAAGAGGTAGCAGAGGCAGTGCCGCAGGACAAGGCAAGGCCAGTATGGCCCAAATGTGGAAAAGTTCTGTGGGACCGCCACAAACGGCTACACCATCACAGACGGCTCCAGTCAGCAGGAGGCAACGTTTCCGTCAGATGGTGACAGACTACTTGTCGTGCCCTGTTAGTGTTCTCCCAGACGGCTCTTCCCTGTTCAAGGATTGGGTCTCTAAACTGGATACATGGTCAGAGCTTAGCCAGTATGCATTGGAGGTGCTGGCTTGCCCTGCTGCCAGTGTATTATTGGAACGTGTCTTTAGTGCTGCAGGTGGTGTGGTAACAGACCGTCGCACGCGACTATCCGCCGATAATGTTGACGGGCTTACTTTTGTGAAAATGAACAAGGCCTGGATCTCACCTGAATTTGCCAGTCCTCTTCCACAATAAATAATTGGCTGGCAACAGGATCCAGGTCTCCTGTTGTGTTCATGTTTCTATGACCTGAACTTTATTTCCTGGGCTACAGCAACGCCCGTTGTTGCTCAGAAGTGCTGTCCACACAGACAAAACACTCGCTCATGTGTAAGTGGGGTTCGGTAACGTCAGCAGATCCCCTGCTGTGTGTACGGCAAACTCTCCTGCTGCCCACAACTTCTGACTACCTCTGATTTAATATGTTCTCTGATTTGCCCTCTGTCTCCACTCTGTTTTGAGTATTTCCTCTGGCCTACAACACTGCCTGTTTCTGCTCTCAAGTGCCGTCTGCACAATCCACACTTGTTCCTGTGGTACCTGGGTCCTGTAACATCTGCTCATCTCCAGAGTTGAGCACGGCAATATCTCCTGCTTTGTCTACATTCCCACTACTTGTAGTGGAAATGTGGACAGAGCAGGAGACATTGCCTGACTCACCTCTAGGGAGAAGCTGCTGTTACAGAACCCCAGTAACACAGGAACAAGTGTGGGTTGTGCAGACGGCATTTCAGAGCAGCAACTGGCGTGGTTGGAAGCCAGAGGAAATACTCGAAACAGAGTGAAGACAGAGGCCTAATTGGAGTACGTTGACAGTTAGTAGTAGTCTAGAAACAATCGCAAACTGCCACCAAGTAGGCCTCGGCCTACTACCTGATTTTCCCTGGGCTCCGACACCGCCAGTTGGTGCTCAGAAGTGCTGTCCGCACAGACAAAACACTCGCTCATGTGTAAGTGGGGTTCAGTAACGTCAGCTGATCCCCTGCTGTGTGTATGGCAAAGTGTCCTGCTCCCTCCACAGTCAAACAAACTCAGATTTACACCTGGCTCCAAGTAGGCCTCGGCCTACTACCTGATTTTCCCTGGGCTCCGACAACGCCAGTTGGTGCTCGGAAGTGCTGTCCACACAGAAAAACACACTCGTTCATGTGAAAGTGGGGTTCGGTAACGTCAGCTGATCCCCTGCTGTGTGGAGGGCAAACTGCTGCTGCCTCCAAATTTTAGCTACTTCAGATTTAAACATTCTCTGATTTGGCCTCTGTCTCCACTCTGTCTCTAGTATTTCCCCTGACCTCCAACACCGCCAGTTCCTGCTCACAGTTGCCGTCCACGCATTCCACACGTGTTCCTGTGTTACTGGGGTTCTGTAACGTCAGCAGATCCCCCAATATGTGCCCGCCACTGTCTCCTGCGCTGTCCACCTTCCCACTGCAAGCGGTGGGAATGTGGACAGAGCAGGAGACAGTGGCAGACACACATCAGGGGATCTGCTGACATTACAGAATCCCAGTAACACAGGAACACGTGTGGAATGGGCAGACGGCTGCTGTACGCATAAACTGGCGGTGTTGGTGGTCACGTGAAATCCTGGAAACAGAGTGGAGACAGATGCCTAATTGGAGCACGTTGACAGTCTGTTGTAGCCTACAAACAATCTAAAACTGCCACCAAGTCGGCCTGCACCCTGGTTCTCCCTGGGCTCCAACAACGCTAGTTGGTGCTCGGAAGTGCTGTCCACACAGAAAAACACACTCGTTCATGTGAAAGTGGGGGTCAGTAATGTCAGCTGATCCCCTGCTGTGTGGAGGGCAAACTGCTGCTGCCTCCAAATTCAAACAACGTCTTATCTTAAACTGCCTCCAAGTAGGCCTCAGCCTACAAAATGACTATCCCTGGGCTCCAACATTGTCAGTTGTTGCTCGGAAGTGCTGTCCACACAGAAAAACACACTCGTTCATGTGAAAGTGGGGTTCGGTAACGTCAGCTGATCCCCTGCTGTGTGGAGGGAAAAGTGTCCTGCTCCCTCCAAAGTCAAAATACCTCAGCTTTATACCTGGCTCCTAGTAGGCCTCGGCCTGCACCATGATTGTCCCTGGGTTCCAACAACGCTAGTTGGTGCTCGGAAGTGCTGTCCACACAGAAAAACACACTCGTTCATGTGAAAGTGGGGGTCGGTAATGTCGGCTGATCCCCTGCTGTGTGGAGGGAAAAGTGTCCTGCTCCCTCCAAAGTCAAAATACCTCAGCTTTACACCTGGCTCCTAATAGGCCTCGGCCTGCACCATGATTGTCCCTGGGCTCCAACAACGCCATTTGGTGCTCGGAAGTGCTGTCCACACAGAAAAACACTCGTTCATGTGAAAGTGGGGTTCGGTAACGTCAGCTGATCCCCTGCTGTGTGGAGGGCAAACTGCTGCTGCCTCCAAATTGTAACTACTTCAGATTTAAACATTCTCTGATTTGGCCTCTGTCTCCACTCTGTCTCTAGTATTTCCCCTGACCTCCAACACCGCCAGTTCCTGCTCACAGTTGCCGTCCACGCATTCCACACGTGTTCCTGTGTTACTGGGGTTCTGTAACGTCAGCAGATCCCCCAATATGTGTCCGCCACTGTCTCCTGCGCTGTCCACCTTCCCACTGCAAGCAGTGGGAAAGTGGACAGAGCAGGAGACAGTGGCAGACACACATCAGGGGATCTGCTGACATTACAGAATCCCAGTAACACAGGAACACGTGTGGATTGGGCAGACGGCTGCTGTACGCATAAATTGGAGGTGTTGGTGGTCACGTGAAATCCTGGAAACAGAGTGGAGACAGATGCCTAATTGGAGCACGTTGACAGTCTGTTGTAGCCTACAAACAATCTAAAACTACCACCAAGTAGGCCTCGGCCTACACCATGATTGTCCCTGGGCTCCAACAACGCCAGTTGGTGCTCGGCAGTGTCTTTGGCGCGGGTACTCCCTGTTGCCCAGCCTGGTTCCAGCACGCCTGCTGTTACCGGGTAGTGTCAAGGTCACTATGCCACCAATCCGTTGTCCTGTCGTCTTGCGGCCGGGTTAGCCGACTCTACTGTGCCTGCAGTTTAGGTGACTCCTATGTGGGCTGCGGGAACTGGCACTGAAGGCTGGATCCGTAGTGCCAATGGGACATGGACCCCCTGTAGGACTGTGGGTTTCGGTAACTGCGGCCGGCTTGCGGCCTGGCTACTTTGCTTTGAATGGGTACCTTCTGCTACCCACCCGGGTTCCAGCACTGTCTGCTGGTTCTCGCCAGAGCCTTTGGCCTAGGTGCCTCCATCTCGGTATCCGAGGTCCAGCACCGTCAGCTGGTCCTTGGTAGTGCTTTCTAGCACAGGTACCTCCTGCCTAGTAACCGTGGTCCAGCACCGTCAGCTGTTCCTCGGTAGTGCCATTGGCTCTTGTAGCTTTTGCTACCTATCTGGGTTCCAGCACCGTCAGCTGGTTCTCGGCAGTGTCTTTGGCACGGGTACTCCCTGTTGCCCAGCCTGGTTCCAGCACGCCTGCTGTTTCCGGGTAGTGTCAAGGTCACTATGCCACCAATCCATTGTCCTGTCGTCTTGCGGCCGGGTTAGCCGACTCTACGGTGCCTGCAGTTTAGGTGACTCCTATGTGGGCTGCGGGAACTGGCACTGAAGGCTGGATCCGTAGTGCCAATGGGACATGGACCCCCTGTAGGACTGTGGGTTTCGTTAACTGCGGCCGGCTTGCAGCCTGGCTACTTTGCTTTCAATGGGTACCTTCTGCTACCCACCCGGGTTCCAGCACTGTCTGCTGGTTCTCGCCAGAGCCTTTGGCCTAGGTGCCTCCATCTCGGTATCCGAAGTCCAGCACCGTCAGCTGGTCCTTGGTAGTGCTTTTTAGCACAGGTACCTTCTGCTTAGTAACCGTGGTCCAGCACCGTCAGTTGGTCCTCGGTAGTGCCATTGGCTCTTGTTCCTTCTGCTACCCATCCGGGTGCCAGCACTGTCTGCTGGTTCTCGCCACAGCCTTTGGCCTAGGTGCCTCCATCTCGGTATCCGAGGTCCAGCACCGTCAGCTGGTCCTTGGTAGTGCTTTTTAGCACAGGTACCTTCTGCTTAGTAACCGTGGTCCAGCACCGTCAGTTGGTCCTCAGAAGTGCCATTGGCTCTTGTTCCTTCTGCTACCCATCCGGGTGCCAGCACTGTCTGCTGGTTAAAGACAGAAGAACAAGAAGCAGAAGAAGCAAAAGCAGAAGAACAGAAAGCAGAAGAACATTAAGCATAAGACTAAAAATCAGCATAGAAGAAATCAAAATTATAAGCAGAAGAAGACTAAGCGGTAAATGGGGGTGAGTCCGTTCCTCCTCGTGGTGCCCCTGGAAAATGCCTGCTGCTGCAGGCCAAACTGAACGCGGACAAATCCTGTTGTAAATCTTTAGTGACAGGCAGAACGTAAGGTGTAATCTTATAACTTTTATAGATAAGTACTACAGGAATGCCTGTCACCATAAGAAAATGAAGACAAAGAAGAATAGGAAGAAGATGAAGAAATAGCATATTAAAATTGATAATAGCTGAATAAGAAGAATATGAAGAATGGAAAAAAAATTAATGGGAAGAAGATGAAGAAGAAGAAGATGATGAATAAGGTGAAGAAAAAGTTGATGAAAAAAATGCTACTGCTGCGGATCATGAAGGAGAAAGTGTGGGAGAAGTACAAAAGAACGTGAAGAGCATGGAAGTTGTGAAACATACATATCTGACAAAATATAAAAAAGGTTAACATAGTCAATATCTTTTTAACTCCGAACGTACTGAAAAAAAAAATTGGAATTAATGCTATGCCATGTGATTTGAATAAACCATTATGCTTTTAATGTCTCCTCCACCTCCCACAATACATTCTACATGATTCTTATTTGTTTTCAATTATGTAGAATTAGCCAACAAGGAAATAAAGGGCTTTTTTTAATTCCGATACCGGAAGTCCCATTGACTTGAATGAGACTTCCGGTATCGGAATCGGCGATACCTGATATTTTTTTCGTATCGGGCGATACCATCCGATACGATATTTTTGGGTATCGAACGGTATCGCTCAACACTACTCAGCAGTGCATTGTCTTATGTAAAAAGGATTTCATGATACCATCACTCATGGAGTCCTAAGGATGCTGTCTGTTGCCCAATGGGATCAAAGGCATGCTGGGCTGTCAAGTAATGTGAGTGACAGCCTAGTCATCCAATTTGAGACAGAGGCATTCTGGGATGCAGTATTGTGAATGAAATCCTAGCTTTTCAATCTGGGTTGGCCTGTGGGGTTTTCTCCAGGTATAACTCATGCAGGGTGATTGCATGGCTATTTAGCTGGCTAGCAATAGTTATAACATTGCCTGTTGTAGCTTTGCTCAGTAGTGTTTTAACTATATGCTCTGTATTCCAATACTCTTATCTTTGTTGCTGGACCTTGGATTTGTCTTTTGACTACTCGTTCGTACAACCCCTTTTGCCTTAGACACACTTTGAACTTAGTTACCTGACCCCGGACTTTGCCTCTGACCATTTGTCATGTCCCTTTGTCTTTGATGTACCCACCTGACATTTTACCCTTAACTAGATGACTTCCCCACCTCAAGGCTTATGTGTGAGAAGTAACTCAGCATCACACATGACCTCTGCTTCTGAGAACAATGGCAGCTTATGCTCACTTAACAATTTATTGCATATCAATCAATGTGCCCCTAAAGCACGTTTAGCAAGTGTTAACAAGTTATTACACAACTGCTAGTCAGAAAACAACTAGCTGTTTAGTGCCACCGATCAACTCACATTTAGTTTAATCAGATATTTAGGATATTCGTGATGGTTACATGATTGCAGTAATTTTAGCTGCTAAACTTAGTCACCAACAGTGTAGCATTAAAAAGGTTGTACGGGTCTAAACAATTGATCACCTATCAATAAAATAGATCATTAATGAGATCTGTGGATGTCCCATAACCAACAACTTTATTGTTCAGCAGATATCTACTCTGGCGACAACAGACAAAATTGACATGTGTAAATATAAAGGTGTCCTGCACTTTCCTCAGAAAAGCACACCTTGTTCCTGCCATTATCCAACATATCAAGTTCAGACACATATCATGCCCATATTTTTCCACTTCTGCTTTCCTTGTCATATACAACACTATCTGTCTGGATATTGTTTCCTTGACTACTTTAGGGTATTGTCCTCCAGTCTGGTCGCAATGCAATGATTTTCCAGTAACATAACTGAAAATCAATCAGGATGTCAAAACCTATTAATCAAAGAGGCAAGAAAACCCACAGGCTTAACAACCAGTTAAAGAATAACAAACCTTCTTGGGGTACAATTCTGATGGTATTTTTTGTCATTATTACTTGACGTTATAAAATATTTGTGTCAATAGGCTTTTATGGCTACAGAAATAAAATAAAAAACCCTCAATGTCCATAAAAATAATGTCTTCTTACTCTGCCAAGGATATGATTCATCAAAAAGATGCCTGGTAGATTTTTTAAAAGAATTACGAGCATGGTGTTTCCTTCTTACAAACAATATCCTGTCATTGGACTATTATGTCTAGTATCACATTGGTTTCTTCTGCAGCATTCATCATTAATGACAATTAAATGAAAGGTCATATGTATGACTATGAATTCAGTGCTGAGCATAAATGAGTAAACCCCTTTGAAAAGTAAGATTTTAATCAATAGCTCACTAAACACAAGAGCAATTTCCAAAATATTGACAAGACTGAGTTTCATAGAACATTTTTGACTCATTACATTAAAATAAGGTCAATAATATAATTTTTATTACAAAATCTTCAGTTTTACTCAATTTGATGCCAAAATGAGAACGCTTCACGTCAAAAACTACCACATCTAGTATTTTATAGGACCTTCTTCATTTTTGAGGAAAGCACCAACTCTTCTAGGCATGGACTGAATAAGTTGGCGAAATTTTGCAACATCTACCTTTTTCCATTCTTCAAGAACGACTTGTTTTAGAGACTGGATGCTGGATGGAGAGTGATGACCACTTGCCTCTTCCCAAATTTGTTCATTTGGATTTAAATCAGGAGACACTTGGTCACTGAATCCCTTTCACCCTATTCTTCTTCAGAAATGCAACAGATGTGTATTTTGGATCATTGTCATATTGGAAACGTAAATGTGTACCAAGGGCACTAAGTGATAGTAGCAACTTCTCTTTTAATATACAGCAGTACATTTGTGAATTCATAATAGCATCAATGAAATGTAGCTCCCCAGCACCAGCGCAACTCATACAGCCCCACACAATGACCCTATCACCACCATGTTTAAAGGAAATTCGTCAGCAAGATTTTGCAATGTGATCTGAGAGCACCATGAGGTAAGGACAGAGACCCTTTAAATGACTGTATTTCTGATTTTTTTTTTTACAATATATATTTTTTTTTTTACTGAATTCCACCTTTCTCAAAAATTAAAAAAAAAACTCAGAGCTTTATGCAATATCGGTTTTGCATGTATGTACATCACATTTAACTAGTAAAATAGGAGTGCAAATAATCAATAGTAGAGTTGTTGAGGAAGTCATAAAGTTAATTTTTTTTTTCTTGTTTAGACATTGGTAGCTTGCTTGGTTTTGGAAATGCAAAAAAATCTGATTGAATTGTTGTGGCTGTACTATAACTACACTGATCAAGTAAGCAACAGCCAACTGTGAGGCCTTTCCTGTCCTTGCTATACATGCTTGAACTGCCCTTCAGTCCTGCCCCAATTAATCTATTTTTTAATTTTTATTTTTTAATTTCTTGACACACTAGTCTTGCTTGAAACAGTGCTGTTACAGTTTCATCTTGTTTTATGACTTTCTCTCCCCATCTCCATGGCTTAGCTGTGAATCGTAACATCCTCTTACTATCCTTATTTACCATAAAATGGCAGCTTCTTTTCCTGTTTTTGATTTTATACAGGCTTTAATAGTGCCTCCTGATTGGCTGAGGTATATCATGATTTACTAGCTGCAAGGCATTATGGGAAAGTCTGCCTGGCTACTCCGGAGGTCATGTGATCTTCCTCTGGAAGGTGCAACAAGGTAATTCACACTCGTAAGTCAATTTAAACATCCATATGGTTTTATTTGAATAACAATCCACAAAGACAAAAGCAACATTTCAATCTGAACTCCAGACCTTCTTTAGACAAGCTAACATAAGAAATATCAAAAAGAATACAATAAACAAGATATAGAAATAAAGAGCAACATGATATATGTACATACAGATTATTGGCACCAGAGCATACAATGCTCATGTAGGAACTAATATAAATTATCTAGGAAAACTACACATAACATACAAGTTGTTATATCCAAGTTAAGATACATAGAAGATGTTGAATGCATAGACTGTAAGAAAGATATATTACTTTGACTTTCTAAAAATGCAGTAAAGGCTGATTTGGAAATCACCCCTGTGGAAGTAAAGAAAGAGCGTGGTAAGTGAACTGAAATGTAAAAAGAGGAACAATGAATAAAAGAGAAAAAAGAAGAAACAAGGTAAGTATGGAATAATAAAGGATGAAAAACATCAATGCAATGAAAAGAGAAAACTATAAAAGGAGAACATGTGAAGACATTGTGAGCTGACCGAATCATATGTCGTAGATAGATATATGGTATTAGTCTAATAGTGAGATGGCTTCTATTGTATATGCAAGATGACCCGTAAGTGTTATTGCAAAGGATGGCTTTAAAAAGTAGAAATACTGTATATAGGGAGCACTTGGACATCAACACGAAGATGACTCCCCATGGACGCGTCTTGGATTCAAATGTTGTGGACTAAATTAAACAAAACCAGTATGCACTGAAAGTACCGCATGATTGTCAAAGAATGGCAGTACGTGCTTATGAACAGAATATATGCACGGCACATGCATACCCTTAAAGCAAAAAAGTTAACATTAGAGAAAAGTTAAATAAAACAGAAATTAAAGAGAGTAATAAGAATATAATATTCACATAAGAGTACTGTCTAAAATATAAAAAGTATGTACATGAAATAGAATATAAAGAAAATATAATAGTGGGAAACAGACAGATCAAAATGGCTATTTTAAGGAAAGATGGATAGCCCCAAGGAACAGTTTTGCAATGTCAGAGACCTAGTGTGTCTGAATGGAAGAACAACCAAAGTAAATAGTAGATAAATCAAACTACCTTATAAATAATTGATAGATATTCCCTATTTAGTTCCTTCACATGTAATGTCTGTAAGATGTGTTTTCAGTAAGCCTCCCTGTCGTCTCATGATTTGGGAATCATACAGACAGTATTATATTATCATCGTATTGTTATATTGTGCTGCTTCGTTGCTTTGCAATAAGGTTTACTCTCTTTAGAAGTTTGTCATTCCTCTTTCCTTGTCTCTCTCTGATGTAGCTCTGATGTCAGTAATCCCTCCTTTCCTCCTCATTCTTCTTTCTCATTCACTGTTTATCAGCCATCTTAGAAGCTCATGTGTCACGCCAGGGCAGGAAAATGCCCGGCATGTGACGTAAAAGGAAGTGGTGAGGAAGCTGATAAAGGGAAAGATGGTGACTCATCAATGCACCTTATGCTGACATCTGCCCTCCCTATTGCCCTAGATGAGTCCTTTCCCCTGTTCGCCATTACATGCCTAAGCCCTGGCTGACCCTGGGTCGTATCCCTCGATAGTGATATGGGCACCAAACATTACTCTTACTCCTACAATAAGACAGCACAGAGAAAGGGAAAGGCAGGGGAAACACACAACAAAGAATACCCACAGGAACCAAAAGGTTTCTACAGGAACACCATAGCTACTCCAGGTAAGTAAGGCAAAGGATAGTATAAGCTATTGCTAGCATGGGAGGAATCCAGAAGTGAGTTTAAATAGTGAAGGAGCAGACTTAAGCTAAGAACTTTTAACCCCTTCCATACCAAAAGAAAGCTTAAACCTGCACTACTCATGTGAATGGTCATGTAGGCTCCAAAGATGAATCTCTGTAATCTTCTGATCCGAGGTGCACAACCGTACCTAACCGGGTGTGGCACACTCGTGACATCATGTGTTTGCAGCCCTGTTTCTGAAAAGTCTTTCATAATAATCTTTATTAATTTTTATTTTTTATATAGCGCCAGTTTGCACACATTATCATCGCTGTCCCCGATGGGGCTCACAATCTAAATTCCTTGCAGATGTTGTCCTTGGTGGGATTTGAACCAAGGCTGCAGGGCTAACCACTGAGCCATCATTCTTATTAACTGTATGTGTGCATATCTACAAGAAATCAGCAGGAAAATAAACCTTCTTCTGGAATCTTCATACATGCCTCCTGCATTCAAGTTCAAAATATCTGAGGACATCACTCTGTGTGAGTAATGGTTCATAAAGGCAGTCTAGAAAGGGCATCAAGTGCCCTACACTCGCAGCTTAGTTATGGAGTCAGAGTACTCCCTGCATTTCAGGGTTTTTTTTTATATGGTCTCCCCCTCTTCTCAGTAGTGGAATTTGTCCCAGCACCTGGAACCTCAGCTATGTGATAATATGGCTAGCCTGTTGAACATAGTATGCTAATAGAAGATACAGTTTTTTGCATCTTACATTAAAATTGTGCAGTGAGATCTAATCAGATATATGTTGGGCTGTTTCACCCACATAAACTAGGCTGTACTGACATCTGATGGCAAAAATTACACAACAAGAATAATAGATGGAAACATCCATCTATCATATCCTTTATGGAGATGAAAAATCTCATCACAGATGGAAACATTATCACCTTGCAAGCAACATAGACAGAGAAAGATGCCACTTTTTTAAGATAAATGGAAGATCTGTGATTAACAATACGTAGTGATCTTGTAACCCCAGACCTCCAAGGAGGTGACACACTCGTGACACCAAGATAGCATTGTTTCTATTTGACAGCAAAACTGTATAGTTTTCACCATGTGGCCATTGACTTGATTTTGAAGTAAATCTAAAAGCTTTGTAATTGGAAAAGAAAAAATGAATTTGATATTTCAGTGTTTAAAATCAAAGAAGCCAATCATAGAATCATAGAATCAATGTTGCCTCCCTGCAAATAAACACATAATTATAAGTAGAAAATATTGTGCGAGCTTCTGTTACACTAATTTGTCAGCTTTCATTTGCATGTTTGTTTAGCAAAGCAATGTCTTCAAACTGTATCACTGCGCACTTCTACCTTGAATAATATATGTCCTTTTCCCTCTGGTGTTTTGGGAAGATGCCAGATTAAAACTGTGAAATACTAATTACTGCAAAGGTAATTAAAAACTCATTTGTAAATTGATTGTTATCCAACAGAAAGCAGGTGGTCTCCAGAGAAGCTCAGTCTTTCCCCACTGAGATTCTAGGTTTGCTGGGGGTACGGCTATTTGTTTCTTCTAATGATAACAAGCTAGTCTAGGAACCTGATCACTGCTGGTTAAATATATAGCTATCACATAGTTGCTAAGCATTGGGAAGGCTTAAAATGAAATTCAATTCTCAATGATTACAGTGAATCTTACCTTTGTCGTTTGATAAGCATAATAAATGTTTTAGGATGAGCAAGTAAATGTCAAGTAAAATAACTCCCAAAACAGTGTCTACATTTAGTAAGGCCAGGTTCAGATTGCGTTAGTGCAGTCCGTTCAACGTATGCGTTAAACGGACTGCACTAGCGCAACTGCCTTTTTTGGACCCTCGGACGCTGCAGACCGTGTCTGAGGGTTCATGACAGAATGACGGCACATCACTAACCCATGTTGATTATGACATGCGTTAGTGATGCGCTTGTCTATAGCAGTCTATGGGTGCGTTAACGCATCCGTTATATAGCGTTAATGCCGGTATGTAACAGATGCGTTAAGCGCAGTGCGTTAACGCAATCTGAACCCAGCCTAAGACATACCGTAATCCCTTCTAAGCAATTTGAGTAAATTACAAAAATATAATGCTCAGATGTGCACTTATTACTTATGCATTCGAATATAGAGATGAGCGACTTTGCCTTTTTTCGGGTTGAGTCAGGTTTCATGAAAACCGACTTTCGCAAAAGTCGGGTCGAACGAAATCGGCCGATTATCGTGAAGAGTCGAAGGCCGACTGAAACCCAATGCAAGTCAATGGGGAAGAAAAGTCGGCAGTGAGTGGAGGACAGGAAATACACCTACAGTGCCCATTTTAATGCCAAAAACATCAATTCTTATTACTTAAGCTTGTCAACCTTAATTTACTTTATAATAATAGTTAGGCATTGAAAACTGGGGGTTATTTGGCTAAAGTTGTGGGGGGGTAGGGCTGGCTCCAGATTTTAGAGTGTAAATGGGCTCCTTTAACACATGCCACAATTCATGATCCTCTGATATGGCAGAGAAATAGCGGTATAGTACAATGAAAAATACTTCACTTCTTACATCACATGACTGATATCCATTTTAAATTCTCCAATAGCTCCAAAAACAGACAGTATATTACTCCATACAGTATTATGGCCACCGCATAGTGCGCTATACAGAGTAATGAGGCCCATATATTTCTCGATACAGAATCAATGGTCCCATATAATGTTCCATATAGTATATGATGAGCTTCACTTAATGCTACAGTATATGTTGGTCCCCATGGATGATGCTCCACTGTCTTATGGGCCCAAATAATGCTCCATATATAATGGGCCCCATTTCTAATGCTCCAGTGCATAATGGGTCCTGTAAATGCTGCTCCAGTGTCTTATGTCCACCTTTGTAATGCTTCAGTGTATGGTAGGCCCCATATATCATTCTCCAGAGTATAGTGCTCCCCAAAAATTGCTCCCAACCTTAAAAACAATTAAATAAGTCTCCTCGCTAGGGAATCCCTGTACTAGTCTGGACTCCTCGTCGTCCCCATCTTCCATCTCTCTGCACTTGGACTGTTTAGGCAGAGGGTGTACAGACGTGATGTCATCGCGCTCTCTGACCAGAATGTCACTGTCAGGAAATGCGGAAGACGTCATGGCGGTGGAGCAGGGAGAGGTAAGTATTTCAACTTTGCAAGTGCTGTGATCCTGAGCAAGCAAGGGGGGCCCACTCATTGGTGACGGCACTGGCACAGGGCCCCTCATAGTACAGCGGTGTGTCTGACGGCGGGTGGGCCCTCCCACCAGCAGAGACACTTTTGCGTACTATGAGGGGCCCTGTGCCAGAGCCATCGCCCATGAGTATGCCCCCCACCTGCTCAAGGAACCTGCACTTTCATCTGCATCTTCCTCTTTGTCACCATGTAAGGTGGTATAGTATGCGGGAAGGGGAACCTGAGTTTCATCAGGGTCAGATTCTGGCTGTGTAGTGTGCGAGGGGAATGTAGTGGTCTGGGTCAATGTACCAGCAGAATCATCTAGCAGTGGCTGGGCCTCAGTGCACTTGTGGTGCCCCCAGGAGTACGGTCACCACAGTGGCATTACCCTCCTCCTAGGGAGTGTGATGTCATGCTTGGGAGCAACGAAGGATCTCTCTAGCAGTTAAACCAACACACAACACAGTTCCCACTCCAGGCCAGCAGGGAGAGCTCAGAACCTGACTGCTGAGGAGCTGCTCTCTGTGGTCGGGAGGAGGGAAGTTAGGGCAGTCTGTGAAGGGAAGGGGAAGTGTGTGGATGTGAGAAGGGGAGCTGGAGGATGAGCAGAGTTAAGGCTCACTCCTAGCTGGAGCGCATGGTCCGGATTCCGGTCTCCGAGTTTGTAGGGACACTGACGGTCCTGCAGCAGAAACCGGAGGAAGTAGCAGCTGTAAATGCTCTGTTCCCAAATAAGGCTCGGAGGCCCCAGCAGCGACTTGTGTGAGCCAGAAGGAAAAGGCTGCGGCTGCCTGCCATACGAGCAAGTTTCAAGAGAGAGTCAACAGGGGGAACTTCAGTGAACTCAGTGCTGCGAGTACCTCAGATAAGCGCTAGAATGGAGGCCACACTACCTATTTGCAGGGAGATAATTCCTAATTTGCTTCCAGGCTGACCAACTCCTTCTCCATCTGTCCTCTGGGTCCTGTACGGCACTTACCAAGTACAGGTAAAGGAAACGCACGACTGTGTCTGTCATCTTTCTCCTGCGCCTGACGCACGGCTCTGCTACATCCTGCACTGCACACCATCTACCAACTCTTTCATCTGCCCTGCAACTACGGCCCTACCTGTGCAGGGCTCTACATCTTAGCTGCACCACAACATCTGTCTCAGAGAAGCGACACTGCAGCGCTGATCAATCTGATCAGAAACCACAGGTGACGTCACGTATCATTCACCTATAAACGTTATTCACCCCTTTGCATGGACGCCCATGCCCACAGACTGGGTCACCACCACCATGACACATCCCTCTGAGACACCGGCCTGGTACAGATTAACCCCACTGTCCTGGCTGACCACCCACACTCGATGTCAGATTCATCTTGGTCTGGGGAATTCACGATTTGACTTGATAACCCAGGCATGGTATGTGGGAAAGAGCTACGTGGACTAATGTGAAGTGTGGCCTGCTGCATCATTCACTTTTGGTGGGGGTGAAGGACACAAGGAAAGGGGTTCTTCCTGACCAGGAGCCAGCACTTGATGACTCAGTGCTTGCATTTTTTGAAACTTCAGATGAGGAGGGCATATTTGCTGGAGTCTGTTTCGGCAATGTAAGCCAAAACCAGTTCCTGATGCTCCGGCTTTAAAAGCGGTTAACCTACTCCCAGAAAAGGTAGCCTTCAAGGCATTCCGGAGCCAGACCATGACGCAGGCTCAACACCTCCTGCCTTAGCTGCTATTGTGCTTTTGCCACTACCAGCAGATGCACCACCACCATCAGTACCAGCTGGCCCCCCACGCCCACGTCCGCGGCCTCTTCCATCATACTCCCAAATTTTGGAGAAAATGTACCCAAAATAACATCAGATATATGGTACTGTATCAGAAGCGTACAGCTCTATACAGTCAAAGGATAATTGTCAATCTCCCTATATATTTCATGAGTCACACAGAGACGCTCACAGGCTCAGTATGGATTAGACAAGAATATAAAAAGTAGAAAAAGGGTACAGTATCATCAGATACCAGGTATATATAGTATAGTTTAAACATTCTAAATCTCTGTATATTTTTCAGGAGGCAGACACAGACACTCTCAGGCTCAGTATGGATTACAACACAATGTAAGAAGCCGCAAAACAGTAATGGATCTGAAGCGTTCAGCTGTACACAGTGTAGGGGTCATTGTCAGTCTCAGTATTTATTTCCACAGTCTGAAACAGACTCTCACTTGGTCAGTTTGGATTAGACCAGAATATAAAAAGCAGTAAATGGGTAATGTATCACAAGCGTAGAGCTGTATACAGTGTTGGGGTAATTTTTAAATCTACATATAAATTGCAGGAGTAACCCACAGACTCTCACACACTCAGGATGGATCACACCACAATATAAAAAGATCTGCAAGAAATAATCACACATGTGGGCCAATGATCCAGGTGTCAATGATACACTTAGAGAGGTGGGTGGAGGAGGACTTTCTGGCAGAAAGGGTACAGTATCACCAGATACCAGGTATATATAGCATAGTTTACACATTACAAATCGATGTCTATATATCAGGAGGCAGACTCAGACGGTCTCAGGCCCAGTATGGATTCGACAAGATTGTAGAAAGTTGAGAAAGGGTACAGTATCACTGGATACCAGGTATATATGGCATAGTTTAAACATTAAAAATCTCCGAGTATATTTCCGTAGTCCGACAAAGACACTCACAGCCTCAGTATGGATTAGACAAGAATCTAAAAAGTAGAAAAAGGGTAATGTATTAGAAGCGTACACCAGTATACACTGTTGGGGTATATTTCAATCATCATATATATTACAGTCTCAGTAAGACAGTCCAGACTCTCCGCAAGAGCAAACGAGATGGATACAAGTACAGACGGAAAGTCGAGTGATTGCAGAAATTTTGGAATTACTAATCACGGGAAAAACTCCCAAGAGAATTCTCAGAGGCGATGCTGACCCTCAATTACTTTGTCTGTGGAGAAGGTGAAGACAGTTCTTGTGAAAAAAGGTTTGCTGTATCGCTCTGCCGTGGATCCCATCACCGTTACTCAGATCCATCAAATTGTGGACACAGGGAGAGATGTAGACATTGTCCTCACTGCCTATTATGATCTGTCAGGTAACTTTGGAGTGCAAAAGACAGAAGCCACACGCCATAGGCGATTCTATTGGATTGGCATGAGAGGACACATTTAAAAATGTGGGCAGGAATGTCACACGTCTGTGAGTCGAAAAACCGTGAAAGCTGATGATAAACCACCACTGCATCTCACTGTGAGTCGACGTCCATAACAAATGGAAGCCATTGATCATCTGAAGATATAGCCCAGCAGGACAAGGCATAGCTACGTCTTAACCATCATCTATCAGTTCACCAAATTTGTATTAGCAGTCCCAGTGAAGGATTTAACAGCCCAGACTACACAGTGATGGAGCAGGGAGAGGTAAGTATTGCAAGTGCTGGGGCCCTGAGCAAGCAGGAGGGGCCCACTCGTGGGTGGCGGTACTGGCACAGGGCCCCTTACAGTACGTCGGTGTGCCTGACGGCGGGTGTGCACCCCCACTGTCAGAGAAACTTGATTTTACTATGAGGGACCCTGTGCCAGTGTCGTCGCCCAAGAGTGGGCCCACCCACCTGTCCAGGGCAATGGCACTCGCACGGGTGCGTGCGCCAAGTGGTGACCCCGGCCCTGGGGGGAGGCAGCCCAGTTAGGGCAGTTGAAAAAATGGCATATGTTGATGTTGGACATTCAGCAGCTGAAAATGGAGGAATTGGAAAAGTCCGAGGAAGAGGAGGACAAAAGCGATCCATTTTTCGGGCAACCTACGTGTCAGCAGGGGAAGGTGGGACAAAATCCTTTGAATCCCATGCATGCTTCACTTTAATGAAGGTTATATCATCAACATTTTGGATCGACAGACGGGTTCTTTTTTCTCTCAGGATTGATCCAGCAGCACTGAAGACTCTTTCAGATAGCACACTAGCAGCAGGGCAAGCGAGCTCTTGTAAGGCATATTGTGCCAATTCAGGCCAGGTGTCCTGTTTACAGGCCCAATAGTCAAAGGGGAATGACCTGTGAGGGAGAACATCGATATGGGAGAAGTAGTTTGTAACCATAGTTGACAACTGCTGTCTCCTGTCACTTTCAATTGATGCAGTATTACCAGTCGTGTGAGCGGTACTTGAAAAATCAGTCCACAACATGGTCATGTAACCCATGTGTCCAATACCACTTCGGCTCTGTGCACCACGAACACCTCTTCCATGTTGCCCCCTACGGCTTGTGGGAGAACCATCACCACCGCTGTGTGCTGGGAATGCCTCAAAAAATGGTTTACCAGCGTTGCTTGTTTGTTAGCCAATATTAGCTATAGGTTCTCCTGTGGCATGATGTTTTGGAATTTGCCTTTATAGTGTGGATCCAGGATGTTGGCCAACCAGTAGTCGTCATCCCTCATCATTTTGGCAATGCGGGGGTCCCTTTTAGGATCTGCAAGGCATAATCACACATGTGGGCCAATGTTCCAGGTGTCAATGATGCACTGCGAGTGCTGGTTGAAGGAGCACATTCTGGCAAATCAACATCCTTCCAGTCACGCACAAACCCTGTACCTGACCTTGCCACGCCAACATTTTCTCTTGCCCCATGAGAAGCATCCTCCTCCCCTAAATAATCATCCCCATCATCCTCCTCTTCCTCTTATTCCTCCACCTCGTCCAGGAGAGTTCCCTTAGCAGACAATGGCTGACTGTCATCAAGGCTTCCCTCCTCCTCTTCCTCCTTGGCTGCAGACGCCTGCTCCTTAATGTGCGTCAAAGTTTGCATGATCAGACACATAAGTGGGATGCTCATGCTTATGATGGCGTCGTCTGCGCATTCCACAAAACACTGAAGGACTTTACAGAGGTCTTTCAGCTTCGACCACTGCACACCAGACAACTCCATGTCTGCCTTCAAACTGCCTGCCCGTGTATCCTCCCACAAATGCATTACAGCCTGCCTCTGTTCGAACAGCCTCTGAACCATGTGCAGGGTGGAGTTCCACCTTGTTGCAATGTCGATAATTAGGCGGTGCTTGGGAAGGTGGAGCAATCGCTGCAGCATCTGCATACGACTGGAGTGTACGGGCGACCAGCGGATGTGCGAGCACAGTCTTCGCACCTTATGGAGCAGGGCTGTTAACTCCGGATAATTTTTGAGGAAGCACTGCACCACCATGTTCAAGATGTGAGCCAAGCAAGGTATGTGTCCGAGTTTTGAAAGGGCTATGGCTGCCACAAAATTCCGGCTGTTTTCACTAACTACCTTGCCTGCCTCAAGATGTTGACTGCCCAGCCATGACTCAGTTTGTCGCTGCAAGTAGTTGGCCAGTACCTCCGCGGTGTCTGTTGTCACCGAAGCACATCATCTTCAACAGCCTGCTGATGCTTACCAGTAGCTGTTCGATAGTGGGACACCTCGTGGGCAACACTGGCAGCTGCGGATGGAGTGCTCGTGCGACTGCGCTCTGTGGACAAGCTTTGCTTCTGGAGGAGGAGGGTTGAATGCCTACAGCCAACTGTTTCCTATACCGGGGCTAGGCAGCACTGTCACACCACCGCTGTCCCCTGTGGACCCTGCATCCACCACAGTAACCCAGTGCGCAGTGATCGACACGTAACGGCCCTGGCCATGCCTACTGGACCATGCATCTGTTGTGAGGTGCACCTTTCCACTCACTTATTGCTTGAGTGCATGGGCAATGCGGTCTTTCACATGCAGGTGGAGGGCTGGGATGGATTTTCGAGAAAAGAAGTGGCGAATGGGTAGGTCATAGAGTGGTACTGCGTAGGCCATGAGCTCACGGAAAGCTTCGCTTTCAACCAACCGGTAGGACTTCATCTCTAACGAGATTAGTTTGGCAATGTGGGCATTCAAACAGTGTGTACGCGGATGAGAAGATGAGTACTTTCTTGTCCTACTGAGAGTCTCAGGTAGGGTGACCTGGACTTGAGATCTGCATATGGTGGAACTAGCGGTGGACAATGCGGACTGAGAGAGGGTTGGTGATGGTGTTGGTGGTCTTGCTGATGGACTAGATTCAGTCTGTCGTAGCAATAACATTGTGATTCCCTGACTGCTTTGGCCTTGCGACGACACCTCAACATTTGCTGCTGGTCGTGTGCTAATCGGTGGGCTTACAGTGGGGGAAGCGATGTAGCATTGCTGACTACCTTCATTCGGAGCAGGTGCACATGTGGTACGTGAGGTTTGGCAGTCCGTCCACGCTTGTGGGTCGCCCTCCCAGGGCTGTGGGGTACTCGGTACTGGGCCGGTCTCTCAGATGGGAATGTCACAGCAGCGATGACCCGGTCCATAGCCCATGGCACCCATGTAAAAGGGATTGAGTTGGGAATAAAGTTTATAAGTGATTCGTGACGTCACCTATGGTGTTCGGCAATGAAGGTGTTAAGCCAATGCTGCAGACAGATCCTTTGAGATGGTGGGGTGCAGCAATAATGGTGTAGCCCTCCACAGGCAGGGCTGTAGGTCCCAGGGCAGTGTAGATAAAGGTTTAGGAAGAGGGTGCAGTGTTTGGCACAGAGATGTAGCAGTGTTGAGGATGTTGCAGGAAGGAGGCAAGGACACAACAGGGTGCAGTTTCTTTACCTTTACTTGGCAAACGCAGTCCAGGGTCCTGGTTACAGATGGCACAGGAGCAGG
This sequence comes from Dendrobates tinctorius, assembly GCF_039654945.1. Taxonomy (NCBI): domain Eukaryota; kingdom Metazoa; phylum Chordata; class Amphibia; order Anura; family Dendrobatidae; genus Dendrobates; species Dendrobates tinctorius. The sequence goes on along the minus strand of NW_027361696.1, from coordinate 86,950,455 downwards.
CTAGCCTGGAAGTAACTCAGGGATCTCTCTATTAGATGGGTTGTGTAGTCTCCTTTCTAGCGCTGGCTTGAGGTACATGCAGTACAGTGTTACACTGAAGTTCCTCCTTCTTATTGTCTCTTAGAACTACCTCGTATGGCAGACAGCTGTAGCCCTCTATCTCTCTTGGCTCACCCTTTGCTGTTGTGCCTCCGAGTCTTAGTTGGGAATAGAGCATTTACAGCTTCCTATTCCTCTGGTGTCTGTTGCAGGATCTTCAGTATCCATACAACCGTGGAGACCAGGCTCCAGATCATGTGCTCTCAATGGGAGCTCTCTTTCCTCAGCTCAACCTCCAGCTTCTCTCCACACATCTACACTCGTTGCCCTCCTCACACTAACTAACTATTTCCCCTCCTGGCCCTCAGAGCGCACTCCTCCCCCAATCCTGGTTCAGAGCTCCCTCTGCTGGTCCGGAGTGGGAACTGTGTTGCATGAAAATGATTAACTGCTAGAGAGACCCTTCATTGCATCTAAGCATGACATCACCCTCCCTGGAGGAAGGTAATGCCACTGTGGCGACCATACTCTTGGGGGCGCCACATTCCCCCCTAGTGCAAGTCAGTACTCCTGGGCTGATGAAAACCATATGAAAAACATATAACCAAATAACAAATATAATTGTACAAGATTTAGAAAAATGAAAAATGTACAAAAGCCACAAGCTCAAAAAAATAGTCCTATGATGATAAGTCCAAGCATCATTGTCCATGGTCCATTCCTGGGCAAATGGTGAACTACATACAAATTGGTGACCACACAAGTCCTGTGGAACAATGTCCATAAAACAAAACTGGCAAATTCAAAGGAAACTCTTACAGATTACCTGTAGGCACAAACTTGAAAACAGTTACATATATACACAATTTCAACATTCACATAAACTTAGCTATATACGATATCTGATGGGTGGTATACCTTGTGTAGTACGGGTAGACCTGCGTAACACTGGTGTGACTGGGGATCTTACTGGTTTTCTAGTGCTCACTACTGGTGTAGTTAAACTAGGTAGTATTCTCCTACTGACTCTTAGTCTCACCATGGGTATGACAGATTCACCATTGGCAGGGCGAGGGTTCTCTGGCTCCACTGCTGGTATGGCATCTGCTACCTGAACTTCCTGATTTTCAGAGTTCTCATGAGTCACTTCTTCTTGTACTACCAGTTGGGGAAATGTCAACACTGGCACCACTATAGCATCATTTACTTTAGTCCAATTTGCAGGGAATTCTCCAAGTATGGTGCTGACCTTTTCTTCTTCCATGGGTTGGATGTTTGTTATGATTGAGTCACCGTAGGAGGCAAAAACAGAACTGCTAGCTAAGTCCAGAAAACCAGAGAGGTTGGCAGCTATCGGATTGCAGACCCCTGATCCTACCACAACAACTAACAGTAGCCGTGGGGGGTTCCTACGATGCCCTAGACCCCTCGATCACAGCCGGAGAATTAAATAGGCCTAAAGAAAGAAAGGGGAAATCTAAACTGCCCCAGAGCAGACCCCAAAGCAATAGGCAGCCCCCAACATATAATGACGGTGAAGCAAGATGAAAACACTAACACAGACAGAAAGATAGACTGAGCAAAGACGGGGCCCAAACTACCCAGATAGGAAAGGACAGGAAGGCTGCTGTCTGCAATCCGTGAAAAACCCTATGAAAATAAGAGCCAACAGGCTGACAGTGAAAAAGGCCCTGAAGACGCTAGGCTTCAAAAAAGGTATGTCAGTACTCAGGAATATTCTGAAGACAGAGCAACCGGCAAAAGGAGATTCAGCTCATCCCAGCAGGGAATGGCAGAATCCAGAAAAGCAAGGAAAACAAAAACAAAACATAAATGCAAACAGGCAAAGCAGAAAACTTAGCTTTAGGGAAGCAGGAATCAGACTGGTGTCCTAGAAGTCCACAGAGAAATCACCCGCAGGGCAGAAGGGCGTCGGCAGCCTTATATCCAGTCAGTGACTCCACTCAGCCAGTCATCCTCACTAGACTCAGGTGCCTGATAATCAGGCTCAACACCTTCCTCCACCAGAATAGGGAGTTCACCAGACCTCAGTGACAAAGGGGAAAACAAACTCACAACAGTACCTCCCCCTTGAGGAGGGGTCACCGAACCCTCAACCACGCCACCAGGGCAATCAGGGTGAGCCCGATGAAAGGCACGCACCAATCTTTTGGCATGAATATCAGAGGCAGAGACCCAGGAATTATCCTCCTTCCACTTAACCAAATACTGGAGTCTCCGTCTAGCCAGACGGGAATCCAGTATTTTCTCTACCTCATATTCCATGTTACCTTCAACCAATATAGGGTCTGGAGGTGCCACCCCAGGAACAACTGGTTCAACAAACCTCTTCAACAAGGACTTATGGAACACATTATGGATTTTAAATGTGACAGGAAGAGCCAAACGAAAAGAGATTAATAATCTCCAAAATCTTGTAAGGTCCAATAAATCTAGGCTTAAACTTAGGAGAAGCCACCTTCATAGCAATATTTTTTGATGATAACCACACCATATCACCAATCTTAAACTGGGGACCAATGGTCCTATGTCGATTGGAAAACCGCTGGGCCTTTTCCTGGGAGAGAGATAACTTATCCACCACTTGGTCCCAGATCTGGTGCATTCTCTCCACCACAGTGTCAACACCTGGGCAGGCAGAAGGCTCCACCTGCCCTGAAGAGAATCGAGGATGAAACCCAAATTTACAAAAAAAAGGTGACATCAAAGTGGCAGAACTAGCTCTATTATTTAAAGCAAATTCGGCCAAGGGCAAAAATGAAACCAATCATCCTGATCAGCGGAAATAAAACATCTCAAATACGACTCCAAGGTCTGGTTTGTTCTCTCTGTCTGCCCATTGGTCTGAGGGTGAAAAGCAGAGGAGAAGGACAACTGAATTCCCAGCTTGGAACAGAAAGTCCTCCAAAATCTAGACACAAACTGAACTCCTCTGTCAGATACAATGTTCTCAGGAATCCCGTGCAAGCGAACCACCTGTTGCAAAAACAGGGGCACCAACTCAGAGGAAGATGGCAAATTAGGGAGTGGTACAAGATGAACCATCTTAGAGAACCTATCACAAATCACCCAAATAACAGTTATTCTTTGAGAGACCGGCATATCAGAGATGAAATCCATTGAAATATGGGTCCATGGCCTCCTGGGGACCGGCAAAGGCATCAACAACCCACTAGAGCGAGAACAAGATTTAGACCGGGAGCAAGTCCCACAGGACTGCACAAAGTTCCTGACATCATGAGACAAGGTGGGCCACCAAAAAGAGCTACTCACCAAATCTCTAGTACCAAAAATACCTGGATGACCAGCCAATGCAGAGCAATGAACTTCAGACATCACTCTCTTCTTCCACTGGTCAGGAACATACAACTTTCCACTGGGACAACGCTCAGGTTTGTCCTCCTGGAACTCTTGCAGAGCAAGTCTCAAATCGGGCAAGATGGCAGAAAGAACTACTCCTTCACCTAAGATGGTAGCAGGTTTGGTCACCACAGGAGAATCAGCAAAGAAGCTCCTAGAGAGGGCATCTGCCTTGACATTCTTAGTTCCAGGAAGAAAAGAGACCACAAAATCAAAACGTGTAAAAAAACAAGGCCCACCTAGCCAACCTAGGGTTCAAGCGTTTAGCAAACTCTAGGTAAATCAAATTCTTGTGGTCAGTGAGGACCACAACTTGATGTTTAGCTCCCTCCAACCAATGTCTCCACTCCTCAAATGCCCATTTCATGGCCAACAGTTCCCGATTCCCCACATCATAGTTACGTTCAGATGGAGAGAACTTTCGGGAAAAGAAAGCACAGGGATTCATTTTAGATGTTACAGGATCCTTTTGGGACAAAATAGCTCCTGCACCAATCTCAGAAGCATCCACCTCTACCTGGAACGGGAGTGAGACATCAGGTTGCTGCAAAACCGGGGCGGAGGTAAATCTTCGCTTCAGCTCCTGAAAGGAAGCAACAGCCTCCGGAGACCAATTCAACACATCAGCACCCTTCTTAGTCAGATCAGTCAATGGCTTGGCAATGCTAGAAAATTTTGCTATAAATTTCCGATAAAAATTAGCAAAACCCAAAAACTTCTGGAGGGCCTTCAAAGAAGTGGGCTGAACCCAATCATAAATGGCCTGTACCTTGGCCGGGCCCATTTCAATAGTTGACGGAGACAAAATAAATCCCAAAAATGAAATCCTCTGTACTCCAAAAAGGCATTTCGATCCTTTGACATACAGGGAATTCTCCCTCAAGATCCGGAACACAGTCCGAATATGTTCCACATGAGAATCCCAATCCTTGGAGAAGATAAAAATATCATCCAGATAGATAATCAAAAATTTATCGACAAAGTCTCGGAAAATATCGTTCATGAAGCACTGGAAGACAGAAGGGGCATTAGTGAGCCCAAAAGGCATCACCAGGTACTCAAAATGTCCCTCAGGAGTATTAAACGCCATCTTCCATTCATCCCCCTGCTTAATGCGGATAAGATTATACGCCCCCCTGAGGTCAAGCTTGGTAAACCAGCAAGCACCTCTAACTCTAGAGAATAGATCCGAAATCAGGGGTAACGGATACTGATATTTAATAGTAATTTTATTGAGGGCACGATAATCAATACAAGGCCTTAAAGAACCATCCTTTTTGGCCACAAAAAAAAAACGGCACCTAAGGGTGAAGAGGATGGTCTAATATGACCCTTCTCTAACGCCTCCTTAATATAGGACCGCATAGCCTCGTGCTCGGGTACAGATAAATTGAAGAGCCGACCCTTGGGAAATTTACACCCCGGGCTTAGTTCAATAGCACAGTCATAACTCCTATGAGGAGGCAAGGACGCAGACTCATTCTCACTAAATACATCATAAAAGTCCGCCAAATAGTCAGGAACATCATGCGACTGAGGAGAGGTGGAAAAAACCGGAGCCTCACTAAAGGCACACCGACAACCCCAACTCACCACAGACACAGACTTCCAATCCAAAACTGGATTATGAATTTGCAACCAGGGAAACCCCAGAACAACGGCATCATGCAGACGATGCAACACCAAAAATCTGCAATTTTCTTGATGGTCTGGGGCGACCCGCATGACCACCTGGGTCCAAAACTGAGGTTTATTTTTAGCCAAAGGAGTAGCATCAATCCCCCTCAAAGGGATAGGCATCTGCAGAGGTGTCATCGGAAATCCACAACGTTTAACAAAATCCAAGTCCATTAGGTTTAGCGCTGCTCCCGAATCCACAAAAGCCTTGGCGGAAAATGTGGACAGGGAGCAGATCAGAGTAATTGCCAGAAGAAACTTAGGTTGAACACCACCAACAGAAAACGTGTGTGCAAAGCGTTTCTCTCGTTTAGGACAAACAGAAATAATATGCAAGGCATCTCCACAGAAAAAACACAGCTTATTACGCCTTCTGAACTCCTGACGTTGCGCCTTAGACAAAACTCTATCACATTGCATAGGTTCAGACGTCTGTTCAACCGGTGGCAACACCTCTCGTGCAATCCTGCGTTCACGTATGCAAATTGCCTCTTCAGAAAGAAAGAGGACTTTTACTCTACAGCGCCACCTATTGGTAGTAGCGATCCTACAAGTCACAATCAACCCTTTAACGAGTCTTGTAGTATGACTTAGGATACAAGCCAAATCAGAATCTCAATTTGCAGACACGGTGTTTCGCGCTGTTGGCTCTCGTCAGTGCAAAGTATGAGATCTGATTTGGCAAGGTGAGAGGCTCTGGACTAGGGTCTAAGAAGTAAGGTTTCTCCTTGCGGAGAGTGACATGCCAGCTGTGGCTTGTCAAGGTAAGGAGACTTATTCGCCGTGCAATGCTCCTCTGGGAAAATAATATGCAAATTGCCTCTTCAGAAAGAAAGAGGACTTTTACTCTACAGCGCCACCTATTGGTAGTAGCGATCCTACAAGTCACAATCAACCCTTTAACGAGTCTTGTAGTATGACTTAGGATACAAGCCAAATCAGAATCTCAATTTGCAGACACGGTGTTTCGAGCTGTTGGCTCTCGTCAGTGCAAAGTATGAGATCTGATTTGGCAAGGTGAGAGGCTCTGGACTAGGGTCTAAGAAGTAAGGTTTCTCCTTGCGGAGAGTGACATGCCAGCTGTGGCTTGTCAAGGTAAGGAGACTTATTCGCCGTGCAATGCTCCTCTGGGAAAATAATATGCAAATTGCCTCTTCAGAAAGAAAGAGGACTTTTACTCTACAGCGCCACCTATTGGTAGTAGCGATCCTACAAGTCACAATCAACCCTTTAACGAGTCTTGTAGTATGACTTAGGATACAAGCCAAATCAGAATCTCAATTTGCAGACACGGTGTTTCGAGCTGTTGGCTCTCGTCAGTGCAAAGTATGAGATCTGATTTGGCAAGGTGAGAGGCTCTGGACTAGGGTCTAAGAAGTAAGGTTTCTCCTTGCGGAGAGTGACATGCCAGCTGTGGCTTGTCAAGGTAAGGAGACTTATTCGCCGTGCAATGCTCCTCTGGGAAAATAATATGCAAATTGCCTCTTCAGAAAGAAAGAGGACTTTTACTCTACAGCGCCACCTATTGGTAGTAGCGATCCTACAAGTCACAATCAACCCTTTAACGAGTCTTGTAGTATGACTTAGGATACAAGCCAAATCAGAATCTCAATTTGCAGACACGGTGTTTCGAGCTGTTGGCTCTCGTCAGTGCAAAGTATGAGATCTGATTTGGCAAGGTGAGAGGCTCTGGACTAGGGTCTAAGAAGTAAGGTTTCTCCTTGCGGAGAGTGACATGCCAGCTGTGGCTTGTCAAGGTAAGGAGACTTATTCGCCGTGCAATGCTCCTCTGGGAAAATAATATGCAAATTGCCTCTTCAGAAAGAAAGAGGACTTTTACTCTACAGCGCCACCTATTGGTAGTAGCGATCCTACAAGTCACAATCAACCCTTTAACGAGTCTTGTAGTATGACTTAGGATACAAGCCAAATCAGAATCTCAATTTGCAGACACGGTGTTTCGAGCTGTTGGCTCTCGTCAGTGCAAAGTATGAGATCTGATTTGGCAAGGTGAGAGGCTCTGGACTAGGGTCTAAGAAGTAAGGTTTCTCCTTGCGGAGAGTGACATGCCAGCTGTGGCTTGTCAAGGTAAGGAGACTTATTCGCCGTGCAATGCTCCTCTGGGAAAATAATATGCAAATTGCCTCTTCAGAAAGAAAGAGGACTTTTACTCTACAGCGCCACCTATTGGTAGTAGCGATCCTACAAGTCACAATCAACCCTTTAACGAGTCTTGTAGTATGACTTAGGATACAAGCCAAATCAGAATCTCAATTTGCAGACACGGTGTTTCGAGCTGTTGGCTCTCATCAGTGCAAAGTATGAGATCTGATTTGGCAAGGTGAGAGGCTCTGGACTAGGGTCTAAGAAGTAAGGTTTCTCCTTGCGGAGAGTGACATGCCAGCTGTGGCTTGTCAAGGTAAGGAGACTTATTCGCCGTGCAATGCTCCTCTGGGAAAATAATATGCAAATTGCCTCTTCAGAAAGAAAGAGGACTTTTACTCTACAGCGCCACCTATTGGTAGTAGCGATCCTACAAGTCACAATCAACCCTTTAACGAGTCTTGTAGTATGACTTAGGATACAAGCCAAATCGTTCACGTAAACGTAAACGCCGATCAACCTGAATGGCTAATGACATAGAATCGTCCAGACCAGAGGGAACAGGAAATCCCACCATAGTATCTTTTACGGCTTCTGACAAACCCTTCCGAAAGAGAGCAGCCAAGGCATTATCATTCCAGGTAGTAAGGACCGCCCACTTTCGGAACTTTTGACAGTACAACTCTGCAGAATCTCGACCCTGGTTTAATGCCAACAGGGTCTTTTCAGCCTGATCAATAGCATTAGGTTCGTCATACAACAACCCCAAAGCTTGAAAGAATGCGTTCACATTAGTCAGAATAGGATCATCTGGTTTCAAAGAAATCCCCCAATCCTGGGGATCGCCACGCAGCAAAGAGATGACAATTTTAACCTGCTGCGCGGAGCTCCCTGACGAGTTAGGCTTCAAGGCAAAAAATAATTTACAATTATTTTTGAAACTCAAAAATTTAGATCGATCCCCAAAAAATACATCAGGTGTAGGGATCTTTGGTTCAACAGCATGCGAACGAGCAAGGTAGGCGGAAATTCCCACCACTTCCGAAGCGAGCTGCTCCACACGATCAGACAATTGCTTTATCTCCATTGAGAGAAAAAAAAAAAAATTCCCCCTACGGCCTCAGAGATATAGAGGAAAGAATATACACACACTTTTTTTTTTTTTTTAAACACAATTCTTTCCTGCTATTGAGTACCCTAGGATCTGCGGTATGGCGGGTGATTCTGTTATGATTGAGTCACCGTATGAGGCAAAAACAGAACTGCCAGCTAAGTCCAGAAAACCAGAGAGGTTGGCAGCTATCGGATTGCAGACCCCTGATCCTATCACAACAACTAACAGTAGCCGTGGGGGGTTCCTACGATGCCCTAGACCCCTCGATCACAGCCGGAGAATTAAATAGGCCTAAAGAAAGAAAGGGGAAATCTGAACTGCCCCAGAGCAGACCCCAAAGCAATAGTCAGCCCCCAACATATAACGACGGTGAAGCAAGATGAAAACACTAACACAGACAGAAAGATAGACTGAGCAAAGACGGGGCCCAAACTACCTAGATAGGAAAGGACAGGAAGGCTGCTGTCTGCAATCCGTGAAAAACCCTATGAAAATAAGAGCCAACAGGCTGACAGTGAAAAAGACCCTGAAGACGCTAGGCTTCAAAAAAGGTATGTCAGTACTCAGGAATATTCTGAAGACAGAGTAACCGGCAAAAGGAGATTCAGCTCATCCCAGCAGGGAATGGCAGAATCCAGAAAAGCAAGGAAAACAAAACATAAATGCAAACAGGCAAAGCAGAAAACTTAGCTTTAGGGAAGCAGGAATCAGACTGGTGTCCTAGAAGTCCACAGAGAAATCACCCGCAGGGCAGAAGGGCGTCGGCAGCTTTATATCCAGTCAGTGACTCCACTCAGCCAGTCATCCTCACTAGACTCAGGTGCCTGATAATCAGGCTCATCACCTTCCTCCACCAGAATAGGGAGTTCACCAGACCTCAGTGACGAAGGGGAAAACGAACTCACAACAGATGTTAATTTGTTCTTCCATTCTTTCTTTTAGGTGGTCAGGGGATAATTTCAAATGGTCCCTTGATATTGCTGCTGAGGTTTCTCCTCCATCTTTACTAATAAGGCACACCTTGGTATTGTCAAAGTTTGAGGGTAGAATGGTGTAGGGTTCAGCTTCCCATTGGTCATCCAGCTTATGCATTCTTCTTTTCCTCTTGAGGACTTGTTCTCCTGGTGACAAAGGTACTGCAGGGGCATACTGATTGTAGTTCCTCTCTTGTTTTTGTCTTGCCTGAGCTAGACTCTTTTCCACACACTCTTGTACTCTTCTGTACTGTTGCTGCCTCTCTGTGTCCCAGTCAGCATCTGGTGACGTCACCTCAGGTGTCAGGACTCCCATATCCAAATCAATAGGCAGTTTACCAGGCCTCGCTCTCATTAGGTAGGCTGGAGTGCAGTTGGTGGAATTCACAGGAATGTGGTTGTAGAGGTCTACCAGATCTGGCAACTTTTCTGGCCACATATTCCTCTCCTCCAAAGGCAAGGTCTTCAGCAGGTCGATCACCAACTGGATCATCTTCTCACACATGCCATTGGTCTGTGGATGGTATGATGTTGTCCGGATCTTCTTACAACCATTCAAGTTACAGAATTCCTGGAACACTTCTGCCTCAAAAGCGGGACCTTGATCTGTAAGTATTCGCTCAGGATATCCATGTGGTCTACAGAAGTGCTGTTGAAAGGCTCTGGCTGCTGTCCTGGCTGTTTGATCTTTGACAGGCACAAGTACCAGGAATCTTGAGTAGTGGTCCACGATGGTACGAGCATAGATGTAGCCCGACCGGCTTGGGACCAACTTCACATGGTCCAGGGCAACCAACTCGAGTGGCTGCTTGGTCACTATTGGCTGCAGAGGAGCTCTCTGGCTGTTTCTGCGCAGGTTACATTGTCCACACTCCTGGCACCTCTTTTCAATGGCTTTCCTGATACCAGCCCAGTAGAACCTCTCCCGGAGCAATGCTTCCAACTTCTTCCATCTGAAGTGGCCAGCTCCATTGTGGTATGCTTCCAGGACCATTGATGCCTCTCTCTCTGGGACTACCACCTGCCAGACCAACTCATGAGTGCGGGCAATGATACTCCTCCAACACAGCTTTCCTTCATAGATGAACAGTCTGCCTCTTTCCTTCCACAACTGCTGGGTTTCTTCAGGAGCATCTGAATCCGGGCGTGAGTCAGCTTGTGACAGTAGCTACTTCACCAGGCGGACTGCGGGGTCGCTATCCTGGGTTTCTGCCCAGTCATGGTGAGGCAATGGATTAGGGTAGCCTCTTTCAGGATAGACCGTCTGTTTCTCTCCCTGGGCACATTGGGCCGCAATTGGCCGGTGGAAGGGAGGTAACTACTTCTTCAAGTGCCTCAGGGTCTTCTCCTGCATCTGGCAGATTAGGCATCCTGGACAGCGCATCAGCATTGGCATTCTTGTGCCCTGCTCGGTACTTGATGGTAAATTCATAGTTAGACAGCCGAGCCATCCATCGCTGCTCCAGTGCTCCTAGTATGGCAGTTTCCAAGTGAGTCAACAGGTTGTTATCCGTGAAGATGGTAAACTTGGCTGAAGCTATGTAATGCTTGAATCACTCAGTCACAGCCCAGACTATGGCGAGGAACTCCAGCTTGAAGGAACTGTAGTTGTCAGAGTTCCTTTCAGTGGGACAAAGCTTCCTGCTGGCATAGGAGATCACTCTTTCTTTGCCATTTTGTACCTGTGACAGCACTGCTCCAAGTCCCACGTTGCTGGCATCAATATACAACACAAAGGGTTTGTCATAATCTGGGTAGGCCAGAACTTCATCTCCTGTGAGAGCCATTTTCAGTCAAGGAAAGGACCTCTCCAGTTCCTCGTTCCATTCAAATGTAGAACTCTTGTTTCTGGCCTTCTTTAGCTGGCCCACCAGAAGATTCTGCATAGGGGTGGCTATCTCAGTGAAGCCTTTAATGAACCTTCGGTAGTAGCCTACCAACCCGAGGAATTGACGTACTTCATGGAGGTTGCTGGGCTTCTGCCAGTCCCGGATGACTGTGACTTTGTCAGGATCCGGTGCCACACCTTCTGCACTCACTACATGTCCGAGGTACTGTACCTTGGGCTTCAGGAGGTGGCACTTGGAAGGCTTCACCTTCATGCCAAAGTTGGACAAGGCTTCAAACACTTCAGCCAGGTGCTTCAGGTGGTCTTCAAAAGTCTTGGAGAAAACACTGACATCATCCAGGTATAACAGGACAGTTTTGAAGTTCTTGTGTCCCAGACAGCGCTCCATTAGCCGTTGGAATGTCCCAGGGGTGGTGGAGAGGCCGAATGGCATGTAGTTGAACTCGGAGAGGCCCATTGGGGTGGTAAATGCTGTTTTCTCCTTGTCTGCCTCTGCCACGGAAACCTGCCAATACCCACTAGTGAGATCTAAGGTGGAAAAATAGTTAGCAGTTTTAAGTGCGGCTAATGACTCTTCAATTCTGGGTAATGGGTAGGCATCCTTTTGTGTAATGCTGTTAATTTTCTTGTAATCAACACACATTCTCATGGTACCATCTTTCTTTTTCACAAATACTATTGAAGCTGCCCAGGGACTACAACTGTCTCTGATCACCCCAGCCACCTTCATTTCCTTCCACATACTTTTGGCACATTGGTAATGTGTTGGGGGGTATAGGCCGGTACCTTTCCTTAATGGGTGGATGATCTCCAGTGGGGATATGGTGTTGAACCCCTTTTGCCTTCCCAAAGTCTAGAGGGTGTTTACTGAATACCCGCTCATACTCCTGGGTCACCCGGTAAACCCCACTCTTTTGGTATGAAGGGTTGGGTCAGTTCCCACATGCAGCTGCTGACACCACTCCTCCTGCTGCTTTACAGAGCCATTGTCCTCCACCTGGTCAGGTGAGACCAAGGGCTCTGCTGCCCGTATTGCATTGTTATTGACAGTGAGCAGCTTGGCAACTGTGGCATACCGAGGTATTATTGCCTCCTCCTCCCCACAGTTCAAGAGGCGTACAGGTACTCTTCCTTTGCGAACGTCAACTACCCCTCTGGCTGTCAGGACAGTGGGCCGGCTATCAGAGTATACTGGCTCTACCATTGCTTGGTAGTCTTTCCCTCTGAGACCTATGGCTGCCTGACACCAAATCAACATTTCACATCTGGGGGGTATTGCAATGGGAAAAGAATCACTCACTCTGACGCTGCCAATTTCTCCGCCAGAGAGTTCTACCTGCTGCCTTTTCATCAGGGCCTTGATCTCCTTCTGCAGGACTCGTTGTTCACTGGCACCAGCAGTCTTAGCCACCTTTTGCAACAAGACAATAACCTCGGAAAGACAATTTTCAATTACATTTGTACCTAAGGTCATCATGGGATTACATTCTTGTCGATCAATATCTACAACTATCAGACCTTGAGATTTTATCTCTACTCGTCCCACTTTAATAGTAATTTCCTTACATCCTATCTGCAGTAAAGACTGACCATTACTAGCAACTACTGTCAGTTCATCAGTTGGGCCACGGGTAAGTTCAGAGTCAGCCCAATACCGCTTGTAAAGGATATATGGCATAGTTGTCACCTGAGAACCAGTGTCCAGCAAAGCGTTCATGGGGATGCCGTCAATCACCACTGGGAGGACCGGTCGCCCTCCAACATACTTGGCTCACCAGTTCCTTGAGCCTTGTGGTCCTACTCCTGGGGGTTGGCCCTCTGCCCCAGGGGTTACTCGTTTAAAGAACAGAATCTTGCGAGGTGGCCTGCTTTGTGGCAGTGACGACAGATGGGACGTCCGTTCTGGTCATAGCGATCGCTGTTCCTCCCTCGGAGTGGCGGGATCCTCTTCCTCCACATCCACGGGACATCCTCTGGACTGGAGGCCAACTGGATCTTCTCCTTGGAGGACTCCTGCAGGGACTGCACGGTTTTGGCAAGTGCAGCCATACCTTTGGTCAACTCCTGGACCTGAAGACGCAGTTCTGAAGATGGGTCATTGTTCAGATTCTGTGCATCAGCCTCCACAGGGTTGAGGGGGAAAGATGTTGTTTCTTGGTAGTAGGTGATCGCTGGGCGCCTAGGGGGAGCTGGACGGCTGACAGTTGGTTCATGCAGCACCCGAATAGCCCTGTCCTTGAAGTCTGCAAAATCCAGGTCAGGGTTCTGCAGGGCTATAATGCGCAGCTGTGCTCTGTGGGTACTGGATAGGAGTCCTTCAATAAACTGCTCCTTTAACAGTCTGCCTCCTTCCTGCACACTGTCTGGATCGATCTGCTTTATGGCTAGCAGCGCCTCCTGCAGGTTAAGAGCATAGTCCCATATACTGTCCTGCGCTCTCTGCTTACATCCAAAGAATCTCATCTTTATTTCAGCTGCAGTGCGGGTGTCAAAGGTGCTTCTGAACTTAGCCAGAATCTTTTTAACAGTCTCTTTATCAGTGTCCTGCCAGGCTTTTACTTCTCTCCGCTGCACCTGTTACCTGCCCGATAAGAATGTTCACTGACTTTCAGACAGGGGATACACTTCGAACAAGCTGCACAATCTCTCTTTGAAATCACTCAGGGTATGTGACTCACCCGAGTACTGCGGTAGCCAGGCTGCTCCCGGTATATAGGGCATGGACAGTGGCATTATGGGGACCGCTGCAGTGGGCGCTCATTCTTGCGGTGCCCTGGAGGCAGCGCTGGCTGCCGGATTCAGTGGTGCTGTTGGAGCCGCAGCTGCGCTGGGCCCTGCATCTGGCGGCACTGGGAGGTTAGCGGGAGCGTCCGCCGCTGCATTGGCGCTGTCCTCAGACATTTTCTCTTACCCTAGTTAACGTGGGCCAGGCCACGGGGTTGCGCTGGCTTACCGGATGCCGCTCCTCGGCTGGATCAGGGGGCGCTGGAACTGGCCTCAGCTTCTCACTTCCCGCGCGCTCTTCTCCTTTCGCGCTTCTTGACTGGCTCCGCCCATGAAGGTCTGCCCCCTTTTCTTCCCGCGCGCGCCAATCAGCGGGATAATGGCGGCAATGGCACCAATTACGCACACAGTCTATAGCACCAAACACAGTCTCTGGCACACAGGACCCGGGGATGTCGGGCTCTGTTATCCTGTTCATGACGCCAAAATGGATCGCCCGCCAGGGCAGTGGGGTACTCGGTACCGGGCCGGTATTTCACTAGGAAGTGTCACAGTGGCGGTGACCCGGTCCGTGGCCCTGGGCGTCCATGTAAGGGAGTGAAGTGATGGAATAAAGTTTATGAATAGATGATTCGTGACTAGTGTTGAGCATTCCGATACCGCAAGTATCGGGTATCGGCCGATACTTGCTGTATCGGAATTCCGATACCGACTTCCGATATTTTTTCAATATCGGAATTCGGCATCGGAATCGGAAGTTCAGTTGATTGACGGCCTGACGTCATCATGATGCGCGGTGTGTGCGCATCATGATGCGCCGTCATTTCGGGCCTTCCGGGGGTCTCTGCCGGCCTGCCGGGGGGCTGTGCCGGCCTGCCGGGGGGCTGTGTGGACTGCCCGGGGTCTCTGCCGGCCTGCCGGGGGGCTGTGCCGGCCTGCCGGGGGGCTGTGCACCCTGTGGGGGTCTGTACCGGCCTGCCGGGGGGCTGTGCCGGCCTGCCGGGGGGCTGTGCTGATGTCCGGGGGTCTGTGCAAGCATCGTCCGATGGGACTACAAGTCCCATCGGGCGATGCCTGCTACCATGACAGTGATTGACACATTAGCCAATGATGGGACAGTAGTAGTCCCATCATCCGGCTAATGTGTTAAATGTAAAAAAAAAAAAAAAAAAAAAAAATACTACATACATACTACATGCTACATACATACTACATATATACTACATACATACTACATACATGCTACATACATACTACATGCATGCTACATACATACTACATACATACTACATACATACTACATGCATGCTACATATATACTACATGCTACATACATACCACATACATACTACATGCATGCTACATATATACTACATGCATGCTACATACATACTACATATATACTACATGCATGCTACATACATACTACATGCTACATGCATGCTACATACATACTACATACATGCTACATATATACTACATACATACTACATATATACTACATGCATGCTACATATATACTACATACATACTACATATATACTACATGCATGCTACATATATACTACATACATACTACATATATACTACATACATGCTACATACATACTACATACATACTACATATATACTACATGCATGCTACATATATACTACATGCTACATACATACCACATACATACTACATACATACCACATACATACTACATACATGCTACATATATACTACATGCATGCTACATACATACTACATATATACTACATGCATGCTACATACATACTACATGCTACATGCATGCTACATACATACTACATACATACTACATGCTACATACATACCACATATATACTACATACATACAATACATTCATACAATACATACATAGACATACAGTACATATAACATAGAGTAACATACTTACCAATACTTGTCACATTGTTCCCCGAAGCCATTGTCTTTCCGGAATAAATATTAACATAACAAACCACAAAAATACTCACCCACGATCCGAAGCAGTCCACGAGTGTGTCCCACGACGATCTTGGGTAGAGAACTGCAGCATCAGATGATGCTGCCGTTCTCTATGGGCTGCAGGAATCCAATGACGGAAGGTAGGTATCCTTCCGCACTGTATTCCTCCGCCACTTAAAAAAAAAAAAAAGTCCCTAGTCTCACTTTATGCCATTGCTGTGTGGGAAATTCCCACACAGCAATGGCATAAAGTGAGACTAGGGACTTTTTTTTTTTTTAAGTGGCGGAGGAATACAGTGCGGAAGGATACCTACCTTCCGTCATTGGATTCCTGCAGCCCGTAGAGAACGGCAGCATCATCTGATGCTGCAGTTCTCTACCCAAGATCGTCGTGGGACACACTCGTGGACTGCTTCGGATCGTGGGTGAGTATTTTTGTGGTTTGTTATGTTAATATTTATTCCGGAAAGACAATGGCTTCGGGGAACAATGTGACAAGTATTGGTAAGTATGTTACTCTATGTTATATGTACTGTATGTCTATGTATGTATTGTATGAATGTATTGTATGTATGTAGTATATATGTGGTATGTATGTAGCATGTAGTATGTATGTAGTATGTATGTAGCATGCATGTAGCATGTAGTATGTATGTAGCATGCATGTAGTATATATGTAGTATGTATGTAGCATGCATGTAGTATATATGTAGCATGTATGTAGTATGTATGTGGTATGTATGTAGTATGTATGTGGTATGTATGTAGCATGTAGTATATATGTAGCATGCATGT
The DNA here is from genome assembly GCF_039654945.1 of Dendrobates tinctorius. Classification (NCBI taxonomy): domain Eukaryota; kingdom Metazoa; phylum Chordata; class Amphibia; order Anura; family Dendrobatidae; genus Dendrobates; species Dendrobates tinctorius. Next base: position 86,933,826 of record NW_027361696.1, on the reverse strand, counting down.
AGTATATATGTAGTATGTATGTAGTATGTATGTAGCATGTATGTAGTATATATGTAGCATGCATGTAGTATATATGTAGTATGTATGTTGCATGTAGTATGAATGTAGCATGTATGTAGTATGTAGTATGAATGTAGCATGTATGTAGTATGTAGTATGAATGTAGCATGTATGTAGTATGTAGTATGAATGTAGCATGTAATTTTTTTTTTTTTTTTTTTTTTTACATTTAACACATTAACCGGATGATGGGACTACTACTGTCCCATCATTGGCTAATGTGTCAATCACTGTCATGGTAGCAGGCATCGCCAGATGGGACTTGTAGTCCCATCGGACGATGCCTGCACAGACCCCCGGAGCCTGCACAGACCACCGGCAGGCCGGCACAGCCCCCCGGCAGGCCGGCACAGCCCCCCGGAGCCTGCACAGACCACCGGCAGGCCGGCACAGACCACCGGAGCCTGCACAGACCCCCTGGCAGGCCGGCACAGCCCCCCGAAAGGCCCGTACAGACCCCAGAGAGGCTGTACAAGGGCAGGAAAGGGTTTTTCTTATTCCGATACCGGAAGTCCCATAGACTTGAATGGGACTTCCGGTATCGGAATCGGCGATACCGATACTTTTTTTAAAGATCGGCCGATACCATCCGATACGATACTTTGAAGTATCGGATGGTATCGCTCAACTCTATTCGTGACTCCACCTGTGGTGTTCGGTAAATGTTAAGCCGACGCTGCAGACAGATCCTCTAGGACAGATGGTGTAGTGCAGCAATGATGTGATAGCCCTCCACAGGCAGGGCTGTAGTCCCAGGGCAGTGTAGGTGGGTGTTGGGAAGGAAGGTGCAGTGTCAGGCACAGAGATGTAGCAGTGCCGGGGAGGTTGCAGCAAGAAGGCAAGGACACAATAGGTTGCAGTTTCTTTACCTTTTCTTGGCAAATGCAGTCCAGGGTCCTGAGTACAGATGGTACAGGAGCTGGTTAGCCTGGAAGGAAATCAGGAATCACTCTGGCAGATGGATTGTGCAGTCTCCTTACTGGCGCTCTCTATGAAGTACTCCCAGTACTGGGTTACACTGGAGTTCCTCCCTTCTGATGTTATCCACATTCCACTCGCATGGCAGACAGCCGTTGCCTTCTATCTCTCTTGGCTCACACGTCGCTGTTGTGCCTCCGAGGATTATGTGGGAATAGGGCACTTACAGCTTCCTATTCCTCTGGTTTCTGGTGCAGGACCGTTAGTATCCATACACCCTTGGAGACCAGGCTCCAGAACATGCGCTATCACTGGGGCTGAGCTCTCCACTTTCCTCAGTCTCCCCAGCTCTTCTCCTCCTCATCTGCACACGATGCCCTCCTCACACTAGCTGACTCACTCCTTCCTGGCCCCCAGAGACAGCTCCTCACCTCAGTTCTGGGTTCAGAGCTCCCTCTGCTGACCCAGAGTGGGAACTGTGTTGCATGCAGTGATTAAATGCCAGAGAGACCCTTTATTGCTTCCAGGCATGACATCACTCTCCCTAGGAGGAAGGCAATGCCACTGTGGTGAACATACTCCTGGGGGCGCCCACATGCACAATGTGTGTATATAGTATTGGGGAGAATTGTAAGCTCCCTAGAGATTTTAGGAGGCTGGACTATTATCTTAGGCCCACTATAGATTACACCTCAATTGAACAGGCTGATATAGGCAGGTGTATGACCATGCGCAAGGTGTGTATATAGTATTGGGGAGAATTGTAAGCTCCCTAGAGATTTTAGGAGGCTGAACTATTATCTCAGGCCCACTATAGATTACACCTCAATTGAACAGGCTGAAATAGGCATGTGTATGACCATGCACAAGGTGTGTATATAGTATTGGGGAGAATTGGAAGCTCCCTAGAGATTTTAGGAGGCTGACAATGATGCTCTCAGTCCAAGTATGGCAGCAGGCAGCCTAATAAGCAGGACTGCTGCACAAAAAAGTGTGGAAAAATGAACGTTTGGTAACTGTGCAGAAAAGAGGAAGAAAAGTGTTTTTGCTTTTATAAAAGCAGTTTGCACAGCAGTGTGCAAATAGCAATGCAGCTATCAGGGAGCCTTATAAGGCAGCCTATTAACCAACAGAGCTGATGCACAAAAAATATAGCCTCCCCTGTCACTGCACACAAACTGTTGTGTTGTGCAGTGGAAAACGCTAACAGCAGAAGCAGTTTTTTTTGTTCTTCTTCCCTGCCTAACGCTCTCCCTTATTCAGAATCAGCAGCAGCAACCTCTCCCTATGCTAAGATCTGCAGAAGTAAGATGGCGGTTGGCGTGCACGCCCTTTTATAGCCCCTGTGACGCCACACAAAGCAAGCCAATCACTTGCAAGATGGTGGTGACTGATGCCCATGTCATCGCGTTGCCCACAGTGTGCGTCCTCCATCATTGGCTGAAAAAGGGCGCTTGAAGCATCATTTGAAATGCGACTTTGGCGCTCTGGTCGCCGACCTCGTGGCCAACCTCATGCTATGGTCGGGTTTCGTTTCATGAAACCCGACTTTAGCGAAAGTAGGCGACTTATTAATTTGACCGACCCGTTACGCTCCACTCTATTCGAATAAGGCACATAGTTTTGTAAGAGGAAAGCCGACATTCCAACTATCTTGAAAAAACTCTGTGTCTATTGTAACAATTGTAGCCTGTTTGGCACCTGCACCAGCAAGGATGTGCCTGTCCAAGGATTCAATTCAGGCAACGCTAGCTAAGGGCAAGCGGGAGTTGTAAAAAAGCTAAGGGAAGATGCACTGCGTGCTGATTGAGGAGACTCTGAACTATTAGCTACTCCAAGGGTGCATCGAAAAGCCCTCACTTACATAAGAATACAAAATGTTTTTTTTTCTGTCCCACTGAAGCTACTTTTCTGCGATGAGTATTTTGTGAGATTTTGATTTCTGCACCTATTAAGTAAATTTGGTTATTTGCATTTCATAGTGCATTTTTAACATTTGTTTTTATTATGTTTTTGTTGCTAATTTTTGTCACTTTTTGATATGTCATGTTTAGCTACTTATTTCTGCTATTTACAGACATTTGACATTGACAACACTTTATGTATAGTGTCATATGTGGAATACATGCATTTTTTGGAGAATTTTTGCAGCGGAATATATATAATGTGTATTTTTTGCATCTGATACAATTCCATGGGAAAAATCTGCACATAAAACTCAAACTTCCCACAAGAGAAATTGTCATGTTGCAGATGTCAAGCACGCACCACAGGTTTATTTATACAGCCCAAAAAAAGCACAGTGGGGATGAGATTTCAATAATTCCTATTTCCCTTGTTAGAACTGTAAGACACTGAATTTTTGTACAGCAAATATATGCAGCGTCAAAAACTCAACAGGGCAACTTAACCTAAAGAAGTAAAATCTATATGGCAGGTAAGAGTTTTATGGAGGCTAAGCCAACTATTAGTGGTGTAAATGAGTTTTGAAGATGACAGATACCCTTTAATTTCTTTAGAAGAGTAAATGATGAAACATCTCTTGCAGAAATATGGATCAGATCTAGAATAAAGAACCATTAATGTTAACAGCTTCTGAATAATTAACTACTGAAGTGAAGAAATAACAAAGCTGTGCATTATTACATATAATGTCTAAAATAAAATGTTCATGATATGATCAACTACTGATATAAAAATAATTTTTAAAACAAGCATGAAGTATAAAAGTATACATTATTTTAAACGTTATGGCGGCTCAGTTAACATATCCATTTGACATGTCCATGTGTTGTCCTTTTCTTCCTGGGCAGCACACAGACTCCCTGATCCATGCAAACATTCATTACACAACCAGATCTGTGTGTCCAAACAGTGTCACCGCTCTCTTTATCAAAAGTTATTTAATTTTATCTTGGTTTAAATGAAAGCTACATTTTATACATAGGGAAGCTCTCCAAGCTACATTCCTACTACTCTTGAGAGTATAATTAATAGTGAAATCTAAAACAGTACACTAATGTTGTTTGAATGGTGGCTGTAGAAGCAATGACTCCAGCAGCAGTCCTCTCCTTGTGAATCTCCACCAAATTTTTGAATGGCCTTTTCTTAACAATCCTTTCAAGGCTGCGGTTATCTTGGTTGCTTGTGCACCTTTTTCTACCACATTTTTTCCTTCCACTCAACTTTCCATAATATGCTTGAATACAGCACTCTGTGAACAGCCAGCTTCTTTAGCAATGACGTTTTGTGGCTTACCCTCCTTGTAGAGTGTGTCAGTGACTGCCTTGTGGATATCTATCAAGTCAGCAGTCTTCCCCATGATTGTGGAGCCTACTGAAACAGACTAAGGGATCTTTTTAAATGCTTAGGAAGCCTTTACAGGTGATTTTGTTAATTATTCTAATTTACTGAGATAATGACTTTTGGGTTTTCATTGGCGATAAGCCATAATCATCAATATTAACAGAAATGAACACTTGAAATAGATCACTCTGTTTGGAATAACCCTATATGATATATAAGCTTCACTTTTTGTATTGAAGAACCGAAATAAATTAACTTTTTGATGATAATCTGATTTTGTGAGAAGCACCCGTATGTAAGTGTATACATTATATATATATATATATATATATATATATATACACATACAGTATATATATACTGTATATATATATATATTGCACATATTTTATTACAGTAGTCCAATATTAGACCCATAAATGCCACTCATATGCAGCATTTTTAATCATGCCTGTTTTACTAGTCCAAATCAGAAACTGTATAAACCATTACCATATTGATGCTGTTACCGCAAGGTCATTTATGGTCATGAACCTATATATATTTGCCAAGAAGCATTTTAGGCTTACCTTGCATTCTTGTTCAAAGCAAGAGAATTAAAATAAATAAAGAAAATAAAGTAAAAAAAAGTTAAGTGTCAGGATCTATTTTTGGATCAGTCAGATTCTGGATTCTCTGATATAAACTTTTTTCCTTTCAGGCCATCGGGGGTTAATATCAGTTTTTGCCCTAGATGGCCGCTGGTGTTACTACATGTTTAGTCTGCTGGTGGAGGCCACTCCCACCTTCCTATATAAGGTCATCTGGTACACCAGCTGACTGTTGGTAATAGTAGGTCTTTTGCAAACCAACCTTTGAGAAGAGAGGAGCTATCTGCAGCAGTGGTGTTACTGCTGAAAGCTGAGTTCGGGTGCCATACTCTGCTGTCTCAGAGCATTGGCAGCAGAGAAAGCTAAGTTGTTTGCTTTTCCCTGTCTGTTTTTTCCCCTTGTGTTGTATTAGTGCAGCGGTGGGACCAGTATCCACACTTACCAATTCCCTACTGAGGGATAGGAGCAGGGTGAGTGAGGGCTGAGGTATCCTGGTCGGCGACAGCTTGAAAGAAGCCGTTTAGGGACGTCAGGCTAGTTCAGGGACACAGCCTCAGGAGAGTGCAGGAGGTATCCCTTTCCCCGTTCCCTATTGTAGAGCCCACCATTGTAATTTTATCCCCTTGTTTTGTCTTGTTTGGTGACGGACCGATCATCGGGTCGCATCACGCAGGGTCAGTCACATCATGACATTAAGGTTTTGCAACTGTTTTTCAATTTAACAACGTGTTAAAATAATGCTACTGGCCATTTCCCCAATAACTTTCTGTTCATTTAACTGCTTAGCAACGGTTTTTTTTTTAGACTTATTTTTGTTGAGGGGTAGAATTTAAACACAAAACATATATGTAATAAAAGCAGAAAAAGGATTTTTTTACATAATTGTTTTAGTACTATAATTTAAGAGAAGACACAAAAATATACCAATGACTGTTGCCATAAGTTCCAGGGGCGTTATTTTTGTCCGAAAGGAAAATTTTGATTTCCAGCCAAGCTAAAACAGACAGCTGAGGCCTAGTATTGTCAAATGTCAGGGAATGGGCCATGGATATTGGCCCTCTCCAGCCTAAAAATAACAGCCCGCGGCCTCCTCAGAAAAGGTGCGTCCATTTGAAATGCCAATTCTGGGGATTTGCCCAGCTCTTCCCACTTGTCCTGGTGTATTGGCAAGTGGTGTAAAAGTTTTGCGATTGATGTCAGTTGTTTTGTGTCTGGTGACATCAAGCCCAGTGGTTAGTAATGAAGATGTGTCAATTAGACACTCCCATTACTAACCACAAAATCAAAAGTAAGAAAGGCGCACACCGAGAAAATTCCTTTAATTGAAAAAAGCACTCCCCCACAATAACCTATTTATTAATGTAAAACTAAAACTAAAAAATAAAATGTATACTCACCTATCCAGCGATAATCCATAATACTGCTGTCCCATGATGATCCCCAACTCTGCTACATCTTTATTTTGATATTAATAAATGAGTAAAAGAGGATTACTGTGAAAGAGTGTTCTGTTCAATTAAAGGACTTTTTCTGTTTGTGTCTTTATTAATTTTCACTATGGTGTTCATAATGGGGTGTCTGATAGACGCCTCTCCCTAACTAACCCCTGGGCTTGATGTCAGTGAGTGGACATAACATAGCTGACATTAACCCTGATGCTAGGTGCCATAATTGGTGCACCTAATGGATACACTATTTCTAGTGTAGCTGAGGGCTGGTGTTTTTCGTCTGGGAGGGGGGACCAATATCCATGGCCCCTTTCCATCCTATTAATATCATCCTGCAGCTGTCTGTTTAGCATTTGCAGTAAAAGCTATGCTGACAGCTGTGAGCTGATATTAATAGCCTGGGAAGCTTCAGGAATATTGGCCCCTTTCCAGAAAGATAATGCCAGCACCCAGCCTTTTGCTGTCCCTCAGTTGGTTATTAAAATAGGGTTGGGTCCCACGTTGTTTTTTTAATTAATTTATTTATTAACAAGTACAGTTAAATATATACCCAAGATAACCTTAATTCACAGCCTCTGGAAAGTCCAGTAACCTTAAAGTTTACCTTAAAGTCTCCCTTAAGGTTTCCTGGCCTTACACCTGCCTGGAGACCCCTTAAAGGTTACAGCCACAGGGTCTCAAGGTTGCTCTTGTGCCTGACTGATTGGTGCCAGAGTTACGAGTGCCAGACTCGCTGTCATTCATCAATCCGATACTAATGCTGGGCAGCATGAGAACCAGATGCTATGAACTCAGGTGACCTTACAGTAAGGTTATCTCAGTTCACAGTGGCGCTGCCCTCATGAAAATCAGCTGTGAACTAAGATAACATTACTGACATCACCTTAGTTCTCAGCAGCTGAGTCTCGCGGAGCACAGCGTGACACCCAACAGTTGCTGCTCCTCCTCTGTATGAAGTGACATTCTCTGAATGGAGCACCATACACTGGATGTGGTAGAGTTGGGTTTCATCGTGGGATGTCTTTATTATGGATTATCTGTGAAGAGGTGAGGATTACTTTAATTTTTTATTTCTATATTAACATATGGGAAAGAGAAGATTTTTTTGCGGAGTGTTTTTTTCAATTAAAGGGATTTTTTCTGTTTGTGCCTTTCTTACTTTTGACAACGGGGTTAGTAAAGGGGGCGTCTGATAGATGCCTCTCCATTAATAGCCCTTGGGCTTGATGTCTCTGGACATAAAAAAGCTGACATCACACCCAAAACCATCACCCCCTTTGCAAACACAGCAGAGCAGAAGGGAAGAGTTGAGGCTAAGCGCTCTAATTGGTTCCACTAATCGATGCATTATTTCTGGGGCAGCTGAGCTTATTACTCTGGGAAAGTGCCAATATCCATGGTCCCTCCCAAGCCTATTAATATCAGCACACAGTTGTCTGCGTAGCTTATGCTGGTTGATAAAAATATGTGGGACCTCAAGTAATTTTTGATAACCAGCCAAGTTAAAGCAGACAGCTGGGGTTTAGTATTCTCCGGCTGGAAACGCCCAGCCTAAAAGTAGCAGCCCACATCAGCCCCAGAAATGCTGGTGCATTGTCGCTGCGACGGTGGTTAACGCATGAAGTCACTCCTTTTAGGCAAAAAAAGTTAGGAACCACTGAGAGGTTCGCCGTAACATGGCAGTGGGCTTCATACAGTCTGATCAGAATGTTAAACTAAGGCAGTGGGCTTCATACAGTCTGATCATAATGCTAAACTAAGAACCTCAAGATCAGTTATATATATTTTTGCCTAGTGGTATTAGATCAATATATGGTTTTTGGAAGTGCTATCCATTCTCGTTTTTAGCATATAGTGCTTTTACAGCCTGTTGCATAGTCCATTTCCAGTGTGATGAAGAGAGCATCAAATAAAGGATGTGGTAGTGGTGACGCTGGTGGTGATGGTGTAGCTGCTGCAGGGAGAGGACATGGGACTGCTTCATGCCATAATCTAACAATTTCCTATTGTGCAAGCAGGTGCCAGGACATTCAACATCTATTTTTAAGCCGAGTAATGTTGGCAGAATGATGAGGCTACAAGATGTTGAAAAGGTAGTAGACTGAATGGTTCACAGTGGTTCCAGTTCCTTAGCAGATATGGCACCTGAGAGCCATGAACATCATTCTTCCACTTCACTCCCTTGCAAAACAGCCAAGCTGTCTGAGCCCCAAGTCATGCAGCATTCTCTTCAGCTGTTTAATAACTCCATTGGCTGGGGTTCTGTGGCCCATCCACCTTTCCATGCCCCACAAGTGGAAGAGGCTGAATGCACTGATGCCCAAGCACTTGTTATGTCGAAGGATGGGTACGTGAGAGAGTCAGTGCACATGGTCTGCGGACCACTGCAGCACATCTCTGAGGATGAGGAAGCACAGATGCCAAATGTTATGTCTTTCTGCAGTGTGCCAAACAGCAAGGAAGGCAGGGTTGCCAAATGGATGGAATATGATGTGGAGGATAATATGGTCCTAGACCCCACATGGAGCAAAGGCCATCATAGTGGCAAGATCAGTTAAGAGGATGAGGAGGTAGTCACACTTCCCTAGCAGCACAGCAAATTGGGAGCAGGGTGGAAAAACACAGCAGCCAACCCCTAGCCAGTATTTCGGCTGCTACTGCCAACCAGGCAAAAGCAATAAGCAAACCAAAGCCAGCTCAAAGAGCTGGCTGAAGTGGCATTTTGTCCCCCAATGTGCTGATGACAAGACACTGGTGCTTTGCACGCTGTTCCGTCAGAGCCTGAAAAAAGGCATACATTTTTGAACTTGAGCACCAACTGCATGATGAGGCTTCTGAAATATAAGCATGAGATACAGTTGAGTACACATAATAAAAAGAATGAAAGATTACAGCCTCTTCCTGCTCCCTCTTTTGCTGCAGTCCCGGTCTCTTCCTCCCACTCATGATTAACAGGGCCACCTGCTTTCCCACAAGGACAGGATGTGAAAGCACCACAACCACCAGCATCCCCACATTGTCCCATGGAAGTGTTCAGCTCTCCATCCCCAAAACCTTGTGAGAAAGTGGAAATACCCCCCTAGTCACCCCCAATCCATTGTCCTGAATGATGGTATTTCAAACTTACTCACCTTCAAAACGCTTCCATTCTAGCTGGCGGGGACATAGTTTAAAAAAACTGTTGGTGGTGGCTGTCCCACAGTGTGCTGTTCCCAGCCGCTATGACTCTTCGAGATGGGCTATCCCTGCCCTGCACACACATCTGGCTGACCAAATCATGTGTGCACTGCCCAACACCATCAGTTTCAATGTCCACATAACCACTGATACGTGGACCAGTAAGTGCGGCCAGGGACCTTACATCTCCCTAACTGCCCTCTGGGTGAATCTAGTGTCAGCTGGGCCAGAGGCAGAAGGCGTTGCAGTGCATGTCCTACCATCACCAAAGATTACTGGATGTTCTTATGTCCAGGTTGCCTCTTCTTCCTACTCGTCTTCCTCTACCACCTCATCATTCACTCAAAGTAAGACCTCACCACCAACTTGAAGACAATCATGGGGAAATGACAACAGGCAGATCTGAAACTGATGTGTTTGGGGGACAGATACCACACCACACAGGAGCTGCATATGCTGGAGAGGTTGTGTTAGCAGCAGCAGGCAATAGTATTTCAGTAACATAAGAGTTTCAGCTACAGTATGCACGAGTAAGTAGCTCTGCGGAACAACCCCACTTCACCACCAATGAATAGGCCTCCATGGGCGAGTTGTGTGCCATATTGCACTGCTTTGAACATTACAACAACATGGCTAGTGTTGATAACACTATAAGCATTACATTATCACTTATATGCATGCTGGAAACAACACTTCAGCTAATTATGCATGAATCAGTAGCACGGGAAAAAGAAAAGAGGAACAGGAGAAACCGGGACCATTTTTACCATTAATAGGCCTTTCATCCATATATGACTCGGAAAATGGGTTGTTGTATCAACAGCGGCCAATTACACAAGTTTCCAGCCAGGTGACAGTTTTGGAGGATGATGAGGATGAAGAGGAGGAACAACCATGTTCACAGCAAGGTGGCTCACAGAGCAGTTCGCTGGCATCACTGGAGCGTGGCTGGGGGGAGAGTGAGGACCCAGAAGATACACCTCCCAGTGAGGACAGCTTGTCATTGCCTCTGGGCAGCTTGGCACACATGAGTTGCCCTTATTGTCATCAGTGCAGATTACTGGGATGCCTCCCTTCTGGATGCCCGCTACAAGAACAACGTGCAATCATTGTTTCTGTCACTGGAGAGGGATAGAAAATTCATCAATACAAGCACCTGATGGTACAGCATTAACTATCGGCTTTCCCAACTGCCGGTGCCGGCTCAGTGGAAGAACAAGTCAGAGGCAGAGGATGAAGTCTCCAACACAGCTGGGACACCGCCACCTTGAAAGGCAGGGTTAGCTTGGCCGCAAATTGGATGTAGATGGATGGGGCAGGAGGGAGACATGGTTCAGTATCATGGGGCAGTATGGAAACAGACGGGAAGGAATGGAGACAGATGGAGCAGGATCATGGGGCAGGATGGAAACAGATGGGGCAAGATGGAAACAGGTGTGGTAGGATGGAGACAGACGGGGCAGAAAGATAGTGCAGGATGGAGACAGATGCTGCAGGATGGAGACAGATGCTGCAGGATGGAGACAGATTGTGCAGGATGGAGACAGATGTGGCAGGATGGAGACAGATGGGGAAGGATGGAGACAGATGGGGCAGGATGGAGATAGATGGGGCAGGATGGAGACACATGGTGCAGGATCATGGGGCATGATGGATACCATGGAGACACATGGGGCAGGATCATGAGACAGATGGGGCATGATCATGGGACAGATGGAACAGGATTATGGAACAGATGGGGCAGGATCTCCTGTGTATAACAGCACTTATGGTGATATTAATGATCTGTATTGTAGTATTCTATCACTATATGGTGGTAAAATGTGGTCCGGCCATGGTGTGGAGGCATTTGCTCCTTGTATGTGCTATTATTTGATCACTATATGATGGCAATATGTGGTCCTATCAAGGTGCAGTGGTATTTGTCCCTTGTATGTGATATTATTGGTCATTTAAAAAATTGAAAAATAAATAAAAATATACCTAAATTGTATTGGATATTTTAACAAATGTTTAATAAGTTACAGTAGAGAAGGGCCCAACCAAAAGAGTCTACCTTGTCGTGATGGTGGATTAAAAAAATCTTTTGGCCAAAGCAAAAGATGCTGGCTATGTGTGTGATATGGAGATGGAACTGTTAATGTGTGATTGGTGAGGATGTGGTGCAGAAGTGGAGTATTTCCAAGAGAGGGCTGTGAGACTGTGGAAAGTTCGAGGTGTGAAGCCTGGGCAGAGTCTCAAGGGGGCCCTGAAAATGTTGCCAGTATAGGGCCCCAAAATTCCTAGTGGCAGCCCTGATCCTTAGACAGCTCTTTGGTCTTGGCCACAGTGGAGAGGTTGGAGTGTGATTGATTGAGTGTGGGGACAGGTGTTTTTAATACAAGTAACAAGTTCAAACTGGTGCAATTAACGGTAATGAGTGAAGAGTAGGAGGGCTTCTTACATAAAAAACTAACTGGTCTGTGAGAGTCAGAATTCTTGCTGGTTGGCAGATGATCAAATACTTATTTCATTTAATAAATTGCAGCTTAATTATTTAAAAAACAAATAATGTAATTTTCTGTTTTTTTTTATTGTTAGATTCTGTCTCTCACAGTATCCATGCTTTGTACGTGAGAAACTTGCAAAATTGTCAGTGTATGAAATACTTATTTTTCCCACTAAAAAAAGGGGCGAAGCCAGAGCTGCTTGTGGTCAGAACGCAATACATAAAGTGAATATCCACATATTAATTTCTAACTGTATTTCAAAATGAGACATTTAGCAAAAAATCGATCAGTCATTTGAACTACAACCTTTATCTGCGCTCGCCTTTTCTGGCTCAATGGGAGTGATTCAGAAATGTTTCAGGTACAGTTTGCATTCAATATGGTCTTGCTTTTAATACATTTAGGAGGCCGTAATGGCACAGCAACTATAAAAAACGTAGAGTAGGACTGCCCCTTATGAGAATGCCTTGGCGTGGCGGGGTAGCTCAAATGATTGATCAATTTTATGCTAAATGTCTCATTTTGAAATACAGTTAGAAATCTATATGTGCATATGCACTTTATGTATTGCGTTCTGACCATAAGCAGCACTGGCTTCTCCCGTTTTTTTTAATTGATATTGGTTTGTGGCTGACCACCACTGTTGCCATGCGCACTGGGTTATGTTCGCCGTTCTTTTTCTATTCATTGCGATTGATCTAGGCTGCTGTGCACACTCACAGCAGCCCAGCCCTGCCCCAGGCTTTATTTAATTGTGCACCTGTGTCTGGGCCTGTATCACCCTTCATCTGTGGTTGCTGGTCAGGCAAGTGTGGAGGTTAGACCTGAAATGTCTATGTCCGTACCTGGTCAACCTTTATCTGCACTCGCCTTTTCTGGCACCATGGGAGTGATTCAAAAATGTTTCAGGTACAGTTTGCTTTCAATATGGTCTTGCTTTTAATACATTTAGGAGGCCGTAATGGCACAGCGAATACAAAAAACGTAGAGTAGGACTGCCCCTTATGAGGATGCCTTGGCGTGGTGGCGTAGCTCAAATGATTGATCAATTTTTTGCTAAATGTCTCATTTTGAAATACAGTTAGAAATTAATATGTGCTTATGCACTTTATGTATTGCGTTCTGACCACAAGCAGCGCTGGCTTCTCCCCTTCTTTTACTTTATTTTTCCCACTGTATTTGCCATACTGATATTACAGGCAGGCTGGTGTGGCATTAGACTTTTTAGCCATCACATGGACCCTCTCTAGCATGTCTGGTGAATTTCATAAATTTCCAGGGTTAGCATATGGAAAAATATTATTTTAAATAACTTACAAGTTATTATGTCAAAAATGCAAAAGTGTGGGACTGGCAGCGTTTGGGAGAGAAAAACTCTTTCTTATAATGTAGCAAAAAGTATTGGAATTGTTAACAGCAGCACTGCTGTCAGCCACTGTCAGAGCTTTAGTAGTTTGAAGCACAGGTTACATTTTGTCTCCTTGACTTCTTTCCCGGGTCTAAGGAAGATAACATATCAAAACATCTTTTTAAAGTTGACTTAGAAGAGTTGAACAGTCAGCTTTTGAACTCGAATGTCTGTTATATAGCTTTAGAACTATAGCTTTCCATCAGCATGTAAAGCAACAACACCTGCTCATGCGGGAAAAGCAAGCCAAACACCATTTAGAGCAAGCCTCAAGTTGTCCTTCCCCTCCTTCTCATCATGCTCATCCTTTTTTCAGCCAGTTTGCACCTTTAAGTAATACCTGGTGTAATAATCACCATCATCATCATCTACCACTACTGCTTGTTGCACTCTGAGTATGGCTACTCCTTCCGTGCACCAGCAAATATCCATCCCTGATTTTCTGTTGAGAAAAAAAGTGTACAATCCCTGTTAACTGCTGGTTTACCACTAAACTTTCAAGAAATCAAGTTGCTGTTAGTGAAGTCACTTCCACACCGTCTCGTGAAGTCAGCTGACCTCTCAAGAAACAATGGCATGTGCTCAGCATTGATTGAAGATGCTCCACTGCTCTTATTTATCATACAAAGGAGTAACTGATTTGTATTTCAACATGCAGAAGAACATAATTTGCTCTCTTTACTTGTCTTTAAGCTTGAAAGTGAACTATGCTGTAGACACCTAGAGAAGCCACTGCGGGCAGGAACAATAAAAAAAGGTTCATGGTCCAATGGATACATTTTTGGAGAAGCAGCAAAGCACTACCAAAGCAGATACAGGAGGTGAAGCCTCTGTGACTGGAAACTTGTGGAAACATGAGGGTCGGTGGGAGCTTTTGTCCACAGGCCTGGCAATAGCCAAGAAAGTTTCTGTATTACTAAAATGGAATGGTCTGCAAGGTGCCACCTCATTTACGCCATTGCTGCCAATTGAAATTTGATGCTACATGTGTTGGAGCATCAGAAATATTAAATCTGTTTCGAATCTCAAAAAAGTAAGGATTTTTTTCACTTCTAGTTGAGAAGCCTTTTCTTCATCACGTGCAAAACAGCATACCTGTTTTTGCTCCCAAAATAAAGGCATAATTTTTGAACAGCTAGTGAAAAAGCTATTGCGTCTTCGTTTAGGAAAGACCAAGCCTCTTATTAGTTTCCAAGCAAGGATGATTTTGAGTAATTCTGTGTAAAAAATCCACTGCTTCTTCTATTTGCACAGCCTTTGAATAAATACCATCAAGGCAGACATTTACTGTCTATAAGACCTTACACTCTGCAGATGAGAGAGAGAACCCTACTGTTAGGAATCTGGTTTCTATGATGCCTATGCAGGAATCCAGATTCTCACATTTATCTCTATAGAGGCTAAGTCCTTTTTTCCAGCTTCTGAGCATGCCCATGGGACGAGCTCCCATTGGAGTTCAGGAGTCAGGTGTTCAGGTCCTGCTCCTGATTTCATTGGTTCAGCTCAGGGCTCTGGAGATTTCCGGAAGGTCCCGTTCACTATAAAAAGTGTGCATGGCTGTTCTGCCATGCGCTAGTATTTCATACTGCTGCTGTATGTTTGCTGATGGATGCTTGGACTGGTGAATAACTCATTTAATACCCCCTTCCTTGGTTATTACGATTGTGTGAGTGTTTGGGTCAGCCAGTAGCAGCGCTAGTGCCAGCACGCTCAAGCTTCATCTATCTCAGCAGCAAAGCGTCCTGCATCGCACTTGCGATTTTGCGGTTGCAGTCTTTCCAGGCGTTCGCAGTTGCGACGCCGTGCACACGTTTATTTACGGTAAGTCCGTTCGGTTGTAGTGTTGTTTTATAACTACTCCTGTGATCGGCTACCGTACGTGTGCTGCTGAGACCCTGTGCTGTTAACAGGCTCAGCGTTACCATTTCCTTATTATTTACCAGTGCAGCTCTGTGTCCCTTAACAGAGATTGCATGTTTGCACTTGGGTGATTTAGAACCCTGTGCACATTACCGCTTTAGTGATCTGCCTCTCTCAGCAGCAGTTTTTCCATCCACCACACGGTGGACCCCGAGTGGCGAAGGCACTTCATTTATTTTTTTATTTAGTGTCTTCCGCCACTCCTAACACCTACTGACTGTAAAAGCTTACACTCTACAGACGAGAGAGAGAGAACCCTACTGACTGTAAAAGCTTACACTCTACAGATGAGAGAAAGAGAGAACCCTACTGACTGTAAAAGCTTACACTCTACAGACAAGAGAAAGAGAGAACCCTACTGACTGTAAAAGCTTACACTCTACAGACGAGAGAGAGAGAACCCTACTGACTGTAAAAGCTTACACTCTACAGATGAGAGAGAGAAAGAGAGAACCCTACTGACTGTAAAAGCTTACACTCTACAGACAAGAGAAAGAGAGAACCCTACTGACTGTAAAAGCTTACACTCTACAGAAGAGAGATTTATCCAGTAGATCAGGAGATGGAAAACAACTCTGCTGATCTGTGATGGCCCGTGTATTAACGACCATGGTACAAGGTATGATAATCCATAAGTTGTCATAGGTGCAGAGCATTATGGGGAAGCATGCATAGCAACGCAAAATGACATTAACACGCTCTCTGATTTGAACTGCAATTCCAATCTCAAAATGTTCAAATTTACATGAAACAACAAATTTCAGGAAACTTGATTTGACGATAATCCTCTGTGCATTGATTCACAAATTTCTAGTTGAATTAAATTCCTGAAACTTTTTGTTTTTTTGCTAGTATAAATAAATGCTCGAGCCTACAAGTCACATAAATTATACAGTAGTTTGTTCTATCACAAAATCATATATCCAAATGTAATTTAAATTATTAAAAATTAACTTCGTGAACTTACATTTTGTGACCTTGCACTTTTTCCCCAAAAAACATGTAATAGTTGTCATGCATTATAGGTTAAATGCCTTTATTAAATCCCTAGACTGCCACAAGGGAAACACTTCTTTTTTGGTTATCAGAACTTTTCACTGTAATGTCCCTGTTTTAATTTCAGAAAAGGTCAAGACAAAAAAAGACACAATTAAATCAGTCCTCAGGGAATTGTGACATGGAAGAATCAACTTACATCAATCGAATGCACGCAAACCATATCTATAGAAAAGTCTATGAATCATCGAGACTTTGCATCCAATGCTGTAGAAAAAAATCCAAATGTCTTCAACAGCCGAATATTAAACTTGTGCTTTTTATCATTAGCACAAAGCTTTTACCTTGTTCATATGACATAGTGTTTTAAGAAGCCTTAGAGATTATATGATCCCAATCGGTGCCCCCTATAGTGCCATATTATGGAATTGTTATGCCCATAGGTGAATTATAATGAGGGCAATCTGGGCTACTGCTCAGGGCCCAAAGCTTCTGGGGGCCAATCGCCCTCTTTATAATGTTTTGTGCGCTACCATCGGCGGTGAACATATCCGGGAAGGGAGCTCCCATCGCCTCTGCTGTGATGTGCCAGTGTGATATCATTATCAGCTGGTGCCGGCGTGATAACGTCATCGTGCTAGCATGTTCGTGCTAGCCAAACTAGAAGTGGAGCCTCAGGGACCAGAGCAGAGTGCCAGGGGAACGGGTTCGAGGTGAGTTTGTCTGTATGTGTTTTTTTATTAATATGTGTGGGATGTGAGGGCTTACATTGTATATAGGAGGTTATATTGGGGTCATTTTGTATATAGGAGGCTATATGGGGCTCATTCTCTATATAGTACGCTATATGGGATTCATACTGTATATAGGTTAGGCTAGTTTCACACTTGCTTTTTTTTGCAGCGCGTTTTTCCCGCAAAAAAACGCATTGAAAAAACGCATACAAAAGCATACAACTGCTGCGTTTTTTTCAAGCATTTTTATGAGCATGCATGAAAAAAACGCAGCGTTTTTATGCGTTTGTATGCGTTTTTAGTGCGTTTTTACCGCGTTTGCGTTTTTTTCCAACATTTTTAGGTGGCCCCTCACACTACCCAAACCATGACTTTACTAACCCTAACCCTGACCCTAACCCTAACCCTGACCCTAACCCTAACCCTAACCCTTAACCAAATCATACTTAACCCTAACCCAAACCCTAAACCCTAACTAACCCTAACCCTAACCCTAACCCTGACCCTAACCCTAACCCTGACCCTAACCCTAACCCTAACCCTAACCTTGACCCTAACCCTAACCCTAACCCTGACCCTAACCCTTAACAAAACCATACTTAACCCTAACCCTGACCCTAACCCTAACCCTAACCCTGACCCTAACCCTTAACCAAACCATACTTAACCCTAATCCTGACCCTAACCCTGACCCTAACCCTAACCTTAACCCTGACCCTAACCCTTAACAAAACCATACTTAACCCTAATCCTGACCCTAACCCTGACCCTAACCCTTAACAAAACCATACCTAACCCTGACCCTAACCCTAACCCTAACCCTGACCCTAACCCTAACCCTAACCCTAACCCTAACCCTTAACCAAACCATACTTAACCCTAATCCTGACCCTAACCCTGACCCTAATCCTTAACAAAACCATACTTAACCCTAACCCTGACCCTAACCCTAACCCTGACCCTAACCCTAACCCTGACCCTAACCCTAACCCTAACCCTGACCCTAACCCTAACCCTAACCCTAACCCTAACCCTAACCCTATGAATCATCGAGACTTTGCATCCAATGCTGTAGAAAAAAATCCAAATGTCTTCAACAGCCGAATATTAAACTTGTGCTTTTTATCATTAGCACAAAGCTTTTACCTTGTTCATATGACATAGTGTTTTAAGAAGCCTTAGAGATTATATGATCCCAATCGGTGCCCCCTATAGTGCCATATTATGGAATTGTTATGCCCATAGGTGAATTATAATGAGGGCAATCTGGGCTACTGCTCAGGGCCCAAAGCTTCTGGGGGCCAATCACCCTCTTTATAATGTTTTGTGCGCTACCATCGGCGGTGAACATATCCGGGAAGGGAGCTCCCATCGCCTCTGCTGTGATGTGCCAGTGTGATATCATTATCAGCTGGTGCCAGCGTGATAACGTCATCGTGCTAGCATGTTCGTGCTAGCCAAACTAGAAGTGGAGCCTCAGGGACCAGAGCAGAGTGCCAGGGGAACGGGTTCGAGGTGAGTTTGTCTGTATGTGTTTTTTTATTAATATGTGTGGGATGTGAGGGCTTACATTGTATATAGGAGGTTATATTGGGGTCATTTTGTATATAGGAGGCTATATGGGGCTCATTCTCTATATAGTACGCTATATGGGATTCATACTGTATATAGGTTAGGCTAGTTTCACACTTGCTTTTTTTTGCAGCGCGTTTTTCCCGCAAAAAAAGCATTGAAAAAACGCATACAAAAGCATACAACTGCTGCGTTTTTTTCAAGCATTTTTATGAGCATGCATGAAAAAAACGCAGCGTTTTTATGCGTTTGTATGCGTTTTTAGTGCGTTTTTACCGCGTTTGCGTTTTTTTCCAACATTTTTAGGTGGCCCCTCACACTACCCAAACCATGACTTTACTAACCCTAACCCTGACCCTAACCCTAACCCTAACCCTGACCCTAACCCTAACCCTAACCCTTAACCAAATCATACTTAACCCTAACCCAAACCCTAAACCCTAACTAACCCTAACCCTAACCCTAACCCTGACCCTAACCCTAACCCTGACCCTAACCCTAACCCTAACCCTAACCTTGACCCTAACCCTAACCCTAACCCTGACCCTAACCCTTAACAAAACCATACTTAACCCTAACCCTGACCCTAACCCTAACCCTAACCCTGACCCTAACCCTTAACCAAACCATACTTAACCCTAATCCTGACCCTAACCCTGACCCTAACCCTAACCCTAACCTTAACCCTGACCCTAACCCTTAACAAAACCATACTTAACCCTAATCCTGACCCTAACCCTGACCCTAACCCTTAACAAAACCATACTTAACCCTAACCCTGACCCTAACCCTAACCCTGACCCTAACCCTAACCCTAACCCTGACCCTAACCCTAACCCTAACCCTAACCCTTAACCAAACCATACTTAACCCTAATCCTGACCCTAACCCTGACCCTAATCCTTAACAAAACCATACTTAACCCTAACCCTGACCCTAACCCTAACCCTGACCCTAACCCTAACCCTGACCCTAACCCTAACCCTAACCCTGACCCTAACCCTAACCCTAACCCTGACCCTAACCCTTAACAAAACCATACTTAACCCTAATCCTGACCCTTACCCTGACCCTAACCCTTAACCAAACCATACTTAACCCTAACCCTGACCCAAACCCCAACCCTAACCCTGACCCTGACCCTAACCCTAACCCTAAACCCCCTTAACTAACCCTAACTCTAACCCAAACCCCTAAATTCCATGGTTAAAAAAAAAAAACGCATATGCAAAAAAACGCATACATGAGCATGCCAGTGCGCACATATGCGCATCCATAGGCTATAATGGCCATTTTTAGCACAAAACGTGCGCATATGTGCGCATGCGCTTTTTTGCAGGGCCAAAAAATGCAACATGCTGCGTCTGGAAAATACAAACGCACACCCCAAAAAAACGCAGCGCATGAAAATCGCATACATGCGCTTACAAGCGCGCAGGTATGCGCACCCATGTTAAATATAGGGGAAAAAACGCATGCGCACATATGCGTTTTTTTCCAGCGCTAAAAAACGCAAATGTGAAACCAGCCTTATATAGGGGCTCATACTGTGTATACAAGGCTATGTGCAGACTCATACTATAAATAAACTATATGTGGTCTCATACTGCATCTAGGAGACTATGTGCGGGTTCATCCTGTGTATATATGAGGCTATATAGGGCTCAACTGTTCACAAGTACACAACTGTTCATGCCGTATAGAGTCTACTATAAAATAGTTTATGTCCATAGGTATATGGGCCTTTTATTGTTTAATTGCCCTGCCACTTGACTGTCCATTATGATCAGAAGTGTTATTCTTTGTTTAACAAGAACATCATATATGTTTATTCTTGCACTTTTTTATTTATCCTCCATCCCATAGTCCCGTGCCCATATACCCATCATACATATCCACGATCCCCTAGGACTGTGCCCATATACCCATCATACATATCCACGATCCCATAGGCCCGTGCCCATATACCCATCATACATATCCTCCATCCCATAATCGAGTGCCCATATACCCATCACACATCCTTCATCTCATAGTCCCATGCCCATATACCCATCACACATCCTCCATCCCATAGTCCCATGCCCATATACCCATCACACATCCTCCATCCCATAGTCCCATGCCCATATACCCATCATACATATTCACCATCCCATAGTCGAGTGCCCATATACCCATCACACATCCTTCATCTTATGGTCCCATGCCCATATACCCATCATACATATCCTCCATCCCATAGTCCAGTGCCCATATACCCATCATACATCCTCCATCTCATAGTCCCGTGCCCATATACCCGTCATACATATCCTCCATCCCATAGTCCAGTGCCCATATACCAATCACACATCCTCCATCCCATAGTCAACCATTATGACATCATAATGAGCGGCGGGGCTTGCAACCTATGATGACATCAGCGTCGCCATAGCAACCATTATGACATCATAATGAGGGGCGGGGCTTGATACACACACACTTTTTCCCCATTATGTAGATAGGGGCAAAATTGTTTGGTGAATTGGAACGCACGGGGTTAAAATTTTGCCTCACAACATAGCCTAGGACACTCTCGGGGTCAAGACGTGTGACTATGCCAAATTTTGTGGCTGTAGCTGCGACAGTGCGGATGCTAATCCCGGACATACACACATACATACATACATACATACATACACACACTTGAGCTTTATATATTAGATATACTGTATATGTACTGTGTATATGTATATATACCCTTCAGCCCACTAGTATCTATATTGTATATATTTATATATGTCCATGACATATTATCCTATAGAGGATGCCTGGTCAATCAGAGTAGTGGTCGGGCTACATAGGGGCAGTGGACGAGGAGTAGGGATTCCATAATGTCTCAACTTGGGGTGGCAACCTCCACAGTCAGGAGGTGAATTGTGAAGGGCAAAACTAGGCTTATATTGTATGTAGGGGCTATGTGGTAGGTCATACTGTATATAGGGGGATGTCGGCATACTTAGTTCTGCACATTATTAAGTCATACAATTATTAATAATTATGTTTTTTATATTATATTTATATTGGGCAAAATTAATTTCAGCCTATTAATAAAGATTAGCTAATCTTTCAAGATTCGTTTTGGTGCAGTGAACGGTCAGTTGTTTGCCAAACTGTTCGTCGAACACATCCGTACCCCTTTGAATTCAAGGTGAGGTGAAGCTAAATGGATAGTCAACACTTTCTGGGGGCTGATGAAAAGCTGCCAAAACAGCTTAATTTAGGAGCATACGCCAGGAAAAATTGCAACAATTTAACAAGAGATCAAATAATATCTTTGTGCAGCATGGATGCATGGGACAGGGCCTAGATTAGTGCTTCTACTTCAGAATCTAAAAATAAAAAACAGAAAATCACATTGTATGATTTTTAAATAACTAAATTGCATTTTATTGCATGAAAAAAGTATTTGTTCAACTGCCAACCAGCAAGAATTCTGGTTCTCACAGACTTGTTAGTATTTCTTTAAGAAGTCCTCCTACTCTGCACTCATTACCTTCATTAATTGCACCTGTTTGAACTTGTTACCTATATAAAATACACTTGTCCACACACTTAATTAATAATTCTCCAACCTCTCTACCATGGACCAGACCAAAGAGCTGTCTTAGGGTGGTTTCACATTAGCGCTTTTTAAGCGCACGCACGGCCGGGGGTAGCTCCGCCCCCGAGCCGGCTCTCTGCCCGGCGTGCCCGCCCCTTGCTTGTAGCGCCGCCTCCTAGCACACAGCGGCGCCTGCGATCGGCACACCCTATCTTTAGCATAGGGTGCGCAGATCGTGCGCAGGCCGTGCGCTAGTTGCGCTTTGACCTGCGCTGCGCACTTTTGACGGTGCGCCGTGCGCGCCAAAATCCGAAAAGTTTGATTTTGGCGCGCACGGTGCACCGTCAAAAGTGCGCAGCGCAGGTCAAATCGCAACTAGCGCACGGCCTGCGCACGATCTGCGCACCCTATGCTAAAGATAGGGTGCGCCGATCGCAGGCGCCGCTGTGCGCTAGGAGGCGGCGCTACAAGCAAGGGGCGGGCACGCCGGGCAGAGAGCCGGCTCGGGGGCGGAGCTACCCCCGGCCGTGCGTGCGCGCGCTTAAAAAGCGCTAATGTGAAACCACCCTAAGGACACCAGGGACAAAAATGTAGACCAGCACAAAGTTGGGATGGGCTACAGGACAATAAGCAAATAACTTGGTGAGAAGGCACCAACTGTTGGTGCAATTATTAGAAAATGTAAGAAGCGCAAGATGACTGTCAGTCCTCATCAACTTTTTGGGTAAGGAAGATTCTGAGAAAGGTCAGGAATCAGCTCAGATTTACATGGGAGGACTAGAGTTGAGCGATACCGTCCGATACTTCAAAGTATCGGATCGGAATGGATCGGCCGATCTTTAAAAAAAGTATCGGTATCGCCGATTCCGATACCGGAAGTCCCATTCAAGTCTATGGGACTTCCGGTATCGGAATAAGAAAAACCCTGTTTTTGCCTCGTACAGCCTCTCTGGGGTCTGTACGGGCCTTTCGGGGGGCTGTGCCGGCCTGCCAGGGGGTCTGTGCAGGCTCCGGTGGTCTGTGCCGGCCTGCCGGGGGGCTGTGCCGGCCTGCCGGTGGTCTGTGCAGGCTCCGGTGGGCTGTGCCGGCCTGCCGGGGGGCTGTGCCGGCCTGCCGGGGGGCTGTGCAGGCTCCGGGGGGCTGTGCCGGCCTGCCGGGGGGCTGTGCCGGCCTGCCGGTGGTCTGTGCAGGCTCCGGGGGGCTGTGCCAGCCTGCCGGGGGGCTGTGCCGGCCTGCCGGTGGTCTGTGCAGGCTTCGGGGGTCTGTGCAGGCATCGTCCGATGGGACTACAAGTCCCATCGGGCGATGCCTGCTACCATGACAGTGATTGACACATTAGCCAATGATGGGACAGTAGTAGTCCCATCATCCGGCTAATGTGTTGAATGTAAAAAAAAAAAAAAAAAATTACATGCTACATACATGCTACATACATACAACATGCATACTACATACATGCTACATTCATACTACATACTACATACATGCTACATTCATACTACATAAATACTACATGCAACATACATACTACATATATACTACATACATACTACATGCATGATACATACATACTGCATGCTACATACATACTACATGCTACATACATACCACATATATACTACATACATACTACATGCATGCTACATACATACCACATACATACTACATACATACTACATGCATGCTACATGCATGCTACATGCTACATACATACTACATACATACTACATGCATGCTACATGCTACATACATAACACATATATGCTACATGCATGCTACATACATACTACATGCTACATACATACTACATACATACTACATGCATGCTACATGCATGCTACATGCTACATACATAACACATATATACTACATGCATGCTACATACATACTACATGCTACATACTACATATATACTACATGCATGCTACATACATACTACATGCTACATACATACTACATATATACTACATGCATGCTACATACATACTACATGCTACATACATACTACATATATACTACATGCATGCTACATACATACTACATGCTACATACATACTACATATATACTACATGCATGCTACATACATACTACATGCTACATACATACTACATATATACTGCATGCATGCTACATACATACTACATGCTACATACATACTACATATATACTACATGCATGCTACATACATACTACATGCTACATACATACTACATATATACTACATGCATGCTACATACATACTACATGCTACATACATACTACATATATACTACATGCATGCTACATACATACTACATGCTACATACATACTACATATATACTACATGCATGCTACATACATACTACATGCTACATACATACTACATATATACTACATGCATGCTACATACTACATGCTACATACATACTACATATATACTACATGCATGCTACATACATACTACATACATACTACATGCATGCTACATACATACTACATGCTACATACATACCACATACATACTACATATATACTACATGCATGCTACATACATACTGCATGCTACATGCATGCTACATACATACTACATACATACTACATGCTACATACATACCACATATATACTACATACATACAATACATTCATACAATACATACATAGACATACAGTACATATAACATAGAGTAACATACTTACCAATACTTGTCACATTGTTCCCCGAAGCCATTGTCTTTTCCGGAATAAATATTAACATAACAAACCACAAAAATACTCACCCACGATCCGAAGCAGTCCATGAGTGTGTCCCACGACGATCTTGGGTAGAGAACTGCAGCATCAGCTGATGTTGCCGTTCTCTACGGGCTGTAGGAATCCAATGACGGAAGGTAGGTATCCTTCCGCACTGTATTCCTCCGCCACTTAAAAAAAAAAAAAGTCCCTAGTCTCACTTTATGCCATTGCTGTGTGGGAATTTCCCACGCAGCAATGGCATAAAGTGAGACTAGGGACTTTTTTTTTTTTAAGTGGCGGAGGAATACAGTGCGGAAGGATACCTACCTTCCGTCATTGGATTCCTGCAGCCCGTAGAGAACGGCAGCATCATCTGATGCTGCAGTTCTCTACCCAAGATCGTCGTGGGACACACTCGTGGACTGCTTCGGATCGTGGGTGAGTATTTTTGTGGTTTGTTATGTTAATATTTATTCCGGAAAAGACAATGGCTTCGGGGAACAATGTGACAAGTATTGGTAAGTATGTTACTCTATGTTATATGTACTGTATGTCTATGTATGTATTGTATGAATGTATTGTATGTATGTAGTATATATGTGGTATGTATGTAGCATGTAGTATGTATGTAGTATGTATGTAGCATGCATGTAGCATGCAGTATGTATGTAGCATGCATGTAGTATATATGTAGTATGTATGTAGCATGCATGTAGTATATATGTAGTATGTATGTAGTATGTATGTAGCATGTAGCATGTATGTAGTATATATGTGGTATGTATGTAGCATGTATGTAGTATGTATGTAGTATGTATGTAGCATGCATGTAGTATGTATGTAGTATGTATGTAGCATGCATGTAGCATGCAGTATGTATGTAGCATGCATGTAGTATATATGTAGCATGTATGTAGCATGCATATAGTATATATGTAGTATGTATGTAGCATGTATGTAGTATGTATGTAGTATGTATGTAGCATGTAGCATGTATGTAGTATATATGTGGTATGTATGTAGCATGTATGTAGTATGTATGTAGCATGCATGTAGTATGTATGTAGTATGTATGTAGCATGCAGTATGTAGCATGTATGTAGCATGTATGTAGCATGTATGTAGTATGTAGTATGTATGTAGTATATATGTAGTATGTATGTAGCATGTAGTATGTATGTAGCATGTAGTATGTATGTAGCATGCATGTAGTATATATGTAGTATGTATGTAGCATGTAGTATGTATGCAGCATGCATGTAGTATATATGTAGTATGTATGTAGCATGTAGTATGTATGTAGCATGTAGTATGTATGTAGCATGCATGTAGTATGTA
Organism: Dendrobates tinctorius; assembly: GCF_039654945.1. NCBI lineage: Eukaryota > Metazoa > Chordata > Amphibia > Anura > Dendrobatidae > Dendrobates > Dendrobates tinctorius. Next base: position 86,907,569 of record NW_027361696.1, on the reverse strand, counting down.
TGTAGTATGTATGTAGTATTTTTTTTTTTTTTTTAACATTTAACACATTAGCCGGATGATGGGACTACTACTGTCCCATCATTGGCTAATGTGTCAATCACTGTCATGGTAGCAGGCATCGCCAGATGGGACTTGTAATCCCATCGGACGATGCTTGCACAGACCCCCGGACATCAGCACAGCCCCCCGGCAGGCCGGCACAGCCCCCCGGCAGGCCGGTACAGACCCCCACAGGGTGCACAGACCACCGGCAGGCCGGCACAGCCCCCCGGCAGGCCGGTACAGACCCCGGGCAGTCCACACAGCCCCCCGGCAGGCCGGCAGAGACCCCCGGAAGGCCCGAAATGACGGCGCATCATGATGCGCACACACCGCGCATCATGATGACGTCAGGCTGTCAATCAACTTTGAACTTCCGATTCCGATGCCGAATTCCGATATTGAAAAAATATCGGAAGTCGGTATCGGAATTCCGATACAGCAAGTATCGGCTGATACCCGATACTTGCGGTATCGGAATGCTCAACACTAGGGAGGACCTAGTCAATTAGCTGAAGAGATCTGAGAGCACAATCTCAAAATTACCATTATTAACACACTACACTGTGATGAAGTAAAATCCTTCAGGGCACACAAGGTTCCTCTGCTCACGACAGAATATGTTCAGTCCTGTTTGAAGTCCAATGACCATCTGAATGATCCAGAGGATGCATAAGAGATGGTCATGTGACCAGATGAGACCAAAAAAGAACTTTGTGTTATCAACACCATCCCAACAGTGAAGCATGGTGGAGTAAACATCATATTTTGGGGGGTGCTTTTCTGTAAAGGCGAAAGGATGACTGCATTGTATTGAAGAAAGGATGGATGGGGTCATGTATCACAAGATTTTGATCAACAAACTCAGTAAGTGCATTGAAGATGGGTCGTGACTGAGTCTTCCAGCATGACAATGACCCGAAACACACAGCCAGGACAACTAAGGAGTGGCTCCATAAGAAGCATTTTAAGGACCTGGAGTAGCCTAGCCAGTCTCCAGACCTGAACCAAATAGAAAATCTTTGGAGGGAGCTGAAACTCATTGTTGTCCAATGACAGTCCCAAAGCCTGAAAGATCTGGAAAAGATCTGAATGGAGGAGTGGGTAAAAATCCCTGCTGCAGTGTGAGCAAAACCGGTCAAGAATAAAGATGAGCGAACCTTTCAAGGTTCATTTCGGTGCAGTGAACGGTCAGTTGTTTGCCAAACTGTTCGTCGAACACATCCATACCCCATTGAATTCAAGGCAAGGTAAAACTAAATGGGTAGTCCATACTTTCTGGGGGCTGATGAAAAGCTGCTAAAACAGCTTAATTTAGGAGCATACGCCAGGAAAAATGGCAGCAATTTACCAAGAGATCAAATCATATCTTTGCGTAGCATGGATGCATGGGACAGGGCCTAGATTAGTGCTTCTACCTGCTAAAACATTGATCAATAACAGATGGATGAGTGACAAGTGTAGGCCTAGTGCTCGTAGAGCCCTGTCAAATTCAGGCAACACATATGAAGGAGTCACAAGTCGGAGTCCAAACAATTCCAAAATTAGGGGCAGACACCAGGAAAAGTGGCATCAATTGAACAACATTAGAAATTTTATAAAGGCACAACAACAGTCAGCCATGGAACATGCATGAGATATCAGTGTCTGGGCCAGCATTTAAAGCTTTAAATTTAAGTTTAAGGCTAAGTGCACACGTACCGGAACTCTCGCGGAAATTACCGCGAGAATTCCGGAATTCCAGTCCGCGGGAAAATCGCATTTTAAATTCCCGTGATTTTCCTGCGGAAAAACTAGCATTTTGCAAGCGTAATTAGCTTGCAGAATGCTAGCGTTTTCCAAGCGATCTGTAGCATCGCTTGGAGAACTGATTGACAGGTTGGTCACACTCGTCAAACATAGTGTTTGACGAGTGTGACCAACTTTTTACTACTGAGGCCGCCTATGCAGCATCAGTAGTAAAAGATAGAATGTAAAAAAAAAAAAAAAAATGGTGTTATTCTTACCCTCCGACGTCCCGCGCATCCGTTCCCAGCAATCCTTTGCGAAAATGCCCGTGATGACGTCCGTTCTCGCGGGATCGCGATGTCTCGCGGTCATTCGCGATGACGTCGCGCGAATGACCGCGAGACTTCGCGATCCCGCGAGAACGGACGCCATCGCGGGCATTTTCGCAAAGGACTACTGGGAACGAGAGCATGAAGAGAAGCGGGAAGACTGCGCGGGACGTCGGAGGGTGAGAATAACAATATTTTTTATTTTTAAATTCTTTTTTTTACAGGGATATGGTACCCAAAGCCCGGAGGACAGTCTCCTCTCCTCCGGACCGTGGGTACCATCCGCAAATGTTCTGCTTACTTTCCGCATGATGTGCACAGCCACATGCGGGAAGTAAGCGGAACAATGCATTCCTATGGGTGCGGGATCGCCGCGATTCTGCAAATTAATGATCATGCTGCGGTTTTTACCGCGAAGCGATTCCGCCACGGTAAAAATCGCAGCATTAGCACAGCATTGCGGAATCCCATAGGAATGCATGGGATGCTTATTTTTCGCGTTTTTGCGGCAAAATCGCGCGGTTAAAACCGCCGCGGAAAGGCGAAAAAAACGCCACGTGTGAACTCAGCCTAACTTAAGATGAGGTGGGTGAGGGACCAGTGCAAGCCTGTTTTGCTGGGAGCCCTATTACCTCATGCAACTGATCAAACAGATTTTTGCTCAGCCACTCTCAGGTGACACAAATATCAGCTTGGTAAACCATCAATGTTAGAAAAATTTAAGGATAGTAAAGCAGGTAGTTGACTGATCAAGTCATCTACATTAAAAAAATTACAATGGCACAGCAACAGTCAGCCATGTGCCATTTATGAGTTATCGGGGTCTGGATCAACATTTAGAGCTTTGAATTTGTTTAAATTAAAATGAGGTGGGTGAGGGATCAGTGTAAGCCTGCTTTGCTGGGAGCCCTTTCACATCATGCAACAGCTCAAACTGCTTTTTTGCTCAGCCACATTTAGGGGGCACTATATCAATTTGCTAAGCCACTAATGTTAGAAAAATGTAAGGATAGCAACACAGGTAGTTGACTGGAAGTAAGTAGAGATGAAAGATTCGGTTCAATTCAGATTTGTCGATCATCCCAATATTTGCCGAACAGTTCGTCAAACATATCCAAACCCCACTGAATTCAATGGGAGGCAAAACTAAACATATAGACAACACCTTAAGGGGGAAAAAGCTGCCAAAGCAACTCAAATTAGGAGCAGATATCAGGAAAAGTGGCATCAATTGACCGACAGTAGAAATTTGATAATGGAACAGAAGCACTCAGCCATGGGCCATGCATGAGGTATCTGGGTCTTTGCATTGAATTTCAATCAAGACGCGGTGACTAAAGATGCGGTGTAAACCTTCTTTGCTAGGAGCCCTGATAATTCCTGCAACAGCTCCATTTTCTTTTGCCCAGCCACACTGAACTGCCACAAATATCAGCTTGGTAGAGCACTAATGTTAGAAAAATGTCTGTCTGGGAGCCCTACTTACACAGGCAACCCACCAGATGGAGACCCAACTTGGAATCTCCACATTTCAAAAAATAATTGTCACACAGCACTAAAGTGTCATTAATTTCCACAAAGTAGAAACAGTAAAATAGGCATCTGACCAGGGCCGGACTGGGACAAAAAAGCAGCCCTGCCACACAAACCCCACCAGCCCACAAACTATAACACTCCACACCCCGATCAGTGAATTTTTGCTATACTTTGTCCTCTCCTCATCACTCTCTTTAAGGAGTTATTTGAAGAGCCACATGTGAATGGCGCCACAGTGCATATGATTGACCACACCTCCATTTACATGGTGCTCTTCAAAGCTACGTTTCCTAGGATCATGGGGGTCCCAGGGGTCAGATCCACAACAATCAGAAAGTCATCCCCTATCCCCACATAATGCTCCATACAGTATTATGAGCCCCATATATTACTTCATACAGTATAATGGGCACCATATATTACTTCATACAGTGTAATGGGCCCCATATAATTCTTATCACCATACCCGCTACTCAGTCTCCTCAGTGTATTCTGATCCTCTGCACTGCTTGGCACAGGGACATCATTAACTTTACGTATATAATTGTCCACTTGGACTGATAGTAATAGTGATTTGTTTGTACACTGTTGTCTGGGGCTGGCCCACTTTATGGAGGTGCTCAGAGCATATGATTATACACCAGTAAAAAGTATGAGAGGCTCAAAGTGACCAGTGCCACCTAGTTTCCTACCCCCCTTATTCTATTGGTACTGTGGGCACGCTGACTGGTACTGAGGAAAAGAAAGAAAGAACAGAGAGAGAGCGAAAAAAGAAAACAGAGAGAGAAAGAAAGAAAGAACAGAGAGAGAGAAAGAAAGAAGGGAAAGAAAGAACAGAGAAAGAAAGAAGAAAGAACAGAGAGGAAGAAAAAAAGAAAGATTAGAGAGATAAAAAAACAGAGATAGAAAGAAAGATTCTATAAAGATACTATAGCAGCCCGGCTCCCACTGCAGTGCCCACCTGAGCCTCCCGATGCATGACATATCATGATCCGCTCACATGGTCAGCATCCCCGAGTTCAAGGTAATCCTGCTGTCCGCGCTGTTGGAGGAGGACACGGTGATGGATCTGAAGCATTCCCTAAAGTGCCTCCATGGTTCCGTCACAATCTCTTCCCAAAGTTACCTCATTTCTTGTCAGCTTCTAGCACGTCACTTCCGGTGGAACGTCACATGTGAATTTTAAAGTGCTCCTTGGGGCTCCGCCGTGTACTCCTGTGTCCGCGCGAAAAGTAAGCTCCCAGCCGGGGCAGTATCTCTCTCAAAATCGGGACTGTCCCGCTGGGAGGTATGAATGCTCCCCACAATACAGCTTGTACACGTATGGCACCGAATACATCATACACACATGGTTCCGCCTTTTATGCCTCGTACACACGGCTCCGTTCTGAACACCTTGCACACACGCTCAACTCAGTACACACATGGCTCCAATCCGCAAACCTCATACACATGCGGCTCTGCTCCGTACACCTTGTACGCACGTGGCCACGCTCTGTAAACCTTGAACACAAATGGCTCCACTCCGTAAACCTTGCACACATGCGGTTCCGCTCCATATACCTTGCACACACGCAGCTCCGCTCCATACACATACGTGCGACTCCGCTCCGTACACCTCATACACGTGCGGCTCCGCTCCGTACACCTCACACACACGGCTCCACTCTGTACACCTCGTACACACACACTCGCGGCTCTGCTCCGTACACCTCATACACACACACACGGCTCTGCTACATCCACCCTGTAAACCCTCCCTGACCCCACACATAAACTTCACCTCATCCAGGACGATGAGAACCAGCACAGACAGCAGAGTCCTGCATAAACCAAGGGCTGATACTGGGTACTGGGGGAACATTATACTGCATACGGGGGGATGGCGGTACTGGGGGAACATTATACTGTGTGGGAGATGGCAGTACTGTGGGAATATTATACTGTGTGGCGGATGGCAGTACTGTGGGAACATTATACTGTGTGTGTGGGATGGCGGTACTGGGGGAACATTATACTGTATGTGGTGAGATGGTGATACTGTGGGAACATTATACTGTGTGTGGGGACAGGAAAGGGACATTGTAATATGTGTTTCGTTACTTCCTGTTTTCCATACTTGGGTCACATGTATCTACCAGAGGAAAAGGAACAAAATGCTATGATTCTTAGAAAGTGACAACAAAAAAGCACCAAGATAGTTTCAGCTCTGAAAAGGTTACTTCCCCCTGTGCCAAGTAATTGGGAATCTCTAGCACCTACCTCCACTCGCAGAGCCACAATCCACATAGAGAATAATGGAGCCTCCGGCACCAACCTTCACCCGCAGAGCCACAATCCACATAGAGAATAATGGAACCTCCAGCACCGACCTCCACCCGCAGAGCTACAATCCACATAGAGAATAATGGAGCCTCCAGCACCGACCTCCACCCGCAGAGCCGTACTCCACATAGAGAATAATGGAGCCTCCAGCACCGACCTCCACCTGCAGAGCCCCACTACACATAGAGAATGGGGCCTCCAGCACTGACCTCCACCCGCAGAGCCACAATCCACATAGAGAATAATGGGGCCTCCAGCACCGACCTCCACCCGCACTCCACATAGAGAATAATGGAGTCACCAGCACTGACCTCCACCCGCAGAGCCGCACTCCACATAGAGAATAATGGGGCCTCCAGCACTGACCTCCACCCGCAGAGCCACAATCCACATAGAGAATAATGGAGCCTCCGGCACCGACCTCCACCCGCAGAGCCACAATCCACATAGAGAATAATGGAGCCTCCAGCACTGACCTCCACCCGCAGACCCACAATCCACATAGAGAATAATGGAGCCTCCGGCACCGCCCTCCACCCGCAGGGCCACAATCCACATAGAGAATAATGGAGCCTCCAGCACCGACCTCCACCCGCAGAGTCACACTCCACATAGAGAATAATGGAGCCTCCGGCACCGACCTCCACCTACAGAGCCACAATCCACATAGAGAATAATGGAGCCTCCGGCACCTACCTCCACCCGCACTCCACATAGAGAATAATGGAGCCTCCAGCACCGACCTCCACCCGCAGAGTCACACTCCACATAGAGAATAATGGAGCCTCCAGCACCGACCTCCACCCGCAGAGCCACACTCCACATAGAGAATAATGGAGCCTCCGGCACCGACCTCCACCCGCAGAGCCACAATCCACATAGAGAATAATGGGGCCTCCAGCACCGACCTCCACCCGCACTCCACATAGAGAATAATGGAGCCTCCGGCACCGCCCTCCACCCGCAGGGCCACAATCCACATAGAGAATAATGGAGCCTCCAGCACTGACCTCCACCCGCAGAGCCACAATCCACATAGAGAATAATGGAGCCTCCGGCACCGACCTCCACCTGCAGAGCCACAATCCACATAGAGAATAATGGAGCCTCCGGCACCGACCTCCACCCGCAGAGCCACAATCCACATACATGGCTGCTCTCAGTGCTCTGTGCACAGGACCTGTGATGAGGTCACAGGAGGGGAGGAGACAGGGGTCACATGATCGGGGGCCCTGACTCCTTCCCTCCTGTGATCTCATCACTTCAGGCTAAATTGTAGATGCTGCTGGTAGCAGAGCATATAATGCCGCCCTCACGGACACTCACTGTCAGGTGGGGAGAAGATGGAGTGCGAAACAGCAGGAATACTTCCGCGGGGCTTTCGAAGACAAACTGCTGGTGTGAGGTGAGCCGAGCGCACGATCCTTTCTCCATGTCGCAGCTTTGTGCGGCAACTGCTGTTTCACCCCGACCAGCAGTCTCCGGCTCCGTCCTCAAAGAACATCCGACGACGTTCTTAACCCCCTAGGGTGCCGCATCGCTGCCTGCCGCCTTGCCAGCAAATTTAAAGGGCCGGTGGCAGGAAAAAAGAGGCCGACCCGCCACCGCATTATCTGGCAAGCGGCCAGAGGAGCAGGCGCCCAGCCAGCGGCCCATAAGTGCATGAAAATGGCAGCCCACCGGGAAAATGCCAGGTTGGGTAAGTGGCCAATCCGGGCCTGCATCTGACACACCTTCTACTACAGGCAACCCACCAGATAGAGATTCAACTTGGAGTCTCCACAGTTCAAAAAATAATTGCCACACCACCACTAAAGTGGCATCAATTTCCACAGAGTAACATAGTTAGCATGGCCAAAAAAAGACATTTGTCCATCGAGTTAAGTCTACATTCCATCAGAATAAATCCTTAGATGCACATCCTTCTAAAGAACCTAATATCTGTAAGATACAATATTGTTACGCTCCAGTAAGACATCCAGGCCTCTCTTGAAACCCTCGACTGAGTTTGCCATCACCACCTCCTCAGGCAAGGAATACCAGATTCTCACTGCCCTAACAGTAAAGAATCCTCTTCCATGTTGGTGGAAAAACCTTCTCTCCTCCAGATGCAGAGAATGCCCCCTTGTGACAATCACATTCCTTGGTATAAACAAATCCTCAGAGAGATATTTGTATTGTCCCCTTTTATACTTATACATGGTTATTAGATCACCCCTCAGTCGTCTTTTTTCTAGACTAAATAATCCTAATTTTGCTAATCTCTCTGGGTATTGTAGTCACCCTCACCACTCAGTCGTCTTTATTCTAGACTAAATAATTCTAATTTTGCTAATCTCTCTGGGTATTGTAGTTCCCCCATCCCCTTTATTAATTTTGTCGCCCTTCTTTGTACTAGCTCTAGTTCCACTGTATCCTTCCGGAGCACCGATGCCCAAAACTGTACACAGTATTCTATGTACGTTCTAACCATGGATTTGTACAGAGGAAGTATAATACTCTCATCATGTGCATCCAGACCTCTTTTAATGCACCCCATGATCCTGTTTGCCTTGGCAGCTGCTGCCTGGCACTGGCTGCTCCAGGTAAGTTTATCATTAACTAGGATCCAAAAGTCCTTCTCCCTGTCAGGTTTACCCAGTGGTTTCCCGTTCAGTGTGTAATGGTGATATTGATTCCTTCTTCCCATGTGTATAAAATTACATTTATCATTGTTAAACCACATCTTACACCTTTCGGCCCAAGTTTCCAACTTATCCACATCCATCTGTAGCAGAATACTATCTTCTCTTGTATTCACTGCTTTACACAGTTTTGTAACATATGCAAATATTGAAATTTTACTGTGTAAAGATTCCACCAGATCGTTAGTAAATGTTATAAATATATGAGCACAAACCGAATAATTGGCCTCTGACACACCTTCTACTACAGGCAACCCACCAGATGTAGACTCAACTTGGAGTCTTCACATTTAAAAAAAATAATTGTCACACACCACTAAAGTGACATCAATTTCTTCAGAGTAGAAACAGTATAGCAGGCCTCTGACACACCTTCTAATACAGGCAACCCACTAGATGGAGACCCAATTTGGAGTCTCCACATTTAAAAAAAATAATTGTCACACACCACTAAGTGACATCAATTTCCACAGAATAGAAATAGTATAATAGGCATCTGACACACCTACTACTGGCAACCCACCAGATGGAGACCCAATTTTGAGTCTCCACTTTTCAAAAAATTGTTGTAACATCAGCAGTAGTAGCAACAGCAGGCAAAGAAAACACAACAAAGATGGCACAGACTGCAATAACATGAGATCAATACATGCCACTAAAAACAACACCATCAACTAGTCTGCCCAAACCACGACTGGGGTGCAAAAGTCATCAGAGATCCATGACTTGTTAATTTTGATGAAAGTTAGGTGGAATACACTTTCAGGGAACAGCTGGATGCGCATATCTGTCAGGACACCACAAGCAGTGCTGAAGACACATTCTGAGAGAATGCTGGCTGTCAGGCATGACAAAACCTCCAATGTGTGACAGGCAAGCTCTGGAAACTCTTTCCTTTTTGAAGACCAAAGTGTAAAAGGTTACAAACTCACCCTGATGGCATTGATATTGAGCTCCAGATACTCCTGTACCATCCTCTCCAGTCTTTCAAAATATGTCAGACTTGTACTCACAGAGATTGCTTATGTCAATGTTTTGGCAATGACACCTTGACTTTCCCGGGGTTGGACATCTAAAAATTGGATGCATACTGTGTGCCTGACTGCTGCCTTGGGGAAAACTACATTTAATAATGTCTACAAGTGTGTTTCGAGACTCCAGCATGCGTGCATCCCTTTCCGTACGGAAGCATCTGGCTTAACTTACTCTTGAACTGTGGATCTAACAGATTGGCAACCCATTAGCCAGCACCATTTCTAACCATAAGAATATGGGCATTGTGTTGAAGATAGTGCAGCAAGAAGACGCTCATGTGTTTGGGGCTTCCATGAGGTGAAAGTCCATGCTGTGTTGGTGGCAAGGTAACACTCAAGGTTGCTTCCTCCATCCCCTCCCGCCAACCAAGTAGTTAAAGCTCTACTGCTACAGGCAAGACACATGAAGGAGACAGAGCTAGGAGTACAAACAATTCCCAAAACTAGGGGCAGACACCAGGAACAGTAGTGTCAATTGACCAATAGAAACATTTTTATAATGATGGTGTTGTGTCCCTCACGCGCTGTCGGCCTCATGGCCGGTGGCGGATCTGCATCCTGCACGCATGCGCCTTAGGCCACGGCTGCATGCTTTGCTAGCCCTTTAACCAATTGCATTGCCTGACCCGGAAGCACCGCTGGGCCAATGGGCTATTGTCGGATATATCAGGCCGCCCTCCCTTAGTGGAGGTGCCTGATTATCGTGTACTTTAGCGTACCCTTTCTGTGCATACCTGCCTGTCATTGATGTTAACCCTTCCCTGAATGTGTCTTTCTCAGTCCCAGGTCTCGTCTTCCTTGCCTCCGGGTTCCTAGATCCTGTCCCACTCTGGTGGTTCCACGACTCCTGTTCCAGCTCTGCAGTCCCTGCCCCTCTTCAGTCCTGGTCCCATTTTCTGGTGCCTAACGGTTCTTCTCCCTTCTTCTCCTGCCATCTCCCAGGCCTCCAGTTCCCCTGGATCCTCTGTTCCAGCTCAGCCTTCCTGGTCCCAGTCTCCTTGTGTCCTTGCCTGCGGCTGTCCCTTCGGCACTATCTCAGTTATGTCTCTGTTCGGTTTTCTCCCACAGCTTCACTACGAACCACCCCTCTTGGTACCAGCTGTCGGGGTATCTGAATCCCCTGGGCCAGCCCCTAGCGATCCCTGTATAGGGGTCGGGTTCACCTGGGTAGCTCACCCAGGGAAGGTTCAGTGGCATGACCCAGAGGGTCCACTCCAAGAGGCTCGCCTTTCCTAGGCGTCACATATGGTTTCTTCTTCATTTAAGTGGTGAAAAAAAATCCAAAATTTGTAAAAAGAAAATTAAAAATTAAAAATTGTGCAGTTTTCCAAGGTCAGTAGTATCTCCATTTTTTGGAATCTGGGGCTGGGTGAGTGCTTATTTTTTGCACTCTGTGCTGGCATTTTTATTGATACCATTTTGGGGTAGAACCGATGTTTTGATCACCCGTTATTGCATTTCATTGCAATGTCTCAGTGACCAAAAAAAAAACGTAATTGTGACGTTTTGATTTTTTCTCAACATGCCGTTAACCGATCAGATTAATTCTTTCTATATCTTGATAGATTGGGCGTTTTTGAACACGGCAATACCAAATATGTGCATTTACATTTTTGGGTGTTTTATTTTGAATGAGGCGAATGGGGGTGATTAAAACTTTTATATTTTTAAATTGTTTTAATATTTTAGTTTTTAATTGCTTTAATAGTCTCCATGGGAGAGTAGAACCTGCGATCATCTGATCACTTGTGTTACACATAGCAGGGCTGCAGCCATGCTAGGTGTAGCTAAAATGCTCATCTGTCATGAATACCGACCACCAGGCAGCGCTCATAGCAGTTCAGCAATGACAACCACAAGGGTCTCCTGCACACCGTGCATTGTTATGCCAACTCATCGGCACCCCACGATCATGTGACAAGGGTGCTGATGGGCAGACAAAAATATATATAACCGGTTTGCGCGAGTTAAATGCCGCTGTCAGAGATTGAAAGCGGAATATAACAGCTGCGGATACGTCGCAATCCACCTGCAGCTGCTAGGGGCAGATGACAGCTAATCAGTAGCAATAAAGAACACATGGGAGATTACATCCCTAAGATCAGAGTCAATCAAGTGTGTACATAGTAGATCACACAAATAAATCTTAACCCTGCTTATATAAAAATGCAAAAATCTTTATTTGAATACACAAGAATCAGGGCACATAAATGTACATACAAATTATACCACACGGTGGCCTGAGCTGGCGATGGAGTAACACGCACAGCTCGGGATCTCTGAGGAGGCATCTCCTAAAGCGACAAAAAAAGCAAAAAAAAAAATCGCTATTTCCAATAACCCACGGAAGGATTGTTTTCTCGTCAATCAGAGGAACATGTTGACACCCCTTATTTGAATCTTGGACTTAAAAAAAGCAGTTAAGAAATCTGAGGCCTTCTTCCGCCATTTTACTGCAAGGTGACACCATCTTGTTTGGTGAGTGGAAAAGTTCTCTCCCTTCTTCCCCTCTCATCTACCAGTGGTCCTTTTCATCAGAAAAAAATGTCCACACAACTATCTGACGTATTTTAAATATTTTTATTGACTTCTGGAGATATTTTTATAAAAATTACGTCACATACCAGCTGGTCGGTGGAAGGATACAAAATAGTCCTCACCTTGTGTCTAACCTGACAGGATTTCTCCTACCATATAAAAAAAGACACAGATTTTTTTTTTCTGGAAGCTCCTCTTATCTGTTTTGGACCCATTGAATGTCCCAGAGTATCCTAATTTATTTATATTCCCCGGTTTTATGCGGGGCTGCAGGAGCAATAACGGTCGCGGAGGGATCTATTTCTTCTTACTGTCCTCTCTCGTGAGCGCCATTTTCCTGGCATAAAAGATCTTCGAGGCGGAAGGACACAAAATAGTCCGTGATTTGTGCCTATTTCTATGGTAAGTTCACCTGCCGCATATTAAAAAAGACTATATTTATCAGACAAGTCCCCTTACCTATTCCGGACCTCTTATAAATATTTTTGTAGCCACTTTTACTTATACGTCTTAGTTTCAGGTGACGCTGTGGCAGTTATTACACACGCAGAGGGATCTACGTCTCTCCAGCGCTCTCTCCCCTAAGCGCTGTACTCCTGGCATAACAGAGCCATGGGGCCGAAGGACACAAAATAGTCCCTAAGTGATACATACATTTGCGGGGAGCTCCACTTACAGTCTAATAAAGATTGCTAAATTTAACTGGTGGGTCCCCCCACCTGCACCGGGTTATTAAAAAATCCCGGTGTGCCTGATTTCAACCGCACTCACCGTTACTTCTCCGCATCTCATTAGCTGCACTATAGTTGCAGGGCGGAAGGACATCAAATAGACCCGAGTTAATACCTAATTGCGGTCTGGACGCCCTGGTTAATATTAAAATTACACATCAATTAACATGTGGTCCAATCAGAGCCACCACCAAAATATGAGCATGAAAAATGATTTGAAAAGTATCAAAAGTTTTCATTATTAATAGTTAAAATTAATTGCATAATTACAATAAAGAGTACAGGAACAAGAATTAGTGACACAATTGACTCCTCAAAATCAATCAATATTGCCGCCTAGCATATGACATGGTGCTAAAAAAGTATTTCAGTTTTGCACAAATTGTGATCCTGCTTGTAACAAGATGTCCCCGCTGCACATTACTGTGTAACAACACTAGCCCAATGAGACCACTTCCGGGATATCACAGCAAGAAACCACATACTCTGGAATCACTTCACATTGCCACCCCCTGTTACATAGTTCTCTGCCAAAATCTTGGCTGCTGACAGTGTATCCAAAGGGGAAAGTGCACCCAGAGTCAGTATACTATGAACATTTTAACATATGAAAAAAAGCGCCATGCACACATTACCTGGATCCCTGCGGCGTAGAAAACAATGAAGAGGAGTGTGTGTCACCCAGACCCGATGCGCACGTTTCGCCTGCTTCCTCGGGGGCATGTCCAAATTGAAAATGAGCTCACCTTAATATGTGCCCTGGTCAATGGGTAAGAATGTCTCAATCAAGGGAAATAAATGACCCCTATGTGAACGTCAATGGCGCATGCGCCGGCGGAGCTCCGCTCCTATCAAAAGAGGCTATCAAGGCACAGACATGGTGGCTACACTACACCCCCCAGCGAAATATTATGCGGTGATGGGATGTGCAGCCAGCATATAATGCCGTTGCCTGGATGCCCCGGGTGCGCATAAGTCTGCGCATGCATGCTACGTCACAAAGGCTTATGTATGTGTATGCCACAAAAATCGCGTGAGAGTTCGCGCGTGCGCAGTACCACCACTACAATGAAAGGCCGGCTGAAAAAAACGTTGCCCGGATACCACCAGCACACACAGAAATCTGTGTATGCGTGATACGCCACAAAAAGGGATAAAACTAATTGTGTATTAGATCATGTGAAGTCAACGTATAATACCGTTATCTGGATACCAAGGTACCTCACACATCCACGCATGCGCGCTATGTCACATAAGGCTTGTGTATGTATATGCCACAAAGATCTCGCAAGAGTTCGTGCATGCGCAGTGCTACCACTGCAATGGTAAGACGGCTTAAAAAACCATTGCCCAGATATCCCCGTCACACACAGAAAACCTACATACACATGATCCACCACAACAAGGGATAAGACTATTTGTGTTAGATCACATGTGAATACGTGCATATTTAAGATTGCCACTAAAACCCTCAAAAATCCAAGGTGCCATAAAACAACCTTCTGCAACAGTGCCATAATGGGAAGAGTTAGATGAAATAAAATATATAAAAAAAACCCCATTAAATGGGGATCTCATAACTTCCCATATATGTGCAAATCTAGCAAATAGAAATCCAACATTAAATATTAAAGTATAAAAGGCTAAAGATAATATGCCTTACAGCACATGAAAAAAGCAAAAAATAAAAAATACAAAAAACAAAAAATAATAAATTGTTATGTGATGCAAAAATTCCTACCAAGCTCAAGCAGACCAAAAGTAATAATGAACAAAAAATATATATATCACGGTCCCATACTAGTACACCCAATGATTTCTCCATCCCCAATGGAATGAAATCCATTCCCCTATCCAAAAAGGCAAAATGGTCCTCTATTGAATAAGATATATTGGATTGTGGCTCTTCCTTCAACTCCAGGATTATTCAGCACCAGGAACTGCCAATGCCATCCTTCCTCCAAGTTAACCTTGTAACAGGACTTTATCTTCAATCTGGAATATCCAAATGGGACCAAAGACTCCACCAAACCCATGCCAGGAATATGCAAAAGAAAACAAACAACAATAAGTAAACAATACACCAAAAATAGCAAATGATTAAAAAATACAAATGAACACAACTAAAAAGTCAAGAATTGAATAAAAACCAATAGACGACTACAGAAACAAATCCTTAAAGAAAAGCCCCAAAACCAGCATTTTCATTTAAACCTAAAGGACTGAGCGTACCCAGCCTATAGATCCACTTGCATTCAAGTTTACCCAGTTCCTTGCCTAAGTCTCCACCTCTAGAACTAAGAGTGATCATGTCAATCCCCTTGATTTTCAACCCATGCGGTTTACAGTCATGGAATTGTTTAAAGTGCCTTGGGAGCGTTTTTAACGTAGTGTCATCAATAACCGACTTAGCCTTCTCAATGTCCAGGAAGTGCTCTCTTGTACAAATCTTGAGTTCACGGGAAGTCAGCCCAGTATACACCTTCTTACATGGGCATGAAGCATGGTATATTACTCCCTTTGAGGAGCAGGTGATACGTTTTCGAATTTCAAAAACCCGTGAACCGTCGTGATTCACAAAACTGTTACTCCTTACTAAATTGGCACAGGCCTTACATAGCCCACATGGAAAAAAGCCCTTGTTGACACTCGTTGACCCTCTACTATCTGACTTAAAATGTCTATGCACCAGATGATCACGCAAATTACGCGCTCGTTTAGCCACCATAGAGGGAAAAGGATCAAGCAATTTACCCAAAATCGGGTCCGTGAGTAAAGCGCTCCAATGCTTCTTTAAGACATCTCTAAATTCATTCCACTGATCATGAAAAGGGGTTATAAACCTCACGTTCTTGTCACCCAAGTGCCCCTTCTGTGTCTGACATAGCAAAACATCCCTTGGAGTCTTCTTGGCTCTATTATACCCTTTCCGGATGTTTCTGTGACTATAGCCACGGGGCTCAAAATGCTGAATCAAATCCATAGATTGTCTCTCAAATTGTTGGTTATCAGAACATATGCATTTAACCCACAAGAATTGCCCAATCGGGATGCCTTGGATCAACGACTTAGGATGAAAAGAATTGGCATGGAGTAAAGAATTGGTGGCTGTTTCTTTACGAAAGACAGTAGTAGACAGCACCCCCTCTTTTGAAGCTGAAATAGAAAGGTCCAAAAAATCAATGGAAGGCCCAAATTTGTAGGTGAGATGAATATTGGGCAGCACGGTGGCTCAGTGGTTAGCTGGAGTCCTGGGTTCGAATCCCACCAAGGACAACATCTGCAAGGAGTTTGTATGTTCTCCCCGTGTTTGCGTGGGTTTCCTCCGGGCACTCCGGTTTCCTCCCACACTCCAAAGACATACTGATAGGGAATATAGATTGTGAGCCCCACCGGGGACAGTGTGCAATCTGTAAAGCGCTGCGGAATATGTTAGCGCTATATAAAAATAAAGATTTATTTATTTATTTTATTTATTTAATATTATAATAGTTGTCATTTAGGCACCTCATGGTGGTCTCTAGATTTTCAATTGGTTTCCTCCCATATGAACAAAACGTCATCAATGAACCTCATCCAGTTGTGGATACGGTTCATTCCAGGTATCAAATCGTTCAAGAAGATTTCCCGCTCCCAAAACCCCAAAAATAAAATTGCATAAGACTGGGCACATGCAGCCCCCGTGGCCGTACCTTGTTGCTGTAAAAAAAAAAATTCTTTTAATTTAACTGGAGGGTCCCCCCACCTGCACCGGGTTATTAAAAAATCCCGGTGTGCCTGATTTCAACCGCACTCACCGTTATTTCTGGGCACAGCTGTGGGCGCTACAATGGAGGCGGAAGGATCCGCATCTCATTAGCTGCACTATAGTTGCAGGGTGGAAGGACATCAAATAGACCCGAGTTAATACCTAATTGTCGTCTGGATGCCCTGGTTAATATTAAAAAGTACTCTGACTTTATCCGAGAAGTGCCCCCACCAGTGCTGGACCTCTAAATGACTCCTGCCTGCTTCTAGTTACCTCCGCTCCCCACCGCTCCTGTGCGGCTCCACTGGGGTGATGACAGAGGCGGAGGGATCTGCCTTTCTTCAGTGGCGCCGTGTATCAGCTGCTGGCTCCCCTGTTGCATATTAAATGAGCGGGGTCTGACGTCACTAAGCCCTGTGTGAAGTCTAGCTGCCTTCTGCGGCTGCAATTAAGTCACAGGGAGCGCGTCTAGACTGGCGCAAAGTTCAAAAACGGATCTTACTGTTTGAAACATTAGATATTAAAAGTCTCACCTGATCCAGTTGCTTATTTCATTTCACACAACCCTTTTTATGAAAAAAGCACAAAAAGACACAAAAGATCTTTATCTTTTAATATAGAGTGAAAGGGAAAAAAAAAACCTTTACTCAGTGAAGTGTGCTTAGCTCAACACTCAGCACTCAGCAGTCCAATATTATTAGCGGTCTCTTATAAGAATCAGCCTTAGTGCATATTCAGTTCACTTTTTCCATTTACTAGAGTGGTACAAAGTCGCATGGTGAGTAATAAGACCACTTCCGTGTCTAAATCAACAAAAGTGTCTCCGACGTCTTCTCAAAGATCACAAAAATTTCAGGTTACCTATGACCCTCACTTTATAGAACAAGTTGACCCTGTCAACCCATTTAAAGCCAGAGCTCCTCATAAAGAGGTCATGGACACATCTCTCTTATCTAAAAGGAAAAATCTGGGTAAAAAATCTGAAAAATTTGCATCGTCAGTCGACGTTTCAAGTTCTGAGTCTAGAGACAACCCACTGAACTTTTCACCGGAAAGGTCAAAACTTAAGATGGAAAACACCAACCCTTCTCCTACCCAAAAACTGGACGTTGAATCCATACACTCCTATTTGGACACCCTCACCCAGAAAATTACATCTAGCATGAATCAATCATTTGAAAACCAAACTAAACTCTTACAGTCCACTTTAGACAAATTCAGCAGCAGATTAGACAGCCACAAAAAAAGGCTAACTGTAGTGGAAGAACATACTGTTGATTTATCAAAAGACACTCATGACCTCAAAACCGAACTTCAAAGACTTAAAATTAAAGTTGTGGACATGGAAGACAGAAATAGATGGAACAACTTGAAAATAAGAGGAATACAAGAATGTATTTCACCGGACAAACTAGAGGACTTCGTTAAGACACTTTTCAAAAATTTGCTACCGATACTCACAGACCAAAATCTTATCATAGATAGGATCCATAGGCTTCCCAGACCACAGAATATCGACAAAGATCTACCTAGAGATACCATTCTATGGGTACACTTCTTAAAGTTTAAGGAAAAAATTC
Source organism: Dendrobates tinctorius (assembly GCF_039654945.1). NCBI lineage: Eukaryota > Metazoa > Chordata > Amphibia > Anura > Dendrobatidae > Dendrobates > Dendrobates tinctorius. The sequence continues at coordinate 86,889,297 of NW_027361696.1, read as the reverse complement.
AAAAATCAGTTAAGGATCGAGGAGGATTTCCTGAACCCTACGCCCACCTCCAGTTATTTACAGATCTTTCAAAGGAAATGATTGAAGGAAGAAAATCTTTTAAACCAGTCACCTCTGCCTTGAGGGAAAATAATATTCCTTATAAGTGGGGCTTCCCATTCAAACTTTTGGTAATTTACAAAGGAAAGACGACCGTTCTATTCTCGCCCAAGGAAGGAAGAGACTTCCTGTCTTACTATAGGATACCCAACCGCGACAGAAACTCCACTTCTCAAGACCCCAGGTCCTCTTCAGAGAAGGAATGATTCAACGGAGAGACCTTGTCTACATATTTACTCATCTTGTCATAACGCCTCTCTATACTTCTTGATTTCTTGTTCAGTACATTATACTGTTTATTGTTCTTCCCACAGGTTTTCTCTACCACTAAAAGGTCTCATATATCACATGAGATTATATTCCTTCTAGGAACAGTTTTATTAAGATTGCTTGATATTTCAAAAGGATGCATCCAATGGGATCCAAACACACAAACTTTCCCCACACAGAAAGTAGAGCCTACCGGCTAGGCTCCTTCTGGAGGACAATTTTGTTCGTACTGTTTTTGTGTTTTTGTTGTTTTTGTTTCAAACAGGTTTATTATTTGTCTACTTTCTATTGATAAGAAGTAACATATTTATTGTTCTCTTGACCAGACCGAGTATATTCTGCAAAGGTAGGTGCACTCTGGTTCTTACTTCTCCTCTGCTCCACCTCATACAGTCCCGGCCACTCTCAAAAGATGAAAATAAAATTCGTATCATACAATGTCAGGGGGCTAAATAGCCCTTGGAAAAGATTTTCTATTTGTAAAGAGGTTAACGGGTTACATCCTGATGTAGTATGCCTCCAAGAAACAAAGTTAAAAAAAGACAACCACCCTACTATAAATCATAAAAATTTCCCATTTGTTTTTGAGTCTTGCGGCCCATGGAAAAAAGCTGGGGTTTTAACCATGATTGGTAATTCGCTCTCCTTTGAACTTCTTTTTGAAGGTAAAGATGAAAAAGGCCATTACCATATCCTCATTTGCAACTTGAACAGCCACATTTTCACAATAATCAATTCTTATGTGCCCATCGCCAAACAAATTAGTTTCCTAAACAAACTGATGAAAAAATTGGCCACTTTACAAAAAGGAAGCCTGCTATTGTTAGGTGACTTCAACATGGTACCAGACAATAAATTAGATTCCACCTCCCTCACCAGACAAAAAACGCAGTCATTGAACAACTGGATTTTTAATCATGAGCTATTCGATTCGTTCCGCTGCTTAAACTCCACATCTAGAGAGTTTACTCATTTTTCTGTTGGCCATCAGTCAGCTTCTAGAATCGACTTGATCCTCACAGATGTTTTTCCTTGCCAAGGTTCTCCTCCATCTCCATACTTAATAAAACTATCTCAGATCACGCTCCAGTGACTGCAGAGCTAAATATAGGGCTACCAATTTTCCCCCAATCTATGTGGAAATTCAACTCCTCCTTGCTTCAAAATCCCTCCATCAAATCCGAAATTGACAGCCTTACAGAATTATTTTAGTGAAAACGACTCCGACCTCCTAAATCCATTTACCTGTTGGAACGCTCGCAAGGTGGTATAGAGGGGAGTTTTTATCCACATTTCCTCCAGACTGAAAAAGATTAACAGGGACAAAATCCTAACCTTGCAAAAGTTAATAAAAACTAAAGAAGAGGAATTATGTCAATCATCTTTTTCTCCCAACAAACAAGCCGTACAGTTGTGGCCAAAAGTATTGACACCTCTGCAATTCTGTCAGATAATACTCAGTTTCTTCCTGAAAATGATTGCAAACACAAATTCTTTGGTATTATTATCTTCATTTAATTTGTCTTAAATGAAAAAACACAAAAATAATTGTCCTAAAGCCAAATTGGATATAATTCCACACAAAACATGAAAAAGAGGGTGGACAAAAATATTGGTACTGTTCGAAAAATATTGTGATGCTTCTCTAATTTGTGTAATTAGCAGCACCCGTAACTTACCTGTGGCACCTAACAGGTGTTGGCAATAACTAAATCACACTTGCAGCCAGTTTACATGGATTAAAGTTGACTCAACCTCTGTCCTATGTCCTTGTGTGTACCACATTGAGCATGGAGAAAAGAAAGAAGACCAAAGAACTGTCTGAGGACTTGAGAAACCAAATTGTGAGGAAGCATGAGCAATCTCAAGGCTACAAGTCCATCTCCAAAGACCAGAATGTTCCTGTGTCTACCGTGCGCAGTGTCATCAAGAAGTTTAAAGCCCATGACACTGTGGCTAACCTCCCTACATGTCGACGGAAAAGAAAAATTGACACGAGATTTCAACACAAGATTGTGCGGATGTTGGATAAAGAACCTCAACTAACATCCAAACAAGTTCAAGCTGCCCTGCAGTCCGAGGGTACAACAGTGCCAACTAGAGTTGAGCGAAACGGGTCGTAAAATTTCAAAAGTCGCCAACTTTTGGCAAAGTCGGGTTTCATGAAATGAAACTCGACCCTAGGATGAGGTCGGCCACGAGGTCGGCGACTTACGCGCCAAAGTTGCGTTTCAAAAGTTTGTTTTGCGCTCTTTTTCAGCCAATCAGGATCCACGAACACTGTGGGCAATGTGATGACATAGGCAGGGGTCACCACCATCTTTCAGAAGGGCATGCAAGTGATTGGCTTGCTTTGGTGGGCGTCACAGGGGTTATAAAAGGGCGTGCACGCCGACCGCCATCTTACTTCTGCCGATCTTAGCATAGGGAGAGGTTGCTGCTGCTGATTCTGTAGGGAGAGCGTTAGGCAGGGAAGAAGAAAAAAAAACTGCTTCTGCTGCTAGCGATTTTGCCTGTACAACACACCAGTCACTGTGTGTGCAGTGCAAGGGGAGGCTATATTGTGGTGGATCAGCGGTGTTGGTTGTTAGGCTGCCTTCTAAGGCTTCCTGACAGCTGCATTGCTGTTTACCCACTGCTCTGCAAACTGCTTTTTTAAAAGCAATCCCAATTTTTTTTTTGTCCTGCTGAGGTACTGAGCGTGCATTTTTTCACACCATACAGCGGTGTACGCTCCTCACACAGTACCGTGTAACGGCTGTTATCACAGCCACAGTGAAGCTATCTGTGTGTCACTCTGTGAGAATAAGTCGAGGACATGTTCCGTTCTTACAGACCTGCACCTACTAGTTTTGTCTAGCTTTCAAACAGTTAAATATATTTGCTGTTTGATCACATTCAAAACTATAGAGAGACAGCGTGTGTCAGTCCGTATACTTAAAAAACACGGAGCTTGACAATTTTACGTACACCGGACAGCCATGTACGTGCACGCTCCTCTCAGTACCGTGTAACGGCTGTTATCACGGCCACAGTGAAGCTACCTGTGTGTCACTCTGTGAGAATAAGTCAAGGACGTGTTCCGTTCTTACAGACCTGCACCTACTACTTTTGTCTAGCTTTCAAACAGTTAAATATATTTGCTGTTTGATCACATTCAAAACTATAGAGAGACAGAGTGTGTCAGTCCGTATACTTAAAAAACACGGAGCTTGACAATTTTACGTACACCGGACAGCCGTGTACGTGCACGCTCCTCTCAGTACCGTGTAATGGCTGTTATCACGGCCACAGTGAAGCTATCTGTGTGTCACTGTGGAAGGATAAGTGGAGGACTTGTTCCGTTCTTACAGACCTACACTCTAGGGAGATTCCTATTCTGCCCAATTCTACATACACCTTGTAGTTTGTGATACACTAGCCAATTTCTGCCTGTGACATAGCGCTCTGATATTCAGTGGGCCTCACACAATCCAAAAGTGTCCAGTGTCCACTAGTGTGTGCAGAAATTCAAAATCTCCCTTATCCTGTAGTCACTTTTTTCACACCTGTGCCATTGAGCCTGTGACATAGCGCTCTGATATTCAGTGGGCCTCACACAATCCATAAGTGTCCAGTGTCCACAAGTGTGTGCAGAAATTCAAAATCCCTGTGATCCTGTAGTCACTTTTTTCACACCTGTGCCATCGAGCCTGTGACATAGCGCTCTGATATTCAGTGGGCCTCACACAATCCAAAAGTGTCCAGTGTCCACTAGTGTGTGCAGAAATTCAAAATTTCTGTGATCCTGTAGTCACTTTTTTCACACCTGTGCCATCGAGCCTGTGACATAGCGCTCTGATATTCAGTGGGCCTCACACAATCCAAAAGTGTCCAGTGTCCACTAGTGTGTGCAGAAATTCAAAATCTCCCTTATCCTGTAGTCACTTTTTTCACACCTGTGCCATCGAGCCTGTGACATAGCGCTCTGATATTCAGTGGGCCTCACACAATCCAAAAGTGTCCAGTGTCCACTAGTGTGTGCAGAAATTCAAAATCTCCCTTATCCTGTAGTCACTTTTTTAACACCTGTGCCATCGAGCCTGTGACATAGCGCTCTGATATTCAGTGGGCCTCACACAATCCAAAAGTGTCCAGTGTCCACTAGTGTGTGCAGAAATTCAAAATCTCTGTGATCCTGTAGTCACTTTTTTCACACCTGTGCCATCAAGCCTGTGACATAGCGCTCTGATATTCAGTGGGCCTCACACAATCCAAAAGTGTCCAGTGTCCACTAGTGTGTGCAGAAATTCAAAATCTCCCTTATCCTGTAGTCACTTTTTTCACACCTGTGCCATCGAGCCTGTGACATAGCGCTGTGATATTCAGTGGGCCTCACACAATCCATAAGTGTCCAGTGTCCACAAGTGTGTGCAGAAATTCAAAATCTCCCCTGTCCTATAGACACCTTGTACCTTGTTTTACATTACTATATAGTTTGTTGGATTTTGTCTACATTTCTACAAAAAATGAGGAAGGCTGGTGGAAGAGGCCGTGGAATTGGGCGGGGGTTGGCAGCTGGTAATGATGGTGTTGGTGGTGGATCTGATGGTAGTGGCAAGAGCAAAATAGGACCGAATGCAGGAGGTGTTGAGCCTGCGTCATCGTCTGGCTCCATAAGGCTTCGAAGGCTTAGTTTTCTCGGAGTTGGCAAACCGCTTTTAAAGCCAGAGCATCAGGAAAAAGTTTTGTCTTACATTGCTGACTCAGCCTCCAGCTCTATCGCCTCCTCTTCTGAAGTTGTAAAAAGTAAAAGCGCTGAGTCGTCATTGGAGGCTCATGTTCATGAACCACACCTTTCCTTGTGTCCTTCACCCCAACCAAGATTGAAGGATGACGCAGGCCATACTATTGATTACTCCATGGAGCTGTTTTCACATACCATGCCTGGATTATCAAGTGAAATGGTGAAATACCCAGGCCAAGATGAATCTGACATGGAGTGCACTGATGCACAGTCGCTGATAGATGATTCTGCTGGTACATCCACTCAGAGCACTACATTGTCCTCGCAGTGTACAGAGCCAGATTCTGACCCTGATGAGACTCAGGTGCCCCTTCCCGCACACTATACCACCATACACGGTGACACAGAGGAAGGTGCACATGACATTGAAGAGGAGGTGATGGATGACCCAGTTGTTGACCCAGATTGGCATCCATTGGGGGAAGAGGGTGCTGCTTCCAATAGCTCAGATGAGGAGCATCCACAGCAGACATCGACATCGCAACAGCTGTTATCTGGCAGGCCCGGAGCACTCCAAATACAGGTTCCAAAAATCAAAAGAGTTGCTGGACAGCTTGTCCAGAGGGTCAAAAGATCACAGCGTGCTAGGCCGCAAAATGTCTGCCAAAGTAGGAAGAGTGCAGTGTGGCACTTTTTTGAACAAAATCCTCATGATTAGGCCAAGGTTATCTGTAAGAAGTGCGCAAAGACCTTTAGCCGAGGGAAAAATCTGAAAAATTTGAATACCAGTTGCATGCTTAGACATTTAACCACCATGCACTTGCAAGCGTGGACACAACACCAAACCTCAAGTGCCACATGTGCAACTGATCACAAAGAAGGTAGTCAGCAACGCTACATTGTTTCCCCCACTGTAAGCCCACCGGTTAGCACAGCAGCAAATGTTGAGGTGTCGTTGCAAGGCCACAGCAGTCAGGGAATCCCACTGTTATATCAACGAAATACTGAATCTAGGCCATCAGAAAGAACACCAACTCCATCACCATCATCAACCCTCTCTCAGTCCGCCCTGTCCACCGCTACTTCCACCATATGCAGCTCTCAAGTCCAGCTCACCCTCCCAGACACTATGAGTAGGTCAAGAAAGTACTCAGTCTCTCATCCGCGTACACTGGGTTTGAACGCCCACATTGCCAAACTAATCTCGTTTGAGATGATGCCCTATCGGTTGGTGGAAAGCGCAGCTTTCCGCGAACTCATGGCCTATGCAGTACCACGCTATGACCTACCCAGTCACCACTTCTCTCGCAAAGCCATCCCAACCCTCCACCATCATGTAAAAGACCGCATTGTCCATGCACTCAAGCAGTCAGTGAGTGGAAAGGTGCACCTCACAACTGATGCATGGTCCAGTCGGCATGGCCAGGGCCGTTACGTGTCCATCACTGTGCACTGGGTTAATGTGGTGGATCAAAGGTCCACAGGGGACAGCGGTGGTGGGACAGTGCTGCCTAGCCCACGGTATAGGAAACAGTTGGCTGTAGGCGTTCGACCCTCCTCCTCCTCCTCCAGAAGCGAAAGCTCGTCCACAGAGCGCAGTCGTACGAGCAGTCCATCTGCAGCTGCCACTGTTGCACACGAGGTGTCCCCCTATTGAGCAGCTAGTGGAAAGCGTCAGCAGGCTGTGTTGCAGATGATGTGTTTGGGCGACAGACACACCGCCGAGGTGCTGGCCAAGTACTTGAAGCGACAAACTGAGTCATGGCTGGGCAGTGTACATCTTGAGGCAGGCAAGGTAGTTAGTGATAACGGCCGTAATTTTGTGGCAGCCATAGCCCTTTCAAAACTCAGCCACATACCTTGCTTGGCTCACACCTTGAACCTGGTGGTGCAGTGCATCCTCAAAAATTATCCGGAGTTAACAGCCCTGCTCCAGAAGGTGCGAAGACTGTGCGCGCACATCCGCCGGTCGCCTGTACACTCCGTTCATATGCAGAAGCTGCAGCGATTGCTCCACCTTCCCAACCACTGCCTCATTATCGACATTGCAACAAGGTGGAACTCCACCCTGCACATGGTGGAGCGGCTGTGCGAGCAGAGGCAGGCCATGTTGCATTTGTGGGAGGATACACGGCCAGGCACTTTGAGAGCAGACATGGAGTTGACAGGTGTGCAGTGGTCAAAGCTGAAAGACCTCTGTAAAGTCCTTCAGTGTTTTGAGGAATGCACACGGCTGGTAAGGCCAGACGACGCCATCCTAAGCATGAGCATCCCACTTATGCGTCTGCTCATGCAAACTTTGACGCACCTTAAGGAGCAGGCGTCTGCAGCCAATGTTGATGAGGAGGAAGAGGAGGAGGGAATCCTTGATGACATTCAGCCATTGTCTGCTCAGGGACCTCTCCTGGACGAGGTGGAGGAAGAAGAGGAGGAGGAGGATGATGATGGGGATGATTACTTAGGGGAGGAGGATGCATCTCGTGGGGCAAGTTAAAATGTTGGCGTGGCAAGGTCTGGTACAGGGTTTGTGCGTGACTGGAGGGATGTGGATTTGCCAGAAAGTGCTCCTCCAACCAGCACTCGCAGTGCATCATTGACACCGGGAACATTGGCCCACATGTCAGATTATGCCTTTCAGATCCTAAAAAGGGACCCCCGCATTGCCAAAATGATGAACGATGACGACTACTGGTTGGCCAGCATCCTGGATCCACGCTATAAAGGCAAATTACAAAACATCATGCCACAGGAGAACCTTGACCTAATATTGGCTAATAAACAAGCAACTCTGGTAAATCGGTTGCTTGAGGCATTCCCGGCACACAGCAGCAGTGATGGTTCTCACACGAGCCGTACGGGACGGGGGCAGCTTGGCAGAGGTGTTCATGGTGCACACAGCAGAAGTGGCGTTGGAGACAGGGGTTTCATGACAATGTTGTGGACTAATTTTTCAAGTACCACTCACACAACTGGTAATACTGCATCGATGGAAAGTGACAGGAGACAGCAGTTGTCAACTATGGTTACAAACTACTTTTCCTCCCATATCGATGTTCTCCCACACAGGTCATTCCCCTTTGACTATTGGGCCGCTAAACTGGACACCTGGCCTGAATTGGCACAATATGCCTTACAGGAGCTCGCTTGCCCAGCTGCAAGTGTGCTATCGGAAAGAGTCTTCAGTGCAGCTGGATCAATCCTGACAGAAAAAAGGACCCGTCTGTCAACCCAAAATGTGGATGATCTAACCTTCATTAAAATGAACCATGCATGGGTTTCCAAGGATTTTGTCCCACCTTCCCCTGATGACACATAGGGTGACAGAAAAATGGCTTGCTTTGGTCCACCTCTTCCTGGGACTTGACCTATTTCGCCTTTTGCATCAGCTGAATGTCCAACATCAACATATGCCACTTTCTAAAACTCCCTAACTGTGCTGCCTCCCCCCCCATGGCCGGGGTCACCACCTAGCGCACGACACCGTGCAAGTGCCGTTGCCCTGGACAGGTGGGTAGGCCGACTCTTGGGCGCGGGCACTGGCACAGGGTCCCTCATAGTGCAATCAAGTGTCTCTGACGGTGGTGGTGCACACCTGCCGTCAGACACACCGCCGTACTATGAGGGGCCCAGTGCCAGTACCGACGCCCACGAGTGGGACCCCCTTGCTTGGGCAGGACCCCAGCATTTGCAATCTTTACCTCTCCCTGCTCCTCCGCTGTGTAGTCTGGGCCGTCAAATCCATACTGTGCCTGACACCGTCTGAGCCTGTCTCCTGATGTATAGACATATATTTTGAATTTGTACGCTATCCATACATGTTATCCGGGGATACGGTACCCTTTCTAACCTTTGTGCAATCACGTGCAATCCATACTGGGCCTAACACCGTCTGAGCCTGCCTCCTGATGTATAGACATATATTTTGAATGTGTACGCTATCCATACATGTTATCCGGGTATACGGTACCCTTTCTCACCTTTGTGCAATCACTTGCAATCCATACTGGGCCTAACACCGTCTGAGCCTGCCTCCTGATGTATAGACATATATTTTGAATGTGTACGCTATCCATACATGTTATCCGGGGATACGGTACCCTTTCTCACCTTTGTGCAATCACGTGCAATCCATACTGGGCCTAACACCATCTGAGCCTGCCTCCTGATGTATAGACATATATTTTGAATGTGTATGCTATCCATACATGTTATCCGGGGATACGGTACCCTTTCTCACCTTTGTGCAATCACGTGCAAGCCATACTGGGCCTAACACCGTCTGAGCCTGCCTCCTGATGTATAGACATATATTTTGAATGTGTACGCTATCCATACATGTTATCCGGGGATACGGTACCCTTTCTCACCTTTGTGCAATCACGTGCAAGCCATACTGGGCCTAACACCGTCTGAGCCTGCCTCCTGATGTATAGACATATATTTTGAATGTGTACGCTATCCATACATGTTATCCGGGGATACGGTACCCTTTCTCACCTTTGTGCAATCACGTGCAAGCCATACTGGGCCTAACACCATATGAGCCTGCCTCCTGATGTATTGACATATATTTTGAATGTGTACGCTATCCATACATGTTATCCGGGGATACGGTACCCTTTCTCACCTTTGTGCAATCACGTGTAATCCATACTGGGCGTGAGAACGGCTGGCGAGCTGTTTAGCAAGCTACAGCACCTGTGGTTTGCACACGTAAGTTTTTCATTTTTTCAGGAATGACGGTTAAGCCTAATTCCGGAACTGCGGTTGACCTGCACTTACTGGGAAATCATCGTTCGCGGGTAATAATTGTAATCAGTGATCCCCATCACTAACGTTGTTCAGCGGGTTATCTGCACCTGTAAGCGACAAACGCTGGCCTTTACAGTGTAGCGCACATGCAGCCACGGACATGTAAGGGCATGTGAAGTATTTTTCATTGTACTATACCGCTATTTCTCTGCCGTATCGGAGCATGATGAGTTGTGGTATGTGTTAAAGGGGCGCTCTTTCGCCCAGGGCACATGAAAACCTGGAGCCAGCCCTACCCCCCCACAACTTTAACCAAATAACCCCCATTTTTCAGTGCGTAACTTGTATTATGAAGTTAATTAAGGTTGACAAGCTTAAGTAAGAAGAATTGATGCTTTTGGCATTCAAATGGGCACTGTAGGTGTGTTTCCTGTCCTCCTCTCACTGCCGACTTTTATTCCCCATTGACTTACATTGGGTTTCGTGTTTCGGGACGACCCCGACTTTTCCCTATAATCGGCCGATCTTGCTCGACCCGACTTTTGGAAAAGTCGGGTTTCACGAAACGAAACTCGACCCTAGAAAACCAAAAGTCGCTCAACTCTAGTGCCAACCCATACTATCTGTCGGCATCTGAATGAAAAGGGACTGTATGGTAGGAGACCCAGGAAGACCCCACTTCTTACCCCGAGACATAAAAAAGCCATGCTGGAGTTTGCCAAAACTTACCTGACAAAGCCTAAAACGTTTTGAAAGAATGTTCTATGGTCAGATAAGACAAAAGTAGAGCTTTTTGGGCAAAGGCATCAACATACAGAGTTTACAGGAGAAAAAAAGAGGCATTCAAAGAAAAAAACACGGTCCCTACAGTCCAACATGGCGGAAGTTCCCTGATGTTTTGGGGTTGCTTTGGTGCCTCTGGCACTGGACTGCTTGACCGTGTGTATGGCATTATGAAGTCTGAAGACTACCAACAAATTTTTCAGCATAATGTAGGGCCCAGTGTGAGAAAGCTGGGTCTCCCTCAGAGGTCATGGGTCTTCCAGCAGGACAATGACCCAAAACACACTTCAAAAAGCACTAGAAAATGGTATGAGAAAAAGCACTGGAGACTTCTAAGGTGGCCAGCAATGAGTCCAGACCTGAATCCCATAGAACACCTGTGGAGAGATCTAAAAATGGCAGTTTGGAAAAGGCACCCTTCAAATATCAGGGACCTGGAGCAGTTTGCCAAAGAAGAATGGTCTAAAATTCCAGCAGAACATAGTAAGAAACTCATTGATGGTTACCGGAAGTGGTTGGTCACAGTTATTTTGGCTAAAGGTTGTGCAACCAAGTATTAGGCTGAGGGTGCCAATACTTTTGTCTGGCCCATTTTTGGAGTTTTGTGTGAAATGATCAATATTTTGCTTTTTGCTTCATTCTCTTTTGTGTTTTTTCATTTAAGACAAATTAAATGAAGATAATAATAACAAAGAATTTGTGTTTGCAATCATTTTCAGGAAGAAACTGAGTATTATCTGACAGAATTGCAGGGGTGTCCATACTTTTGGCCACAACTGTACAATCAGAACTTACTAATCTCAGATTTCAATTGCGCACAATCATATTCAATTTTTATGATTCTGCTTTAGAATCAGCTAAATGTAAACATTACCTCTCCATAAATCGTCCCTCTAAGGACATGACAACCAGAATTAAAAATATCAGGAAGCAGAATAGAATTGATAACATAACTTCCTCTAACGGCACATCTTTGTTTCACCCTAAAGATATTGTAGAGGCTTTTGCCGATTATTACAAAACTCTGTATAATATTAATCAGGACATCCCAAATACTCAGCCAACTGCCTCAGAAATTGAATCATTTCTTTCAAGCATGAATCTCCCAAAACTCAATTCAAATGATTTATTTAGCCTGTCTTCTCCCTTCACTGAAAAAGAAGTCCTGGACACTATAAATCAACTCAAAACATTCAAATCTCCCGGTCCAGACGGGTTTAGTAATGATTATTTCAAGTCTTTTAATAATATATTAGCCCCTCACCTTGTAAAAATATTTAATACAGCTTTCCAATCAGGTCAATTTCCTAAAGAGATGCTGGAGGCAGCAATTATTGTCATCCCCAAATCCAATTCAGACACTAGCCAGGTTTCTAATTACAGGCCCATATCTCTCATCAATACATATGTCAAAATTTACGCCAAAATCCTGGCTAATAGGCTAAACCAATTCCTCCCGAGTCTCATATCAAACAACCAAATTGGATTTATTAAAGAAAGGCAATCTATAGATGGAACGAGGAGGCTCATCAACATTCTCGAGATCATCTCCTCTAAAAAGCTTAAGGCTACTGTTACCTCTCTTGATGCCGAGAAGGCGTTCGGCCACCTTAATTATTCTTATCTTGAAGTGACTCTCAAACACTTCGGAATGAATTCTCGGCTCACGGGGGGTATCATGGCTTTGTACTCCAGCCCTGGGGCGAGGGTATACTCTAACAATCATCTTTCCTCTACATTCAGAATAGCAAACGGGACGAGACAAGGTTGTCCCTTGTCGCCACTGTTATTTGCACTGGCTATTGAGCCTTTTGCACAGCTAATCAGAGACAATAGAGAGATCTTGGGAATTAAGACCTTGCATAGAGATTTTAAAATCGCTTTGTATGCAGACAATATCATTCTTACCCTCACTAATCCAAGCGACTCTATCACTGCCTTACAAAACCTATTCAAGATTTTTTCACGGATCTCTTATTTTAAAATAAACAACTCGAAATCAAAACTACTTGGCTTTAATCTGGGAGTAGATCAAGAGGAAATTGAGGGCCTCTCCCCTTGGGGTTGGGCTACTGATGGGCTGACATACTTAGGCCTAAAATTTGTCAAAAATATAGACTCTAATAAAAATAAACTTGGAGCTCCTTACTAAAAAGATTATTAACGAATTCCGTATTTCTAAAGATGGTGGACTCTCTTGGTAGGGAGGAATCATGATGGTCAAATCGTACATTTTTCCAAAAATCCTATATCTACTCCGTTCACTTCCTTTAAAAATTCCCACTTCTTCTCTTACATATCTTCAAGCCTCATTGAACTCCTTTATATGGGATAACAAAAGACCCAGAATAGCAAAAAACATTCTATACAACCACAAATCTTATTGTGGAGCTGGTTCTCCAAATATTGCGGCATATTACACTGCAAATTTGGTTAAACAAAGCGCATACTGGTGGCCACATGAATCGACTCCAGCTTGGCATGAACTAGAATTGTTTTTCAACAATTATAAACCTCTTCATCTACTAATTCTGAACCAACTCCTTCATAAAAAAGTAATCAAAATTCTCACCCGATTTTTCAAGCTATTTCTGAGGCCTGGAAAAAATTTTCTGCTCCAAAAAGTGTCATTAACAAAGAAGTCACATTAAAAAATCTGACCTTATCAGACTATTGACCCCATTTGGTCTGAATTTGGGCTCAAAAAACTCAAAGATTTATATGATGGCGCCATTTGTACACCTTACAACAAACTCAAGAAAAGATTTCAATCTTCTACTCCTGCTTTCTTACAATATGTCATCCTCAAGGACCTACTCCATGAGTTCCTTGCTATCTCGACAAGAATTTCTGAACCAGACTCACTACTAAAAGGCACGGAGGCAATTATCTGCAGGCCAGACATAACCGCATGAAAAGTATGCTGCCTCCCAGGAGCAAAAATCAAGGATGTGGCCAACAGGATACCAACTATCCTCAAATCCAAGGACGACTACCCTTTCCTACTGATACATGTAGGCACAAATGACATGGTAAGAAATGACCTACCAACTATCTGCGAAGACTTTGAAATTCTGGGGAAGAAAATAAAGGAACGGAACGTACAGGTTGTTTTCTCATCAATCCTCCCAGTCGATGGTCATGGCATCAGAAGATGGAATAGGATACTAGAGGTGAACAACTGGCTACGATGGTGGTGCAGGCAGCAAGGATTTGGATTCTTGGACCATGGCGTGAATTACCTGTATGATGGACTTCTCGCAAGAGATGGGATACACCTCACAAAACCTGGGAAACACACATTCGCCAGAAGACTTGCCACACTCATCAGGAGGGCTTTAAACTAGAAGAAGAGGGGATGAGAGGAAAAACAGCAGACAAGAACATGCAGCAGAAGGACAAACTAATTAAGGATACTAGATGTGGTAAAGAGGACCCAAGACAGAGTACTCAGAAGGAAGCTAAGAAAAAGGAAGCAAAACTTCATTCATGCATGCTGACCAACGCAAGAAGCCTGACCAATAAGATTGAAGATCTGGAGTTGGTAATGTATGAGGAAAAATATGACATAGTAGGAATAACTGAGACATGGTTAGACGACAGCTATGACTGGGCGGCTAACTTGCAAGGATATGATTTGTTTAGGAGGGATCGTAAAAAAAGGAAAGTGGGTGGAGTCTGTCTATATATAAAGTCCACTTTAAAGCCCACACTAAGAGAAGATATACAAGAGGGAAATGAAGAGGTGGAGTCTCTATGGGTGGAGATACAAGGAGGGAAAAGTAATAAAATCCTCATAGGGGTTTGTTATAAGCCACCAAATATAACAGAAGCCACTGAAAATGTATTATTGAAGCAAATAGACAAAGCAGCAAATCACAATGAGGTGATTATTATGGGGGACTTCAACTACCCCGACATTGACTGGGAAACGGAAACCTGCGTATCTCAGAAAGGAAACCAATTTCTGTCAGTGACCAAGGATAATTATCTGTCACAACCTGTGCAGGGCCCAACTACAGGGACAGCCCTTCTGGACTTAATTTTAAGCAACAGGCCAGATAGAATAACAGATGTACGAGTCGATGGGCACCTAGGGAACAGTGACAAAGAGTGGCTATTAATGGTGCATACTCAGATTGGGCCAGGGTTACTAGTGGGGTACCACAGGGTTCTGTATTGGGCCCCCTACTATTTAATATATTTATTAATGATATAGTGGATGGCTTACACCGTAAAATATCAGTATTTGCAGATGATACAAAACTATGTAAGGTAGTTAACACAAAGGAGGACAGTTTGCAACTACAGACAGATTTGAGTAAATTGGAGAATTGGGCTGAAAAATGGCAAATGAGGTTTAGCACAGATAAGTGTAAGGTTATGCACATGGGAAGGAGAAACAGATGCTACAATTACTTACTAAATGGGAAACTGCTGGGGAAATCAGACATGGAAAAAGACTTAAGCATCTTAGTCAATAAGAAGCTAAATTGGAGTGACCAGTGTCAGGCAGCTGCCACCAAAGCAAATAGGGTCATGGCATGCATTAGAATAGGTCTGGGGACACGAGATGAGAACATAATTCTCTCTCTGTACAAATCACTCGTCAGACCACACTTGGAGTATTGTGTGCAATTTTGGACGCCGGTGCTCAAGAAAGACATTACTGAACTTGAAAGGTATCAAAGGCGGGCTACTAAAATGATAAATGGAGTTGGTTCACTACAATACCCAGAAAGGTTATCAAAATTAGGTCTATTTACTCTAGAAAAGTGAAGACTTAGGGGAGACCTAATATATATGTACAAGTATATCAGAGGGCAATACAGAGATCTCTCCAATGAACTGTTTGTACCAAGGACTATGACAAGAACAAGAGGGCATTCTCTTCTTTTGGAGGAAAGACAATTTCTGCACCAGCATAGAAGAGGGTTCTTCACGGTAAGAGCAGTGAGGCTCTGGAATTCTCTTCCTGAGGAAGTGGTGATGGCCAACTCACTGAATGAATTTAAGAAAGGAATGGATGCTTTTCTTGTGAGTAACAGTATAGAAGGTTACGAATAACATAATATTATAGGTAGATGGTTGACCCAGCTTAGGGGAAGGAATTTTTTTCCCTATGGAGAAAATTGGCTTCTACTCTGTGGTTTTTTTGCCTTCCCCAGGATCAACAATGCAGAACAGCTGCACTAAAAATAGGCTGAACTAGATGGACATAAGGTCTTCCTTCAGCCTTCAAAACTATGTTACTATGTATGTATGTTACAGCAGTTAATCTTATTTGTAATATAGATCACAATATTTTCTGGAGTTTTGAGTATACATGCAAATGGTGTAATAATAGCTTTGCATTGGTCAAGACTCAAGATATTTTCAAATGGGAAAAAGAATTACATACAATAATTGACCCTCCTGACTTTGAACAGGCATGTTCCCTCTCGTACGCCTCTACCATTTCCTTATCACTACAAGAGACCCACTTCAAACTCTTAAGGTACTGTCACACTTAGCGATGTACCAGGGATCCCGACCAGCGATATGACGCGGTCAGGATCGCTGGTACATCGCTAAGTGGTCGCTAGTGAGCTGCCACACAGGCAGATCTCACCAGCAACATCGCTAGGGACGGGGGTCGCTACTTACCTGTCACACCAGGTGATCCTGCGTCCTCCCGCCCGTCTCCACACGTCGCTCGTCGTCACAGCAGGAAGCGCCGCAGGAAGCTGACGACAAGAAGCAGTCCTGGACGTTCTCGCACGATCAGCGATAAGCAGCGGGGGAGCAGGTTGTAGGTAAGTATCACACACAGCGATATCGCTAGCAATATCGCTATAACGTCACTAGTTATAGCGATATTGCTAGCGATATCGCTTAGTGTGACAGTACCTTTAACGAGATGGTATTACACCTCAGTAAGACTCCATAAAATCAATCCTGACAATTCTTCACTCTGTTGGAGGGGTTGTGGTAGGCCTGGAAATATCCTGCACATCTTTTGGCAATGTCCCAAAATTGTTCCTTTTTGGAGAAAGGTTTCAAACCTTATTGATCTTATCCTAGGGACATGACGTATTTTGTCTCCTCGTCTGGCCCTTCTCTCCCTGGATGCTGATACAATTGATCCTACTAACAGACTATTGATAGACAAAATTAGTCTTCATCGTTCCTTTGAACTAAAATTTGCAAATATGCATGATCAATTTGCCAAATATGCCAGGAAATGCTCCAGATGGCTGGAGTTGTTTACTTAAGGCTGCAACCGGAGTGCACCTGCCTAAGACCCCTTGGGTCTGGGTCTTTTGGTTGGTATAGATTTAATAGGTTATATGCTTATATTACCTACCTTTGCTAGAGTTCATTTTACAATGTGTTTCTGCATTAACATGTTTCATTATCATGTTATCTTTACATTTGGATTTTGTTGTCCTTCCTTTTTTCCTTCCTTCCCTTTACCTCTCACCTTCCCCCCCTTCTTTCCCCCTCCCTTATTTTCCCCATTTATTGAAAAAACAATAAAATTTGGAAAAACAAATTATACCACACATGTGGTGAAAAGAGCTGTTTAAAACCAGTGGACAATAAGCAACCATGGTGCAACTGTACAGACAAAAGAAGAATAAATAGAATAAATTAGGGAACGACATAATATAATGCTGGCATAATATAAGTAACATATATGTCAAATTCCCTAGTCACAGACAAATGGGCAGGAGGCGGGCAGAACAGATATAACCTGTGGGACAAAAATATTCTCCAGGTCTTAAAAAAGCACAGAAGTGCATGTAAACAACTATTTATGTCCAAGTGACACCAGACAACAACAAATTTCTGGCCAGGGATCCATGTGTCTATGAAAGTGTCAAACATTTTAAAGGCAGTCTGTGCTGGCACAGATTAACATTAAATCCTCTTACCCATATTCAAATGCCAGAGCGTTGTGCCAAGGCCCCAACGCACGTTTCTGTCATGGTATGCCTAGGTTACTTTAGGCTAAAACTCCGGGACCCCTGCGGTATCCCTCAGACTAGGGAAAACCCTGTCTGTCCCTCAACCCAGGGTTTACACTGAAGGTGTGCCTGCCTGGGCCTCCACCCTGTCCCTGTCTCCTGTCCAGCCCTAAGCTGAACCCACCACCCTCCACCCAGTGAGGGGACCAGACACCAGACCCCACAAATACGTTTGGACAGGGGTAAAAGAAACACCACACCGTTAATACACAAGGGAATACAATAATGTGCAAGGGCAACCAAATATATATATATATAACAGATAGGAGAAAGAACAACTGAGAGATATACTGCACCAAATATCAGACGCTCCAAAATCACCACTGCTGACCGGTATTGCTAGCACTAGGCAAAAGCTATAGTCAGCGACGCCCATAGTCAGGACGGACTATTTAAAGACCAAGGGCGTGGCCCAGCCCTCAGCCAGCATGACAACCTGGTTAACCCTATCCCGACTGGAACAGAATACCCAACAAAGTCCCTGAGCATACTGTAGTGGAATAGGGTATTACCGCTGTCTGCCGGACACCCTGTTGTGAACAGTGTCCGACATGACAGTTTCGCTTCCTCGGGGATCAGCTGTAATTTGACTAAAAGATGCGGGCTCAGCGCCGGAGCCCACACCTACGAAGGGGAGGCGACCTATGATGGATATACTTGTCATAGGTCATTAACGGGTTAAAGAAAGCTATATATAAAAGACAAAACAGATGCGGAATTTTTGATCCTGTTTATTACAAATTTTTTGCCTTGCTACCAGTATTTGTTCAAGACAGCATATTTTAATTAATGCCCTCCTTATATCAAGTCATGCCCATTTCCCTCTAAGCAAAGCATTAACATACTTAACAAATGCACATAAAACAGGATTCTTTTCTGCAATTTTTTTTTAATTTCACTAATTATTTATCTGCATAATTAACTTTAATTAAATAAATTAAAATCAAATACTTGAAAAATGTCCTTTTTTTCTGAAAGAAATTAATAAAATGGAGATACAATATTTATAAACCAATTTTGATAACAAATGAAAAGAGCAAAAAGAAAATGTCATTGAGAATTGCCAAGTGACTGTAGTATTAAGTTGATGCAAATTCCAATTCTACAGTGCCAAATGTTTGCGCTATAATCCAGGCCCATGAGTCACGCTCCAGTAATACAGTTCTCCGACTGGTATCATCTACCATTGATAAAGTTCTGACCTGGAGCCAAATTTCAGTAATACCCTGACATCCTAGGTGATCCAATGACACAGAGGTATCAGCAGCTGGCAGCAGCATGCAAAAGGCAAGAGCCATACATTGGGGAAAATAAATGTACCTACGATAAAAATTACAGACCTCTCCATTCTTTGTAGGTGAGAAAACTTGCAAAATCGGTAATGTGTATCCAATACTTATTTTCCCAACTATATGTCTACAGTATATGTGGCCCAACTTTTATTTTATACTTTCCCTTTGTGCTATTTTTGCTCAATGTATTGAAGCTTTCAGATCTAATAATAGAGTTAAAGTTTTCCAGTATAACTTTGTTGGCCCAAATCCATGCATTAACTTTACAATAAGTTTATTTTTACTCTCGACATACAGTCCATTTACATGTTGTAATATTCAGAAGTTTCTTATAAAGTAAACATTTCAGGTCACTGCTTCTTCTTAAGATCACCAATAATAATTTAGTGTAATGTAACTTTTCTTAAAATAACATAAAGAAATACCAGAGCTGCCGTATTTCACGAATATACCAGACTGTCTTTACTTTGAATGTTTAAAGCAGTGTGATCAGCCTATTTGTATTATTATTATGTATCATAGGCTTGCAGGCAAAATACTTCTGCAAGATTAATGAAATTTAACAGCATGTGTTATTTCCACAAAATGTCAGATAGAACGCCTTCCGTAGAAAAAAACTGCAGCATAGCTCAGACAAACTAATAGTATCTGTACTCCATTGTTAACCCTTTTGATACTGAGCTAATGTATCTCACCATTAAAAAGTTTTGGATCAAGTTGGGAAAGACAGTTTGTCAGGCCAAACTCTCAGTATATACTAAGCACGTATCCTATTAGGGGATATAACCCCGTTATAAATTGGCCAAAAGGCTCAGTGTACTGTGCCACTCACTTGTTTTGCATGCCCTTTTTCCTTTACTGTTTATTGTCAGCACTGTTTTTTTGCCTCAATTGAGCTCTGTCTGCTGAGAAATCTGAGGCCAGCACTACCATTCACCAGTGAGGAGGTAGAGTTATGCCAAACCAGTAGGTGGAAGGGTTCCCTGAGCTTGGCTACACCAAGGGTGCACAAGGCACTCCAATCCTATTTGATCTTACTCCAGCTTCTACTAAATGGAGGCAGTGATTAAATCAATTCAGGTGTGAATTTTATGGTGGCTCTATACCCCTAATCATTCCCATGTGCTTGTTTTGTACTGACAGTTTGAATTTTCAGACTCCCTTTATGTTGTCATCCAAGGATAGGTGATATTTTACTGATCCTCTGATCTGGAGAACAGTGCCAAGCCGAGCCCTGTATGAATTAAGCATAGATTGAGATAGTTCAGAAAAACTATTTAAATTTATTGACACTTACGGACATAGTAAAAATAGTAAAATTCTCTAGTGTACTCTAATTGGACAAAATACATGCTTTAGCTGATCTTTGCTGTCTTTGGCTGTTCCATAGACACTGAATGAATGCACACCACCAATAATAATAGTAATCTCTTTTTTTATATAGCGCCAACATATTCCGCAGCGCTTTACAGTTTTGCATACATTATTGTTGTGAACTCATTTTCTGGTTTACCTCTGGCTTCTGGTGAGGGTGGTGGAGATGGCTGTGTTGACAGAGGAGTCATGAGTTCTCCATCCGGGCTCCCTCTGGTGATGACAGCAGGTAATGAAGCTGATCTAAATTGCAGAGACCTGCCACCTGAGGAGGAGGACTGCGAGAGGACATCAGGAGTCTCTGACCGGATTTAAGACAGCCTACTCCCTAATTTTGTGCTGGTGATTTTCTCCTGCCCTGAGGTTCTGGTTTCCAGTTCTGTTCCTGCCTTCTCAAGCTAAGTGTGCTCTGCTATTTTTCACATGAGATTTGGTCTGGTTTACTCAGTTTTTGTGGTCAGCCAGCCCCTGCTGGGGCTGTGCTGAATTTCCATTTTTATGTCTCTGTTTATGCCAGTTTGCTTTTTGTCCCTTCAGGGTTTTTGTTATCAGAAAGTGTTGGACATTTTTTGGCAGGGTTTTGTGAGTGATTGCAGACAGCATATTTCCTTTCCTGTCCTCTCTAGTTAGTATGGGCCCCATCGTTTGCTCATCCTATTTTTCTATCTGTGTTTGTGTTTTCATCTTGTCTCACCGACAATGCATGTTTGGGGGCTGTCTATTGCTTTGGGGTCTGCTCTGGGGCAATTTAGATTTCCCCTTTTCTTGCTTTAGGCTTATTTAGTTCTTCGGCTGTGACGAGGCATCTAGGATCATCGTAGGTACGCTCCACGGCTACTGCTAGTTGTGTGGATAGGATCAGGGGTCTGCAATCCACTTAATTACCAACCTCTCTGGTTTTCTGGGGCTTAGCTTGTTTTTGTTTTTTTTTGTTTTTCCTCCTTGGTGACTCATTCATAACACATTATCATCGCTGTCCCCGATGGGGCTCTTAATCTAAATTCCCTATCAGTATGTCTTTTGGAGTGTGGGAGGAAACCCAAACAAGCACAGGGAGAACATACAAACTCCTTGCAGATGTTGTTCTTGGTGGAATTTGAACCCAGGACTCCAGCGCTGCAAGTACAGTTGGTGGAGAAAGGTTGAACTTGATGTACCAAGGTCTTTATTCAACCTACTGTACGTAACTATGTAACCACTGAGCAACAGTGCTGCCCCCAGTTGATCAACCCAATTAATATCAATGGATCAACCAGAAACAACCAAGAACAGCTTGAGAATAGTTTATAGAAGCCAAAAGTATCTGTAATCCTCTGTTAACCAATTTGCTACCAGACTACTGTATTGTTTCACTTAAAGCACCAGTTCATTATTTATGGGAGTTCCAGAAATATTGGAGCATTATGATCGACCACTGGTGGATACAGGCAAAAAAGATCCCTGTGCATGAACAATATATGGCCCCTTTGCGGTCCAATAACTGTTCCTAATGCACAATTTTACTTGCTTTGGAGGTGGTGGACGCTCTCTTACCTCTAGGGCCCTTATAAGTCTGCACAGGTTGAACCAAAGAAATATTCCTACCTGTGGTGGACTGTCTCTAGCAGTCCCATAGACAATGAATAGAGAACTTTATTTAGACAAAGCTCTCCAGATTTTCTACTCTTTGATTCATTGCAGCCATTTGGTAAATTCAAAAAAGTTCATTTTTTTTCTTATTAATGTGCACTCTGCATCCCATCTTGACTGAAAAAAAAACAGAAATGTAGAAATTTTTGCAAATGTATTAAAAAAGAAAAACTGAAATAACAAATAGTCATAAGTATTCAGACCCTTTGCTCAGTATTGAGCAGAAGCACCCTTTTGAGCTAGTACAGCCATGAGTCTTCTTGGGAACAATGCAACAAGTTTTTCACACCTGGATTTGGGATCCTCTCTTATTCTTCCTTGCAGATCCTCTCCAGTTCCGTCAGGTTGGATGGTGAACGTTGGTAGACAGCCATTTTCAGGTCTCTCCAGAAATGCTCAATTGGGTTTAGGTCAGGGCTCTGGCTGGGCCAGTCGAGAATGGTCACAGATTTGTTCTGAAGCCACTCCTTTGTTATTTAAGCTGTGTACTTAGGGTCATTGTCTTGTTGGAAGGAGAATCTTTGGCCAAGTCTGAGGTCCAGAGCACTCTGGAATAGGTTTTCATCTAGGATACCTATGTACTTGGCCGCATTTATGTTTCCTTCAATTGCAACCAGTCGTACTGTCCCTGCAGCTGAAAAACACCTCCATGGCATTATACTGCCACCACCATGTTTCATTGTTAGGATTGTATTGGGCAGGTGGTGAGCATTGCCTGGTTTTCTCCACACATACAGTTTTGAATTATCACCAAAAAGTTCGATCTTTGTCTCATCAGACCAGAGAATCTTATTTCTCATAGTCTGGGAGCCCTTCATGTGTTTTTTAGCATACTCTATGCGGGTTTTCATATGTCTGGCACTGAGGAGAGGTTTCCGACAGGCCACTCTGCCATAAAGGCCTGACTGACTTTGTGAAACTTTCTCCCATCTCACTACTGCACCTGTGGAGCTCAGCCACAGTCATCTTGGGGTTTGTCTTTACCTCTCTCACCAAGGCTCTTCTCTCACGATTGCTCAGTTTGGCTGTTCTACCAGGTCTAGGAAGACTTCTGGTGGTCCCAAATTTCTTCCATTTAAGGATTATGGAGGCCACTGTGGTCTTAGGAACCTTGAGTACTGAAGAAATTCTTTTGTAACCTTGGCCAGATCTGTGCCTTGCCACAATTCTGTCTCTGAGCTCCTTGTTGGTTATATTCAACCCCCAAAACAACAGGTTTTTTACCATGTGGAAAATGCACATGCTGTAATAGAACCTCTCTCGCAAAAAAACTATGAACGTCCTTCTTTGATACTAATAAAACTAACCAATACCATATTAAATCTCAAATTACCTGCCCAGGGGAGGCGATTATCTGAAAGCCAAGTTAAGGGTGGAAACCAGGTAGATTTTCACCCTTGACAGTTTAGCACCCCAAAGGATTGAACCATGAGGTATATAAGGATGGAACACACAAGTGAGTCACAGCCCTGATGAAGAGGGAACGTCCCTTGAAACGCATTGGTAATTGAGACCATCAGCACATGTCCTCTCAGCTTCGTGACCTCATGTTTAGCTCTTCCCCCTTCTTTTGCGCCCGAGTCCTAGTGTTGCTTCCAGGCTTCAACGCGCCTCTCTCTGCTCAACGGCAATCTCGCTTATACCGAGCCGCTTGTTACTTCACCGCTATACAAGTGAGCCCCAGCATGCCTGATATGAGCGTCATTACAGCATCAACGTTGAACACAGCTGATGACACTAGACTGCTATCTATATAAGTGGCTCCCAAGATTACCATTCCCAGCAGTAAGCCCACCTGAGCTGCAGATCAGTTTATATTCCTCTGGGAAGGTAATACACTGCATCACCAATGCAAGCATAAGTAAGTAACCAACTTATTTATAGAGTTACACGCTTTGTATTTCCTTTATGGGATCACAGCTAGTTAACTTATATTTACAGTTAACACCATTAGCAATCTTTATCACATTTTTTCACTATTATCTAGTGTTTGGAAAAAGGTGATCCATACTATGCCTGACTTCAGTATTAACCCTATGGTTCAGGTCCTTTACATCTTTATACCATCTATACTGTTATAAGTAAGTTTAAATACACTTACTAGTCCTTATAAACCATTAACCCTAACCCAACTAATACGTTTCAGGTGCCAGGGTGTAATGCTATCGACCAGCAGTGCCAGTCCACTACGCTAAACCCTATCTTGACTTCAAACAATTGAACATTCAATCAACTTCTTTAATCCATTAGATGCTCCCATTGTTCCACTTCCTTCAGTTGAACAAGTAAGTACAGAATCCATATTCTTGAATTAATTTATTGTTTTGCCCTCCTTCAAATTCTTAAACTTATTTTAGTGCGGTGTATAAACCTATTCCCTAGTTAATTCTATTTTAGCAGGTACAGACACAGAACCTGACCATTCACCAGCAGCTTATAAGTTTTTTGCACCTCCCTTTGTTTAAACCTTTCGAGTGAAGCGCCAATGTATATACTGTATACCTACTATATTTATAATCTTACTTTTATTTTTATTTAACATTCTTGTTTTTGATTTTTTACTTTTTTTTATCTTTTATTTCTATTTTTTTCTCCTTTTTATTTTTTCCTCTTTTCTTTTTATATAATTTTGTGCAATTGTCTTATTTATATATTTTTGTATTTAATACCTGTGGCAATTGTCTGATTTTTTTAGCTATTATTGGAATTTCTTAATTACTGGAAATTATAATATCAGTTTTTCTCCGTGTTGGCACCCATCTTAATTGTAGTGCTATTTTTACCCTTATTAATAAAGGAATTTTAGATATAGTTTTAGTCTTATTGATTTTATCTTTGTTCGGTGTTGCTCATTTTTGGCCTCTACTCTCTCTGGAATGGTCTGCCATACTTTTTGACACAGTAGATTTATATCACCTTCACAATTATCTCACCTCACTGGCTCTGTGATATACATCTATTGTTGTTTTTTCATCACTTTTTTTAGACCAAGTCGTGCACCAGGACAACAAAGTCCAAGTCTTACATGTGTGAATAAATGGAGAGTATGGTGCAAGAGTATCTAGAAATAAATATCAATACCATCAGAGAGGGTTTGGACCCTTTCATATTTTGGTCTTCCAAAATAGTTGAGTGGCCTGAGCTCGCCTCACACGCCTTCAAGGTTTTATCGTGCCCATCAACCAGCATTCTCTGTGAACTTGTCTTAAGCGCTGCTGGTGGTATCCTGATGGATAAGCGCAATCCTCTGTTCCCTGAAAGTGTAGACCGCCTAGCTTTCAGTAAGATGAATGTCATGGATCTCCAAGGACTTTTGCACCCCAATCGCAGACCGTACAGACTAGGTGATATTGCCTTTTTTAGTGTGATGCATTAAAGTCATGTAACTGCACGCTCTGATATCTTTAGTGTCGCTTCTGTGGCAGCTGCTGCTTATGTTAACACAAATTTGTGGAAATGTGAACAGTTATGGTTGGTCTACATCTGCTGGTCTATATCTGCTGGTCATGGTTGGTCTACATCTCCAATTATACTATTTCTTTTCTCATGACAGTTATTCCCCTTTTGTAGTGTCAAGCCCTCACTTTTTAAAATGTGAACACTCCTGATTGGGTGTCCATCTGCTGGATTGGGTTTAGTGGAAGACCTCATGGTCCTTATTATACTGTTTCTGCTCTTGTGAATTTAATGCCACGTCTGTGGTGTAAGGCCCTCATTTGTTTAAATGTGAACACTCCTGGTTGGGTGTCCATCTGTTAAATTGGGTGCAGTGTTAGAACTGTCATTCCCTATTATGCTATGTCTACTGTGATGAAATTGATGCCACTTTGGTGGTGTATGCCAATAATTTTTGGAAATGTGAGCACTCCGTGTTGGGTGTCCATCTGCTGTATTGGGTGTAGTGAAAGACCTGTCGGTTCCTATTATACTATTTCTACTGTGGTGAAATTGATGCCACTTCTTTGGTGTAAGGCCCTCATTTCTTTAAATGTGAACACTACTTGTTGGGTGTCTATCTGCTGTATTGGGTGTAGTAGAAGAACTGTTGGTCCCTATTATACAGTTTCTATTGTGGTGAAATTGATAGCACTTTGGCAGTCTGCCAAAATTTTTTGGAAATGTGAACACTCCTTGTTGGTTGTCCATCTGCTGTATTGGTTGTAGTGAAAGACCTGTCGGTCCCTATTATACTATTTATACTGTGGTAAAATTGATGCCACTTCTTTTATGTAAGGCCCTCATTTATTTAAATGTTAACACTCTTTGTTGGGTGTCCATCTGCTGTATTGGGTGTAGTGGAAGAACTGTCGGTCCCTATTATATATTTCTACTGTGATAAAATTGATGCCACTTTTGTGGTGTCTGCCAGTAATTATTGGAAATGTGAACACACTTTGATGGGTGTCTATTTGCTGTATTTGGTGTAGTGGAATAACTGTCGGTCCCTATTATACTATTTCTACTGTGGTGAAATTGATGCCACTTTGGTGGTGTCTGCCAATAATTTTTGGAAATATTAACACTCCCATTTGGGTCTCCTTAATGGGTGCTGCCTGTAGCATTAGGTTTCTGACATCGTCAGGCCATCACCCCCTTGGAATCAACTACCCGTGTTACTATCTTTAAATTTTTCTGACAATGGTAGTCTACAAAACTTATATTTGTGCCACTTGAGTGTGGCTCAGCATGAAAGCAGGTAGAGGTGTTGCATGTGGTATCAGGACTCCCAGAAAAAGGGTCCTACACCGATCACACACCTCGTTTTACTGTGACGTTCAATTGAAAGCTGCAAATGTTGTCCCAGACCCCGATACCTCATGCCTGTCTGATTGCTGCAGTGCCATACTAAAATCTGTACTACGGGTGAATTGAGGCCACTTTCCTGGTATCTGTCCCTCATTTGATGTGCTTTGGCAGCATTGCGGGCATTTAAAAGGTGTTGTGCATGCGTTTGTTTTTGCCTCCCATTGAGGTGAACGGCGTTCAGTTATGTTCGACAAATATTCAACATATTAATCTGCAAATATTGCAAACTCTGCAAACGTAATCCAAACCGAACTTTGAAATATTCGATCATCTCTATTAAAGACACCCTTTCACCTTTCGGGTCTGAATTATGTACATTGCGTATATGCCAGTTTTTAATTATAGCAGAACGTATAACTTTGTCCAAGAGACAGGATTTAAAACTAAAGATGAATCTCTTGGGTTTTGCACAGTTGTTATTAATGTGAGGTGTCCTAAGTGCTTTGGGATTTGATATTTTAGCCTTTTTTAAATCTTCAACGAGAATTTTATGTAGAAAACCTCTTGATACGAACCAACTTTTTAATTCATCTGCTTATTTGTCAAAAGTTATTTCTGTATTTCTCAAATGCAAAAACTGACTTTATGGTAAAGTGTCTTTGTATGTGTAGGGTGTGGACTAGCGAAATGCAAGACGAAGTTTATTGCATCATTCTGCTCTCATTAAAAATTGGCATGTTCTAACTTCAGATAAAGATTCAAGATATGTGGTTCAGGAAAAAACATTAACTACAGTACTTATAGACAGTGTCAAAATTTGAAGGATAATTTGATCTGTAAGGCCTGTTTCACACTTCAGTTTTTCGCCATCTGTCAAAATCCGCCAAAATTTGAAAATGGCAGATCCGCTTTTCTTGTGGCAGATCCGCCATTTTTTCTCATTGAGATACAGTCATATGTTGAAGTTTGGGCACCCCTATTAATGTTAACCTTTTTTCTTTATAACAATTTTGGTTTTTGCAACGGCTATTTCAGTTTCATATATCTAATAACTGATGGACTCAGTTATATTTCTGGATTCAAATGAGGTTTATTGTACTAACAGAAAATGTGCTTCTGCATTTAAACAAAATTTGACCGGTGCAAAAGTATGGGCATCTCAACATAAAAGTGACATTAATATTTCGTAGATCCTCCTTTTGCAAAAATAACAGCCTCTAGTCGCTTCCTGTAGCTATTAATGAGTTCCTGGATCCTGGATGAAGGTATTTGTGACCATTCCTGTTTGCAAAACAATTCCAGTTCAGTTAAGTTTGATGGTCGCCGAGCATGGACAGCCCGCTTCAAATCATCCTACAGATGTTCAATGATACTCAGGTCTGGGGACTGGGATGGCCATTCCAGAACATTGTAATTGTTCCTCTGCATGAATGCCTGAGTAGATTTGGAGCGATGTTTTGGATCATTGTCTTGCTGAAATATCCATCCCCTGCGTAACTTCAACTTCGTCACTGATTCTTGCACATTATTGTCAAGAATCTGCTGATACTGAGTTGAATCCATGCGACCCTCAACTTTAACAAGATTCCTGCTGCCGGCATTGGCCACACAGCCCCAAAGCATGATGGAACCTCCACCAAATTTTACTGTGGGTAACAAGTGTTTTTCTTGGAATGCTGTGTTTTTTAGCCTCCATGCATAACGCCTTTTTGTATGACCAAACAACTCAATTTTTGTTTCATCAGTCCACAGGACCTTCTTCCAAAATGTAACTGGCTTGTCCAAATGTGCTTTTGCATACCTCAGGCGACTCTGTTTATGGCATGCTTGCAGAAACGGCTTCTTTCGCATTACTCTCCCATACAGCTTCTCCTTGTGCAAAGTGCGCTGTATTGTTGTTTGATTGATTGATTGATAATCCTTTAATCGTCCCACCATGGGGAAATTCAGAGCATTACAGCAGCAAGGCAGGAACAAGTACAGATACAGATGCATAAAGGCATTACATAGACAGTAGGTAGGTACATATACGAAAAAAGATGTAACCGGACTATCACAGCTTTGGATCTATCAATTCTCTGTTTGGGTCGTTCTCCGTTTTGGACAGTGCTGGTTATACAGCCTAACTGCAGCAGGAAGGAAGGACTTTCGATAGCGCTCCCTCTCACATTTAGGATGAAGTAGCCGGTCACTGACAGTACTGCACATCTTTGTCACGGTCTCATGCATGGGATGGGAATCATTCTGCACCATGTAGCTCACCTTGGCCAGTATCCTCCTGTCACCTACTTCCTGAACTGGTTCAAGGGGGCATCCCAGGACAGAGCTGGCCCTTCTAATCAGTTTGTCAAGCCTATTCCTATCCCTGGTTGATATGCCACTACACCAGCACACCACACCAAAGAAGATGACTGATGCCACAACAGAGTTGAAGAAGGATGCAAGGAGTGCCCCCCTAACTCCGAAGGCTCTCAGCCTTCTGAGCAGATAAAGCCTGCTTTGGCCCTTCCTGTACACTGCATCCAAGTGATGAGCCCAGTCAAGCTTATTATTGAGGATCACACCAAGGTACTTATAGGTGTTGACTATCTCAATGTCATTTCCCTGAATGTTCACCACTACTGGTGGATTTTTGCCCTTGCGAAAGTCCACCACCAATTCCTTGGTCTTCCGGAATTAATCCTAAGGTGGTTCCTCTGACACCACTCCACAAAAGCTTGGTTAGTATCTCTGTACTCTCTTTCATCTCCTCCTGTGATGAGGCCTACTATTGCAGAGTCATCAGAATACTTCTGCAAGTAGCAGCTAGATGAGTTGCACCTAAAATCCGCAGTGTACAGTCTGAAGAGAAAAGGGGCAAGAACTGTACCTTGAGGTGCCCCTGTATTGCAGATCACCGTGTCTGACACACTGTCCTGAACCTTTACAAACTGAGGTCGGTTCGTGAGGTAGTTAAGGATCCAGGTGGAGAGTTGGAGGTGCACACCAACAAGGCCCAGTTGACCGATGCACAGTGACACCATCTGCAGCAAGATGATGCTGCAGGTCTTTGGAGGTGGTCTGTGGATTGTCCTTGACTGTTTTCACCATTCTTCTCCTCTGCCTTTCTGATATTTTTCTTGGCCTGCCACTTCTGGGCTTAACAAGAACTGTACCTGTGTTCTTCCATTTCCTTACTATGTTCCTCACAGTGGAAACTGACAGGTTAAATCTCTGAGACAGCTTTTTGTATTCTTCCCCTGAATCCTTCCCCAGATCATTTGAGAGTTGTTTTGAGGAGCCCATGATGCCACTCTTCATAGGAGAATCAAATAGGAGAACTACTTGCAAGTGGCCACCTTAAATACCTTTTCTCATGATTTGATACACCTGGCTATGAAGTTCAAAGCTCAATGAGGTTACAAAACCAATTTAGTGCTTCAGGAAGTCAGTAAAAAGTAGTTAGGAGTGTTCAAATCAAGAAAATTATAAGGGTGCCCATACTTTTGTACCGGTCAAATTTTGTTTAAATGCAGAAGCACATTTTCTGTTAGTACAATAAACCTCATTTGAATCCAGAAATATAACTGAGTCCATCAGTTATTAGATATATGAAACTGAAATAGCTGTTGCAAAAAACAAAATTGTTATAAAGAAAAAAGGTTAACATTAATAGGGGTGCCCAAACTTTAACATATGACTGTACATTAGTGGCGGATTTTGGCGGATGGTTGTCCGTTACGTCCGCTATTCGGCAGATCCGCCAGATTTCTGGCGGATTCTGTCTGAGGTGAACGGACTTTGCAATGTTTTTTGGTGCCGTCAAAATGGCGGGAGATGGCGAATCTGCCGTCGTCCGCCATGTGGTAGAATGAGCGCCTATGGGCGGCAGATCCACCGGGATCCGCTATTTTGCGGAATCTGCCAGCGGAATCCGCTTTTTTGCACTGAGCATGCTCAGAAAAATAGATACTTTTCCAGACAGTCCAAAAACTATATAAGGTGGGCTAATTAGTCATTGGGCCCAGACATCCAGCACCAGCCACACTGAAGACAGAGCCAGAGACAGCCAGCCAGCCATAACCTGCCCAGCAGCAAGACCCCTGGAGCAAGAGGCCTGCCAGCACCTGCCCAGCTGCCCAGCACCAAGCCAGGACCGAGCGGCCAGCCATTGCCAGCCAGGACGAACAGCCTGCTAGCAAAGCCTGCAATTATTGTGTGAGTATAAAACCAATTTGTGTGGGGCATGTCTGTGTGTGTCTGTGGCTTGCCTGCCTGTGTGTGTGTGGTCTGCCTTCCTGCATGTATGTTCGTGGCCTCCCAGTGTTGCATGTCTGTGTGTGTGTATTTTTATTATGCTTTTTTTCATACTTTAATTGTTTTTCTGTTGCATGTGTACTGCATTTTATTGTCATAGTACTGTAATGTTATTTGCATGTTTGCAATTGTGCTGTGATTGTGTTGTGTATTGTATGTGGTGTAACTGTGGTAATGTATGTGGTGTAGTATATCACTTTTTTTTATTTTTCATTTATTGTGATATTTAAAATAAAGAGCAGAGTAGCTCCTACTTGTGAAAAAAATATATATAAAAAAATTTAATAAAAACTGTTTTTAAAAACTGTCCGTTGTATTATTTTAAAACCAGGTAAAATTAAGTATGGGTATACGTGTAAAAAAGGTTACATTAAGTGTTGGTTTTTGGTATACAGGTGTGGTTATACTCTCAAGTGAGAGATTGCATGGGAATTTACACATGCAAACACTTGGGTATACTCTCAATGAGAGTTTAAGGGAATTAAACACATGCAAACACTTGGGTATACTCTCAGTGACAGTTTCAGGGAATTACACACATGCAAACACTTGGGAATACTCTCAGTGAGAGTTTCAGGGAATTACACACATGCAAACACTTGGGTATACTCTCAGTGAGAGTTTCAGGGAATTACACACATGCAAACACTTGGGTATACTCTCAGTGAGAGTTTCAGGGAATTACACATGCAAACACTTGGGTATACTCTCAGTCAGAGTTTCAGGGAATTACACACATGCAAACACTTGGGTATACTCTCAGTCAGAGTTTCAGGGAATTACACACATTAGTACCAATGAAGAGTTTTTTATGTTACTAAAATTCTCTTTATACTTGCAGATCCAGCCAGCAAGGTTGCAGCAGAACCGCCAGCAAGATTGCAGCAGAGTATCCTAGGAAAACACTTCAGTTTTCCAAGTAAGTATAAAGGCCTGAAAGCATATCTAATCCTTTGTATAGTAGCTAAACAAGTGTCTTTATACTTACAGATCCAGCCAGCAAGGTTGCAGCAGAACCGCCAGCAATTCCGCAGCAGAACCGCCAGCAAAACCGCAGCAGTTTAATATGTCTTCTTCTGGGAGCTCCCCCTCACAGCATCAGCGAACTGAGGTAATATAATTTTTTTTTTTTTATTGTTATTTTCCAAATTTTTCTTTAACAATATATGCATGTATTATGTTTTCACAGGAAGCTGAATCTGAGGAGCTTCAAGGAGGAGACATGCAGGGTGGAGAAATGCAAGGAGGGGGTGCGCAGAGTGTAAGTTTAGCACATACAAAAACTCACATTCATACATACATACATACATAATGCTACACCCAACAAAACATTCATCACAGCACACACAATAACTACTTATCCATCCAACCAAAAAAAATTTTTTTTTTACAGTCTTCAGAATCCGGTGCCCGCACTAGAGCTACTCCCA
Organism: Dendrobates tinctorius; assembly: GCF_039654945.1. Classification (NCBI taxonomy): domain Eukaryota; kingdom Metazoa; phylum Chordata; class Amphibia; order Anura; family Dendrobatidae; genus Dendrobates; species Dendrobates tinctorius. The sequence goes on along the minus strand of NW_027361696.1, from coordinate 86,856,890 downwards.
GGACATCCCATCGTCGTTGAGGTGATTCATCTGGTGGTCGGCGAACGGTAAGTAACCCTTTATTTGGGTGATTGATTAATGAACCTCATGTGTTTGAATGTAATCATTTTTTTTGTTTTATTTTTTTTTCACAGGTTTCACAGCGTGCTCCCCACAGAGCAGTAGCAGAGGGAATCATCATTGATGTGGACGCCCTCACTGAGGTTGTGCAACCACGGGAGCCGCTGTGGAACATGGCAAACCGCTTACATGCCGACCAACCAACCACCCGACGGCTATGGGATGAGGTGTGTTCGGTGGTTGTTGAGAACTGGGAGGAGCTCGATGCGAGGGCCTGGGATTTTGTGCGTAAGTATTATTACAATTTCAGTAACTCATATCACAGCATGTGAAGTGTTGAATACTAACAACTTTTTTGTTTTTTCCTTCACAGGTGACAGAGTTATCATACGGTGGCGGTCGCTCAGGGATCGCTTCAAGAGGGACTTCAACAAGGAGATGCAGACCCCGAGTAGATCGAGAGGACGCAGGAGCACCCAGTATAAACATTACCGAGCCCTGTCATTCCTCCGGTCGATGATGGTGAGCAGAAGGTAAATATTCCACACACCATTTCTGTAGTACAAATGTTTACATGTTTAACCAATTTTTTTTTTTCAGCAATGTTAAATGAAATCAATATATTAATATTTTTTTTTCTCTTTTTTAGCACCGTCTGCAGCACTCGGGAGCCTGCTTCTGAGTTGCCTCCCTCTGGAGGATCCCTTCGGAGACCGCCACCAGTGACCACATCGAGGTATCCGACCCCTCTCTACCTTTCCTCTTGTCTCGTCCCTCTATCCCCTCCACCAGCACTGGAGCAGCAGGGCAGACTTCATCACAATTGAGTACCCTTTACCCCACCCATCTGACACTGCCGCAACATCTCGACCAACTTTTGGTTCTGGACGGCAGCGTCTGAGAGGTCTGGAAAGGATGACCTTGTCTGACTGTTTGAGTCTGAACTCATCCGTCCAGAATGCTTTCCACGTTTTTGGGCAACAGTTAGCTTCTTGGTTGAACATGATAAATCAAAGTATCATGGAACTCAGAAGCTACATGGAATGGATGAATGCAGAGTCAAACCAGACGCCGAGAAATACTTTTTTTCATTCAGTTGTCCGGCAAATGGAAGGTTTAAATACTCACCAGCAGATGCATGTGATGCAAGCCTGTCACAATGCTCTAGTGGCTGCAGTGTCCGAAGCATCCCATTCTACCCATGCACCTATTCCATCACCTCATTCCACTGTCCATCCTCCCTCTGTCCATCCTTCCCCGTCCATCCTTCCACCACCATCCATTCTCCTACCACCATCCATCCTCCTACCACTCCTTCTCCTTTATCTAGTTCCCCATTCCATTCTTCTCAGTACCTTCCTTCCCCATTGCATTATACCCCAATGCCCTCACCATACCAACCCCCACACACACCTTCAATGTTCCCACAAACCTCCTCTGTCCAACTCCCGTCCCAACCTCATGTTTTCAACCCCCTTCCACTTCTGATCATCACCAACTCCGTTCCCAGTCCTCCACCCCCCCTCGATGTGGTCAACCCTGTTAACCCCTCCAATGATATCTCCACCCAACAGTACAGACATCTGTAATTTGCTAAATATTTAAACAGTTTCTAAAAAATTAAAATAAGTTTTGCAAAAAATAAAAAAGTATATAATTTTGAAAAACAAAAATAAACATGTGTTTGTTTCAAAACAATTTTAATGTGTAGTTTACTTTTTTTCTTTAGTTCTTGGTAAAGGTTGAAATTACACCGGTGGTGTACAGGTAAAAAAACACAACACTTGGTAACATTTTAAAGTACACCGGTGGTGTACAGGTAAAAAAACACAACACTTGGTAACATTTCAAAGTACACTGGTGGTGTACAGGTAAAAAAAAACACAACACTTGGTAACATTTCAAAGTACAACGGTGGTGTACAGGTAAAAAAACACAACACTTGGTAACATTTCAAAGTACATTGGTGGTGTAAAGGTAAAAAACACAACACTGTTATTACACACTATGAAAGAAAAAAGGAAAAATTACAAACGTTTTTAACCAAAAAAGGAACCTTTGGTAAAAAAAAAAAAAAATTATACTTGTCATCTTGCCAGTCAATTCTTCCTTCTGGTGACAGGAAATAATCCGCAAATGTGTCACTCATTCTTGACACTGACACAGTAGTCCGAACACTTGTCTGCTGATAATCCCACAAGGTGGTTTCACAAACATTTTCTTCCATGGAAACAGGTTCCTTTGAAAGTACAAAATTGTGCAGGATTACACATGCTTTCACCACTTCATCCACAGTATCAGTTTTCATTTTAATGGCCTTTAACAGCACTCTCCATTTGGCAGTTAAAATCCCAAAAGCGCACTCCACCACTCTTCGCGCTCTTGTCAAGCGATAGTTAAAGATTTTTTTTGTGTGTGCCAATCCATGACTTCCATAGGGCTTGAGAAGATGTTTGGAGAGTTGAAATGCGTTGTCACCAACACACACAAATGGCATTGGTGGGCCTGTTGTTCCAGGGAGTGGTCTTGGAGGTGGGAATTCAAAATTGTCTCCATACAAACGACGGCCCAATGCGGACATCCTGAATACCTGCGAATCGTTGGATCGACCATATGCACCAATGTCGACCGCAATAAATTGGCATTTTGAGTCTGCAATGGCCATCAATACAATGGAGAAGAATTTTTTGTAGTTGAAAAATTCTGATCCAGATCCAATGGGTTTCACAATCCGTATATGCTTCCTATTAACTGCACCAACACAATTTGGAAACTGGCAGATTTCTTGAAAGCTGTCCGCAATCTCCAGCAACCTTTCCTGTGTTGGCTGTGGGATGTACTCCTCGTGTAGACAATCCCACAATGCCTGGCAGGTCTGTTGGACAATTCCAGATATTGTCGATATCCCAAGCCGGAACTGGTAATGGAGGGAGGTGAAGGATTCTCCAGTTGCCAGGAATCTGTTAAAAAAGGGAAAAAAGTAAAATTAATACAAACTACAAGCTATAACATAACAATAAAAGTCTGCAGAATCAAAAAACTTTTAAAAAATAGATAACTTACCGAAGGGTCACCATCAAACGCTCCGCCGGTGAAAGAGAAAAGCGCATGTAGGTGTCTCTTCTCCGGATTTGCGCTCCGACACGCTCCACCAACATCTCAAACAAGTCCTGACTCATGAGCACATAATTAAAGAACTTGTCCGGATTATCCCTCAATTCCAGATACAGTGTAGAAAACATGCCAAGGGTAAATCACTGTGCGTTTATCTGATAAATACACTGCCGTCTCTACCTCCTGACGCAGGATTCGCAGTCTTCTTTTCTCCCTCTGGAGAGCAATAATTGCCAAACGATTGCAGTGCAAATCAAATTCCACACAAAAGCTGTTAATATTTGCTATGACTCCTTCCATCTCTGCCACTAGCTCTAAAACCTTTCAAAGATATTGATTTACAACACCATAGATAGTTTTCCCTAGTTTCCAGGATCCAATCACATTTGGGAGCATTTTCCAAGAGCCAATCATATTTGGGAGCTTCCCATTTGGAGGGTGTGTAAAAACAGATCCATCAGAAAACGGACCCAACGGATAGCAAAAACGGATGCCAGAGGATGGAACGGATCCTGTTTTTGATGGATCCGTATAAAAATCCATTTAGCGGATCCATCAAAAAATGAATCCGTACCATTCGCTTGCATCCGTTTTTTGCACATTTTTAGCGGATCCGCCATTTTCACTTTTTGGCGGATTTTGACTGATTTGAAAAAACTGATGTGTGAAACAGGCCTAACTAGTTAAAGGTACCCCAAAATAACTGGTTAAAAATTCCTCTGTAAAGGGAAATCACAGATGTGGCTGTTTCCACTTCTGTTTTTTCACTTGTAAAAAGAATTCAATCCCCATAGGTGGACTGGAATATCACATTTTGTTAATCAATTTATTTCAAACCACATTATCCAAGCCCTTTCCTCTTCCTGCCGACTTCAATTCAAAAATAATTTCCATATACATACATTCCTCAATCTAGAATTTGCAAAAACTCTGCCCTCATCATCTCCTGCCTTGACTACTTCAATCTCCTACTTTGTGGCCTCCCCTCTAACACTCTCATACCCCTCCAATCTATCGTAAACTCTGCTGCCTGACTAATCTACCTATCCCCCGCTATTCCCCTGGCTCTCCTCTTTGTCAATCCCTTTTCTAGCTCCCTATTACCCAGATACTCCAGTTCAAAACCCTAACCATGGCATACAAATCCTTCCACAAACTGTCTCCTCCATACAGTATATCTGTGATCTTGTCTCCCGGTACTTACCTAAATGCAACCTCCAATCCTCACAAGATCTCCTTCTCTATACCCCTCTAGTCACCTCTTCCCACAATCGCATACAAGCTCTCTCCGGCGCTTCCCCCTACTCTGGAACTCTCTCTCTACCCCAACATAAAAGACTCTAGCCTACCATGGAAACCTTCTAAAGGAACCTGAATACTCACCTCTTCCAACAAGCCTACAACCTGCAGTAATCATCGATCCACCAAACCACTGCACGACCAGCTCTGCCCTTGCCTATTGTATCCTCACCCATCCTTTGTAGATTGTGAGCCCTCGCAGGCAGGGTCCTCTCTCCTTCTGTACTAGTCATGAATTGTATTGTTTAAGATTACTGTATTTGTTTTTTATTATATACACCCCTTTTCGCATGGAAAGCGCCATGGAATAAATGGCACTATAATAATAAATAATAATAATATTTCTTCTAGAACTCTGTTGTGTATGTCAACTTCTGCCCGTGCAACAGATTCTATATAGGAAAAACTATAAGACCTCTTTTTGTAAAGTTTAGGGAACATTTTAGATAAATCCTTGCAGGGAAAGGATCAATGCATCTAATTGAGCACATATGCAAAGTGCATAATTCAGACCCGACGGTACTCAGTTTTGCTGGGTTAGAAAGGGTGTTTTTTTCCAGACCAAGGAGGTCATTTAAAAAAGTAACTTTAACATTGGGAGGCCAGATGGAGAGTATGCACAAATGCACAAGGTCCATGTGGCTTTAATGATAAGATCGACATGTCAGTCTATATTTATAAAAAAAAAAGTTGTAAAAAAAAATTCTTTTGATTGTTGCTTTTAAATTAAAAAATACTTGCTTTTAATTGTTATCACAGATGGGTGGTGAAGAAGGTGTTCTCTCTATAATAGGGACCGCCTATCCACTTCCTTCTATACCTGGACCCGTTGAAGTGTCTGATTGACGAGAAACGGCCTTCGTCATCCGCTGCACCTGATTCCCTGCATCCATAAATTACTTGTATTGAATTTGAATAAAGAAATGATTGTTTTACTGCATCACAGAGTGTCACCTATTGTTTCCTCCTTGGCCTGGAAGAGGTTCACTTTACTTTTGCATGCCTCCTATTGAATTCACATTTTTTGTTCATCCTTATTTTGCTGAATTCAGATTTAAGATGAATTTGCCTATTTGTACCTAATAAGTTCTGGTTCTATTTCATTTTCTATTTCTTTGTATTATTTCTGGAACCTACAAACAGGCATAGTCGTTAGTAATTCTCAACAACAGGTTTTTAACTCTTGCACTATTAATTTACACCTCTAATATAATACAGCAAACGCGAGTAGGGTTACATTCAATTATTAGAATATATAACAGTATTAAATAATGTTGCCATTAAGTTCACTGTATCTCTTACATTATAGCAGGGTTATGTAATTGACTTTCATCTCTCATTGTACTCTGTCATTGAAAATAAATCGGAGCCTTATAAGCAATAATCATGGCTATGAATGAGACTAATAGCTGGAATTGCATTTTTTCAACTAATGGAATTTGGAATAATATATTGAAACTGATCTTATATTGCTAATAATTATTTTTCAACTTAAGAATTTTAATGAAATCTTCTTTAAAATGTCTCTCTGATATTTTTTGCCGTTGGTGAAACATTAATTGCTTTGCCTAAATCCACTGGGGTTGCAATGGTTTAACTTTTTAAAAAGGCACTGGTTCCATATTTAAAGTAATTTTTAATTAATTTCAGTCTCTACCCTCCAGTAAAGCTTTTTAGACTTCCTAGAATTAAAATTGATAAGAAGGGGTAATACAGGACTATATTTGTTTTTTTGCTCATAGTAAAAAATTAACAGGCAGGTAGTTACTAACTACCTGCGTGTTCTGTCTAGCATCAGCTCAGAGCGGTCACTGACTGCTCCTGCTAGCGATTCAGCTGCCCTTCCTGTTCTCTAATTTTTCATAAATGTAAATGAGCTGCTCAGATCGATGGGTCAGACACAGATCTACCTGAGATTCCGCCGCCAGGGATTATTTTGAATAAAAAGTGATGTTCCTAGTGTGAGACATGTAATGACTGACACTTTGCTCATATAATCGCACAGGTCTGCAGTAAGATTATAACTAACATAGTAAAGCAGATCTAACAAAGAACAGCAAAAGTGAATTTTGTCTCATTGCAAACATTGCATCTACAGTTGTCCCCTCATAACGTTGTCATCTCTGCTACAAGCCTGGTTCTAACCAACATAATACAGCAGAGTTGAACCATGTCTCATTATAAACGCACCAAACACATTTGCAGTTGTCATCTGTTATGTTGGCAAATTACATGCCTCCCCAGTGCCCATCTACTGACAATGTGGCTTCTTCCCACATCAGCTAGTCTGCCTCATGCTGCACTGTTGCATTACTGGTGGCATTTACTTAGCCTTACAAAAGTGTGGTCCGTGTCTGCAGGAATTTAACCCTTCTAGGCCCTGCAGCGATTAGGTTCCATGGCCTATTCCGGAGGGGTCTTTATTATGAGGCTCCAGCTACTCAACAGCCAAATGTTGATTCCAATGTGTTTAGCCCCATTCATGCATTCTACTTTCTCCTGTTTATTTTTATTGACCCGACTTGCTTTACCCATCCTGTTTGACCTCTCTGCTCCTGACCTTGCCTCCATGTATTGATCCTGTGCTGCCTGACCACACTTTTGTCTTTCCCCTCTTGTACCGTGAACACGTGCTTCTTAACTTCTGATCAGCTGCTGCAGTCCTGGGGACTGCCCTGGAGAAGTACTGTCATGCTTCTAGATTTGAACCCTTCTTTCTGTGTTTTGTAGTCGGCATCTTTTTACGGTGATTCATGTTTTCTTTATGTGTTTTAGTTTTGCTACCTTTATTTCTGTCAATTTTGGTTAACAGATGTTTTTCAATTACTCTGTTTGTATTCCCTATTACCTTTCGGGTGCAGCTTTAGATTTCTTCCCCTCCCGTGTTTTCTGCTGGTGATAAGCTTTGCTGGATTCATTCACTGTGCTATAGTTTGTATTGGTTGCATTTGCTTTGTATGTGATTCCTTTTCTCCTTAGGGAACTGCAACTCTAGCAATTCTAGGTGCTGCTTAGCCGTCTTTGAGTGGGGGCACCATTGCGTTACTTTAGGATGCCAACCTCCGTGGTCAGGCAGGAACAGACATGAAGGGCTTTTCCTAGTCTGAACAGAGACCTGTCAGATTCAGATATTTGTCTTTCTGGTTTGTACGTTAATCATGTGAATGTGCTATGTCTTAATACTGACCGTGAATCTCATTATCAAATTTAACAACCAATGGGAGGATGCTCATCAAAATCTGAACAAAATATTGTTGAGTAAACCCAAATAGCAATGATTTTTTTCCAATACATCCCAGAAAAATAGCAATAGCAATTGTGCAACTACCCCAAGAGTATGAGCCCTTTAATCTCACAACTGTCAGGATCCTGTCAGCGCCGCGTGCAGCCTCCGCTGAGCAGGGACTCACCCGCACTGTAGGGGGGCCCGGGGTCAGGTACAGCCAGAAAGTACAGATACACAGGACCTGTGGACGCTGAAGTTTAGCAAGCAGTCACAGTACCTACGGTCATGTGACTGCAAGGGGGTGGGGCTTAGCGTCCTTCTTTCAGAGATGGCAGGACACTATACGGAAATACTCAGAGTCAGGCAAAACGGAGGTCATACACAGAGATATCAGTAAAGTACCAGGGATGAGACAGAATGGATAGTCAGGGCCAAGCAGAAGTCAAAACCAAACAGACATAGAAGGTACAAAGCAGAATTCAAAGCAATATCCAGAGAAAAGACCGAGTCGTACGCAGAGAATCAAGCAACCAGAACACAGCACAAACACACTCAGGGGTCACCACACAATGCCTAGGGCGAAAGTATAACTGACGGGGATGGGAGCGTCCTGAGGCTATAAGAAGCCTCTCCCAGAACCAGGGAGAGGCCACAATCATAACCCCAGGTGTGCAGGAAAGCCTGCACTGGGATCACAACTAGTGTTGAGCGATACCTTCCGATATCGGGAAATATCGGATCGGATTGGATCAGACCGATACCCCAAAAATATCGGGTATTGCCGATTCCGATACCGGAAACCCATGCAAGTCAATGGGACACAAATATCGGAATGAAAATAAACCCTTTCTTTCCTTGCACATCCTGTTTGGGAGGGGGGAAGAGTGTGGGCGGTGCATGGGCGGACACTGTGCGTGTCTGTGTGTGCGGGCGGGGTCTGTACGGGCCTCTCGGGGGTATGTGCGGGCCTGCCGGGTGTCTGTACGGGCCTGCCTGGGGTCTGTGTGGGCTGCCAGGGGTCTGTGCGGGCCTGACGGGGGTCTGTGTGGGCTGACGGGGGTCTGTACGGGCCTGCCAGGGGTCTGTATGGGCCTGCCGGGGGTCTATGTGGGCTGCCGGGGGTCTGTGCGGGCCTGCCTCGGGTCTGTGCGAGCTGCCGGGGGTCTGTGCGGGCCTGCCGGGGGTTTGTATGTGTGCAGGCATCGTCCGATGGGACTACAAGTCCCATCGGGCTACGCCTGCTACAATGACAGTGATTCACACATTAGCCAATGATGGGACAGTAGTAGTCCCATCATCCGGCTAATGTGTTGAATGTAAAAAAGCCATCACTTGTCACTTTGATCGGCGAAGCCAGTGTCATCTGTAAAAAAATATTAAAATAACAAACAACCGATATACTCCCTGATCCGCAGAAATCCACGAGTGTCCCTCGACGATCTCCCGTGGAGAACAGCAGCATCAGCTGATGTGACTGCTCTCTAGTGGCCCCAGGAATACAATGACGGGAGGTAGGTATCCTTCCGCACTGTATTCCTCTGCCACTGTAAAAAAAATAGTCCCTAGTCTCACTTTTGGCATTGCTGTGTGAGAAAGTTCCCACGCAGCTTTTGCCATAAAGTGAGACCAGTGAACTATAGTAACCTCTTAGTGATGCACTGCAGGAGATTGTCGTGGGACACTCGTGGATTTCTTCGGATCAGGGTGTATATCGGTTGTTTGTTATTTTAATATTTTTTACAGTGAGATGACACTGGCTTCGGGGATCAAAGTGACAAGTGATGGTGACTATGTACTCTATGTTATATGTACTGTATGTCTATATGTATGTATTGTATGAATGTATGAATGTATTGTATGTAGTATGTATGTAGTATGTATGTTGTATGTTTGTTTTATGTATGTAGCATGTTGTTTGTATGTAGTATGTAGTATGTAGTATGTATGTATGTATTTTGTATGAATGTAGTATATATGTAGTATGTATGTATGTATGTTGTATGAATGTAGTATATATGTAGTATGTATGTATTATGTAGTATGTATGTATGCTGAATGAATGTAGTATATATGTAGTATGTATGTAGCATGTAGTATGTATGTATGTTGTAAGAATGTAGTATATATGTAGTATGTATGTAGCATGTATGTATGTTGTATGAATGTAGTATATATGTAGTATGTATGTAGTATGTATGTATGTTGTATGAATGTAGTATATATGAAGTATGTATGTATTATGTATGTATGTTGTATGAATGTTGTATATATGTAGTATGTATGTATGTAGTATGTATGTTTTTTTGTTTTTTTTTACATTCAACAAATTAGCCGGATGATGGGACTATTACTGTCCCATCATTGGCTAATGTGTCAATCACTGTCATTGTAACAGGCATAGCACGATGGGACTTGTAGTCCCATCGGACGATGCCTGCACACACACACAATCCCCGGCAGGCCCGTACAGACCCCCGGCAGCCTGCACAGACCCCCGGCAGGCCCGCACAGACCCCCGGCATGATGACATCATTTCAGCAGCCAATCACAGCCATGCCATTAGTTAACATGGCTAACACAACTTGCTCATTGCATTATGGGAACTTCGGATTCCGGTATTCGATATTGTAAAAATATCGGTACTCGGTATCGGAATTCCGATACAGCGAATATCGGCCGATACCTGATATTTGCAGTATCGGAATGCTCAACACTAATCACAACCTTTAACCCCAGAAATGCCAGTCATCAGCACTGGTTCCAGACATTATCCCCACGTGTGCGAGTCAAACCCGCACTGAGATTATGACAACAACTTTATTTAAGCGTGAAGTTGGTCATTTAAAGTGGTTTGGAATGAAGTGCTCCTTCAAATTTCTGGCCCTTCTTGCTATTATCAATTTTGATTCTGAAAATATTATTTTTTTCCCTTTCCCTTGAAAAAAAGTAAAAATATAAATTATTGCCGACTATTATGCATTAAAGAACGAAACTAAAAATCCAATCTAAATACAAGAAAAGTAAAGCTTCAAATATAAATATAAATGGAATCATAAATTAATTTGTTGCATCCTTGAGAAGCTCATGATTTATAGTAAATAATTTAATTACAGACATTAATATTTAGTATTTAATAGATAGAAGTTTTGATTGTGAATTTGTTTGCTTCTAAAACAATGATCTAAAAATTATACAATTTTTTAAAGATAGGTATTGGCTTAAGAATTACAAAGTCAGAAGGATGAAGATCTTTTTTTATCTTTAATATTATTTTGAACTAAATTAAGAAAGAAAAACAATTTTAGTCTAGACAGAGTTTAATTGTTCTGTTACCTTGTTAGGTCTGTAAATCTTCATTTACAGAGGTTACTCAGTGTTTGACCTTTACCAACTTTGAATTGCACCATCCATTGTGCTGTTTAAGGTTAAATAGATTAAAAAAATGATTTTGTAGAAGAAGAAATAGTTTAATTTTGCATCCATATATGAAAAACATTTTTCAGAGATTCGAGGTTAGAAAGTAAATTCTCGTCTTCATCACAATGTCAATAAAATACTCAGTAATAATTTTGTCTCCTTGAAAAATAACATTCTATCTTTTAAAATGATTAAACCTATTTTCTTCTAATATTGAAAAACATTAACCCCATTCCGACATGTGCCATAATAGTATGCACACGTCTGATTTTCCCTTTGGTGCGGGCTCCGATGCCTTTCTGGGCACATGACAGCTAATCTATACAGCTGACATGTGTCCCTAACAGCCGCAGGTGGAATCGCAAATCACCCCCAGCTGTTAACTTGTTAAATGCTGCTGTCAATCATAGGAGTGTGTCACAAATCCCACCTATCGGTGACCCTGTTACATGATAACATTTCTGCTTGACACAGGCGATCTGATCATTGCCTGTGTGTAGCAGAGGAGATCAAAGTACTGCAGCTTCTAGTCTCCCATGGATACAATTGAAGCATGCAAAAAGTAAAAAAAAAGTTTTAAAAAATATTTACAAAAATTAAAATATAACATTTCAAATCAACCCCCTTTCACCTCATTCAAAATAAAACAATTAAAAAATCAAATATTCAAATATACACATATTTGGTATTGACGAGTTCAGAATCTTATGAATCTACACCATAATGGTATCAATATCAACGTCAGCTTGGTGAGCAAAAAGCAAGTCCTCACAGCCCCAGATCAAGAAAAATGGAGATGCTATGGGTCTTTTGTTTTTTACCACTTAAATAAGAAAGAACCTAGATATGTTTTGTTTTTGTGAACTTGTAATGAACCACAGAATCATAATGTCAGGTCAGTTTTAGCATTTAGTGAACATAGCAAAAAAAAAAATAAAATAGCAGTGGAATTGAACTTTTTTGCAATTTTACTGAACTTGGAATTTTTTTCCCATTTTCCAGTACACGATATAGTATATAGTACACATATGGTAAAACCAATGGTTTCATTTCTGTATTTTAGCCCCGTTGGTTATATGTGCACACTCCTTTTTTTAAAACTCATGGCGCATCATCTGACCTTTCCCTTACATTTTGTCTCACATTATGGTTATTCTGTATATAGTATGCTAAGAATTGATGTCTTTTATGCACAATAAATCTTTTTTCTTATTTTTGTATATTGGGGCTCCTTAATTAGGATCATCTTCGCCTTCCTCTGATCGCCGCGTATTCTATTATGGTATGCGCATTATTATACTATCTTGCTATGCATGAATGTGACACGTGTGCCGTATAATACTTTAATATGGTTCTTTTCATGGACATGTTTTTTATCATTTAACAATTCAATCTACTAATATAGTCCTAATTGTGACTACACAATATACAGCTACTAGATCTTTGGGGGCTTTGGTTAATGGAAGTTTTATTCCACACAAGTGCCTCATTTGAAAGCTGAGTGTTTTGCTTATATTCAGCATGACTAGTTCTCATCCACACTGCTCAAATATCAGTGTTAATAAAGTCCGTGGAGCCTCATTTAAGAGCCTCAAACACAGGACTAACCAGATCTTCCTCCAGGGAAGGACCCAACCAAGGGATGGCTCCTTTCGGAAACGACCATTACCACCATATTAAGTGGCCCTTTAAGTCAAAACCCAGCTCTTTACGAGTTACAGATATGACAAGGGAAATACCAAGGCCAGGTATCCATCCACAGACAGCTGTTTCGGGGTGTTGCCCCTCATCAGTGTGGAGTAGGATTCTGGCTAGGTAGAAGCAACGCCTAGTAGACCAACATCACGAAACAATCACTGACCTCAGGAAGACCAGTCAAAGAAAACACTGCGGCAGCCGGCAAAGGCGCTCAGTCAGTGAAATCCTAGGTGCAATGCTCCCTGGGAAATACAAATATGCAAATAAAGTCCGTGGAGCCTCATTTAAGAGTCTCAAACACGGGACTAGCCAGATCTTCCTCCAGGGAAGGACCCAGCCAAGGGGTGGCTCCTTTCGGAAACCACCATTACCACCATATTAAGTGGTCCTTTAAGTCAATATCCAGCTCTTTACGAGTTTACGGATATGACAAGGGAAATACCAAGGCCAGGTATCCATCCACAGACAGCTGTTTCGGGGTGTTGCCAATCATCAGTGTGGAGTAGGATTCTGGCTAGGTGGGAGCAATGCCTAGTAGACCAACATCACGAAACAATCACTGACCTCAGGGAGGCCAGTCAAAGAAAACACTGCAGCAGCCGGCAAAGGCGCTCAATCAGTGAAATCCTAGGTGCAATGCTCCCTGGGAAATACAAATATGCAAATAAAGTCCGTGGAGCCTCATTTAAGAGTCTCAAACACGGGACTAGTCAGATCTTCCTCCAGGGAAGGACCCAGCCAAGGGGTGGCTCCTTTCGGAAACCACCATTACCACCATATTAAGTGGCCCTTTAAGTCAATATCCAGCTCTTTACGAGTTTACAGATATGAAAAGGGAAATACCAAGGCCTGGTGTCCATCCACAGACAGCTGTTTCGGGGTGTTGCCCCTCATCAGTGTGGAGTAGGATTCTGGCTAGGATTAGGGCCACTTAATATGGTGGTAATGGTGGTTTCCGAAAGGAGCCACCCCTTGGCTGGGTCCTTCCCTGGAGGAAGATCTGACTAGTCCCGTGTTTGAGACTCTTAAATGAGGCTCCATGGACTTAATTTGCATATTTGTATTTCCCAGGGAGCATTGCACCTAGGATTTCACTGATTGAGTGCCTTTGCTGGCTGCCACAGTGTTTTCTTTGACTGGTCTCCCTGAGGTCAGTGATTGTTTTGTGATGTTGGTCTACTAGGCATTGCTCCCACCTAGCCAGAATCCTACTCCACACTGATGTGGGGCAACACCCCAAAGCTGCTGTCTGTGGATGGATACCTGGCCTTGGTATCTCCCTCGTTATATCTGTAAACTCGTAAAGAGCTGGATATTGACTTAAAGGGCCACTTAATATGGTGGTAATGGTGGTTTCCGAAAGGAGCCACCCCTTGGCTGGGTCCTTCCCTGGAGGAAGATCTGGCTAGTCCCGTGTTTGAGACTCTTAAATGAGGCTCCACTGACTTTATTTGCATATTTGTATTTTCCAGGGAGCATTGCACCTAGGATTTCAGTGATTGAGCGCCTTTGCCGTCTGTGGCAGTGTTTTCTTTGACTGGTCTCCCTGAGGTCAGTGATTGTTTCGTGATGCAAATCTTTGTGTTGACATAGGAACCAAGCTGTTGCAGAGGCTTGTCTTGCTCCAACCAATCACAGATCAGCCCTGCATCTGCCTCTCTGTGATGTCCCAGAACATTAGTCATGGACAATCCGGCTCTTTTTGGTGATCTGGCTCTCATATCTGCTCACATAAACGAGCTGGCTCTTTATGGATCCTAAATGAATCCCTACTAAATATATGTTCACAAATCCAAAACCCCACCCACCTATGGCAGAAACTCCGCCCATTTGCTAGTAACCAATTAAATTGATGAGTGGGTGGATTTATGTCTGCTAATTTTACACCCAGTGAGAGCAATTCAGAGAATTTAGTGGATCTCACTGGAGACCCATCACTACAGCACATGTGCACAGCTATGATTAGGTATACACTGCCTCTTTCACCTGCATGGTGTGCAGCATTCCCTTTGTTTGCCATTATCAACCACTGGACCACCATCAATATGTACAGTCATGGCCAAAAGTTTTGAGAATGACACAAATATTAATTTTTACAAAGTCTACTGCTTCATTTTTTCTAATGGCAATTTGCATATACTCCAGAATGTTATAAAGAATAATCAGCTTAACAGCAATTACTTGCAAAGTCAATATTTGCCTAGAAAATGAACTTTATCCCCCCAAAACACATTTCAACATCATTGCAGCCCTGCCTTAAAAGGACCAGCTAACATCGTTTCAGTGATTGCTCCATTAACACAGGTGTGGGTGTTGATGAGGACAGGGCTGGAGATCAATCTGTCATGATTAAGTAAGAATGACACCACTGGACACTTTAAAAGGAGGCTGGTGCTTGGCATCATTGTTTCTCTTCTGATAATCATGGTTATCTCTAAAGAAACACGTGCAGTCATCATTGCACTGCACAAAAATGGCCTAACAGGGAAGAGTATCGCAGCTAGAAAGATTGCACCTCAGTCAACAATCTATCGCATCATCAAGAACTTCAAGGAGAGAGGTTCCCTTGTTGCCAAAAAGGCTCCAGGGCGCCCAAGAAAGACCAGCAAGCGCCAGGACCGTCTCTTAAAAGTGTTTCAGCTGCGGGATCGGGCTTCCAGCAGTGCAGAGCTTGCTCAGGAATGGCAGCAGGCAGGTGTGAGTGCATCTGCACGCACTGTGAGGCGGAGACTCTTGGAGCAAAGCCTGGTCTTAAGGAGGGCAGCAAAGAAGCCACTTCTCTCCAGAAAAAAACATCATGGACAGACTGATATTCTGCAAGAGGTACAGGGAGTGGACTGCTGAGGACTGGGGTAAAGTCATTTTCTCTGATGAATCCCCTTTTCAATTGTTTGGGACATCTGGAAAACGGCTTATTCGGAGAAGACCAGGTGAGCGCTACCACCAGTCTTGTCTCATGCCAACTGTCAAGCATCCTGAAACCATTCATGTGTAGGGTTGCTTCTCAGCCAAGGGAATGGGCTCTCTCTCAGTCTTGCCTAAAAACACAGCCATGAATAAAGAATGGTACCAGAATGTCCTCCGAGAGCAACTTCTCCCAACCGTCCAAGAGCAGTTTGGTGATCAACAATGCCTTTTTCAACATGATGGAGCACCTTGCCATAAAGCAAAGGTGATAACTAAATGGCTCAGGGAACAAAACATAGAGATTTTGGGACCATGGCCTGGAAACTCCCCAGATCTTAATCCCATTGAGAACTTGTGGTCAATCATCAAGAGACGGGTGGACAAACAAAAACCTTCAAATTCAGACAAAATAAAAGCATTGATTTTGCAAGAATGGACTGCTATCAGTCAGGATTTGATTCAGAAGTTGATTGAGAGCATGCCAGGGAGAATGCAGAGGTCCTGAAGAAGAAGGGTCAACACTGCAAATATTGACTTGCTGCATTAACTCATTCTAACTGTCAATATAACCTTTTGTTACTCATAATATTGTTGCAATTATATTTCTGTATGTGATAAAAACATCTGACAAACACACATAAAAACCAGAGGGCAGCAGATCATGTGAAAATATAATATTTGTATCATTCTGAAAACTTTTGGCCATGACTGTATTCAGCTCTGATTACTGTCTTATATAAACCATGGGGAACACATGGACCTCACTTTCCCTGATGAAGCGGTGTTTTACATGGCAATACATATGAGGTCTTCACCCTTCCTCACCATGTCTCATTGATTCTGTGTACTTACCATCTCTCCAGGGCTCTTCACTCCAATAGGTAGAAGGTGTCCTCTCTCCCTTCCATTCTGTGATTGAACCCTGTCTTTACTCAATTTGCAACTTTGCAGGCTTTATTATATGTAGGGTTCTTTGGATTACATAGGAATTGGGATGTCTGTTTTCATGTGCAATTGTTTGTAACTTTGATGTTCTTATTAGACGCAGGGGCATATAGTGTAAGAATATTGTGCACACCATTATGTCTCTTGGGACAACTATTGTGTCTACCTCTATGCATGTATCCATAAGGACATATTATCAAAAATAGTTTACTGTATCTTAGATTATGGTACATTATCTGTGATTCATTACATGAATATATATACATATATATATATCTCTTTGTCCTGGTTACTCTGTTGCCATATTAATCATTTAGCACCCTGTGCAAATTTTGCAGGTTATATACCTCAGATAGTGATGGCAGAGAGTGTTTCCTTTAGATGTTTAATGTTGTTTTCTATTAAATATTGATATGTTTTTTCTAAAATTGCAGATCAAACCAATGGTGTCGTTCACAAGTACAACTTGTCCCACAAAAAACAAACCCTCACATGGCCATATTGACCAAAAAATAAAGTTATGGCTCTAGGATTAAGGGGAGCAAAAAATGCATAATCACCTGGGGGTTAAGGGGTTCCCCAAGGGTGGTTTGCACGTTCATGACCAGGCCAATTTTTACAATTCTGACCCTTTATGAGGTAATAACTCTGAAACGCTTCCATGGATCCTAATGATTCTGACATTGTTTTCTCGTGACATATTGTACTTCATGGTAATGGTAAAATTTCATTCAAATAACGTGTTTATTTGTGAAAAAAATGGAAATTTGGCAAAATTTTTGAAAATGTCGCAATTTTCGCAATTTTCCAACTTAGAATTTTTATGCCCTTAAATCACAGAGATATGACACACAAAAAACTTAATAAATAACATTTCACTTTACATCAGCACAATTTTGGAACCAAAATTTTTTTTCGTTAGGAAGTTATAAGGGTTAAAAGTTGACCAGCGATTTTTACAACACCATTTTATTTTTACGGACCACATCACATTTGAAGTCACTTTGAGGGGTCTATATGATAGAAAATACCCAAAAGTGACACCTTTCTAAAAACTGCACCTGTCAAGGTGCTCAAAACCAGATTCAAGAAGTTTATTAACCCTTCAGGTGCATCACAGGAATTTTTTAAATGTTTAAAAATAAATGAACATTTAACTTTTTTCTCAAAAAAATTACTTCAGGTCCAATTTTTTTTATTTTATTAATGGTAACAGGAGAAATTGGACTGCAAAAGTTATTGTGCAATTTGTCCTGAGTACGCTAATACCTGATATGTGGGGGGACCACTGTTTCGACGCATGGCAGAGCTCAGAAGATAAGGAGCGCCGTTTAACTTTTTCAATGCAAAATTGTCTGGAATTTAGATTGGACACCATGTCACGTTTTTCGAGCCCCTGATGTACCTAAACAGTGGAAACTCCCCACAAGTAACCCCATTTTGTAAACTAGACCCCCCAAGGAACTTAGCTAGATATGTGGTGAGAACTTTGAACCCACAAGGGCTTCACAGAAGTTTATAACGTGCAGTCGTACAATTAAAAAATAATATTATTTCCACAAAAACGATCTTTTCATCCCCAATTTTTATTTTCCCAAGGGTAACAGGACCGTAAAAGTTATTGTGCAATTAGTCCTGAGTACGCTGATACCCAAAATGTGGGTGTAAAAGACTATTTGGGCGCATGGCAGAGCTTGGAAGGGAAGCAGCGCCATTTGACTTTTTTGTCTGGAATTCAGATCGGACACCATGTCGCATTTGGAAAGCCCCTGAAAGACCCTGATGTTCCAAAACAGGGGAAAACCCACACAAATGACACCATTTTGGAAACTAGACCCCCCAAGGAACTTATCTAGATTTGTGGTGAGAACTTTGAACCCCCAAGGGCTTCACAGAAGTTTATAACGTACAGACGTAAAATTGAAAAATCATATTTTTTCCACAAAAATGATCTTTTCACCCTCAATTTTTATTTTACCAAGGATAACAGGACCCCAAAAGTTATTGTGCAATTTGTCCTGAGTACGCTGATACCCCATATGTGGGGGTAAACCACTATTTGGGTGGATGGCAGAGTTTGGAAGGGAAGCAGCGCCGTTTGACATTTTTGGCTGGAATTGAGATCGGACGCCATGTCGCGTTTGGAGAGCCTCTGATGTGCCTAAACAGTGGAAACCCCCCACAAATGACACCATTTTGGAAACTAGACCCCCCAAAGAACTTATCTAGATGTGTGGTGAGAACTTTGAACCCCCAAGGGCTTCACAGAAGTTTATAACGTACAGCTGTAAAATTAAAAAATCATATTTTTTCCAAAAAAATGATCTTTTCACCCTCAATTTTTATTTTTCCAAGGGTAACAGGACCCCAAAAGTTATTGTGCAATTTGTCCTGAGTACGCTGATACCCCATTTGTGGGGGTAAACCACTATTTGGGTGGATGGCAGAGTTTGGAAGGGAAGCAGAGCCATTTGACTTTTTTGGCTGGAATTGGGATTGGACGCCATGCCGCGTTTGGAAAGCCCCTGATGTGCCTAAACAGTGGAAACCCCCCCGCAAATGACACCATTTTGGAAACTAGATAGACCCCCCAAGGAACTTATCTAGATGTGTGGTGAGCATTTTGAACCCCCAAGGGAAACCGGAGAACCTGGAGGAAACCCATGCAAACATGGGGAGAACATACAAACTCCTTGCAGATGTTGTCCTTGGTGGGATTTAAGCCCAGGACCCCAGCACTGCAGTGCTAACCACTGAGCCACCATGCTGCTTCTGCCCTGTCCTTTAGTGAAAGAAATGCTTTGAATAGTTAATAAGCCATTTTTTACATATATTTTAGTTCTACAGCATTT
The DNA here is from genome assembly GCF_039654945.1 of Dendrobates tinctorius. Taxonomy (NCBI): domain Eukaryota; kingdom Metazoa; phylum Chordata; class Amphibia; order Anura; family Dendrobatidae; genus Dendrobates; species Dendrobates tinctorius. The sequence continues at coordinate 86,837,372 of NW_027361696.1, read as the reverse complement.
TTAGGTGGTAAATAAAGACTTTTAATTATGCAGGTTTATTTTGCCACATCTGTTGAAATTGTCAAAATGAAAACACATACCCCCTGACGAAGGAAGTTTTATTCCGAAACGCGCGTCGGGGCGCGTTCACTGGCATCCCCAGGCATCATTCTCCGGCTCATTAGGTATTATTTTATTTTCCGCTCCCATTACTTCTTTCCCCTCTCACATTGTGTGACACTCTCGTAGTGTCTTTTTTTGTTCACTGCACTATTATTTTTTTTTTTTTTTTTTTTTTTTTATTGCACGGTTTATTTTACACATTATTTGCACAGCTGTTGTTGTTATTATTATTCTTTATTTATTATTTTTTGTATACTGTGTTTACACAATTTTTGGATATTCATTATTATATGGTGCACTGTATACACAATTCCTTTTGGGGGATTTATTAAGGTTCCATTAATATTTATTTTAATTTTCTTTTTTTATATTCCTTTCGAGCCTTGCCTTATGGGTATACATTTTACCCTATGTTGTAGGATATCATAATCCAATATTACGCATTTATTTGGGATGCCTTTTTATTATTTTTTATTTTATTTAAGTGTACACCCATTTATATATTAATAAAGGTGTTTTTATCTATCCTCACGTGTTGCTGTATACAGTATATTATTTCTTCTTGGCACTCTGTCAGTATCATCTTCCACCATACTCATTGGTATTGGGTTCTTTTACCGGATGGTCTGCCATCCATATTTCTAGAGGGGTTGTGGATTTTCATTTTTTTTATTATTATTTTTAATTAGTACATTACCCTCATTGTTCTAAGTGTTCCAGTGTGATCACTGCTGCCTCATACATCTTTTAATTTTTGAGCTGCATTTTTTACATAATTTCAATCTAGTGTGCTTCCATCCGTATCCATATACATTGGTTGCAAACACTAGTAGTAGACAGCGGAGCCTTTCTGCAGCCTTTCAGTGCTAGTGTCCACTTTGCTGCACTGTTCACGGCTGTCTGAGAGGTCTCTGACTGTGTGTGAGTGCAGCTCACGCTGAGTAGTGTGTCCTGCAGCTACGTCTGGTTGTAGGACGCTCAGCGTGCGTCAGTGCCTCACACATATTTTTATTTGAGTGCAGCTCATTTTTTCTTCTATTAGTGTGCATCCATCCGTTTCCATCTACGGTGGTTGCAAACACTATATAGGAGTACACAGCGGAGCCTTTCTGCAGCCTGTCAGTGCCAGTGCCCACTTAGCTGCACTGTTGACGGCTGTCTGAGAGGTCTCTGACTGTGTGTGAGTGCAGCTCACGCTGAGTAGAGTGTCCTGCAGCTACGTCTGGTTGTAGGACGCTCAACGTGCGTCACTGCCTCACACATATTTGTCTTTGACTGCAGCTCATTTTTTCTTCTCCTATTAGTGTGCATCCATCCGTATCCATCAACATTGGTTGGTTGCAAACACTATATAGGAGTAGATAGAGGAGCCTTTTTTTCTGGCTTGTGCCCTGCTGGCGCAGCCAGATTAGTATTACCCAATTTTTTTGGAGCCTCATCTTTTGCATTGTAGGTTACCTGCCTGCATTGTAATAGCTCCAAAAAGTTGGTGATACTATCAGTTTCAATTCTTTGTTCACATACTTTGAGTTTGTTTCCAACAAAGAAACCACAAAAAAAGTTCACCAAACACTACATTTGGAACTTGTGTAGGCCACATCAGCTCCTATTAAAGTGTAGTCCACACACACACACTTCATAAAATTAGTGTTTCTTGTACCTGTAACCAGCTGTTCAGGAATAAGCACACTAAGGCCCCTCTTTGTACTTTTCTGCCTATCTTAAGCAGTCTGGCAAGATGAAGAAGGCAGGGAGTAAGGCGCGTGGGCGTGGGCGTGGAGTTTCAGCAGGGAGAGGACGTGGGGATTCTGCAGGGAGAGAACGTGGGGATTCTGCAGGTAGAGGACGTGGGGATTCTGGGCCTGCTGCGGGCACCAGTGGATCAGCATCCCCCAGTTTTAGCAGGCAACAGTCCTTTATGCGCAGCTTTGTAGGACCTCAACATACCCCACTGCTGCTGGAGGAACAAATTGAAGCCGTTGTCGGATGGATGGCAGCTAATGCATCGACTTCAATTACTTCCACAGCCTCTCAGGACCAGAGCACCGAAGAGCAACCATCTGTCTCTTCACCACCTGCCAAAGTGTCCAGGCAGTCAGAGAGACATGGACAGGAGCCAACACAGTCTCTACTTCTGTTCTCGGAATCTGTTGGCTTGGAAAGAGGGGGCCAGCCAAGCAGCATTCCTGAATGTGAAGAAGAGGGTGTATGCAGTGATGCGCAACTTCTTTGTCCCTCTGAATCTGAAGAGGCGAGTGGGCCAGTGCCTATGGTCAGCACACCTCAGTACGCATCAGATGATGACGAGACTCAGTTGCCACTTTCTGGTGCGTACGGTGCTGGAGAGACAACCCCGGAGAAGCAGCTGTTTGAAGAGGGGAGGGAAGATGATGAGGTCCTTGACCCATCATGGCGTGAGGAACAGGAAGGTGGTGGGAGCAGCTCGGAGGAAGAGATTCCCCTACCGGCCAAAACAGGAGGCAGAGGGAGGGGGAAGACTTGGTTGCCTGTACCCTCCACTTCGGCACCCGTTAGGAGCATTCCTCATTCCAAAGGCAAAACGGGCGCTCCCAAGACTTGCAGTGCGTGGTCCTTTTTTGACACAGTTGCAGATGACATTTGCTTTGTCAAATGCAAGCTGTGTCATCAGAAAGTCAAAAGAGGGAGAAATGTCAGCAACCTCAATACCACAAATATGTGGAAACATGTGCGCACCAAGCACGAGTTGGAGTTGCAGAGACACCCTGAAGACGTAGGCCAATGTACAGCACCACCTACCACCTCTTCAGTTCGTGTTGGGGCCTCTTCCTCCAGCTCACACACTGCTGGTTCGGCTTCCTCACAGGATCGCCAAGGAAGAACCTCTGCCACTGTTGTCCGGAGACCCTGTCAGATTCCACCCATAGCAGCACGTTCCCATCCATCACAGCCATCGGTAGCACAGGCATGGGATAAAAGGCGCCCTTACTCGGCAAACCATCCCCGAGCACAGTCTCTGAATGCTGGCATTGCCAAACTTCTGGTTGTTGAAATGCTGTCATTCAGGCTGGTGGACACTGACACCTTCCGGGACTTAATGGCATTGGCAGTCCCCCAATACAACGTGCCCAGCCGCTTTTATTTCAGCAGGCGAGCCGTCCCTGCCCTGCAGAAACATGTTGAGGGCAAAATAAAACATGCGCTACTAAACGCCATTAGTAGCAAGGTCCACCTGACCACCGATGCGTGGACCAGTAACCATGGACAGGGACGATACCTTTCCCTCACTGCCCACTGGGTCAATGTTGTGGAGCCGGGTACAGATCTGGACAGTGGCGCTGTACGTGTTCTTCCAACGCCACGGATTGCAGGACTCCATTCTGTACACATAGACTCCTCCTCCTACTCAAGTTCCTCAGAAACAGCAGAGCAGGAGCCTGTTACGACCGATATGAGCACAGCAGTGGCCAAACGTCAACAGGCTGTACTCAAATTAATTTCTTTGGGGAATCGAAGCCACACAGCGCAGGAGCTCTGGAATGCTATCAAGCAGGAGAGCGATGTGTGGTTTGGGCCAGCGAATCTCCAGCCGGGCTTGGTAGTGTGTGACAATGGCCGAAATCTGGTGGCAGCTCTTGGCCTAGGCAACCTCACACACATCCCATGTCTGGCACATGTGCTTAACTTGGTCGTGCAGAGCTTTCTGGGGGACTATCCGGATCTTGATGCACTGTTGCACAAGGTCCGCATAGAGTGCGCTCACTTGCGGCGTTCCAGCACGGCAAGATCGCGCCTCGCTGCTCTGCAGCGACGATTTGGCCTTCCGGAACATCGCATCATATGTGACCTACCCACCCGGTGGAATTCAACGTTACATATGTTGGAGCGGTTGTGTGAGCAGCAGGCAGCAGTCATGGAATACCAGCTGCATCAGGCGCAAACAAGTCGCACTGTGCGCCGTTCACACTTCAGCACCATTGAGTGGGCCTCTATGAAGGACATCTGCATCGTTTTGCGTGCCTTCGATGAATCCACGTGGATGGCGAGTGCAGATGATGCACTAGTCAGCATGACTGTCCCCCTTATCTGCCTGCTTCAACAAACACTGCAAGCACTAAGGGATGAGGTTTCGGAAGAGGTGGAGGATGAGGAGTCCCAAATGCCATCTGCTTCTGGACAGTCTGCGCTACGTGTTTCCTCACAAAGGCCTAGGCAGGGGACACTTTGTGAGGAGGATGAGGAGGAGTCGATGGAGGAGGAAGACATCTCTCCAGAGGAGGGAGGTACACAAACCTCTACTCAGTATGTACAGCGAGGGTGGGGTGATGCAGAGCAGGCCGAGGTCACGCCTCAAACAGGGGACAGCGGTTCTTTGGCAGTTGGGAGTCTGCAGCACATGGTTGATTTCATGCTGCAGTGCCTGAGAAATGACCGCCGCATCGCCCACATTCTCATCTCGGCTGATTATTGGGTGTACACCCTCCTAGATCCTCGCTACCGGGACAGCGTACAAAGGCTACCGGGAGCGTAAACTGCGGGAGTACGAAGAGTCACTGGTGCAGTCCATAATGTTTTCCATTCCACCCGACAGCATTGTTGCTAGTGCTTTACAAAGCAGCTCTGTGCGTCGAGGCAGTGGAGGAAACTCTGCACAAAGAGGGAGCAGAGGCAGCGCCGCAGCGCAAGGCAAGACCACTATGGCCCAAATGTGGCAAAGTTTTGTGTGTCCACCACAATTGTCTACACCATCAGCGACGCCTCGAGTCAGCAGGAGGCAACGCTTCCGTCAGATGGTGTCAGACTACAGGTCTTGCCCTGTCGCTGTACTCCCAGATGGCTCTTCCCCCTTCAAGTTTTGGGTCTCTAAGCTGGATACATGGCCAGAGCTTAGCCAGTATGCATTGGAGGTGCTGGCTTGCCCTGCTGTGTTCATTTTTCTACCACCTGAACTATAATCCCTGTGCTTCAACACAGCCAGTTGTCGCTCAGATGTGTCGTCTGCACAGAGAAACACACTAGCTCCTGTGTTAGTGGGGTTCAGTAACGCCAGCTGATCCCCTGCTGTGTGGATGGCAAAGTCACCAGCTCCATCAACATTCAAATCACTACTGATTTTTAACCGTGTCCAACTTAGGTCTCTGGCTCCACTGTCTCTACTATTTCCCCTGGCCTCCAACCCCGCCAGCTACATCTCTGAAGTGGCGTCAGCACAATCTACACTTGTTCCTGTGTTCCTGTGGCTCAGTTCCATCAGTTTATCCCCTGATGTGTGTCCGGCAAGGTCTCCTGCTCTGTCCACATTCCCATAACCAGTAGTGGGAATGTGGACAGAGCAGGCGACATTGCCGGACACACATCAGGGGATTAACTGACCGGACTGAACACCTGTAACACAGGAACAAGTGTGGATTGTGCAGACGCCACTTCGGAGCTACGAAAGTCAGTGAAGCCACAGGCCTAAGTGGAGCACGGTTAAAATTAGTAGAAGTCTACAACCGATCTTAAAATTTCTTCAATGCAGCCTCAGCCTGCTCCGTGCTTGTCCCTGGGCTTCAACACAGCCAGTTGTAGCTCGGAAGTGCCGTCCACACGGAAAGAGACACTTGCTGCCGTGTCTCAGTGGGGTTCAGTAACGCCAGCTGATCCCCTGCTGTGTGGATGGCAGTCTCTCCTGCTGTCTCCGCAGTCCAAAGACAGTAGGCCTCTGCCTACACCCTCCTATTTCCTGGGCTTCAACACAGCCAGCTGTAGCTCGGAAGTGCCGTCCACACGGAAAGAGACACTTGCTGCCGTGTCTCAGTGGGGTTCAGTAATGCTAGCTGATCCCCTGCTGTGTGGATGGCAGTCTCTCCTGCTGTCTCCGCATTCCAAAGACAGTAGGCCTCTGCCTACACCCTCCTGGGCTTCAACACAGCCAGTTGTAGCTCGGAAGTGCCGTCCACACGGAAAGAGACACTTGCTGCCGTGTCTCAGTGGGGTTCAGTAACGCCAGCTGATCCCCTGCTGTGTGGATGGCAGTCTCTCCTGCTGTCTCCGCAGTCCAAAGACAGTAAGCCTCTGCCTACACCCTCCTATTTCCTGGGCTTCAACACAGCCAGTTGTAGCTCGGAAGTGCCGTCCACACGGAAAGAGACACTTGCTCCCGTGTCTCAGTGGGGTTCAGTAATGCCAGCTGATCCCCTGCTGTGTGGATGGCAGTCTCTCCTGCTGTCTCCGCAGTCCAAAGACAGTAGGCCTCTGCCTACACCCTCCTATTTCCTGGGCTTCAACACAGCCAGTTGTAGCTCGGAAGTGCCGTCCACACGGAAAGAGACACTTGCTCCCGTGTCTCAGTGGGGTTCAGTAACGCCAGCTGATCCCCTGCTGTGTGGATGGCAGTCTCTCCTGCTGTCTCCGCAGTCCAAAGACAGTAGGCCTCTGCCTACACCCTCCTATTTCCTGGGCTTCAACACAGCCAGTTGTAGCTCGGAAGTGCCGTCCACACGGAAAGAGACACTTGCTGCCGTGTCTCAGTGGGGTTCAGTAACGCTAGCTGATCCCCTGCTGTGTGGATGGCAGTCTCTCCTGCTGTCTCCGCATTCCAAAGACAGTAGGCCTCTGCCTACACCCTCCTATTTCCTGGGCTTCAACACAGCCAGTTGTAGCTCGGAAGTGCCGTCCACACGGAAAGAGACACATGCTCCCGTGTCTCAGTGGGGTTCAGTAACGCCAGCTGATCCCCTGCTGTGTGGATGGCAGTCTCTCCTGCTGTCTCCGCATTCCAAAGACAGTAGGCCTCTGCCTACACCCTCCTATTTCCTGGGCTTCAACACAGCCAGTTGTAGCTCGGAAGTGCCGTCCACACGGAAAGAGACACTTGCTGCCGTGTCTCAGTGGGGTTCAGTAACGCCAGCTGTTCCCCTGCTGTGTGGATGGCAGTCTCTCCTGCTGTCTCCGCATTCCAAAGACAGTAGGCCTCTGCCTACACCCTCCTGTTTCCTGGGCTTCAACACAGCCAGTTGTAGCTCGGAAGTGCCGTCCACACGGAAAGAGACACTTGCTGCCGTGTCTCAGTGGGGTTCAGTAACGCCAGCTGATCCCCTGCTGTGTGGATGGCAGTCTCTCCTGCTGTCACCGCATTCCAAAGACAGTAGGCCTCTGCCTACACCCTCCTATTTCCTGGGCTTCAACACAGCCAGTTGTAGCTCGGAAGTGCCGTCCACATGGAAAGAGACACTTGCTCCCGTGTCTCAGTGGGGTTCAGTAACGCCAGCTGTTCCCCTGCTGTGTGGATGGCAGTCTCTCCTGCTGTCTCCGCATTCCAAAGACAGTAGGCCTCTGCCTACACCCTCCTATTTCCTGGGCTTCAACACAGCCAGTTGTAGCTCGGAAGTGCCGTCCACACGGAAAGAGACACTTGCTGCCGTGTCTCAGTGGGGTTCAGTAACGCCAGCTGTTCCCCTGCTGTGTGGATGGCAGTCTCTCCTGCTGTCTCCGAATTCCATAGACAGTAGGCCTCTGCCTACACCCTCCTATTTCCTGGGCTTCAACACAGCCAGTTGTAGCTCGGAAGTGCCGTCCACACGGAAAGAGACACTTGCTCCCGTGTCTCAGTGGGGTTCAGTAACGCCAGCTGATCCCCTGCTGTGTGGATGGCAAAGTCTCCTGCTGCCTACACAGTCCTACTACTACTGATTTTTAACCGTGCTCCAATTAGGCCTGTGGCTCCACTGTCTCTCGTATTTCCCCTGTCCTCCAACCCTGCCAGTTACAGCTCTGAAGTGGCGTCTGCACAATCCACACTTGTTCCTGTGTTACAGGTGTTCAGTCCGGTCAGTTAATCCCCTGATGTGTGTCCGGCAATGTCGCCTGCTCTGTCCACATTCCCATAATGGGAATGTGGACAGAGCAGGCGACATTGCCGGACACACATCAGAGGATTAACTGACCGGACTGAACACCTGTAACACAGGAACAAGTGTGGATTGTGCAGACGCCACTTCGGAGCTGTAACTGGCGGGGTTGGAGGACAGGGGAAATACGAAAATCAGAGAAGCCACAGGCCTAAGTGGAGCTTGGTTAAAATTAGTAGAAGTCTACAACCGATCTTAAAATTTCTTCAATGCAGCCTCAGCCTGCTCCGTGCTTGTCCCTGGGCTTCAACACAGCCAGTTGTTGCTCGGAAGTGCCGTCTTCACAGAGTAAAACACTAGCTCCTGTGTTTGTGGGGTTCAGTAACGTCAGCTGTTCCCCTGCTGTTTTGATGGCAATCTGTCCTGCTGCCTCCCAATTGACAGCACATCAGGCCTCAGCCTGCTAAGTGCTTGTCCCTGGGTTCCAACTTCGCCAGTTGCTGCTCATAACTGACTTTGGCACGGGTACTCCCTCCTGCCCAGCTTGGTTCCAGCCCTGCCTGCTGTTTCCGGGAAGTGTCAATGTCAGTTTGCCACCCCAAGTTGCCATGTCGTGTTGCGGTTGGGTTAGCCGAGGCTAGGGTGCCAGCAGTTTAGGTGCTTCCTATGTGGACTGCGGGTTCTGGTAAGAAAGGCTTGTTCCGTAGTGCCAGTAGGACAAGCACCCCCTGTAGGACTGTGTGATTCGGTAACTGCGGCCAGCTTGCGGCATGCCAACTTTGCTTTTCAGGGGTAACTTCAGCTGTCCCTCCGGGTTCCAGCACCGTCAGCTGGTTCTCGGCAGAGCCTTTGGCCTAGGTGCCTCCATCTCGGTATCCGAGTTCCGGCAACGTCTGCTGGTCCTTGGTAGTGCTTTGTAGCACAGGTACCACCTGCTTAGTAACCGTGTTCCAGCACCGTCAGCTGGTCCTCGGTTGTGCCATTGGCTCTTATTCCTTCTGCTGCCCCTCCGGGTGCCAGCACTGTCAGCTGGTCCTCGCTATTTCCATTTGCTCTTGCAGCTTATGCTACCCATCCGGGTTCCAGCACCGTCAGCTGGTTCTCGGCAAAGCCTTTGGCCTAGGTGCCTCCATCTCGGTATCCGAGTTCCGGCAACGTCTGCTGGTCCTTGGTAGTGCTTTGTAGCACAGGTACCTCCTGCTTAGTAACCGGGTTCCAGCACCATCAGCTGGTCCTCGGTAGTGCCATTGGCTCTTGTTCCTTCTGCTGCCCCTCCGGGTGCCAGTACCGTCAGCTGGTTCAAGAGGACAAAGAACAGGAAGACAACCACCAAGATGCTGAACAACAAGAGAGAGAAGACAAAGAAGCATAAAAAAACAAAGCAGAAGAACATTAAGCATAAGACTAATACTCTGAGCAAATGATATTATCTTATTTATAAGCAGAAGAAGACTAAGCAGTGTATGGGGGTGAGTCCGTTCCTCCTCGTGGTGCCCCTGGAAAAGGCCTGCTGCTGCAGGCCAAACTGAACGCGGACAAATCCTGTTGTAAATCTTTTGTGACAGGCAGAACGGAAGGTGTAAACTTCTAACTTTTCTAGATAACAACTACAGGAATGCCTGACACAAATAAGAATATGATGAAGAAGAATAGGAAGAAGATGAAGAAGTTGAATATGTAGAATAATAATTGTTGAATAAGAAGAATATGAAGAATGTAAGAAAAGGAAGAAGAAGAAGAATGTAAAAATAGGAAGTAGAAGAATTTAAAAAAAGGAATAAGAAGAAGAATGTAAAAAAAGGAATAAGAAGAAGAATGTAAAAAAAGGAAGTAGAAGAATGTAAAAAAAGGAAGAAGAAGAAGAAGAAGAATGTAAAAAAAGGAATAATAAGAAGAAGAAGGTAAAAAAAGGAAGAAGAATAAGAAATAAGAAGAAAGAAGAAAGAAGAAGAAGACATACATGTCTGGCAAAATATAAATTAGGCTAACATAGTCAATATGTTTGTAACTCCTAACGTCTTTAAAAAAAAAAAGTTTAATTCCTGCTATTCCATTTGATTGGGCTAAACCTCTATGGCTTTAATGTCTCCTCCACCTCCCACAATACATTCTTCATTATTCTTAGTTGTTTTTCTTCATGTAGAATTAACCTACAAGGAAAGAAAGGGTTTTTTTTAATTCCGATATTTTGGCCCCATTGACTTGCATTGGTTCCCGGTATCGGAATTGGCGATACCGATACTTTTTATAAAGATCGGCCGATTCATTCAGATCCGATATTTTCAAGTATCGGCTGGTATCGCTCAACTCTAGTAGCTATACTTTTCACTATTAGGGCTCATACTCACTTGCGAGAGACTTGCACGGTTCTTGTGCGAGTCTCTCTCATGAAAACTTGGCACTGCCACCGGCACTCGGACCGGAGCGTGTGGCTTCAGGAATTTCTATGCAGCTGCACGCTCCGGTCCGTGTGCTGTCGGCAGTGCCAGGTTTTCATGCGAGAAAATCGCACAAGAATCTTGCGAGTCTCTCACGAGTATGAGCCCTTAACCATCACTACTTATTTTACTAAAAAATAAATTTTAACACCAATATGTGTTGTGTTACATGCATCACTTTTTTTTAAAACAACAATCTTACATGCTTTCAAATTTTGGGTGAAATTCAATTTTATTTTGACTGCATCTTTGTAGTAATAGCTCACCCATGGATGTTTGGGTCCGTCGGGTTGGGTCGAACGTTAAAAAAAAACATTATGTCAACAAAGTGACTGAAGTTCATTGGCTATTAACTCTGCTCACCTTATTGACTTCACCATTTAGCTCTGAAGCTGCATTCTCACGCTCAGCTCAGTGTTTCCTGGATGCGGTCACATCATGCCATCGCTCAGCAAAGCTTCAAGAAGCAGCTAAGTTCGGCTCTTCATGAGACATATAGACTATCAATGGACCATTAAGCAATACTGAGTATTTTTTTATTTGAAAAACAATAGATGCTTAAAAGAGGGTTGGAGAGTTTTTTTTTTAAATAAAAGATTTTACTCTGTGTGCATATGTAACAATTATATGGGTACTACGGAATCTGATTGCGTGGGATAATATGAAACTGAGACCAAAGTTTATGCAAATGAGTATATTAACAAGAGAAACAAAACTAACAGAGCACTTCCTGTAATAGTAACAAAAACACAGCACAATATAGGCCTGTTTCACTCTTCCGTTTTTGACCATCAGTCAAAATCCGCCGTTTTGCAATAAAACGGATCCTCCATTTTTTTGGGCGGATCTGTTTTTTCCCCCATTGATTTGCATTACCTGCGGATCTTGACGGATGGCCATCCGTTGGATCCATTTTTTTGGTGGATCCGCTAAATTTTTTGCGTCCGCCGACCTGCCCGGACGGACCTTGTAACGTTTTTTTGCTGCAGGATCCGCATTTTATAGTGCGCATGCCCGGAGGAATGAAGTCAGCCGGAAATTTAACCCTGAAATCATTTCTGGCGGACGCAAAAAAATTCTCTCTCTCTCTCTCTCCTCTTCCAGGGCAGCGGTTCCTTTAAAATTCTTCGTTCAACAGATCCGTTATAATAACGGTCCGGTGACAAATGTTGTCATCAGTCCAACAATGGATCTGTTGTCTGCCATTTTAGCGGATTTTAACTGAAGCAAAAAACTGATGTGTGAAACAGGCCATAGAAAAATGCAAGCGAAACAAAAACTAACAGAGCACTTCCTGCAATAGTAAAGAAAACACAACACAATATAGAATGATGCAAGTAAAGAAAAATAGAGCACTTCCTACAACAGTAAAGAATGCAAAGTATAATATGGAAATGTCCAGTGTAACTGAAGGTAGGGTGCGACCGCTAATATGAACCAGTCCAACAGTAATATGATGCAGGTGTTCACAAGGCACTAAACATGGGAGTCCAGCAGTATGAAAATAAGCACACCATGCTTAATAAGGAAGTCCAGCTATATTATGAATGAGCATGCACATAGCACTAAAGTGTAGACGTCCAGCAATCATATGGGTGTAAATGCACATGGCACTTAAACGAAGAAGATAAGCATTATACAGGAGTGGCATTAACAGGAGAAGGTCACTATATGTACCTTTTTGGGCTGAAAGTTCTGCACAAGTCCAGCACCGCAGCCCAACAGACACAGGCCTAGAGGAGATGGGGATGTCAGGATAATTTACAGGTCACAGTAGATTCAGAGGTGAATAGCTCCACACTAGAAGTCCCGACAGTAGTTGGAGCGCCCCGCCGGGCCTGGGGGTACTCGGTACCTGGCTCCTCGACTTCCATGGGAGACGGTGTCACGGCGGCAGCGACCCGGTCCGTGGCCCAGAGGCGTCCAGTAATAAAAATAGGGGAAAGTTGTGTGGTATTTATGTGGTAAAAAATGAAAATAAAGTTATTAGATGGTGAAATACGTGTCGCCACCTGTGGTATTCTAGTCAGAGGTGACCAGCACTGCGGTGTTGCTTCTCTGGGATGGATGTTGGGTGCAGCTATGATGTTGTAGCCCTCCACAGGTAGGGCTGTAGTCCCAGGGCAAAGATGTTAAATAAATAGTAAAAGTGGCTGTAAACGTTAGGGTGCAGATAAATGAGAGAAAGACGCAGAGAGGTGCAGTTTCTTTACCTTTAACTAGTAAGAGGTTGCAGTCCGGAGTACCACATAGAGGTGATGGAATGAGTCCGGCTCACCTGGAGGCATTCAGGGGATCCACCTTGCCAGGTGGGGATTTAGGACCTTCCTTTCTGCGCTTTTTGTGTGGGTCTCCGCTGTATATAACTATGCTGCGACCCTCTATTCGTGATGGTTTCACTAACCTGTATGGCTGTCAGCATTAGCCTATTCCATGGGTACCGTTCTCTTCACTGTCGGCCCCGGGATCCTTATCCGCTACCGTGCCCTCAAGTGATTAATATGCACAGGAATTTACAATACCCTGTACTTTCAGATTCGGCTATCAGGACTTACAGTTCCTGTCAGCCTAGGACTCTGATGTCCCTTTTCTCTTTATTACCGCTTCACTCAGGGGTCTGCTATATGCAGTATTTTAGCTTCCCTAGAGTCTCTCAGTCTTTGCTCTTGTCCTTTCCCTCTTCACTGATCAGCTCTGCCTATCAAGCTCCTCTCAGATCAGTTCCCTGTCTTCATCTGACAGGATCTTCCAGAAAGATCTCTTTACCTCACGTCCTCACATTTAAACTGTCCTTTCTCCTCACAGCTCACAGCTGTTTCCATGACAACCCCCTCAGCTGATTTCCAGCTGACTCACCAACCCCCTCTGCTGGCCAGAATTTATAAGGCATCTCCCTTTTCTGACCTGCAGCAGGAAATTGTGATTAAATCTATGCTGCCTGGCATGGGGGTCCCTTTTCTGCCTCCAAGCATGACTTTACCCATTAGAGGGAGGTAATGTCACTGTGACAACCGGACTCTGGGGTGTCTCATAGTTAAGCAGAGACAGCATCAGGGAGACGCACAGAAGACTGTAAGCAGCATAACGTGGAGAGGCAGAATACCAAGTAATGAGCAGCAGCAGCAGGGAGTCCACCCGCAGACAGGCAGGAGAAGAGGAGCCAACAGCAGCAAAATACTCAGACAAAGAGGAACACACAGTCTGGACTTTAATAATCAGAACAGACAGGAAGTTCAATGACAAGGTGAGATACAAGACTCCATCTTGGATAAGGGCGAACAGGCACAAAGGAATGTCCGGAATCCTTACAGTATGTTAATTAACATAAATACATAGTACCATTTTTATGTAACCTCTTGTTATCTTGTGATTGGTTGTTAATTGCGTGTTCTGTATTATAATTGGTTATGTGATAATCTCCCTATGTCCCTCCTACATGTGCATCCTTCTGTAATTTGCTATAATAATTGAACCCCGACATAATGGGGGCAATTCTGTTCAATTATTGACCAAAGCTTGTGGCTACAATAAAACTTTTTTTAACCTATATAGGAAGTTGTGACGTTATCCTTGAGAGACTGAGAAGTTATTCCTTACAAGTTGATGCCAAAACCTGGATATCAGCAAGAGCCAAATGGGAACCTTCCAAGCAAGGCTCAAATGGGAAAAGTGGATCACTACAAAACCGTGCAGCAGGTGAGATTCCCTGTTTCTTATGTGGTGATTTACTTTACCTGCCGGTAACTGCTTGATCCTGTCTGGTGTCACCTGAGGTATCTCTTTTTCTCATCGTGAAGGAACATTATTTTCTGTTTTCAACAGATGCCCCGATAAGCTTTTTTTTAGGATGGGACATGCTATGTAAGCTTAATTATACCATCTTTTGTGCACCGGATGGGGTACATTTACAGGTATCAAAGAACAATACTGAGGATGCAGTGAATTTGTTATACATGAGTCAAGATACCATCCTGAAACTAAACATTTTGATCTGGAGGCAGAATCAATGTTATAAAAGGTACCTCACAAATTGTGGAATACTGATTCTACTGAGGTTGATCAAATGAGTTATGTCCAACCATTGCAAACTGTTTAAAGCCGCACTTTGTCCCGCCCTGTAAACTTCAGTACCCATTAAAACCTGAGGCAGAAATTGGCATTGCGCCAACCATTCAGTCCCTCCTGATAAAGGGGTTTAAATAAAGCTCAGAGCCCTTGTAATAGTCCTATCTATCCCATTAAGAAAGCAAGAGGCAGGGGAACATGGAGAATGGTCTAGGATTTAAGGACAATAAATGAAGTAGTGTTTTCTAATCCAGTTACAATTCTGATGCATAGCCCATCAGACAGCGCCTATTTTTCAGGGAATCTCACTGCCCTAAAATGCAAACTAGCAGGCCTCGCCAACCACCGGTTTCCCCATTAACCCCATATGCTGCTTCTTTCTCCTCCGTCTAAGTGTTCTCGCACAGTTCTCCATCTGCAGAACCTCCACTTGTTTACCCACTACAGTCATGGTGAGAAAGAGCCCATCAGCTGTAACAGAAGAAGAAATGACTGCTGTTTTTGACTGATTTCAGACACCAAGTACATCACCTCTATCTCAATTCACCATGACATCCGTGCCTGTGCCTCAATCACAGTCCAGCAGTTTGTCATGTTCACACTACGCCACCGAATGTCAGCACAGCAGCCAGTCTTCTAAAGCTCTGCAGCATATATTTGCGCTATAGAAAAGTTCCTATTAAACAGTCATAAGTTACAAAGTTAACGATAATCCAGCAAATAAAGAAAAATAATGATGACCCTGCTCGTAAGAGCTTACAATTTACAATGAGGTGGGGGTAAAACAAATTACAGGTTTTTTACAATGATGGTCCAGTCATGTTCAGGAAAGGGGTATATGAAGGCTGCATGAGGCAAATGATGCTCCTTCACTTCTGAGCCCTGCCCTGATTTTTTTTATTTTCACTACTCAATGTTATAAACTTCTGTGAAGCACCTGGGAGTTCAAGGTTCTGACCATACATCTAGATAAATTCTTTGAGCAGTCTACTTTCCAAAATTTTTGGTTCATTTTTTCCTGTGACTTAACTCTTTGATTTAAGGGCATAAAAATTAAAAGTTTGAAAATTGCAATGTTTTAAATTTTATTCAAATTTCCATTTTTTTCACACATGAACACATCATATCAAAGGTATTTTACCAATATCATGAAGCACAGTATGTCTCAAAAAAACAGCGTCAGAATCAGTGGAATCTGTGGAAGCTTTCCAGATTTATTATCCGATAAAGAAACACTGTTCAGAATTATAAAATTTGGCTTGGTGACGAAGGTGAAAAAGGCCTGGGTATTGATGGGGTTAAGATAGGTCAAAAAAACAAAAATATGTCAGAAAAGGTTAATTGCTTAAAAATATCAAATTCAAATTCTTTGAATTCCATACATAAAATTTTCTTTCACAAAATAACAATTTTCCACCAATTATAATATATAGACACTTTGGTCAATAAATTGGACCAATGACAAGATATGGCCCACTTTCCTTTTGTCATACTGCATGTTCAGCCTCCAGAGTCATGTCAGGCAAGGTGTTCAGCACAACCAATTGCTCTGTCACATCCAAGAACACAAGGTTATCCACAATGAGCATTGAGCATGAGAAAACTCAACATTAGTCAACATGAATTGAGCAAGGAAATGTCCTGATTTTAATTCATCTCTGCTTGATGTCAATGATTAAATTGACCAAACCATCTGCTTGCTTGACTCTTTGTTGTCTGTCTTTTATGGCATCCTTTTTCTGTAAAGGTACTGTCACACTAATCGATATCGCTAGCAATATCGCTATAACTTGTGACGTTATAGCGATATTGCTAGCGACATCGCTGTGTCTGACACTTACCAACGACCGGCTCCCCCGCTGGTTATCGCTGATCGCGCAAGAACGTCCAGGACTTTTTCTCGTCGTCAGCTTCCTGCAGCGCTTCCTGTGGAGAGACGAGCGACGAGCGTGGAGCCGGGCTGGAGGACGCAGGATCGCCTAGTGTGACAGGTAAGTAGCGACCCCCGTCCCCAGCGATGTCACTGGTGAGATCTGCCTGTGTGGCAGCTCACTAGCGACCACTTAGCGATGTACCAGCGATCCTGACCGCATCATATCGCTGGTCGGGATCGCTGGTACATCGCTAAGTGTGACAGTACCTTAAGAGCTGATGGCCCATGCTTACTTGAGTATCTAATCCCTGCCTATCATTGATACTGTATTACTAATCATGCAGTGGCTGCCATTGCTGGCCTTATACTGAAAAAGCTTCATTAGAAGTCACAGCTTCTTCTTTGAAAGTGGCTTGTCTGCTTTTGCTCTCTAAAAAAAAATTGACAATTTTTGGATAGCTGGATAAAAAGCATTTGTAATTGCTTAATCATTTTGGAAATAGCAATCCTGTTGTGGATCCCATTAATGGATGTTTTTCCACTCCTAATTGATAAGCAACTACTTATTTACATTCAAAACAGCACACTTGTTTTATCTTCATAAATAAAGGAGTAATTTTTGGGCTTCTGAAAAATCTTTTTGTGATTCATGTAACAAATAAAAAAGCTTTTCATAGTCTCCAAATAGGGATAGTTTTTGGACTTCCAGTGCTAGAGCGGCACAGCTTCTTCCAAGTGCACTGCCTATTTATAAACACCAGCAAGGAAGATATAAACCACTAAAATGGATAATTATTGGATCATTTATACAATTTAAGTAACTTATAAAGTATGAAACCGCAGTGTATAGGGCTGCTGGTTACACACCTATTTTCCTTATCAGATAGGTTGAGGTCACTTGGGCTCTAACAAGGCTGTTTTTTCATCATAGAGTTCAAAACAGCTTCGAAACACACCTAGGATTCCACGATGTGTTATACACGTATTTCCTGATGAATCAGAGGCTTTTCAATAATTTGATTTGCGGCTTGTTTATTTTTGGAAAAACAAATCTTCTGAAAAAATCCGGCAAAGCTGGCAAATTCAGATTTCAAACAGTATGCTAATTTTTCCTTTGTTCAAATATCTCTGTGCCTCCACATGAAAATCAGAATCATGTGAAAAAGAACAAGACTAAAGATAAAGTAACATAAGATCCTGTAAAATGTAATCACATGTTTCCAAAGTACACTTACTATGTCTTAGCTCAGTAGAAAAATTGACAATGTCTAATGGTTTTGGAAAGATGTCCTGTATATAGGGTAATTGGTGTAATTTTCAGCTGTGATTTGATCAAATTTAGTTTTGGAGTCTATGGGAACACTATGGAAAAAAATGAAGGTGTGCAATTGAAGCACCAGGATGCTTTGTTATTGCAGCATTTATAGTCTGCTAACATTGTCTGTAGCATTCAAGTATTTTACCTACTTTTTTATAAAACTCCAAAACTACTATAAAGCTTACTGTTTGATAGGAAATTGCGCCTCATGCATATTAGTCAAGATAATAGAATAAGAATTTTATATGAAATTTTAGTGGTCGTTGAACATTATGTCAATGTGTAACGAGGGCCCGGGTGCCAGCTGTGATGAGGTGTTTAACTCTTCAGCACCCGGGCGCCCCAAAACTACAATTGTAGAGTGTTTGCTGGTGTTGGAGTGGCATGTGTTTGATCCTTCACCCACCTGCGGTACTGGAGCCTGAACAGGATACAGTGTCCCTGTGGGATATGAACTCACACAAATGTCCTCCGACTATTCGTCCTTTGAGAGTTTTTATTAGGAGCAAATTCTTGCAGCACAGTTACAATCCATCCATTACCATAAAGCTTTATCATTCCATCTTCTGCACAATTCCTGATCTGTTCCTGACACTTCCCGTCCTGCACCTTCTCTGAACCCAAGGCCCACAGAATCCTCCCGTTGGCCATCACTGGATGCTCCCTGTCTATATTGCCCATCCTGGCAAGGTACCAGACTGCCTTTTGCAGTCCCAACTGGACTGTAGGTCCCAGTCAATTCCAGACGGTGTCCCCAGATGCTGCCCCGAGGTTTGCTTCCTAGCCTCTCCTCGAGAGTGCTCCCCAGAAGTTCAGCTTCCAACTTTCCTTTTCTCCAGATCAGCACACTGACTGTCTCATCCCGCTTGCTCCAAGCTATTGCTGTCACTCCACTCTAGTTCTGCTCTGAATCAACTATCTCCACACTCTGACTAACTTTTCTAGAATGAACATGTCCTCTCTGGGCAACTCCTCCCACCAATCATCCCATTGGTACAACTACTTAACTGTTTCTATCATGGCTAAAACCAGCTAACTATTGCTATCTTATCTAGCAGCTAATCTCCCTATATCATACATATATAGCAACCCCTTTACAAATGTACCAGGGCAAATTATAAAACAGATGAGCATTTATATTAAACAAAATATTGGGCTAAATATTTCCATCAGCACTTACCCAGTGAGTTTTACAGCACAGGCGATAGTAAGTGTTCCTTAAGTAATAATGCCAGAACATATTGACAACATGCTCGCAGCAGCATGTATAACTATGCAATTTTGCCAGCATTTTCAATCACAGATAAAGCTGTGCAAATGTCTTTGTTTATTGCTGCAGTATGTAAATATCAAGCTTTGCATGTAATTGCTCTTAGTATTACATCAGTGAATAGATGTAAAAGTTATTCAATCATCTTGATAAGACCTTGTCAGTAAATACAATGTGACAAATGCATTTTTCTCCTGGGTTCTAGATGTCATAGACTTTTAATTAGTAGTACTATTATTCCCACATGCCTGTCAGAACCTACAGCACAGCTGAATGATGTATAGACAAGTAGACATTTTCCTAGGCGAGCCATTGAATAGAGATGTTTTTCATCTGCCAGTAAATATAGAGTTCTTCTAAAACCTCAGTTAAGCAAGCTGAGAGAATCGATAGTTAAAATTTGTCCTTGAATCAACTTTTAGAAAACAAACACAGGATTTGACTACACAATTTCATATGTTAAATCCTTGCATATTTTGTATTTCATATTTAGGTCTATTAGGAGAACATAGTTTGAGATGTATGGCAATAGATAAATCTGTTCTACTGTTTACCTCCGAATGTAAAAATGTTTAAAGGCATGCCAAGCTTGAGTTAAAAAGGCTTCATTGTAAAAATAAAGCTAATTAAAGAAGCACTGCCATCAAAGATTTCATCCTCTTAATATACTGCAGTCATCATAATTTATGGCACTGTGTACTTACTATTGGTCATTTTGCTTGTCCATTAGGTCTATGACATCATGCAATTAAAAACTGACTAGCTGAATCCTTCTAAAGTCGATGTAGAAACAGGAAGTCTCTTTTCCCTGTATGAGACTTGAGTGACTGCAAAGCAAAGGTTCTAGGCAGAGGTGAGGAGAAAGCAGCTAAATCAGGAGTTGAAAAGGGAAATGATAAATACAGGGACAAGAGACTTCCAGATTCCAGAGAGAAAATATAAGAATTAGCTGGGTAAAAAATCAAAATGAGCATTTGTAAGTACACAGTGCTATATAAATGATGATTGCAATATATGCCGACATCACTGTATGCATGGCTTTCCATCTCTCATCAGGCAGATACACCATCTTACTTACCTCTCTGGGCCATTTTGTGAGCTCTGCCCTCTGCCTGCTCCATGCTGTGGACCTCATGTCCTTGCTTACTGCATACTTCATGGCTGTATGCTTAGGGAGGCGGCATTTCCTGAGCCTTATAGAGACAGTGTGTACACCCCTAATTTGACCCCAGCCTGTTGCCAAGAGATATCGGGTATTTAAGGCATCTCCACCCATAGGGAGAGGACTGAGCAACAAACTATGTTATTCTGTGCTTTGCTACTGAGTTGCCAGGTCCTGTCCTGTTTTCCACCTCTCTGGGGGCTGCATACCCAAACCTGTTTCTGTGCTCTGTGTTTCTTGTGTTCCGCCTTCTTGGGGCTGCATGTCCATTCCTGAATCCTTTGTCTTGTACTTGTTCCCGTGTCCATCCTTGTCTGCACTAAGTCTGTTTCTTGTACTTGCTTGTATCTTTGTCTGTTTCCTTCCCTACTCAGCTGTGTGCTCCGCACCCTGAGGCTCTGTTCTTCACTCTGCACCCTGTGGCGCTACTCTTCGCTCCATATCCTGCATTTCTGCTCTGCTCTTTGCTTCGTACCCTGCGGCTTTGCTCTGCTCTTCGCTCTGCACCCTGCAGCTCTGCTCTGCTCTTCGATCTGCACCCTTTGGCTCTGCTCTCCTCTCCGCTCAGCATCCTGCGGCTCTGCTCTCCGCTTAGCATCCTGCGGCTCTGCACTTCGCTCTGCACCCTGTGGCTCTACTCTGCTCTCTGCTCTGCACCCTGCGGCTCTGCTCCCATTCCGTACCTTGCAGTTCTGCTCGCACCCATTCTGCACCTTGCGGTTCTGCTCTGCTCCCGTTCCGCACCTTGCAGTTATGCTCTGCTCCCGTCCTGTGTCCTACGGTTCCGGCCCCTGTTCTCTTATCCTACCTGTGCCTGCCTGCCAGAGTGCCAGCCGTGGCCGCCTGCCTGCCAGAGTTCCAGCTGTGCCCACCTGCCTGCCAGTCATGCTCATCTGTACTTGTCCGCACCTGTCGTTAGTGTTTGTCCCCCAAAGAGATCAGGTGCTACCGCTAGACATTGCCCTGGAGTGGTACCTGGCAGCTACCTGCCGCACAAGCCTGACCTCACCACTAGAGGCTCCAGCGAACACCAAGGTAGCTGCTTAGTCATGCCCTTCCAAAGTAGTCTGGTTTGTGGCACAGCGGGGCCACAATCCTCGCAAGCGTTACACCCCAACAGTAAAGTTCGTGTTTGGGACCCCACACATTATTATTATTTATCTATAAATCACCATTGGTTCCATGGTGCTGTACATGAGAAGGGGTTACATACAAATTACAGATATCACTTACAGTAAACAAACTAACAATCGCAGACTGATAGAGAGGGGAGAGAGGACCCTGCGGGCTTACATTCTACAGGGTGGTGAAGAAGAAGACCGTAGGTTGTTTCCCATGCTGTCACCTGCGTAACATCCTGAGAAACACCCGCAACTATGATCATTGTTATGTTAGTTACTGCCTGCCAGAGAGTTGCGGTTCACACATTGTCAGATGACAGCGTGAGCCAACAACTGTGACCGACTCACACTGAGACTGGAGCACAATCACACTCCCTCAGTGTATTGCGCTGAGCTCACATGAGAGAGGTCACTGGAGTTCATAGCTGATGAACCCCAGTGACCTCATTTATGGCACTGCTCACTGCATGAGAACATGTCACCGAGTAATTTTTTAAAAACATTTCTTTATTTTTAGCACAGGCGTCAGATGATGAATGCTCCAATCAGCAGTGAAAGTTCTTTCTGTTATCAGTGAGAGCAGACGTATGCTGAAGAGAATAGTACTCTCTTATCGCGACGCTCGTAAATAGTGGTAACCTTTTTACGGTGGTCACAGGTACTGGCTCACGCTGTCATCTGACAGCGTGGGAAACGCAGATTTCTGACAGGTGGTGATAATGTTACCTCCGATCAGAACCGGTTTGTTGCGTTGTCAAGTTGCAGTGTGGCAAACAACAGATGTTCGGGAACCCCATTCATTAGAATGGGTTCTGCGTTCAGGTTCGGGGACCTTTCTCATACCTGAACAGAGCTGTTTTTAGATGTTCGATCGAGCCCGGTGGACCCGAACATCCATGGGTTTGACCATCGTTAATTAAGAGGATAAAAACTTTGATGGGAGTGCTTCTTTAAATATAAATATTAACAATGTTATCCAGTGGTGCACATTAGCTAGCCTGTAAACCACCAGTAAAAGATCAAAAAGGCAAAAGTATACCAGCTCACTTGGTGTACATAGGCTTAATCCAAGTCATGGACTGTGCTACTGTGTAGCATTTCAATGAGAATCCAAAAAAGCATCTTTAGCCATGTGGATAAAGCATAAAATCTTGTTTATTGAAAGTTGAGTAAAAACATGTTGTAACAGAGTAACATCATTAAATAAGGTACGGAGCCTACGAGTTTCAAGAAGTTAACCTGTCCTTAATTATGTTGTACTGTACAGTGTTAATATCAAAAACATACTTAAATTTCCACACACACAAATGTAAAATATGCCACTGGGTAGAATATAGATTAAGAATCAAGATTCAAAACACCAGAATGATCTAGTGATTTAAGACTTAACCCTTTCTATTATATGGGATATACAGTATAACATCCTATCTGAATGAGGAAAAAAAACAAAGAAAAATTAATAAAAGATCCCATAAGCATCGTTGGAGTCTGACGATCACCATCAAGTACCAGAAGCACTCAGCTACCACGAGTAAATATCCCAATATAAATATCCTGATTAATTAAAAAAACTACGTAGGGACTCCCCTATTCTTGATAACCAGCCTTGCTAAGACTGACAGCAGAGGGTTGAAGTCAATGGGTTGCCGGTGTGCTCAACGAACCATTCAGGGAACATACTGTTATGGTTGGTGGGTTGCACTAAATAAAATAATAGAATAAAGTGCAATCGCAACCTGGGGTCCACCGTGCAGAGATGTTACCTGCTGCTAGTGTGAACAATGACGGGACAAAACAGCTAGCGTTACCTTTAACACGCTGTGTTATCACCACACAGTGTCAACGGAATGCTGAGTACCAAGTTCTGTTACTTCACAGAGCGATACTTCATGAAGTATGCTAAGTACTATACCCTGTTAATGTCACAGGGGTGATAGCACATGGATTGAGCTAGCTTTGCGACTAAACTGTGTTAGCCGCACACATGAATAAAGCTGATGCTGAGCTGATAGAGAGGACTCATGTCATGGTCACGTGTCTCTGGACGCAGCGGTTACCGCAAGGCGAACCCATAACACACGTGACCCTGGAAACACCGCCTCCAGTGGGGCGCATTTAAATAATAAAACGTGCAGGTGGATACGCCGCCTCCACCTGGCGAATTTAGGTATTACACGTTATACAATAATTCTGGAAACCCCGCCTCCAGTAAGGCGAATTTAAATAATAAGGGGGAACCTGGGAAACATTAACAATGGTGGGCCCTGCGATAGGGAATGGGGGATGGAGACCACCTAAGCTCCCCTGAGCCAGTGTCCCTGCACTCCTAACATTCCCTATACAGGCTCCGCGCCTGTCGCCGCACGCGAACCTTAACCCCTTGCTCTCCCTGACCCTAAACCCTCACTAGGGAATGGGTCGGTGCGGAGACTAATCCCACCACTGCACTAATAACACACATGAGGAAAGAGACAATACAGGGGGAACACCACTTAGCTTTGCTCTGTTGCGTGCGCTCCTAGCAACAGAGCCCACCACCTGCGTGCATCTTCTCCTCCACCTGGATCCATCACCATAACAGGATCCTTCACCTTAGTGCAGCCTTGGAGCAGAGTCCACCACCAGTTGCTGCTGCTTAGTAACAGAGTCCCCAAGATGAGTCCAGCTTCTGCCACGAAGTCGAGCATGCTTGAGTCCAGCTCAGCAGCCAAGTCCCACATGGTGAGTGCCACTCTCCATAGTCGCCACTCCACCAGTCCATGCAGACACTTCCCGCCGACACCATCACTGCGACCCCACCACGCCATGCCAGCCCTTCGTCCAGACACCATAGCTGAAACACGTCCCCCCTGGCTAAGCTGCGCAGGACTCCTCTCCAGCTCCATTCTTCCACCAGGCTCTCAAACTCAGAGTGAACACAATCTCACAATATCACAGGCCATGATTGCACACCCCTAGCACACCTTTATAGGGTGTCACACCTGATCCATAATTAGGTGCACAAAAACCTAAAGTGCGATACCACTAACCACCACCGGGGACAGTCAAGACACCTTGGAACTTTCCAAAGTAAAAAAGTTCACCCAGTGCAATTTAAAACTGTCAGATCATGACAGTACCCCCTCCTTAATGAGGGGCCTCTGGACCCTCAAGACCACCCCTCATTAGGGAAACACCTACAGCGGGGACGCCCAGATCCTGAGTTCCCCCCACCACTACCTGACACTTCAGGTTTATGACAAACGCACCGCTGGTATTGGCAATATATGTTCATTTTGGAGGCACCACTCATCTCCAAGCGCCGACCTGGGGAACGAGTTTATGTACATGTATGTTTGTTTGTTATGAGCTGATCAGGCTCCACAACACATTTCCACAAGATGATTTTTGGTGGCACCCATACACGCTCGTTCACACACAGGTCCGGACCTGAACGTTTATTGCACACATTTGTTTGTCATAAATTTGGTGAACTCATTCTGGACTCGACAACAGAGGCGTCCCCCTGTGTCACCACACTCACACCCCCGCTATTCACCAAGGGACACCACCCTCCAACCCTTTCACCATGAGGCCTGCGCCTCCAGGGTTGGCCAATGGCGAGGGTTGAGATTTGTCCCTACTCCCCCTCAGCACACCTGCTGCACACACCAGGAGGAGAAGGGGACGGGAAATGGAGGAAATATACACTCGCTGGTCGCCTCCACACAACCAGGAGGGCGGCTTCTTCGATGGTATAGAAGATTTGGCGTAAACCCCGCGGACTATCACACCAGTCAGCTCACCACAGGGGCGTACCCCTTCACCTCGGGGAATACCAGGCAGCTCCGTGGGGCACCATTCCTCCCACCTGCCTGGGTGCGCCCGCATGCATGAACCAGTCCCGCTCCCCAGCAGCGACTCTAGGGGGCTTTAGCCAGACCGCAGCCGCCATTTTTTTTTTTTTTTTTTTTTCTGGTTAGCTGAGCAGAGGCCCCAGACCCTGATAACTGCTGCTGCAGCGGCTCTAACACACCATGCCGCTCCCCACTCACCTCAGTGAGGCCCGGCAGCAATTACTAACAGGTCTCCACATGGCCAAGGCTCACCAGAAAAAAAAACTGTATGGCCTGTGATAATGTCATGGTCACGTGTCTCTGGACGCAGCGGTTACCGCAAGGCGAACCCATAACACACGTGACCCTGGAAACACCGCCTCCAGTGGGGCGCATTTAAATAATAAAACATGCAGGTGGATACGCCGCCTCCACCTGGCGAATTTAGGTATTACACATTATACAATAATTCTGGAAACCCCGCCTCCAGTAAGGCGAATTTAAATAATAAGGGGGAACCTGGGAAACATTAACAATGGTGGGCCCTGCGATAGGGAATGGGGGGATGGAGACCACCTAAGCTCCCCTGAGCCAGTGTCCCTGCACTCCTAACATTCCCTATACAGGCTCCGCGCCTGTCGCCGCACGCGAACCTTAGCCCCTTGCTCGCCCTGACCCTAAACCCTCACTAGGGAATGGGTCGGTGCGGAGACTAATCCCACCACTGCACTAATAACACACATGAGGAAAAAGACAATACAGGGGGAACACCGCTTAGCTTTGCTCTGTTGCGTGCGCTCCTAGCAACAGAGCCCACCACCTGCGTGCATCTTCTCCTCCACCTTGATCCATCACCATAACAGGATCCTTCACCTTAGTGCAGCCTTGGAGCAGAGTCCACCACCAGTTGCTGCTGCTTAGTAACAGAGTCCCCAAGATGAGTCCAGCTTCTGCCACGAAGTCGAGCATGCTTGAGTCCAGCTCAGCAGCCAAGTCCCACATGGTGAGTGCCACTCTCCATAGTCGCCACTCCACCAGTCCATGCAGACACTTCCCGCCAACACCATCACTGCGACCCCACCATGCCATGCCAGCCCTTCGTCTAGACACCATAGCTGAAACACGTCCCCCCTGGCTAAGCTGTGCAGGACTCCTCTCCAGCTCGATCCTTCCACCAGGCTCTCAAACTCAGAGTGAACACAATCTCACAATATCACAGGCCGTGATTTCACACCCCTAGCACACCTTTATAGGGTGTCACACCTGATCCATAATTACGTGCACAAAAACCTAAAGTGCGATACCACTAACCGCCACCAGGGACAGTCAAGACACCTTGGAACTTTCCAAAGTAAAAAAAAGTTCACCCAGTGCAATTTAAAACTGTCAGATCATGACAACTCATATGACTCTAGGTACAACACCCTGTTGCCTTCATGGAAAAGTATAGCATAAAGGTTGAGCTTGCTCTGGAACTGAAACGTGCTAACCACACACAGGAACAAAACAGATGCTAAGCCAAGCGACAATTTACCTCAGTCCTGACATTACTGAAACTGTGCCTAACCAGCACCCTAAGCAAGTAGCAGACTAGAGACTCAGGCATTGAGCCATGGGTACGAAACCGCATAAGTGTGCAACCTGCCTGCCAACTTGAACAGTCTCAGAACATAAGCAGACACACGCAAATGTGCAGACAGAGTGGTAGAGTGTCCACCCAAACACCAAAGCATAAATGACTCTAGCATGCCCGCGTATGCCACTGAGAGCCTTTTATAAGTTAGGCTCCACCCCAAACACTCATGCAGGGTTGGTCGAGGCATAGCCCGGGGGCCAATCCGGAGCTGCCACATCACCAGAGCAGCACCAATAGAAAGATGCCACATCACGGACATGCTCATTAAGGTGATCTCTGGACTTAAACTCCAGAGCGCAAGGCTGCACCGGTGCATCACTGGTTACCATAGACTTGGCTGGAGAGCCAGCAGTAACCAAGCGTACACCACGAGCCTGAGCAAGACGCTAGGACCGACGTCTGTGCTGAGCAGCAGTCACAGCGGCCGGACCTGAATAGAATACCTCAAGATCAGATAATGCTTGGGATCCATCTCATGGAGCAGGAGAATCCCGATGCCTAACACATGCTAGCTAAACATCAAGATATTCGCTGATCCAAACCGAACACTGAAAGGTTTGCTCATCTCTAGGTGTAACCCCCGAAGGGACTTCCTATTGTCTCGGACATAGGAAGCATCACACAGGGCATTAGTACGTATACTATATTGACAAAATATTGAGATCATTTGTGTTGGCCCTCCCTTCCTATGTCTGAGACATAAAGGATGTTTTATGGAGATTAGAGGAAATTCAGGTGGAGGAGGGAGTTCTTCTGCCAAGTTTAGATGTGAAAACACTCCACATAAAGCTCACTTCAGAGCAGTGGAATATTTTCTAAGTGCAAGGCAGATGCACTTAAGGAGACATAATGCACTTGTGATCGACCTTTTTAATTTTGTCCTGGGTCAGAACTTTTTTGCGGTTGATGGGCGGTACTTCCACCAGCTCAAGATTACAACTATAGGCAGTCCTTGTGCTCCTACATTTGATTATTTATTCCTATGCTGGTAGGAGGAAGTTCTGGTCTGCAATGAGGAACAGGAGGACTGAACGTCGAAAGCATCCCTTTGGTTACAAAATATAGAAGATGTCCTGATACTATGGACTGCAACAGTTGATTAATTGGAAGGTTTATCTCAGTCCTAAATAGAAACAGTGTGGGACTGAGGCTTGCTTCCACCATACACGAACATCAATTATCTTGCTTAGATATTCTGATCCAAAAAGACATGGGCCACCTAGTTACTGACCTGTATAGGAAATCAACAGCAACGATTTATTTCAGTGTAAAAGTAATCATCCGTTGCCTCTAAATCTTGGAATACCGGAAGGGCAATTTTTAAGGCTAAGGCATAGTTGTTCCTGTTTTGATTTTTTTGAGAGGAGCAAAAGATTTGGAAAATAGATTATGGACTTACCCAGATAACATTGAAACCAGCCTACTATCTTGCTAAGGCGACCAGTAGAACACAATTATTAGTCCCTTTAGTGTGAATATAAAAATGGATATTTTGAGTCCATATTGAAATATGCAGAATGCATTCAGACCATTACAGAGCAGCACTGCTGGTCATATATTTACAGACAGTGCTCACACTAACACATTCTTGAGAACTGTCTACTTATTGTCTGAAAGCCTTTACCTCACAAACAGTTCTATGTTTCTCTATGTTTGTTGTTTGTTATTATAAAACATGAAGGTTCATTTTACCTCTGCCTGTGGTGGAGTTATCTAATACTTGTAGGCTTTTATATTCAGGGTTATTGCCCATCGTCTGATGTTTCCATGGTATCTCTGTTTCATCTTGTCTTGAAAGCTGG
Source organism: Dendrobates tinctorius (assembly GCF_039654945.1). Lineage (NCBI taxonomy): Eukaryota > Metazoa > Chordata > Amphibia > Anura > Dendrobatidae > Dendrobates > Dendrobates tinctorius. The sequence goes on along the minus strand of NW_027361696.1, from coordinate 86,808,959 downwards.
CAACTGGAGGGGCAGGGAGAAACCAGAGTTACTTCATAGTGCAAATCACTATACAAAGCAAGAGAAATATGACTAAGATAGAAGCAGAAACTTGGGTACCTGTACACGTGTACAGTGTTGTGGTATCTGTGGGGACGCCTGTGCAGTGCTGTGAATTTCAGAGGGGTTTCTCTGTCTTCGTGTTGCTTCTCTGCTATTCCAGACAGACGATGTTTAAAAGCCTCTTTAAAAGCAGTCAATACAAGAGAAGATAGTATTCTTCCATAGATGGATCTGGATAAGTTGGAAGGTGGCTTATGCGGTTTAACAATGATAAACGTAAGGTTATACACAATGGAAGAAGAAATCAATATCACCAATACACACTGAATGGGAAACCAATGGGTAAATCTGACATGGATAAGGACTTGGGAATCCTATTTAATGATAAGCTTACCTGGAGAAGCCAGTGCCAGGCAGCAGCTGCCAAGGCAAATAGGATCTTGGGGTGCATTAAAAGAGGTCTAGATACACATGATGAGAGCATTATACTGCCTCTGTACAAATCTCTATTTAGACCGCACATGGATTACTGTGTACAGTTTTGGTCAATGGTGCTCAGGAAGGATATAATGGAAATAGAGCGGGTACAAAGGAGAGTAACAAACTTAATAAAGGGGATGGGAGAACTACAATACCCATAGAGATTAACAAAATTAGGATTATTTAGTCTACAAAAAAGATGACTGATGGCCTATATAACTATATAAGGGGACAATACAAATATCTCTCCGAGGATCTGTTTATACCAAGGAAGGTTATGATCATAAAGGGGCATTCTCTGCATCTGGAGGACAGAAGGTTTTTCCACCAACATAGAAGAGGATTATTTTCTGTTAGGGCAGTGAGAATCTGGAATTCCTTGCTTGATGAGATGGTGATAGCGAACTCAGTCGAGGGGTTTAAGAGAGGCCTGTATGTCTTTCTGGAGCGTAACAATATTGTATCTTACAGTTATTAGGTTCTTTAGAAGGATGTAGATCTGGGGATTTATTCTGATAGAATATATGCTAAACTAGATGGACAAATGTCTTTTTTTGGCCATGCTAACAAGGTTACTATGTAGCTATGGTACTCTTGGTGACGATTTTAGTATATGTGGTTAATCTTTATACGTACTTAATCATTCTATGTTTTTAATCTTTATAGGTACTTAACCTTTGTATGTTAAAAAATACAAAAGTGTACGCAATCGTACTATTTCTTTAATTTTGTACTTTGAAATAAAATTGCATTATATCACAAGTAGTAGCCTTCTTTAAAGCGATATCTGAACTTTAGTGTTAAAAACTTCTCAATACAGTCCCTAAATCTCAAGGGCTGTCACATTGTAGAAGGATCATCTTTATTCTCCTCTGCACAAGATAAGACTAGAAGCAATGGGATGAAACTGAATGAGACACAGATTAGATATTAGAAAAAACTTTTTGACCGTTAGGGTGATCAATGAGTGGAACAGGCTGCCACGAGAAGTGGTGAGTTCTTCTTCAATGGAAGTCTTCAAACAGAGGGTGGACAGACATCTATCTGGGATGATTTAGTGAATACTGCTTTGAGCAGGGGGTTGGACCAGATGGCCCAGGAGGTCCCTTCCAACTCTACCATTCTATGATTCTATGAAATCTAGAAAAGAGAATAATAGCCTTATACGCCTTATAGAGATGTTTGACAATAAATCAAAGGAGGTGATGGAGATATTAAAGACGTATTGGGATGTTTTAAACATGGATCCCAACTTGAACTATATTGTGAAACCAAGAGCATTGGTGATTTATCACGGAGGTCGAAATTTAAAGGACCGATTGGTCCATAGTTACCTACATCCTAATCAAACCAATTCAACATGGTTAATTTGAACACCAATTGAGGACGCATAAAGATATGCATCATGTAAGTTCTGTGAATATTTTGATTAAAAACTGTTGCCCCACTAGGCCTAAATGAAAACATCTCATTTACTCCCTTTATTTAAATAAACATCTTTATAAAACTTTTCCTTTGAGGCAAATATGAGGTAAGAATGAGAAGTCACTAAAAGTTATGAGTAGAACTTAAAATGGTGAGTTGGTAGATGTAAGACGTAAATAATTAGATAAATCGGTATTTGCAGGGCATTGGATATAGGAAATAATCATAATGAATTGGCCTTTGTATGCAGATGTGTATCTTTGTTATTAAATATTTATAATGAAGTGCATCTTTATTAGTAAATACCATATCAGCGTTCCTACCTGAGGGTATAAAAAAGGATACAAAGCTTTGATATAAGAATTCACTATATGTATAATGCTGCCATAGTTTACCTCCTCCACTAAGGATTCTCTCTATGAGACTGTATCTAATTTAAGAGCAAAAGGTGTTTCTATCATGTTAGGAGAGCTTTTCCAGGGAAGAAGCGGCTAACCTGCTTTGGAGCTTCTAGGTAGTGTTTGGTATATTAGATACCACCGCATCTCAGCTGGCATGATGGCAGTCACATCTAATGTAGTTATGTGGCATTGGTCCTGAGGTAGGGAACTCATGATTGGCTGGAACGAGTGCATGTCAGAGATGGGAGGTGGGGTATTGTCTATAAATGTTTGGTGTCTGTGCAGCTTCCTTCGTGGCCAGGAGTATGAGCTCCTGTGCTCAGCTTCTCACTGGATAGCATAAAATTTCTTAATACAAGAAATAGAAACCTTGCGATGGGATGTGTAGGGGTGGGTGAAACGCATCGAGTGCCGATATATAAAGTGCAGGGAATTCATCAATCAAGAACTGATCTAATAGGAGAACTGCAGCGGTATCAGAAGGATGACCTAGTATTCACCTGACGTGAAGCAGTAGCTCCATGTCTATGTTGTGACCCAGTCCAGAGTGTGTCCGACCCTTTAAGTAATACTGAATTGTGAGTAGCTTCTGTACACTACTGCTCACTCTCTAAATAGCCCTCTACATTATTTGTGAGCTGTAATTCTTCATCTCTAGTCACCTCCATTTTAGATGCAATGCATTTCTCATTTGCTGTGTTATGTCGCCATCTAATGGTGAAAGTGTACAATGACAAGTATTGTTTTGTAAGGATCTGACATGTGAATTCCATCTCCTTTTGGCCAGCTACTAGTCACATGGTCAATAGGAGGAGCTGTTTTCCAGGCAAGTCTAGAATGTTCTTTAGTCTGAGGGATGCCTTCAGGCTTCAGGGAGAGCAGAACACACGTGGAGAATGTTTTTACCTCAAGATCTCCTGCAGGCCTAAAAGCCTGAATTCCCTCTAACCTGTACCGACATCACTCTAAAGTCTTTCTGGCAAGATCCACCACATCTAAAGTATTTCTGACAGGATTCACCACATCTAAAGTATTTCTGACAGGATTCACTACAGTTTCTACATTCACCTATAAGTACCTGTGCACGTGCCGTGACACGCTGTGGAGCTAACCCCAAGTACAGGTCTGTAACCTCTAATTGCTGCATCTACCTCCTTCTGTAAAATACCAAAAGACATTGTCCTGTGCTCTTAAAGCTCCAGACCCCAATCACATCTCAGCATCTAAGTGTGAACTGTAATTGCCATGGACTACCCAAGAGAGACTGTTCCTTATTTGCTCCAAGTTATAATTCCTGTTCCTGCTGAAGTAAAAGCAACTGTTATCCCCGAGACTGGTGTGTGTCATAATTCCTTAGGCTACGGACACCATGTGGGGGTGGATAGCAGGGAACGTTCGGCCTGGTCATTACAAGCCTATATGGACGGCATCTAAGAGAAGATCATCAGGAACTGAGGTCTAGGAGATGATCTACAGATGCAGTTTAGGGACCAATGTTCAATTGTATGATTAAAAGTACAATAGCAGCGGTCAAAAAGCAGAGTAGAGAAAAAGCCATAATAATTATTAGTCCTATCTGGAAGAAAGGAGTTTTACCCCTGCTGGGAATACTAGTCCTCACTGCTCTGAACTATATATGAGAAGTATGTGAAATAAATCTGAATCCGGTAAATAAATTACAGGGATGGTTATAAGGATTTCAACGTGTAGAGAAGTATAGCCTCAGCCCTCAGCATAAAAGTGTTGAACAGTAAGAATTTTAGTGCTTGCTATAGAGATAGGGAAAAGTGCAAATGGAAGTTATTAGTTATTTTATAGGCAGAGAAAAATAGGGGGTAATAGATTTAAATTCACTTTATAATGATACAATGGGAATAACTATATGAGTGGCACAAGGAGTATACGTGCATCATGTTGATCTCTAATGTGCTAAATGCTCCCTTAAGAGTCATAAATATGATACATCATAATTGATATAAATATCTGTACTCCCAGCTGTAGTTTAATTTTATTATATTAGTGTCCACAATATGATCTAAAAGTGAATTGAAATGACCATAGGGGATAGACTGCAAAAAGCACAGTGGATATGAAAATATAGTTTTAATAAAATAAATGAAAGATCTTTTTTAATATTGCTAGCCAACTTCAGTCAGTGAATTTTTTCCAGATTTAATGGTGATGTCCTTCAAGGAGTGTTGGTTCTTCGGAAGCACCCCGCTCCTCAGTCTTTGGACTTTCTGGTGCACTTCTAAAGATTAACAGTTACACATACCCTCAATTCCCAGATCTAAAACCTGCAAATCCTTTCAATGCACAGCAACTGCAGAATTATCGATTCTAACCGGACAACCCCTTTCAAGTGTAGCGCCTGCTAGCTGTGTGCACCCCTTACCTAGGTAACTGGCCATTCATGAACTCCAAGATGGTCTGTAACTTCGGGCAATGGTCTATATACTTATGTTTTAAAGTCCCTTTGTTCTTAAGAACTGAAAGGAATTTTAACAAAAGGTTTTTACAAGCACTTTGCAATATTTACAATTTAAGGCTACTTTCACACATCCGGTGTGTTTGTTCCGGCGGTGTGCGTCGGAAAGCCGGACCGCCGGATCAAGTCTGCAGCGGTGACACCGGATGCGGATGCGGTGCCTGATCCGGCTTGGAAAACATATAAAGGAGCCACACCGGGGATGAGAGAGGCAACGGTATGCACCGGGGACGAGAGAGAGAGACGCGCGTGCTCCCCGGGCACTTATGGGTTAAAACTCACAGCGCCCAGGCATGCGCTGTTGAAAAAGCCGTTCCGGAGCTGCAAAAAACTTTGCAGGCAACATTTTTTGCTGATGCCGGACGGCGCAGGTTTGCCGTTTCCGGCAAAAAACGGAGGTGCCGCATGTCCATCTGGCAATTCCGGATCCGGTTTTCACACTTTTCGCCGCATCGTGCCGGATTCAAAAAGACGGATGTGTGAAAGCAGCCTAAGAATTTACTATTTTAACCATTTATGAATTTGAGACAACCCTTTTAATCACTGGAACTGTTTAGATAAAAAGTGGCGCCCAAATACTAAGTGGGACATACTGATTTATTAAACATCCTACATTTGCATCCTTAATCCTACCCTCATTTCTGTCTATCGGCCTAGCTGATCGCTGCAAACGACTTTCGACTAACCTCTGCACTAATCCGTACCTCCCACTCTTGACTCCAGGACTTCTCCTGTGCTGCGCCAATACTCTGGAATGCTCTACCCCAAGAAATGTGGACCAGCCATAACTTGCACAGTTTTAAACGCTCCCTCAAAACACATTTGTTCAGAGAGGCCTATCACGTTCCCTAATCAAAGTCATTTTCTGTGTAAGTGTGTGTGTAGCCTACTCACTATCTCTATCTATCCCCCACTCCCTCAAGATGGCTGGACCATCATTGTAAATACACACCTGTACTTTGTATCTCCCCCACCTCATTGTAGATTGTAAGTTCTCACGAGCAGGTTCGGCTTATTTTACTTTAATTATTGTATTGTTAATGTTGTTACTTATGACTGTAGTCTTTGAAACTGCTAAACTGTAAAGCGCTGCAGAATATGTTGGCGCTATATAAATAAAGATTATCATTATCTATGTTATGATACACATTGATGTGAGATACATATCTTAAGGAAATAAAAGTGTAAGAAACAAGGGACAATAAGTGACACAAGAAAAACATTTAAACTAGAATAACAAAAGGGCAGAAAAAATTAGTTTTTTACAGTAAGCAAATTGTATAAAAAACATAATAAGGCAGCAAAGCTGGTGTGAAAGGCTCAGTGTCAGAAAGTAAAACTAACCTTATATGTTCTTCAGATGTTTACCAGAAAAAACTGTGTTGGTCCTTTAAAAAATAACAACTGAGGAATTGCAGGGAGTAATAATGACAAAAAGAAATTTATTAAACTTTTTTTTTCCCAATGTGTTCACAGAGGAAAATGAAATTTTAACTGTCTAACCCTGAAAGCACAGAGCAATCTTAAATAGATTACGGGTCCAGATGGCATTATCCCTTAGGTTCTAAAGGAATTAAGAACTTTGATAGACAGACCATTATTTCTAATATATAGGCATTCTATTAATAAAGAATCAGTCAACAGCCTCAGTCTCACAAAGGGAAGAAGTTGAAAAGTTTATGTAATAGTGAGTTAACAGCAAAAGGAAGGAATGTCAATTTCAGCATACTTTTTCGTATAGGCTCATTTGACTAAAACATCAAGCTGATCTTTACTAAATCTGCCTAAGATAAGAGTAGTGTTCACCGCTGCTCCCATCACAGTTTTTTGGTTGCCGCTGTAATGTCTCTTTGACAATACTGCAGCCAATCACTAAACACAGCAGCTCATGCCACCTGCATTGATTGATTTAGGTGCTGAGCTCAGTGATTGACTGCAGCACAGTGAAAGTGAAATCACTGCTGCAGTCGAACAAAAGAGACTGGTGCAGAGGTGGAGACACATGACTAAAATTGGAAAGTGTAAGAAAAATAGGGTTTTTTTTTTTGTAATTCTTTATTTTATTAATAAAGCGAGATTACAGCAATACAGAAGCAAGACATGTTCAAATTTTGAGATACAAGTCTGTATGTAGAATTACAAAGCATTAATTATACAGTTTTACTCTTTTCAAACAATATAACACGTAACGAGGTAAATAACCTAACTAAAACTAACCCATTACATAGGCAGGTATCCTTGATGCTCTAGGGCATACTCTGCAAAGAAAAACAAGCTCTTGAGGTTCTCCGATAAAAATATTAGTGAAGAGGCCCGGTGAACCGCCCCCACCAGAATGTCGCCTCAGCCGATACAACACTCTCTCATGCACATCTGTTGTAATTATGACCTTAGATAGTTTGAAGAAATTGGCTCAGTGGCCCCAGGGCTCAATCACTCCTCGCTACTTACTCGGCCGCCGTGGCACCCTCCAGCCGACTCCGGGCCCGGAGTCCCCGCAGTGCCCTGGAAATGTATCGAAGGTGCCCAGGTTTTCTTAAATTTCTCATGAGATGACGAGTCCCAACTCGTGAGTTCCTCGAGTCTAAACAAATCTCTTATTTTACGTTTGCACTCTGTCAGAGTCGGGGGGGTTTGCTATTTCCACCTAAGGGCGATCAATTGTTTTGCCGCTCCCAGCATCAATGGCGCTAGGTCATGCTTCTTAGGTTGGAAATTCTCTGAGGGTAAGGATAAGAGTGCCTCCGCCGCAGTCACGTCTGCCTTAAGTATGCTAAGGTTCTTCATAAACCCCATGACATCTGACCAGAATTGGGCGAGAGTAGGACAGAACCAGAAAATGTGAGACAGGTTACCCCGCGACTCCCCACACCTCCAACACAGAGAGGAACTAATCAGTCCCAAATTATGCCGTTTTTCTGGTGTGTAGTACCATCGCTATAGTAACTTATAAGCCGACTCTTGAAATAGAACACAACGGGAGAAGCCATGAGAAGCAGCACAGATCTTTTGTTTGTCCAGTGGGGATAAAGAAATATTTAGTTCCACTTCCCACGAATGTAGGAAAGGTGGCTGGGAGGAGTTTTCCTCATCTATGAGATTGGAATAGAATTTTGATACCACTTTCGGGACATAATGGTTAACCTTCGTCAATATTTACAACCAGAGCCATTTAGCGGGCAACTGAGGAAGTGTTTTGATTTGACTCATAGAGTAAGTTACGTGTGAGAGTTGTAAATGGTTTATGGGACGTCTCCCCACAGTCACTGGCCAGCCATTTGCGCATAGAATTTTCCCCTGTAATAGGTGAGAAATAGGTTTGTTTGGTAATGAGGACCAGAGTCCATACGGGTCTGTGAAATCTGGTATAAATATGTAAGGTATGAGCCCAATTGGAATTTTATCTAGGAAGTTGCAGTGGGGTACTCTTATCGGTATCAATGTGCATCTGGTGCGTAGGATGGCCAGAAGGATATCTCCCAGACCAGTTTTAGGTAGTGGGCAATCTGTCCACAAGAATTTTAGCGCGGTCCTACCCATGAGCTGCATCTCTATGTGTGCATCCTGTCCTTTATCTGCCCATTTTATTAATTTCAACCAGTTTGCCAATAAGATAGCCTGATGATTAGCTGTGAGATTAGGTAGGCCAACTCCCCCTCTTCGCTTTGGGCGCGATAGGAGTCGCAAGGGCGACCTGGCCCTTTTGTATCTTCAAACAAATTTCGCCATCAGGCGATCTAAAGCGCGTAAGAATGACTAGGGGAGTTCGATTGGGATCATACTCATCACATAGAATATTTTAGGGAACACGTATGACTTCATCACATTTACCCTACCCAACCAGGACAAGAGGGGAACGCCGTATGTCTTTAAAAGAGTTTCAACGTGTTCTAACAGGGGGGAAGTTATACTGGAACAGCGTACAGGGGTCGTTCGAGATATATATCCCAAGGTACTTGAGTGTATTGCGTTGCCATGTAAAAGGGGCCAGGCTTTTCAGAATCTGAACATCCCTCTCCGTTGACGTGATATTCGAAGCCTCAGATTTATCTAAGTTTATTTTAAAATTTGAGAGTTCTCCGAATAGGGAGAAGAGTTCCTGGACAAAATAGGGGTTTTTTTTACAGAAAAGTGAGCATTTAGGAAACGGTTTGCTGAAAGTTGACAACTCTTTCAAGCCCTTTCTGCCTTTTCACCTTCCGAAATTTTTCATATCTAACATGCATCACTTTATGTGGTAATATTTTTTCAATGATTTCACATATCGCAGTAAGTCTGAGAAAGTTTTTTCGTGTCACATTGTATTTTATGTTCATGATAAATTTAATTCAAGATTTGTACTTAGTTATCAAAATATTGAAAATTTTATGAAAACAGAAAAATTCTCAACTTTCAAACGATTTCTGCCCTTAAAACACATAGTAATACAAAACATAATAATAAACATATACCATGTGTCTACATTACATCAGCATTAGTGATGGGTGAACCACTGGATGTTCAGGTCCAGTGAGTTCAGCAAAACAGTTAAAAAAAGTTTGGTTCGGGTACCAGAACAATACCAGAACCCGGACCCTATTAAGATGAATGGATGACCCTAACATCCGTTGTTTGCCATGCTATTCCATATGCATGACAGTGCAGCAAATACTGACTCTGATTGGTGGTAAGATCATTGCCACTGGTCAGAAATATGTGGTTCCCACAATGTCAAATGACAGCATCAGCCAGCAGCTGTGACCAAAGGTAAAAAGTGTACCTTGGGTCACAGAGGCATCAGCTGATGAGAGAGAACAATTCCCATCAGACTACACCTGCTGCCACTAATAGCAGTGTCTGATGGAAGTATTCATTTTTTAAATGACTTGGGGTCTTACTATTTTTGATAACCAGCATGACAAAACTGAAATCTGTGGGCTTTATTTTTGTTTTTTTTACAGGAGACCAGGGCTTCAGTGGAATGAACGTTAGGTGAGTATTTTTGTTTATTATTTTCTGGGTTTTTTTACTGGGGAGCAGGGCTGCAATGGAATGGGCATAAGGTGAGTAGTACTGTGTTTGTTATTTTTAAATAAATTTATAAAATGGTGTGTAATTTTATTGCAAATAAAAGACTTTATTCTGGATGTTTTACACTGACAATATGACTATGGGGTTAGTAATCGAGAGGCGTCTATACGAACTGCTGGGTTTTATGTCACCTTAAAATGCAAAGGTAACATCTACCTCATAAATATGGCTCCACTTGCCACCACTACAGGGCAAGTGGGAAGAGTAGTCCAAAATGCCAGAATTGGAGCATCTAATAGATGTGCCTTTTCTGGGATGGCTGTGTGCTGCTATTTTTAGGCTGGGGGTTTCAATATCTATGGTCCTTTACCACCCTGAGAATACCAGTCCTCAGCTGTCTGCTTTAGCTTGGCTGGTTGTCAAAAATAGGGGGAACCTCACACCATTTTTTAAATTATTTATTTAAATTTATTTAACTAGAGGGGCATGGGGACCCCTCTATTCTTATAGCCAGTCATGATAAAGCCTGCAGCTCAGGGTTGCAGCCCACAACTGTCAGTTTTGCCATGCTGGTTATTAAAAACAGAAAGACCCTACATCATTTTTTATTTATTTATTTCTAGCGCAGGCATTGGTCGATGAATACTCCAATCATCTGTGCCTGCTCTCGCTGTTATTAGCAGCAGCAAGTGTAGGCTGATAGAAGTAGCACTCTCTCATCAGTCAATGACTCTGCAACTGAAGGTAAACTTTTTACTGTTGCTCACAGCTGCTGGTGCTCTGACTGGCTGTAATGATCTTAATACCAAGCAGAGCCACCGATGTCTCTCATGCTGTAATGTAGATGACAGTGTGGGAAACACCCGATGTTTGGGGTGCTGAACCCAAACAATCTCAGAGAAATCCATGTTTGGTGTACATGCCCAAACAGTAGGTCTTCGGTACGGACCCCGAACTTTCCTGTTCAGGTTCACCCATCACTAATCAGCATCATTTTAAAAATTTTTTGTAACTTTTATTAAAAAAAGTTTTAACATTTTATAACATTGATAACATTTTAGCTGTATAACATTTGGTGGAGAAAATGAAAATATATATTTTTTCTATATATTTTTTGTTTACAGGAGAAATTTGACTGCTTACTTTGTTATGCATTTTCTCCTGTGTACGCCAATATCCCATATGTGGTCAAACAGTACTGCTTTTGCACATGGAAGGGCAGGAAATGGAAGGTGCACTTTTTAACTATTTGCCCGCAAATTGACCTGAAATACAATGATGACATCATGTCCTGTTTAAAAAGCCCCATAGATGCCAAAACAGCAAAAATACCCCACAAGTGACCACATTTTAGAAACTACACCCCTCAATTATCTTATCTAAGGAGGAGAAAGCATTCAAAAGTACAGGTGATTCACAGAATTATATACCATGGGGCACTGAAAATTTAAAAAAAATATTTTTTCCACTAGCCCTAGATTTTAATATTCACGAGAGAAAGTCGTCTGGCAAATTTATTGTGCAATATGTGGTTGCAAACTACTGCTTGTGCACACAGCAAAGACTGAAATGAAATGAGTGCTAGTTAGATTTTGGCACTCACTGTTAGCTGGAATAGATTGCAGATACCATGTGTCTTCAGTTATTTACTTGGCCAAGACTTCATGTTTCCAGTTGTGTGTCTTGTTCAGTGGTGACTAGGTTTCAGTCTTCCTTACCTTGACCATGTCTCTGCGTGCTGAGCATCTTAGGCTACTTTCACACATCAGGTTTTCGGCGTCAGGCGCGATCCGGCGTCGTGCCGGAATGCCGGATCCGGCAAATGTTTTGTAAAACCTGAAGTGCCGGATCCGGTTTTCTGCCGGATCCGTCTTGTTCTTGACAGACAAAACCGGATCCGTCTCATCCGGTTCATCCGTTTTTCTATCCGTTTTTCTATCCGTTTTTCGACGGATTACGCCGGATCCGGTTTTTAAAATTGACCCTTGTGGCCTTCCGAACGGGATTGGCTACTGGAAAACTAGATATAGCATGTTCCTACAGCCCTTCTTTGACAGGTTGTAGAGAAGAAAGTGCAGGTTGGAGAGAAGAGCAAGTTACTGGCGAAGATGGATGTTGTCATTGGAAATATTACCACTAGAAGTTCTGTGACGGTTTCAGGGACAATTTTCCACTATACTTTATGTCACCTCAAGGCAGAGTACACTGGGATGACAGAGTGTGAAAGATTTGTGCCCTAAACTTGTGTACCTTCTGGACCAACAGTATATACCTTTGCCAACCAAAGTTGGCTATCTTGTCATGGTCTTACTATTTTTAGCTTTAGGCCACAGGTGTGTACCTGGTTGTGTTTTATGCAAAGTATTTCACCTTTTAACAAAAGTTGTGTACATTGGTAGGAAATCACCAACAATAAACACAACTTTTTAGGTGAAATACTTTGCTTCAAACACAACCAGGAACACAACTGTGGCAAAAAGCTAAAATTTACCCACAGTTATATACCTGGTTTTGAATACCTTTTTACCTTTGAAATACCCTGTATTTAACCTTTTTTTAAAACATAGTTCGCCGCAGAAAGAAATGACAGACAACCATTGTGAAACGATAATTTAACTTTTATTTAAATTTTTTTTTTTTTATGTTTTTAAAGTGCAAAAAACTTTTTTAATAAAGGTTTTAAACCCAATGGGCATTTTTATTACAACAAAAAAACATTACAAATCTGTGTACTGTGGGGTGGAAATACTGCTGGAGGGGCTGCGGGACACTTCGACACTGGGTGTGTGGAGAGAGGACTGGGATCGTGGTGGGGAAGGAACAGTTAGAGGTGAAGGTGTGGAAAAAGCTACAGAATGGGTGGACATGTGGGAGGCAGAAGAGGTGGTGGGCGGTGGAGTGGAGGGTTGGGCAGGGACTGTAGGAGCAGATGATGTTGATGGAAAGTTGTATGGGGAAGGAGTTTGGTACGGGGAAGGAGTTTGGTACGGGGAAGGAGTTTGGTACGGGGCAGGTTGCTGGAAGTGGGGAGATGTCTGGTACTGGTGAGGTTGCTGGTATGTAATAGGAGGGGGAGGATGGAAAGTGGCTGGAGGGGGTGCAGATGTAATAGGAGGGGGAGGATGGAAAGTGGCTGGAGGGGGTGCAGGTGGAGGAACTACAGTGGTGGGAGGTGGAGGTTGGGAGGTAACCTGCTGTAGAGCACCGTGGCACGAATGCATTACATGCATCTGCTGGGTAGGAGATAGTGTTGCCATGCGCTCCACAACAGACCTGAAAAAGGTGTGGTTTGGCGAAGATCTTGCTTCTGAATGCATGGTTTGCAGAAGTGTCTTCACCTCCAGAATGCTGGAGTTGATCTGCTGAAAGCCTGCGGAGATTTGCTCTGACAAGACTTTGAGACAGTTCTGGAAAGATGCATTCAGATGCAATAACTCTTGCGCATAACTCTTTTCCTGACCCCTCTGCCGCTGCCGCCCAGTACCCGCAGGTGTACTAGAGGCGGCAGGGGCAGAAGGGTGGGGTAAAGGGAAAGCGATCTCCTCACCAGCAGCTTCATGTAATGTAGGCGGCCACGATGCTCCTTTGCAGGTGGATGGGACAGATGGGTCGAATGTGTGGGAAGGCTGGGAAGGTGCAGATGTACCGGGGCGGTCGAAGTGTCCCTCGGTGCCGGTCTCCTCAGGGATCGCCTCAGAAGGGTCCAATCGTGCAGGCTCCCGAGTGCTGCTCACCGTGCTGTGTAATAAAGAGAAAAAAAAACAATTAAAATACTGACATGGTATGGCCCTGGCTGAAAAAAAAAAGTTACATCTAACATTTTTTTCACATGTGGTGTGTAATATTTACCTTCTGGTGAGCATTGTTTCCCGGAGGAACGACAGGGCTTGTGCGTACTTGTACTTGCTCCTGCGTCCTCCAGATCCACTCGGGGCCCGCATCTCTTTATTGAACTCCTTCTTGAAACGATCCCTCACAGACCGCCACTGATTCACAATTCTGTTCCCTGAAACGAGAAAGGAGTGGTTAGTATACAACATCAGTGTTTCACAAACTCCAGTCCTCATGGTCCCCAGGGGTCATGTTTTCAGGATTTCCATAGTAAATAGAAATCCTGAACACATGATCCGTGGGGACCACGAGGACTGGAGTTCGGGAAACACTGGTTTACATCAAGCAACTGGTACTGTATATACTTACGCTCTTTAATCTGGGCCCGAGCTTCGAGGTCCTCCCAGCGGCCCACAAGGAGAGAACAGATTTCCTCCCAGAGTCGTCGGGTAACGATCAGGTCAGCGTGGCGGCGGTCAGCCATATTCCAGAGCGGCTCCCTTTCTCTGACGAGATCGATGAGGCGGTCCACATCAATCCCTCCATCCTCACCGTCAGAGTTGGGAGCACGCTGTGAAGGCTGTTAAAGAAAAAGACAAAAATAACATAATTAGCCTCCACAAAAGAAATGAAATAAAAAGTGCAAAAAAACAAAGCAAAAATATTTATACTTACACGCTGGTGACCGCCGCGTTGCTGTCGCCGACGACCCTGGGAGGCACTGCGAGGACCTCTTGGCCGAGCACCAGATTGGGAAGACTAGAGAAGAAAACAAAAAATGTTATGTCTTTGGATGTAGGCATTTGTTTGCTGTGTGTGGTCTGCAGAACATTGTTTTCTATGTGTTGTGTGTAGTGTGATGTTGTGTTTCTGCGTTTGATGCAAAAAACTTACCAATTGTGAGCCCACTCCAGGTGTCTGTCCACCCCTTCCTTCTTCTTCTGGGAGCTCCTCTTCATCTTGTGATTCCTGTTTTGAAATAAAAGGCAATGAATAGACATATATTACAGAGATGATGGATTTTGGAAATAAAAACTTACCGTCAAACGCTGACGATGCGAGGGAGGGCTCCCAGAAGAAGATGTGCTGTCCTGTTGATGGCCAGACTCCATGGCTGTGGGTATTGCTGCTGCCAGTGATGCCATTTCTGCTGCTGCTGCTGCTGCTGCTGCATCTCTTTGGCGGCTGTTGAATAAAGAGAAACAAAGGGCCAATGAATATCTTGATATTCCATGGCCCTAGTTTGGAGGAATGGGGGATTTGATAATTACCGTCTCTCATCTGCTTCTGGACTCCCCTCCCGTTCAGCATGCTGCTCCATTTGGGGTGGTGCTGATGGTGCTGCTGCTGCAGATGTCTGCTGCCTTCTCCTGCTCCTGTTTCTTGGCTTGGGTGGCATGTTGGGTGTGGCTGAGGGTCCCATTGTCTTGCTTTTATATATCTCCTGTGGGCAGAGCTACTGAGCATGCTCAGACCAAAAAAAACGGATCCGGCCACCGGATCCGGCTTTCGCCGGATCCGGCGCATTGCGGCGCTCATAGGCTTTCATTGTGTGAAAAAGCCGGACGCGCCGGATCCGGCGGGTACGGCTTTTTCGCCGGAGACAAAAAACGTTACAGTAGACGTTTTTTCCAGACGCCGGATCGCGACACATTGCGACACATTGCCGGATCCGGCGAAAACCGGATGAAACGCATGGCCATCCGGCGCGATCCGGCGCAAATGCAAGTCAATGGGGGGGAAACCGGATCCGGCATTGCATTTCGCCGAATCCGGTTTCTGTCAAAAGCGCCGGATCGCGCCTGACGGCGAAAACCTGATGTGTGAAAGAGGCCTTATACTTTTGGGCACTCCAAGATGGTTGTAGTTCTGGAATATGACTGCACTGGAGTATAATAGATTCCAGGTCGCTTCACCTTTGATTCTTCCTAAATCTTTGGCTGTTAACGGTGCATATTTTTTCTCAACATGTTTTTTGTGACCCTGTTGACTATTTGCAACAAAACTCTTGATGGTTCTGTAATCATATACCAATATCTTAGCAATTTCAATAGGGCTACATCCCTCTGAAAGACTTTTAACATTTTTTTTACTTTTCAGAGTCAGTTAAATATTTTTTTATCCCATTTTGCCTTTGCATTTTATCCCATTCTGCAAAGCTTGATTAAAGGTGTTGCATCTTTAGGCTGCTTGATCAAATATGCTTATTATTTATTATTATTAAGTTTATAGCGTTCAGAGTTGGAAAATCTGCATAAAAATTATAATATGGTCAAAACACTCACTTGCCTAATAATCGTGCACAGTGAACATGTACATCAATTGTCAGGAAGGGATAAAAAATATAAAATCTAAAGAAATAGTTATAGATATTTCCCTTATGAAAGGATAGTCCAGGCTTATACTTGAGAGGGTATTTTCTGTGTACCTTCCACAAGAAATATGTCTGACAGCGGCTCTTTAATAGAGGACACAGGAGAGGTTGGCCTATCGAGCGCCCCTGTTTATGGAACAGATGGTAGAGATAGCTGTTGCAGGAACGATCGGACAAATTATCATTTGGCCTCTAATGTCTTGGGGACTTAATACTGTTAAGTCAATAATGACCTTCACTATCCCAGTCTTAAGCCCCCGTCACACACAGCAATCTCGCTAGCGAGATCGCTGCTGAGTCACAAGTTTTGTGACGCAACAGCGAGATCGCTGTGTGTGACAGCTATCAGCGACCGGCCTCCCTGCCGGGTATCGCTGATCGTTCATGAAAGGTCAGGACTTTTTTTGGGTCTTTGGTCTCCCACTTGGCAGCACGCATCGCTGCGTGTGGCAGGTGGGAGAGCAACGACCAGTGATCAGCTAGCTGGTAACCGAGGTAAACGTCGGGTTTCTAAGCGACGCGCGGTGCTTAGAAACCCGATGTGTACCTTAGTTACCAGCACGCTGATGCAGGGAGCTGGTAACCAAGGTACACATCGATGAAACCTGATGTGTACCTTGCTTACCAGCTCCCTGCATCAGTGCGCTGGTAATTAACGTACATAGCGACGCACCCGCTCGGCGTCGCTGGTGCTGATCGCTGGTGAAGCTGCCTGTTTGACAGCTCACCAGCGATCATGTAGTGACACACCAGCGATCCTGACAAGTTCATATCATTGTTGGGATGGCTGGTGAGTCGCTATGTGTGACGGGGTCCTTAGATAGGAATGACTAGACAAGTAGACTCCTACATTCCTTTCTAGAACATTCTAACAAAACTATTAAGAATATAATGTTGCAATTGATTAACTCATGAAAGTAATAGGGATTATTTTCCCTATTTTTCTTAACACTTTTTTTGACAAGTCTTATACATAGCAAATGTGGTATCAATATTCCAAAAAGCTTCAAAAATTGAGTACAGAAAAGGTTTTAAAATTAACCATTATTGTTGTTAAAATACTTTAAGATTTTCTAAGAGATACAATCAGAGCTTCTCCATAATAACTCCACATCGGAACGGCTTTATGAGGGATCAGATTTGTTAAACCAATCTGATCAGATTCTATAAGAAATTAAATTCTAGACTGGATGAGATATTATATATATATACACAGTATATATATATACACACATGTATATATATATATATATATCTTTTTTTGATTATTTAATACTGTGACACACTAAAAAGTTGGTACTTGACATAAGAATGGTTGGACTGGGGTAAAATGTGTGTAACTATGTAACTGGCTTGGTGATTTTGTAGATCATACCAAACCATGAAAAGTAACTAATAAATATAAAGGAAGACAGTAATATAACAAATGGCAATATATGTTAGAAGTTTGGCTAGAGAAGAGGCAAATGAGTATCAATACTATAAAAATGTAAAAGATGGGAAAACACTGGATAAAAAAAGACTGCAGAAATAGGTATAAAGAAGATGCTGCCAATGCAAAACATTGTGTTATAGAAGGCATCATTGTGTCATAGAAGGCATCAAAAAAGAGTGATTCATGCTACTGACTGATAAAAGTACTAAGATGACAGCCATGAAGGTCTTTGCTAGGACCTTGGTTGCCATCACAATTTTTGCCCCACCATTTACCCAGACTTCCCAATAGGCATCCTTCATCCATTGTGACCAACTTGCTTACATAAAGGGATCAGACAAACAACTGCCAATATACTTTATAAATGAAAGATTCTTGTTAAAAAGTTTGGTGGCTGGAAGCTTTGAGTTTGAGTTTAATGTGAAAACAATTTAAAGAGTTTATAGCTTAATACAGGAAAGATATATATCTTTGTACCGTGTTAGCCAGTAGATAGAAAAATATTTAGAATTGAGAGTCCTCAGTGGTTGATACATTTTAATGGCTAACTGAAAAGATGGTAACAAATTACAAAGAATGGATCTACCTGTGGCCAAACATTTTTGTATGCCTGATCACAGCACCATGGATGTGAAAATACTTGTATTGAAAGGTTACTTCAAATCTCAGAGAGACAGAAGGGTCTGGGAGTATAAACTTGTGACAACTTTTGGCACACAGTGCAGGAATGAATGTGTCTCAAGGATTTATGTCTTTTTTTTTTTACACAACTGTTTATGACTCTCCCATAATGACAGTTCTGTGCTGTGTTATGTTGCTATGTGATTCTTCAGATTTTGTATTAGTCTATATGCCTAATGAAGAGACATGAGTAGTCTCGAAAGCTTGCAATTTGTTACATCTTTTCAGTTAGCCATAAAAAAGGTATTAACCACTGAGTACTCTAAATTCTGAATATTTTTCTATGAAGTTGTAAGAAATTGGGCATTTACTTACATTGGTTTCTGTTAAGACCTGACCTTCTTTTTTGCCCACTTTCCTATGATTGCTATATATTGAATTCTATGACCTGAGAGTGGTAGAAGATGGAGACAAGCGGTTTATGTCTGGTTGCTGTCTCCAGCTGGCCACTTATTAGGAGATGGAGTTTGGACGCTTGATGAGTGAATGATTGTGGTTGATGAATAATTTCTTTGCCATCACTATAGTCCCTTTCAGCCAGCGCCTCTGCACACAGCATGACTACTTGTAGAAATGATGGCATGAGGAAAACAAGACAGTGGATTAAGACTATCTGTGTGTTCTCCATTGATGAAGTTTCAACACTTTGGCTAGACATTTCTAGATGGTACAATAGTGGATTTCGCTGCATGGAATAAAATCTGCTCTATTGTTAATATACAGTAAAAGCTGAAGCAACGTCTTGGTAAATCCCTCTCCTGTGAGGTAAGGGGGTACGTTATAATATGAGCTTGAATCCGTCTGCAAATCATTTTTAACCTTAAACTTGTGGAGAACAGGTGAATAACTCTTGATTACCTCTTTATCCTGCTGTGGAAATCTTAGCGCTATCACTGGCACAAAATACTTCAAATTAGGTCAACAAGCGCCCCATGGACTTCATGAGGACCATCCTTTAATTTTGTGTAGCCCTGGGTGAGGGTCCATTATATTGATACATTTTTGTCCATCGTTTACTGTAAGACTGAGTTCACATTTCCGTCACTCTGTTTCAAATGGATCTAGTAGCGTTCGGTTCTCAGCAGGACTCGGAAGGTTGGTGCAGATACCACTTGTTTGTTCGGCTAAAAAAAATAGCCATTAAAAGGTTAGCCAAAGGTGTCAACCACTGAGGACTCGTAATTCCAAATATTTTTATATATATCTTAGAAACTTAAGAATATTCCAAATGATGGGATATTATCCCATTCTTTGGAGCATATTTACCACTTTGATTGCTAAATACCAACTAAAATTAATCTCCACTTCACCCTCCATTGGGTGGCAGTAAACCTGTACAGTCTGGTGGTGCCAAACTGTGTCCAAGAATCAAATCAAAACAAATAGGATCCAAGAGCTATAAATATTTCACTGTGCATTGTGATGCCAAGTTTGCTCACAGCTGCATGAAGTACAAGAAGTGCACCTGGAACAGTTGAAAGCAGCTTTAAAATGCCATAAAATGGAAAACAAATATTTGTAACCTTATGCCAGCAAGCGAAATCTCAGGGGAAGTTTATATATTCCAATTCCGATCAGCTACGAGTAATTTTAACAAATGCACAAAATGTTCCCGGAAACAATTTGTGTAACAAAAATCAATTTTTGGGTAGAAAAAGGAAAACGGACAAAGATCAGCTAAAAGCTCCTGTTGATTGGACTTATTGAAATGTTTATTTTATTTGACCGTTTCACTTTGGGGCAGACTTCCTGAGCGCTCAAAAATTCAAGCTAATATTGGCTAAATGTCGAAGAGATCACACCAGCAATAAAATAGGAAAAGTGGAGCCATGACTTGCATTCTGACTTTTACAACAAAAAAGTAGCACTTATTTAATATTTTAAAAGGATTAGATGATTTTAGCATCTAAACTCGTGCAGCAAATAACTACATGTAATACCTTTAGCTCTTGATGATGTCAATGAACTGCATTATCATTCATGTCTAGCTGCCAATGTTCACAAACATTATGATTTTCATACATATTTATCTTGTATTTTGCTAACCCTGTGGCTCTCCAGGTGTTGTCAAAATCTCAGCATGCCATAACAGATTGCAGGTTTTATAACATGCTGGTAGTAATCGTTCCACTGTTTCGGAGTTACAGATTGCATAAAATGTAAAATGTATATGCGCACTGAATATACAGCGGGTACAGAAAGAATTCAGACCTCTTTAAATTTTTCACTCTTTGTTTCATTGCAGCCATTAGGTAAATTCTAAAAAGTTCATTTTTTTCTCATTATTTTACACTCTGCACCCCATTTTGACTGAAAAAAACAAATGTAGAAATTTTTTCAAATTTATAAAAAAGAAATTAACTGAAATATCAGATGTTCATAAGTATTCACCCCCTTTGATCAGTATCGAGTAGAAGCACCCTTTTGAGCTAGTACAGCCATGAGTCTTTTTGGGAATAATGCCACAAGTTTTTCACACCTGGATTAAGTGATCATCTGCCATTCTTCATTGCAGATCTTCTCCAGTTCCGTCAGGTTGGATGGTGAATGTTGGTGGACAGCCATTTTCAGGTCTCTCCAGAGATGTTCAATTGGGTTTAGGTCAGGGCTCTGGCTGGGCAAGTCAAGAATGGTCACAGAGTTGTTCTGAAGCCACACCTTTGTTATTTTAGCTGTGTGCTTTGGGTTATTATCTTGATGGAAGGTGAACCTTCAGCCAAGTCTGAGGTCCAGAGCATTCTGGAAGAGGTTTTCTTCCAGGATATCTCTGTACTTGGCCGCATTAATGTTTCCTTCAATGGCATCCAGTCGTCCAGTTCCTGAAGCTGAAAAACACCCCCATAGCATGATGCTGCCACCACCATGTTTCACTGTTGGGAATGTAATGAGCAGGTGATGAGCAGTGCCTGTCACACCGCGCTCACCTGGGGGTGGGACCTCGGCCCCGACGTCATCTCTTCCGGAGCCGTGGTCACTCCGGGGGTCCCGCCGGGTGCGCACGCGCACCTCTCGTACCTAGGTCCCTGTCTCCTTCATTTTATGTCTGCGCTTGCGCGCTTTTCTCAGTTCGGTCTCCAGGTCAGTCCTCTCTATGGTACTGGAGGACTTGACCTGGAAGCTCTCGCGATCATGTGCTATATCAGGTTACCTCTTCCTAGGGGAGGTGCCTGAATATTGTTGTTCTTCCTGGCTTTGTCTGCCGTGTCCCTGGCTGGCTGTGCGCTGTATTCGGGTCCCCTGCCTTGCACTCTGTTGTGCCTCTTGACACATGCTCTGAACCTGCACTCTGCCTTGTACTCGGTTGTGCCTCCTGGCACACGCTCTGACCCTGTGCTCTGTCATGTACTTAGTTCTGCCTCCTGGCACACGTTCTAATCCTGTACTCTGTCTCTTACTCAGTTGTGCCTCCTGGCACACGTTCCAATCCTGCACTCTGTCTTATGCTCAGTTGTGCCCTCTGGCACACACCCTCCTCCTGTACTCTGTTACACCTCCTGGCACACCTGCTGCCTGACTCAGTGCTCTGACGTGCTCCTTGCACACATCCTGCTTCACTCTCACCCGGATGTACGAAGTCTCTGTATACCACGTGTTCCTGTGTCCACGCTTTACACGTTCCTGCAGACACACTCACCCACTCGTGTCTCCTGTGAGCCGGCCGCCTGGTGCCAGCAGTCGTGGTACCTCACCCCCTGGGGCTTGCCCCTGACACTCCCTGTATAGGGGGTGGTCTTCACTAGGTCAGCTCGCCCTGGGAGGGTTGGTGCCTCGACCCAGAGGGTCCACTCCAGGAGTCGTCACAGTGCCTGGTTTTCTCCACACATAACGCTTAGAATTATCAGCAAAAAGTTCTATCTTTGTCTCATCAGATCAGAGAATCTTATTTCTCATAGTCTGAGAGTCCTTCATGTGTTTTTTAGCAAACTCTATGCAGACTTTCATATGTCTTGCACTGAAGAGGGTCTTCCGTTGGGCCACTCTGCCATAAAGGACCGACTGGTGGAGGGCTGCAGTGATAGTTGACTTTGTAGAACTTTCTCCCATCTACCTACTGCATCTGTGGAGCTCAGCCACGGTGATCTTGGGGTTCTTCTTTACCTCTCTCACCAAGGCTCTTCACCCACAATTGCTCAGTTTGGCTGGACGGCCAGGTCTAGGAAGACTTCTGATGGTCCCAAAATTCTTCTATTTAAGGTTTATGGAGGCTATTGTGCTCTTAGGAACCTTGAGTACTGCAGAAATTCTTTTGTAACCTTGGCCAGATCTGTGCCTTGCCACAATTCTGTCTCTGAGCTCCTTTGCCAGTTCCTTTGACCTCATAATTCTCATTTGGTCTGACATGTACTCATGTGTGTGAGTGGTGAGGTCTTAAATAGACAGATATGTGCCTTTCCAAATAAAGTCCTATCAGTTTAATTAAACGCAGCTGGACTCCAATGATGGAGTAGAATCATCTCAATGAGGATCACAAGGAAATGGATAGCATGTGACTTAAATATGAGTGTCTGAACAAGGGGTCTGAATTCTTATGACCATGTGATATTTCAGATTTTCTTAAGTAAATTTGCAAAGTGTACATTAATGAGAAAAAAAATAAACTTTTTACAATTTACCAAATGGCTGCAATGAAACAGAATGAAAAATGTAAAGGGGTCTGAATACTTTCCGTACCTACTGTATACACTGAAAACAACTTTGTTAGAGCCACTTATCTAGCAGTGGACCTACTTTGTTTTCAGAAATGCAGTGATTTGTTGTGGCATAGATTCCTCTCAAAGTAGAAATTGCTCTGCTTGGATATTGGCCCATATCAACTTAATATATTCTTACATTTACACCAAATTAGATTAGGTAGTTACAAGTGCTGAACATCCTGTTATATATAGCTGCAGAGGTTTGAAGATTTTGAAACCTAAGGAAGCACCAAGATCTTGCTGTCACATTCCTGTTCAGACTAATCCATGACTATAGGATGATTTTGGCAGGGTACTTTTGTCCTACTTACCTTTTGTCATATAGTAAACAGCTGCCATGAAGGGATGGACTTGGTTAGTCACAATACTTTGGTAAGCCCTACTCACCAAATTTCCTTCTATAGGACCCGATGTGTTACAAGAAAACATTTCCCACACTGTCACACCACCTTCACCATCCTGAACTTCTAACACCTGACAGAAGGGTTCATCAATTCAGAATGCTTATGCAAAATTTTGACCCTCTCATCAGCTTGTTCCAACAGAAATCTGAATTTGTTTGACCATGCAATGTTAGTCCACAGCTCATTGATTAAATTGTTGAGCTCTTTTACCCATTGGTGTCTTGCCTATTCCACTTAGACAACAATCACACCCGACATGGGTGACTGTGGTTGTAACTGATCCATGTTAACGAATGTTGAACTGCAGTCAGAAGCTATAGTTTGAGTATTAGTTTTGTATTCAGATGTGATCCTCTAGACTGTTTACCGCTGATCATCACATTATTGATATCCTCCACCACCCTCTTTTGTCTACTCATTAAGCTCAAAGGATTATCCTTTCACTGGATGTCACATCATTCTCAACACAACCCACAAAGTTGATAGTTTTTAAAATACTTCCCTCAGCTAGATTAACACTTGCGCAGTCACTCAAATAGCTATTTTTTTCCAATTTAGTATAAATTCACATACAATCTGATCCCTGGAAAATTTTGCTCAACACATTTTATTATGCACTCCGGAGTCACTTATCTAATTGTAAAAGCGCAATTGTCTCTAGTAAAGGGCCTGACTTTCACAATTTTTCTAGTGTAAAACACCATAATGTGTCACAAAATATTTTCACAACCCAGAGTTGAGCAAAAAATTCATGATTTTTGGTGTGTTTAAGCCAGTCCCAGCCACCATCACCAAACTGAAGGAAGCTTTTAGAAGATGCGGCATGGTGAAGCCTGTCTGGCAAATTCATCTGAATTTTGACTCCTGTGAATTGTCACACAAATATGCTCCAGTCCGTGACATTTTTTACAGAGGCACATGACAGTTGCAAGATACGCCAAAATCTTTGAGAGTGTGCTCTGGTATTGGAAATAGGTGCATCTTTCTCCAGGAGCACTTTCATTAAGACTAGTATGCTCAGCACAAACTTAAATGACTCTGACTCAGCATACATACAAATATAGTATAAATACAGTTTAAGGTCTATTCCCAAATACTGCTTGCCATTCCTGAATTTAAACAAAACAATATAATTATTTATTATGTAACATGCACAAAAACCTAGATGAGGCAAAGAAAAACATTTAATAAAGCACCATTGTGTAACAAAGGTACTAGGATGCAGTAACACAGAGTCACAGAACAAGGGTTAACAGGGGAATACAATTACTTATTTAATAGGTACAGGATTAACCTTCTCGCAGGGAATAACAGGGAATAAACAAAGTGAAAGCTGAGGGGTACAAGGGGGAAGGTAAATCCAGATGGAAGTTTATCAATGACAATTGTATTTAGCGTAACTCAGATGTCCTTCTCTCTTTCTGGGTATGGATGGCTGGCTGCCGGCTGAGGCCGGTGCTGAATTCATCTGGCTTCCCCGCATAACAAGTTGTTCTCTGTTCTGATGGCAGCAAGCAGTCACTCGTCTGACCTGCTGAGCCCCTAGTCCATTATGCTGCTGCGCAGCATGGAGTAATTCACTGCGATCCTTTACTCGGCGTATGTCCCTCTGCACACCCAATGAGGTCTGAGAGTCCTTGTTGTACCCGACTGTAATTACTGCCATGCAGCCTCTCTCTACTCGCGGTCAAGCACCGGTCATCACTATCTCCTCTCTCTGGTGGGATGCCTCTCTCTTCTCCCACGCAAACCCTCTTATACTTTCCTGGCTCACCAATCCCCCTCTACACAGGTCAAGGGTCTGTGCCGTCCTCAATCTTCTTTCCCCTTGCAACAGTAGGCCCAGCCCCAGCAGTTCCAGACCCACAGCCTGCTCTTCTCCTCTACACCCCTGTTCTCCTATAACTCGCTATTCCATGGGCGAGAGCTCTTCCACCAGGCGTTCACATTTCTTAACTTCTTGGATGATTCTTTGTCAGATAGATTGATCTTGCCTGTAATGGGTAGGGGGCACTCCAGCCATTGCTCGCTCTGATCGGCGTAACCAAGTTTGACTTATAGGAGGTGGGGAGCTTCTTTGGTCCATTGGGCCTGCCATCTCCAAGGCTTCTGACATTGGTGACTGGGTGCCCACATCTCTGGGAGTAGCAGGCATCAAAGTGTGATGGTCTAAGGATGAAGCTGGCATCCCTTCTTCTCCATCGAAGTCTAGAACCATCGAAGTGGAAACCTTGGTAGCTTCCAGCGATTCTTCTCCATCCTCAGATGCTTCGGTCAGGCAGGGCCGCAACGTGTTACAGTGAACCACCCAGGTGGGCGCTCCCTCCATCCGTTCAGGCTGGATTTCATACACTGGCCCATCAAAACCAACTCATCTTGTCACTCCATGCGGGGTCCGTTCCCATTGATTTTGCAGCTTTCCCCGGGGCCGCTTGTCCCGGACCAGCACCCATTCCCCCAGTCTCAGAGCTATCCCTCAGATAGGTGATGCCTCATGATGCTGGAGTTACCGAAACTTCTTCTGTACCAGCCGACATAGGGGGACATTCCCGTCCATTTGTCTGTTGAAATCGAATTCAGTCATTCCTGGGCCATTCCAACACCTGTTCTTCAGACGCCTCTCCAATCTGTCCCTGCATCGCAACCAATGATTTGGAAAATATGAGCAGTGCCCGCTTTTTTCAATAGTTATCAAAGAGTAAAAAAGGGGTGCAACTATTGCGCATGTAAACATGTAATGAACCAAAAAGAAAGAAAGACAGGTGCAAATGGAAATGCATACACCACAAATAGCAAGTGAAAGTGCAGGGCACAAATCAGATTATCTAAATCTGACAATGAATTGAGGCTTGCAAGAGATGTCAAAAGCAATAATAAAGGATTTTGGGGATATGTCAAAAGTAAAAGAAAAGTCAAAGATGCTATAGGGTTTTTACAGGATGAAAATGATGAAATGGTAAGACAGGATATTGAGAAGGCCGAACTTTTAAATTCCTATTTTGCATCTGTTTTCTCTCAGAAAGGAAATGTAACATCAACTTTTCTTCACTGTCCTATTAAGGGAATAGAAGAATCCAGGATATCTGTAAACAGAAAGATAGTGAGGAAACACTTAGCTGACCTAAATGAATTCAAGTCTCCAGGTCCAGATGGATTACACCCCAGAGTACTGAAGGAGATAGCAGAAGAAATTTTTGAACCCATCTCCATAATCTTTGAAAATTCTTGGAGAACAGGAGAAGTTCCAGAAGACTGGAGAAGAACAAATGTTGTTCCTATCTTCAAAAAGGGGAAGAAGGTGGACCCAGGCAACTATAGGCCGGTGAGTCTGACTTCTATACCAGGAAAGATCTTTGAACAAATTATTAAACAACATGTATGTCAGTACCTGGATAAGAATTAAGTGATTAAACAGAGTCAGCATGGGTTTGTAACTAATAAGTCATGTCAGACTAACTTAATTTCCTTCTATGACGGAATCACTGATTGGGTGGATCAAGAAAATGCTGTAGATATAGTATATCTGGACTTCAGCAAAGCATTTGACAAAGTATCTCATACAATCCATATTGAAAAAATGACTAGGTATGGAATGGACAAGGCAACTGTTAGGTGGATTCATAACTGGCTTAGTGATCGGACCCAAAGAGTGGTCGTAAATGGCTGCACATCCAGTTGGAAGAATGTCTCAAGTGGGGTACCACAGGGCTCTGTCCTGGGCCCTGTATTGTTTAACATCTTTATCAACGATTTAGATGAAGGAATTGAGGGTAAACTGATTAAATTTGCTGATGACACAAAGCTAGGAGGGATAGATAATACTAGAGAAGAGAGAGAGAGGATTCAAAAAGATATAAATAAACTGGAGAAGTGGGCAGCAACTAACAGAATGGTTTTTAACAGGGAAAAATGCAAAGTACTACATCTGGGCAATAAAAATGAAAAAAGCATATACAGAATGGGAGGAATAGGCCTAAGCAACAGCACATGTGAAAAAGACTTGGGTATACTAATAGATCACAGACTGAATATAAGTCAACAGTGTGATGCAGCAGCAAAAAAGGGCAAATGCAATTCTAGGATGTATTAACAGAAGCATACAGTCTAGATCACGTGAAGTCATAATTTCCCTCTACTCCTCTTTGGTCAGACCTCATCTGGAATATTGTGTCCAGTTTTGAGCACCATATTTTAAAAAAGACATCAACAAACTGGAGCAAGTTCAGAAAAGAGCAACCAGAATGGTGACCGGTCTGCAAACCCTGTCTTATGAGGAAAGGTTGCAGGATTTGGGATTGTTCAGTTTGCAAAAGAGAAGACTGAGAGGAGACTTAATAGCTGTCTACAAATATCTAAAGGGCTGTCACATTGTAGAAGGATCAACTTTATTCTCATTTGCACAAGGAAAGACTAGAAGCAATGGGATGAAACTGAATGGGAGGAGACACAGATTAGATATTAGAAAAAACTTTTTGACAGTTAGAGTGATCAATGAGTGGAACAAGCTGCCACGAGAAGTGGTGAGTTCTCCTTCAATGGAAGTCTTCAAACAGAGGCTGGACAGACATCTGACTGAGATGATTTAGCGAATCCTGCTTTGAGCAGGGGGTTGGACCAGATGGCCCAGGATGTCCCTTCCAACTTTATGATTCTATGATTCTATGATTCTAGGTGATATATCCAAACACATATTTTTTGGAGCCTATGATTCTGTTTTTCGCAAATGTCATTGTTCAAAAGTAAAAATGTAGAAGGATGATAGTGAGCAATACAATGGACCAAGTGTTGGGTATCGAGCCCCATAATTATGTTTAGACCCACACATAGCTAATTCAATCATCCGCTGATCAATGATGCTGTTGTCTTACACTGCTGGTATTTTTATGCCACGGGAGACAGATAACCCAGTAGGAACAATGCTAGGATCTTCAAACTTCTATGAATCCACGGATCAACGTTAAATCCAAGAGATTCTTTAGAGTATAAGAAAATGATAGATGGGTATTTGGGCCTTTTCTAAGAACTATCCACTACATGGGTCCTCAGTCTCAATCTTTGAAGCTAGATATAAGTATTTATTTTGTGATTTAATGCCACAGTTTTTAGGGGGAACCTGACACCAGTTTTCTCACTTATAAACTCCGCACATCACCTTTAATATCATGTGAAAGGGTTTTGTACAACCTCTTTGTATCTCATACAGTAGGTTCCCCTGCATACCACCGAAAAGTAAACTGCGCGGTCTGGTCCAGTGGATGTGTCAAGATTGCGATCTGCCCCCCCCCTTGTTTCTTCAAATGCAGCATTTTCTATCTGGATGTAAGTTGATGACATATCTCTGTCATCCACACAGTGCCAAAGACTCGCCCCTGCGCAGTGGAATCAGAGAGCTGCACAGGCGAGCCACATTCTGCCAATTGGACAGCAAAGGAGCTGGTGACTTGACTTTGCGCTGCTGGTTTGGTTCCACCGCGCTGGTGCGAGACTTTGAGCACTGTGTGGATAACATAGGGATGTCACCCACTAACATCCAGAGAGAAGGGCCCTGATTGCAATCTGGAGACAACCCATTGGACCGGACCGGATCATTTACATTCAGTGCAGGGCATATATAAAATACATTTTCAGAGGTATGCCTTGGCACCTCTGAGGATATACAGTGGTTGCAGGAACCCCCCTTCACATGATCGTAAAGGTGATGGGTAGGGTTTGTAAGTGAAAAAACTAGGGACAGGTTCCCTTTAAAAAGGTTAGAACCTTTTTTTTCTATTGCAACTCCTTTTTAATTTGATTTATAATTTGGGATGGTAAATTCTTTTTTTTATAAGACAATCAATTTCCAAAGTCCTTAGTTAAAAAAAAAGTCTAAACTGGCATTCTGGCTAATTCTTTCATGTTGAAAAATTAAATTAGACCATTACACTTCTTATTTTTATATAAGACAGGTGGCATAACTAGTACAAAGGTTACAAATACACAAGCCTGATGCAACAGAACAGCAAGAGCCTACATAGAAATATAGCAATAAGTTATAAAAACCTGGATGGATAAATGCTGTTCCAGAATGACATTGACTGAGTATTAGTCCTGCTAGGAATACAGGAATCTGTTATGTGTCTATACGCTGGTATTTTTGACTATTATATATGAAGCTATTATGTTAGGAAATTCAATCAAGACTCTGGCTTCCTATGGTAGTTCAAGAGCAACACACATTTCTACTTTTCTAATCTTTCTTCTTTGGGACTGCAAGCCACAAAAGACTCTCTATTTTCTTAAGTGTTCCAAATACTGAGCAACTAGTTCATGCTTGCTGGAGGTTTAGAGCGTTGTGCTTGTCACCAATACAACAAGTCATAGCCTTGTACAGCCAGATTCTTCATAAAGGTCAATGTGTTCATATACTGTATTGCTTGAAAATAAAAAATATTATAAACTATCTCTATTCAGAGTATTATTGGTGGTCCATCCTTAATATCAGCATTTATCATTCAATTTTCGTATAGAAAATGTCATATTTCATAACTATATATTCATTTTTCCTTCAATTTGAGATTTTTTCAAAACCGTTGAATAGCAGAAAATGTGATAAAGTAACGAAGTATCACAAACTTACCCACTGCCCCAGCGCCACGACACTCACGTCCTGATAATCTTTGTTAGTTGTCCCCCAATGATACATTTCTGGTTATCACAGGTCATCTTGCAGTATATCAAACTCAGTCCACGATGGCTCTCACAGGAACAGTACATAATGTGTAGTCAGAGTACAATGATATTCATAGACAGACACACTCATAATTTGGGTCAGTCTTTTTGTCTTGCTCCTGGATTTGATCCCTTCAGTTTGTGTTCTATGCTCGGCTTCTCTTACTGCGGAGCCAGAGGACACACCTTTTCTTTGGGCTTTGTTTCCTGGCTGCAGTCTAGTTTAGCAAAGGTATTTTCATTTCTCTATCACCTTTTGGGTGCAGCTTTATATTCTGCCTCCATGCTGGCATTTAACGCTGTTGATAGATTTATATTGATGTTCTGACATTCTATTGATGTTTGGAGCCAATCAGAGTTTCCAGCAAAGGCTTTTTGCTTTCTTGTTTCTTTGCTACACTCTGCACCTATCTTCTTTTTGTTTTTAGAAAGTATTGAGTATATTTGTTAACAATATTTACTTAATTGTTTGTTTGTTATTTATTTACTTTAATCACTTTGGGATCTGTCCTTTGTTCATCACACTTCTCTTGTATGTAATTCAAACTGTCCTCTGCCTTCCGGTTCTTTAGGAGGACTGTGAAGCAATTTGACAGCCTTTTAGGCAGTTAGGTCCAAGTTGTCATCTCCTTGTATGTGGTTAGGGCTATCTGTACCCGCAGGCACCACTAGGGACTACAGAGTCAAGATATCAAGTCTGTACAAGAACAGTCAGGGTCAGCTGCCTTTTTTCAGTGTATTACCTATTATTCTCATGTGACTTACTACACATGCATAAAACTTTTTTTTGTTTTCTCAGGTGTTAGAGGCTTACAGTTTAGGTCACAGTGGACTTTCTTTCGTGGTCCATGGCAGAGATCATCATCACGAGCCTTACTCTGTCGCTGGCTATAGAATCATTATGAGTTAAAGCCAACAGCTTTTTTCACTGTCACTGTTTAACTGCTATAG
This sequence comes from Dendrobates tinctorius, assembly GCF_039654945.1. Lineage (NCBI taxonomy): Eukaryota > Metazoa > Chordata > Amphibia > Anura > Dendrobatidae > Dendrobates > Dendrobates tinctorius. The sequence continues at coordinate 86,778,035 of NW_027361696.1, read as the reverse complement.
ACCACAGCACCTAACGCTATCTCATGCTATTCTTTCTCAGGATAGCCAATTTTAAGCCACAGTTGATACCTGTAGATCACTTTATTGCATCTATTAAAGTACTTGCTGAGGGTTTTCCTTCACCTTTGAAGGCACCAACATGTAGTCAGCAGAGAGAAGTCTGTACCTACTCACAACTTCCAGAGTCACCTCAATCTCTTGGTAGGCTTTACATCTACAGAAGTCCTAAGCATGCCTCTCTTGTTGTGCTGACACGTGCACCCCTTTGGCTGTTAAACAAGAAAAAACCCGAACTAGGGTCCAATTGTTAATTAATTAAATCTTGGAATTTATTTCTTCAAATTCTAAACATGTATCCAGTTATATTCCACAAGCAAGAGATATGAATATCATTTACGCATTTCAGACACAATTTTCCCTTAATCATATCCTTTGACTGTTGCACACATTACCTAATTGCCATATACATCCAACCATAAAGTGTTCCATACTTAAATAGATGGAACTTATGTAGTGCCACATTTTGACATCTTGTACAAGTAATTCGTGACCTCAACTGTCCTGTGTACTCACGCACAACAAAACACATTACCTGCATCAACATTTTGCCATGTTTTGTCTCATAATGGACAGTATACAACACCAATCATATTGAGAAGACTTTTTTGCAAGGGGTTGTTTGGTGCCTCTCATGTCTACATCATGAGGTGAACAGCTTTGATAATGTTGCATGTGAACATGACTGCTAGGACACGTGCGTGATCAGTAGGCAATGTGCCCATGACCTATTATAATGAATAGGAGGGGTGAATCCTACTTGATGATTGTCTATGCTTCCCAGGCCAGCAGGTATGTGGGGACATAAAGATATCAGTACTGCGCACCTTGTAGAACCAAAATAAACGCCCAAAAAACTCTTCATGATGGTAAGTGAAGGAAATGATCTCTTCTGGTCCATAAAACCACGCAGACTAGTGCATGCTGTAATTCTTTTTCCATGATCCGTCGGTACATGAGGAAAATCACAGGTGTCCACTGGCCCAGAGTTCTGTCCATTGTGCACACGGACAGCATACAGGCCAAAAGTACAGTGGTCTTACTGAGGCCTTATCTGAGAGCTTATTCGAAACCCACACCATAGACAGAACAATGGCCAAATGTTAACCTCAGATAAACTGGTTTATAATTGGCCAACTTTGTCATCTTTGGTAGTTTTTATAGTGCAGCTTAATCTCAGAAGACTAGGTAGGACATATATACAATCTTTAGGCCCTAATTTTTCCTTTAACGTATTTCCAAATGCTCCAGGCAGACACTAAAATAATAATAAATAGGAGCTTATTAAATCCTCCGATGGCACATAGTTCTGCCAGAATGATGGGCTGGGATCAATTAATTAGCTGACATGGCAAAATGAATTTACAAAGTTGACAAAATTAAAAGAATAACCCAGCGGGCCCAGTGCTAATATGTCTCTCTCAAGCCAAAGGCTCAGGAGGAAAAAGACAGAAAGAGAAAGGAGGAGAACATCCTTTGAAATGAGCCTTTCAGGGAAAATTGATTTCCCCCCTCTCATCCTACAAAGAACATCCATTTTAAGTGATAAAATACTGTTTTTTGTGAAATATATCTGTTATTTTCAGGCATTACACTGACAAAGTCCCTTTACCTTCTAAATGATTTTTCTCTTCCTTATAAAAGACTCTAGCAGCAGGGATTTACTATAATCTGTCTGTAAAAAGGGCAAACTAATGTACAATAATAGAGTAGAGATGATTTTTTACTTGATGTTTTTTCTTCCTTTTTTTGTGTGCCATGAAAACTAGCCAAGTAAATTATATAACTCACATCATAACACAATTCATGTGATAATACTGGACTTACCGTCAATTCTATAGAAAATTAGGTCATTGCTCTATATTTAAAGATTCAAATTGTTATACCCTAAAAACATATGATTTGTATATTTTTATTCTTTTATATACAGGTATGAATGTTGCAATCAGATAAATTATTATGCATAAATTACATAATTCCATATTCCAAATTTGCCTCTGATTCATCTACACATCGTAAAAGAAATTTCTCATTGAAAGACTAGGGTTACATGACTTTTTTTTCTTACACGAGAAAATCGGTCCGATTATGCTGATCAAGCTCTGATTAAATTCTGATCAGAGTGTGATCTGAATTTCTTGGATGTGGAGAATAAAAAAAAATTCTCAATTTTCTCTATTATGTCATTTTGGGAAATTTGGACCGCATTCAGATGTCATCCGAATCCAGCTCGATTTTTTTCTCCAGACCCAAAGACATGAATGGCTGAGTGTAATCCAATTATTACATGCAACTCGTGCATACTGTGATTTTTTTTTTCAGTGGACCACTCAGTCTGAGAAAAAAATCATTCATGTGCTCAGGCCCATAGAATAATATGGGGACAAGTGCTATCCAATAAAACGACAATGTCCGATTTTCACAGACCGAGGAAAAAACAATTCAAAGCATGCATGCATTTGATACTGATTGCACTCAACCTTTCCTATACATGGGTCCATTAAAAAATTGGACCATACGCTGTCATAGACATGAAAAATGAAGAAGATGGAGATTTTTCTTTTTAATTCTACACATTTAATTCCTGTCAGCTCCGCCTACCTCGGCATGCGGCAGGCATACCCTATCTTTAGCATTGGGTACGCAGGCCGTGCCTATGTATGCGGATGCCTCCACATGCATCATTTTAACGGTGCGGTGACCTCATCCGCATACATCGGCACGGCCAGCGTACCCAATGCTAAAGATAGGGTACGCACGTTGCATGCCGAGGTAGGCAAATGGCAGCTGGGGTGAAGTGCCCGGCAAGAACAGTTCATAACAGGCTTCTAGAGGCAGCGCTCAAGTCAAGTAAAGCTAGAAATAAGCCTTTCATCAATGAGAAGCAAAGGAGAGCCAGGCAGAAGTTTGCCAAAGATCATAAGGATTGGACCATAGAGGACTGGAGTAAGGTAATCTTCTCTGATGAGTCTAATTTTCAGCTTTGCCCAACACCTGGTCGTCTAATGGTTAGATGGAGACCTGAAGAGGCGTGCAAGCCACAGTGTCTTGCACCCACTGTGAAATTTGGTGGAGGATCGGTGATGTTCTGGGGATGCTTCAGCAAGGCTGGAATTGGGCAGGTTAATCTTTGCGAAGGACGTATGAATAAAGCCGCATACAAGGTTATCCTGGAAAAACAGATGATTCCTTCTTCTCAGGCAATGTTCCCCAACTCTGAGGACTGTTTTTGCAGCAGGACAATGCGCCATGCCACACAGCTAGGTCAATCAATGTGTGGATGAAGGACCACCATATCAAATCCCTGTCATGGCCAGCCCATTCTCCAGACCTGAACCCTATTGAAAACCTTTGGAATGTAATCAAGAGGAAGATGGATAGTCACAAGCAATCCAACATAGAAGAACTGCATACATTTTTGTACCAGGAGTGGCATAAGGTCACCGAAAAGCAGTGTGAAAGACTAGTGGCAAGCATGCCAAGACGCATGAAAGCTGTGATTAAAAATCATGGTTATTCCAGAAAATATTGATTTCTGAACTCTTCCTGATTTAAAATATTCATCATACAAAGGAAATTTGTGGATATCATCGGATACATCATGATGTATGTGGTATTTCCTGAGGAAGAAGTCATTTTTTGACTTCGAAACATGTTGAATAAAATCACCATTCCTTTTTATCAATAAGTCCGGATTTCTATTTGTTGAGTAGTGCAGATGATATCCACAAAATTCCTTTGCATGATTCCTGATATGGTCGACTTCTGACCTGTGGGTCTGTGGCAGCTGACATTTATATGCCTTATTAAAGGGGCACCAGGTGACCAGTTTTCTGATTAACTGATGCTGAAATTGTCGGATAAGACCCTATGTGTGCTTCTTCTCTCCTATAGTTTCTTTGTTTGAGTTAAAACATTAGTTTTGTTGTTTCTAAATGATTATGAACTTGTTTTCTTAGCATTATTTGAGGCCTGCAAGCACCGCATTTTTTGTTATTTTGACCATTTCTCATTTTCTGAAAATAAATACAATATTTAGTGCTTGGAAGTTCGAAGACATGTTGTCAGAAGTTTATACCTATAAAGAGAAATCTTTTCTCAAGTATTTGGGACATTAAGGCTGCCTTCACACATGGCCACAATGCATTTTTTTGACGCAATCATAATTAGAATACATCAAAAATTCAATGTGGCCACAACATGTGAATGCAATGTTATAGAGGTTGTCTGGGACTTCAACATTGATCCTTAAGGATAGGTCATCAATGTCCGATTTGTGGGGGGTGCGATACCCTGCATCCCTGCCTATCAGCTGTTTCTGGTGCAGTCAGTGGCCAGAACTGCTCAGTTACGGACTTGCACAACTCCATGCACTTTATAGTGGCTGCAGCCGAGTACTGCACATCTGCATCCTATTCAAATCAATAGCAGATTGATGTTCAGTGCCCGGCGGTGGCCATTATTCTGTCAATGGATCTGTGCTGTGCAGCTTCATAACTAAGCAGTTGTGGCCAACGCCGACACCGGGAACAGCTGATTGACGGATCTGTGTTGTGCAGCTCCGTATCTGAACAGTTGTTGCAGCCGCCAACAACAGGAACAGCGGAAGGACAGATCAGACATTGACGACCTATCCTAAATGTTGGCAATCAATGTTTAAGCCTTGGAAAACGTCTGTAAAGATGACCTTTCACCATAAGTAGCCACTTTTTCCTCTTGTTTTATTCTCGCTCCCCTGAATATTATTTTCTTTAATATGCCATACGGTTCAAGAGATATGAGCCTTTTTATTAACTGCTAATTTTTAAAGACTCAAAGACTAACATTTAAAAAAAAAACCTAAATGCACGCCCCAGAGAACCCGCTAGGCAACGCCCCCTAGGTATAGACCATAAAAATGAGCACAAAATAAAAAGCCCATATCTCTGGACACTTATGGCAGATTGTAAGAGAGCAGCAGGGATAAAGTTAGAGCAACAACTCGCAACCTTTGACCTGGTGACAGATCCTTTTTAAGCCACTCTAGAGACAAACATGCTGTTTCCTCCTGATTAGGAAGTAATTATTTTTGTGTCTATTTTTCTTCCTGTAGCCTCTAGTTTAGAATGATCTGCCCTTTAACAGTAGCATTGTTAGAGCAGAAATTGGATTTATAATAATTACATTCTAAATAGAGTAAAAATGTGACAACATATATAATCAAAAGTTGTAGTATACAGTATGTTCCTTTAAGGCATTCTCTGTTTTGTGTCCATAGGGTACTGGCAGTAAATAGGATTGCTGTACAATAAGGATCAGCCCATGGTGGAGTTGAATTGTTAATGCAAATGCAAGGTTTCTCAAGATAAAAAATATACTGTGCGCTCAGAAATGTAATATAGCAGTGAGGGATATTGTGCAGCAGCAGCTGGCTGGTGTGGAAAGAAGGGATTTGAACAAAACCTAAAATATATTATAGAAACATGGACCCCTGGATCAGCTCTAATAAAATTATGGATGGCTATGGACTGTATTGGAAAAAAACTGCATGACTTTAGAGCCAGGGGCAAAAACTGCACATGTGTAATTGTGAGAATGTCAGCGTAGAAAATTACATAGAAGATAGAGAATACAGTGGATCACCTATATGTCCGCTGCTGATTTATGGTCTGTTCATAAGGATACATATTTATTCCTAAGGAGTAAAAAAATACAATATATAATATACTAAAGGGCCAAATCTTTCATATGAATCATGTGAAGCCATGTCTGAAAAGCTATTTCACGACAACTGTGGCCTGTAGGAATGTATTATCTTTGTAATGCCTAAATGTACGTGTGACTGAGTTATATAATTTATAAAGATGTGTATACACTGCCGCTAACCAATAGTAAATCAGGTTGCTGGTACCTAGACAGAAACTGTGCTTCTACTGTCAAGGAAGGCTTAAAATAAATGAAAGAAGGTACCGAGCTCCAAATTGCATAGGAAGGCTCAATAATAATGAAAGTGAAAATGAAAGTGAATGGCCTGCACCTCACACATATAGAAAATACAAATCCATCAAGCCAGCAATGTTCCACTAATGAACGATGACGGACAAATGCTGCAGCTCATACAGACTTACCCTGACTCTAGTTGAATGAAAGGTGCTGTCCCGATCACTGTGAATATTCCACAATGGCGCTAGGTAAGTATGTGATGGGATGAAAAGATGAGGAGGATGAGCTTGGATGACTGGGGTGCAGGTAGTGAGATGAGGCGGGCAGAGCGAGAACCACTCCGGCTGGTAGCGTCCTGGATGCTCGGCTGGAGGATGGCCGACACTGTACTACACTGACAGCGTGTGACGTCACAAGGCTGAGGCTACAGAGCCTAGCTGGGGCCAAAAACCTACGTGTTTTGAAGGCAAAACATCCTTCTTCATCAGGGTTACCGCCCACCCATACTAGCTGTCATATATAGTGTGTGGTCAACCACCTGTCTCTTTTTGGTATGTCTGCCAAATAAGCACTTCTTATTACTTGGACCTAGCTTTTCTATTAACCCATCTTACTCCTTTACCATGTTACATATGCCCTTACAGTGTTTGCTCCATTAATCTTCACTCTCATTCGCTATCCCCAAATCCCAGCTCCCTCTAACCAAATAATCATCTCCCCTTCCCTCTTTCCTCCCCACCTGACCTCATCTGCTGACCTGCTCCTCATCCTCAGATCTCTCCTAATAAAACATAAAACAAGCCGGTCATTCTCTTTCTCCCACATATCTCCCTATCCTGGACCACCGCAGCTTATACCTCCCATTACTACCCCCTCCTACCACTCCCTATCAAATATTAACTATCACAATTTCTCCAATGTAAAACCCGTGCCCTTGACACCCAGTCCCCTGCTCTCTCTCACTGGAGCACTCTGGAATGCCCACACCATATGCAATAAGCTTCATGTGATTCATGACCTCTTTCTCTCTCGCAATCTTGCCTTCCTCGGCCTCACAGAAACATGGCTGACACCCTCTGAAACTGCCTCCCCTGCTGCGCTGTGTTACGGAGGCCTCCACTTCACCCACACTCCTCTCTCCGGTAACAGACATGGTGAAGGAGTGGGTCTTCTCCTTTCTACTAATTGTAATCTCCCTTATCCTCCCCTCTTTTGAAGTCCACTTGGTCCGCATCTACTCTCACTCCAACCTCCAAGTGGCCATCATATACGGACCTCCCGGCCTAGCCATTGCCTTTATTGACCAATTCTTTACCTGGCTTCTTCACTTTCTTTCCAGTGACATTCCCACTATAATCATGGGTGACTTCAACATCCCCACTGATACTCTTCAGTCAACAGCCTCCAAACTTCTGTCCTTTATTTCGTCTTTTGGAGTTACTCAGTGGTCCTCCGCAGCCACCCACACAGACGGACATACATTAGACCCGATCTTCACCCATTTCTGCTCTCCAACTTCACAACCTCCCCTCTATCTGACCACCATCTACTCACTCATCCCTGTCCTCCTCACCTGTCACCCATGTCCAGCAACATGCGCACCCCTACAGAAACCTTGCACACGTAGACACCCACAAGTTCTCTGACTCTATTCTACTACTGGCATCCATATCCCCACTCCACAACACAGACAGTGCCACTGCTTTCTACAATGCCACTCTCGCGTCAGCTATTGACCTTGTCGCCGCTCTCATTCATGGCAGAGTGTGACGTATCAATAGACAACCCTAGCACAATAAAATCACTAAAAAGCTCCAGCAAGTGTCCAGGGTTGCAGAGCGACGTAGGAAGAAAACAAATTCGCAAGATGATTTCACTGTATTCAGACAGGCAATGCTCGCTTTCAAATCTGCCCTCATCTTTGCTAAACAGGCCTACTTCACAACCCTTGTATCTTCCCTATCCTACAACCCCAAACAGTTATTCAAAACTTTTAACTCCCTTCTCCGCAAACCACAGCCCCCTCCAATTTCCCTCATCTCTGCTGAGGACTTTGCCACACACTTCAAAAATAAGATCGACCAAACAAGGCAAGTCTTTATTGTTCAACCACCACAACCCCTTTGTATACCAGACCAATGACCAAACCCATAACATCCCTCTCCAACATCACTTTTGCACTAGACCCCATCCCATCCCACCTCCTCCCCAACCTTATCCCATCCCTAACCCACCACTTCAACCTATCACTAACTTCTGGTACCTTCCCTTCGACTTTCAAACATGCCACAATCACGCCTATCCTTAAAAAGCCAACCCTTGACCCAACCGCTTTGTCCAGCTATTCGCTTCCAAACTCCTGGAGCAGCACATCCACACTGAACTTTCCTCCCACCTCTCATCTAACTTGCTCTTTGACATTCTGCAATCTGGTTTCTGTCCCCATCATTCCACTGAGACTGCCCTGACCAAAATTACTAACGACCTACTTACAGCTAAAGCTAACGGACAATACTCTATACTCCTCCTTCTAGATCTGTCCTCTGCTTTCAACACAGTTGACCACTACCTCCTACTACAGATCCTCTCCTCCTTTGATATCAAAGACCTCACCCTATCCTGAATCTACTCATACCTTTCCAACCGCACATTCAGCATCTACCACTCCCACACTACCTCCTCATCCCACCCTCTCTTTGTTGGAGTCCCCCAAGGCTCTGTTCTAGGACCCCTACTCTTCTCAATCTATACACTTGGCCTGGGACAACTCAAAGTGCCATGGATTCCAGAACCATCTTTATGCTGATGACACTCAGATCTACCTCTCTGGCCCAAACATCACCTCTCTGCTGTCCAGAATTCCGGAGTGTCTATCAGCCATATACTTCTTCTTCTCCTCTCGCTTCCTCAAACATAATGTGGACAAATCTGAACTCATCATCTTTCCTCCATCTCACAGATCTTCCTTACCTGATCTATCTATCTATCACAATTAATGACATCATGCTTTCCTGGAAGTCCACTGCCTCAGAGTAACCCTTGACTATGCCCTGTCCTTCAAACCGCACATTCAAGTTCTTTCCACCTTGTTGCCTCCAGCTCAAAATATCTCCATAATCCATCCTTTCCTCAACCCTCAATCTACTAAAATGCTTGTGCTTGCCCTCATCATCTCCCATCTCGACTACTGCAACATCCTTTTCTGTGGCCTTCCTGCTATCACTCTCGCACCTTTCCAGTCCATCCTTAACTCTGCTGCCTAACTAATTCATCTCTCTCCTCGCTACTCCTCCACTTCTCCCCTCTGCATATCTCTTCACTGGCTCCCATTCCCTCAGTGTATACAGTTCAAATTACTAATACTGACCTACAAAGCCATCAATAACCTGTCTCCTCAATATATCTCTGAACTAATCTCCTGATATCTTCCCTCACGTAATCTCTGGTCTTCCCAAGACCTTCTTCTCTCCTCCACACTTATTCACTCCTCACCTAATTGCCTCCAAGACTTCTCCTGAATATCTACCATTCTCTTGAATTTTGTGCCCCAACACATCCGACTGTCAACCACATTCAGATCCTTCAGACGGAAGCTGAAAACCTATCTCTTCAAGAAAGCTTACAGCCTGCATTGACCCTGCTGCCTCCTCACCACTGCCAGAGCTACTGCATCATCAACATCAGAGCTTCTGCAACCCCCCATCTATTGTCTCCTTCGCCACCATCCTGTAGAATGTAAGCCCGCAAGGGCAAGGTCCTCTCCCCACTGTATCAGTCTGTTATTGTTAGTTTGTTTACTGTAAGTGATATCTGTAATTTGCATGTAACCCCCTTCTTTTGTACAGCAACATGGAATCAATGGTACTATATAAATAAATAATAACAATAGTAATAATAATCTTAAATTGATTCTGTCAGTAGGATTATCTTTCCTAAGTCATATAAATGGTGCTTTCAGGTCATAGAGAATTGAATAAAATGATACCTTGATGTCTGCGATCAGATGTTTTATTCTAGAAAAACCTACATTTTTAATAATCAACTGTTAACATCTATGGGCGGGAGACAGACCTCACTGAGAATCTACCTCCAGAGATTATTTTAAATGAAAGGAATTGCTATCAGTGTAAATCATGTAATGACTGACCTCTCCTGATCTACTGTACATGTCTCACAGTGATAACGTCCCCTTGCAATTAAAATAAGCCCTGGAGAAAGATTCTCAGGGATATCTATGTCCCTCCCATAGAGCTTAACAGCTCATTTACATATTAAGAAAAACACATATTTCTCTGCAATAAGACATTGGGTCTCAGATATCAAGATATCATTTTATTCATCTTTCTATGAACTGCATGCCCATAGAGACGGCCTAGGATGGTTGGTGCTACTGAAAGATGCCCTTTAGGACTCCTATGTACTTTACCTACTTTGTACTGTCCAAAGTTACAGGTTGATCTGGTTCGGTGACTTTTGATCTCTCTTAATAATAATAATCTTTATTTTATATAGCGCTAACATATTCCACAGCGCTTTAACAGTTTGCACTCATTATCATCGCTGTCTCCAATGGGGCTCACAATCTAAATTCCCTATCAGTATGTCTTTAGAATGTGGGAGGAAACTGGAGGAAACCCATACAAACTCCTTGCAGACATTGTCCTTGGTAGGATGCAAACTCCTTGCAGACGTTGTGTTTGTTTTTTCTTGGGACATGAATTTTTTTCTCTGCATTTTTGCTTCTGTTTATCATTGGCCAATGTCATGTAGATGCAAAAGTACAGACACCAATAGTACATGGACCACACATCCCAAAAATCATACATTGATCTAATGCCAATAGGCAAAAATGTATATTACTAAACTTGAGATTTTTAGTTAACATTGTGATCAGACTGTATGAAGTCCACTACCACGTCACAACGAACCTCTCAGTGTCTCTTAACTTTTATTGTATGGTCTGGAGTCATGGGGACTCATTTTTTTCAGGCTGCCCCCCTGCTAGTGCACTTTCACTGTCAGCTCCTTTAAGACAATAAAAGTTAGGACCTACGTAGAGGATTGCCATGACATGGCAATGAGCCCCATACAGTCTAATCAGAATGTTAAACTAAGAACCTCATGTTCAGTAATATATATTTTTGCCTGGTGACATTAGATCAATGTATGATTTTTTGGATATGTGGTCCATTCTCTTTTTCGGTGTATATATACTGCTCAAAAAAATTAAGGGAACACTAAACAATACAATGTGTTGTTTAGTGTTCCCTTTATTTTTTTGAGCAGTATGTGTATATATATATATATATACAGTATATATATATATATATATATATATATGTATGTATATAGTCCTTCACAGATGAAAGCAGCACACCATGTAAACTTCAATAAAGTGCTATTTATTATCCCATCTTGCTATGTACCCATACAGCAACGTTTTGGTCCAATGCAGAAAGCCAGAAGAAAGCCAGATGGGCTAATAAATAGCATTTTATTTTTACATGGTGTGCTGCTTTCATCTGTGAAGGACTATTTCAAGGTTTGGTATATGCCGGGAAGGCTTGCACCCGAATTTTTTTCTTTTTGTGCTGCTTTTTCATCTTTTTTTCTTTCTATGTATATATATATATATATAAATTTGGTGTACCCTCTAAACAACTCAACACACAGCCATTAATGTCTAAACAAAAGTGAGTTCACCCCTAAGTGAAAATGACCAAAGTCTGCCTAAAGTGTCAATATTTTGTGTGGCCACTATTATTTTCAAGCACTGCCGTAACTCTCTTGGTCGTGAAGTTCACTAGAGCTTCAATGATTGCCACTGGAATCCTCTTACTTTCCTCCATGACGACATCACGGAGCTGGTGATGTGAGAGACCTTGCGCTCCTACATCCTCCTTTTGAGGATATTCAACAGATTCTCATTAGGGTTTAGGTCATGCTTCTCCAGTGCAGCACCTTTACCCTCAGATTCTGAAGCAATGGTCATTTTGAAGGCATGTTTGAGGTCATTATAATGCTGTAATATTGCCCTGTGGCACAGTTTCCCTCATCTGCTTTAGTATCTCATAGTACATAGTTGGTATTCATGGTTTCCCCAATGAACTATAGCTCCCCACAGCCAGCAGCACTCATGCAGCCTCAAACCATGGCCCTTCCTCTACTATGCTTGACTGTAGGCAGGAAACACTTGTCTTTGCCTGGTTGCAGCCACACATGCTTGACACCATCTAATTAAGTTTATCTTGGTCTCATCAACCACAGGACATGGTTCCAGTAATCCATGTCATAGGCTGATTCTCTTCAGCAAAGTGTTTGTGGGCTTTCTTGCGCATTATCTTTAGAAGAGGCTTACTACTGGTACGACAGCCATGCAGACCAATTTGATGCAGTGTGTGGTGCATGTGGATCACCCGCGAAGGCTGCAAGCCAGTACTGGGCTGGTTCTTAAAGGGATGTGTCACGGCAGCAGTGACCCAGTCCATGACCCTGGGAGTCCAATTAAAAATGGGGATTAAAGGGGGGAATAAAGTTTATAAGGAATAGTTTGTGACGCCACCTGTGGTGTTCAGCAATTAAGGTGTTAGTCGACGCTGCAGCTTCAGTCCACTGGGGCAGATGGTGATGCAGCGGAATTGGTTCAGCTCTCCACAGGCAGAGCTTAGGTCCCAGGGCAGTTATAGGTGTTAAAGATGATGATGGTGGTTGTAGTGCAGGGCAGATGATGCAGCAAGTAAACTGAGGACACAGCAGAGTGCAGTCTTCACACTTTGCTCACAGTTCAGTTGTTACAGTCCCCACCTGGGGTGTTGTGTCCTCCAGACTTGTGGTCCAGACAGCACTCAGGTAGCTAGGGGTGCACGTTGCCAGGGCTCCCTTTGATGTTCCATTCCTGGCCATCTCACTGTGCTGGCTACCATCTCTCCTGCCCTGTGTCTTCACACACTGTGTCCTGAGCCAGCAGACTCGTTTCTTGTTGGACAACGTTGGTCAGACCCCTGGATCCTATCCATCTACCTTTTCGGCAAACGAGTGTGGGATCGGCTGCAGCAGTTAAAGATACTGCTGCCTCCAGTTTCCTAGCTGAGTCCTTAGTTTCTCACTAGTTTTAGGGCTGGTCCCTTAACTGTGACCTGGTCCCTCCACTGACCATGCCAAGGCCCCATGGATGGATTGCTCACTATCCATGCCCCTCCTCTCCTCCTGGAGCTTTCCTTCCTTTCTTCTCTAACTTCTCTCTCACTTTATTTTGTCAGGAGACAAGCTGCACTCCGCTTCATAGAATCATTGAGTTGGAAGGGACCTCCTGGGCCATCTGGTCCAACCCCCTACTCAAAGCAGGATTCGCTAAATCATCCCAGACAGATGTCTGTCCAGCTGCTATTTGAAGACTTCTATTGAAGGAGAATTCACCACCTCTCATGGCAGCCTGTTCCACTCATTGATCACTTTAACTGTCAAAAAGTTTTTTCTAATATTTAATCTGTGTCTCCTCCTATTCAGTTTCATACCATTGCTTCTAGTGCAAATGAGAATAAAGATGATCCTTCTACAATGTGACAGCCCTTGAGATATTTGTAGGCAGTTATTAAGTCTCCTTTCAGTCTTCTCTTTTGCAAGCTAAACATTCCCAAATCCTGCAACCTTTCCTCATAAGACAGGTTTTGCAGACCGGTCACCATTCTGGTCACTCTTTTCTGAACTTGCTCCAGTTTGTTGATGTCTTTTTTAAAATGTGGCTCCCAAAACTGGACATAGTATTCCAGATGAGGTCTGACCAAAGAGGAGTAGAGGGCAATAATGACTTCACGTAATCTAGACTGTATGCTTCGGGTTAATACATCCTAGAATTGCATTTGCCTTTTTTGCTGCTGCATCACACTGTTGACTCATATTCAGTCTGTGATCTATTACTATACCCAAGGCTTTTTCACATGTGCTGTTGCTTAGCCCTATTCCTCCCATTCTGTATATGCTTTTTTCATTTTTATTGCCCAGATGTAGTACTTTGCATTTTTCCCTGTTAAAAACCATTCTGTTAGTTGCTGCCCACTGCTCCAGTTTATTTATATCTTTTTGAATCCAATGACCCAGCCACGACCCACGACAATGACAATGAGCGTTTGGGCTCAGCATCGGCCGACAAGATGTGGAACCTTGTGTTGCTGTAGGTAGGGTAACCGACTGGGGGGGTGACCCACTTCTTGCCGCAGACAAACACGAGACAGAATTTGTATTCAACAGGTCCGTTTTTATTGGCCGTCCATCTGACGACCACAGCAATTCACCACAGCAGCTTCACACTTCTCTGTACACAGGCCCGGGTGCCTTCACTTCCTTTTCTACTGTAGTTGTGGTGTCCCTTGTGGCTCTTTTCACTGTGGCTCCCTAGGCCCATCCACCACAGTGCTTTACCAGTCTGAGTATGCCGTCCGTTTGGTACCCCCAGGCTGTCTACGTCTGCGGCTACTGTCCTCTGGGCCACCCCCCATGACCGCCTCAACTGTCAGTCCCCTCCGTAGCTTTTCTACTGTCTCTTTCTCCTCAGCAGAACTTCCTCTCTACTGTGTACTCTCGCTGACTGACCTTTCCAGAACCTTCCCTCCGCCTTTTATACTTCCAGTTCTGGTAACTGACAGTTTCTCTGACCAATGGCAGTTGTTCAGTCCCACTCTTACACTCTCCACTGCCCTCTAATGGTCAAACTACAATACTACACCCTTTCTCTTTATCTCAGCGGTTTCACACCTACACTGCGCTACACCTCCGTCTTCCCACTACAGACAGGTCTGTCCGTCAGTCCACCTTCTCTACATTGCTGCAACTGATTGGTGCTGAAGATTCGGGACAGGCTGCAGCCTATGCAATCTATATGCCTGAGAGGAGACTCACCTCATGTTAAAGGTACCATAGTCATCGAAACCCGGGTATCCCTAGTTGAAGCGTTTAAGGAGCTTTGTATTATATTTATATGTATTGTTATTGTAGGTTTGTATAGGTTATACTCAGTGTGCCATTCCAGGGGGTCCCTTGATCACTACATTCGATTTACACCTGTTCTCTGAGTACCTGAATTGACCTTTCTGATAGGCAAATTTATTTCAAATCCCTGTGAACCTTGGATTGGCATAGTGATTTCAGCTCCAGCTGAGTGAGTGTACTGTATAAGGGTATTCAATCTGTTTCTTCCATATGCTAAGTTTTACTTTATCTGCTGTTTGAGTAAAGAGTCTTTTGGGATTTCTGCCTCAGTCTCGGTTTGGGACCCACTGAATCTTATCTGGACCTGTGGTCATTACATAGCTACATGAGAATTTTTATGTCATTGTTAGCTTTTTTCTGGCACAGGTCAATTCTCCTGCAACTGTACCCAACAGAGCTTGTACATACTACTCAATGCAGAGCTGAGACACAAATGAGTTGTCATTAGTGACGATCGAGCTCTAAAATTCTTGAGTGCTTGCTACTCAAATCGAGTAGATTGGACACTCAGACAGGCTCGACTCAAGTAACGAGTATAATGGAAGTCAATAGGAAACTCAAGCATTTGTACTGAATACCCTAAGAGTAGGGCTGGGAGGGGCAGGAAAATCACTGAAATGGATGGAAAAAGCTCTGAAATGGAATGTATGGAGGCATCTCTGACTCCCAGGCCACTGCTGGGAACTAAAGAAATAATTTAAAAAAAAATGACATGTTTAGATATGCAGTCAAAATAAAACTGACATCTGGGGGCTGATATTATCAGGCTGGGAAGGTCCACAGTTATTTGATTCTTCCCAGCCTAAAAATACCAGCCAGCAGCTGCCCAAGCATTATGTTAGATGAGCCAATTCAGGCATTTTTCCTGACTCTTCCTGATTGTCCTGGTGCGGTGGCAATTAGGGTAATTTTTTGGAGGGTTGATGTCAGCTGTGTAATGTCAGCTATCAACAAGCCAAAGGGTTAGTAATGGAGAGGTGTTATATCTTCTGCCATATGCATCAACAGTGCAGCATTTGCAGTTTCACATTACTGAGTTATCTGTTGCAGGCGTCAAACACAGTTCCATTCCTTTCAGCCCTCTATATACCTCCCCATCCAGTATGTCACTCTTTTCAGCCCCGCTATTATTATTATTATTTATTATTATAGCGCCATTTATTCCATGGTGCTTTACATGTGAGGAGGGATATACATAATACATACAAGTACAGTAATCTTAAACAATACAAGTCACAACTGGTACAGGATGAGAGAGGACTCTGCCGCGAGGGCTCACAATCTACAACGGGATGGGTGAGGATACAGTAGGCGAGGGTAGAGCTGGTCGTGCAGCGGTTTGGTGGATCGGTGGTTACTGCAAGTTGTAGGCTTGTCAGATGTGGTAGGTCTTCAAGTTCTTTTTGAAGGTTTCCATGGTAGGCAAGAGTCTGATATGTTGTGGTAGAGAGTTCCAGAGTAGAGGGGATGCATGGGAGAAATCTTGTATGCGATTGTGGGAAGAGGAGATAAGAGGGGAGTACAGAAGGCGATCTTGTGAGGATCGGAGGTTTCGTGCAGGTAAGTACCGGGAGACTAGGTCACAGATGTACAGAGGACTCAGGTTGTGGATGGCTTTATATGTCATGGTTAGGGTTTTGAACTGGAGTCTTTGGGTAATGGGGAGCCAGTGCAGGGATTGACAGAGGGGAGAGGCTGGGGAATAGCGGGGGGGACAGGTGGATTAGTCGGGCAGCAGAGTTAAGAATAGATTGGAGGGGTGCGAGAGTGTTAGAGGGGAGGCCACAGAGCAGGAGATTGCAGTAGTCAAGGCGGGAGATGATGAGGGCATGGACTAGGGTTTTTGCAGATTCTTGGTTGAGGAATGTACGGATCCACAAAATATTTTTGAGTTGAAGTCAGTAGGAAGCGGAAAGGGCTTGGATATGTGGTTTGAAAGAGAGATCAGGGTCAAGGATAACACCAAGGCAGCGAGCTTGAGGGACTGGAGAGAGTGGGCAGCCGTTTACTTTAATGGATAGGTCTGTTGGGGGGGTCACGTGAGATGGGCGAATGATGATTAATCCTGTTTTGTCCATATTAAGTTTTAGAAATCTAGCGGAGATGTAGGATGAAATAGCAGACAGACATTGAGGGATTCTGTTTAGTAGGGAGGTGATATCTGGTCCAGAGATGTAGATCTGTGTGTCATCAGCATAGAGATGATACTGAAAGCCATGAGACTCTATGAGCTGTCCGAGGCCGAAGGTGTAAACGGAGGAGAGCAGGGGCCCTAGGACTGAACCTTGCGGGACTCCGACGGGTAGGGGGCGCGGTGAGTAGGTGGTGTGCGAATTGGAGATGCTGAATGTCCGGTCTGCTAGGTATGACGCAATCCAAGAAAGGGCCAAGCCTGTGATACCAAGAGATGAGAGGGTCTGTAGTAATAGGGAATGGTCCACTGTGTCAAAGGCAGAGGACAGGTCCAGAAGGAGGAGGACAGAGTAGTGTCGCTTAGCCTTGGCAGCTAGTAGGTCATTGGTGACTTTAGTTAGGGCAGTTTCAGTGGAGTGGTGTGGCCGGAAGCCGGATTGCAAGTGGTCAAGGAGGGAGCAAGAGGAGAGGTGGGAGGATAGTTCAAGATGGACGTGTTGTTCCAGTAGTTTTGAGGCATAGGGGAGAAGTGATATAGGGCGATAGCTAGATACAGAGGATGGGTCAAGAGAGGACTTTTTCAGGATAGGTGTGATTGAGGCATGTTTAAAGCTTGAGAGGAAAACACCAGTTGTTAGTGATAGGTTGAAGAGATGGGTTAGGGTTGGGATAAAGATTGTTGTGACGTTTGGGATGAAGTGGGATGGGATCGGGTCAAGTGCACAGGTAGTGAGATGTGATCTTGAGAGTAGAGTGGAGAGTCGATCTTCTGTAATGGTGGAGATGTTAGTTTTGGGGGAGGAGGGCAGGACAGGCAGGAGGAAGGGCACTGGGGGTTGTTGACCAAAACTGTCTCTGATGTTATCAATCTTCTCCTTGAAAAATGAGGCAAAGTCTTCAGCTGAGAGGAGTGGAGAGAGGTGCTGGGGGCGAAGGAGCGAATTGAAGGTGTTGAATAACTGTTTAGGGTTGTGAGACAGGGAGGATATGAGAGATGAGAAGTAGGTTTGTTTTGCTGCAGCGAGTGTGGCCTTGAAAGTAGTGAGGGACTGTTTGAATGCGATGAAGTCCTCATTGGAGTGGGATTTTTTCCATCTCCGCTCAGCAGCCCTGGAAGCCCGCCTCAGTTCTTTGGTCAGACTGGTGCGCCATGTAGTATATCACTGATTTAAGCCTCTATATTGCTCCTTTAAGCAGTATATTGCTCCTTTTAGTTTCTCAAATAAGCACATTGCTGCTTGCAATTAGCTCTTTGCACTGTAGTGAAGGAGACTCTACCCCTTTCAGTGACATTATCCCTTACAGAAGCAGCTCCATTATAGACATAACCAAGAACAGAGTTGTGCTGTCAGTAAGCCAACTGAGAGACTGCACTACGCTTGATCGACCAAGAGGACTGGAACAACAGCAGAACAGTTTAATTGCAACCAGAGGTACATAGAGCACGGAGGGGCATCTTTTGGGGGATATAATTTTCAAAATGAGGCAAATTTAAGTAATACTGAGACAAATTAATAAATTCATGTGTACATTATTATAAGATCCCTTTATAATTTTGGAAATAATCCTTTAATAGCAGCAGTTGGAGATTAGTTTTGTTTGCTGTTAATAGAGTTAGATGCCGGCTGAGAAACTCAGCCAGCATGTGATGGATATAGTGCGGGCTCAGCTCCTGAGCCACTCCATACATAAGCTCAGCCACTCCATACATGATTATTGATGCCTTCATTACTGAGACAGATTGTTCTAGATGGAAACAAGGACAAACAACACACATATCAATTTATTTTATAGCATTTCTCTGACTTGAACTATTGATCACCTTTTCATGTACAAAACAAAAGTACGTTAGGCCATAGTCAGTAAAATGCATGCGTCCAGGATCCTGCATGCATCACCAGAACATTTTCATTATAAGCAAGAACCTGTAAACCAAGAATATGAAAATCATGTATCAAAATAAATGCATTCTTTCAGATTTGTAACAGATATTAAATAACGTCTTTAAAAAAATCCTACATGTACTAATAGATCATGAGCAATAATTACTCTTCAGGAGGTACTCACGTACAGTGGAAAAGCAAAAAAAAAGTTTAATCCAAGTTCGTTCAATAAAATTCCAAACTTCAATTCAATCATGTCAATAATGAATCATGACACCCAGAAAACTTTAGCCCTTAGTGTTCAAATAAATGGTTTTAACATTTTGACAATCTCTCCCCCTTTATATAAATACATAACTCGAGATGCGAGAATTGATTTGCAGGACTCCACTCCATTGGCCAGGTCCGAAGTCTGTGACCCCCTGGACCTTAAGCCTGCGAATCTCTGTATCGCTAGGTGCTCTTCTATTGATTAGATGAGCTGAAACAACATCAATCATTGTGGCACATAGAATGTCTACCAACTCGGCTAATGAAAAGAAGAATCAGAATTATGGGAAGTAAGGAGATTTGCATGCCAGCCATCCAACGGTAACATAAAACTGATCTGGAGTCTTGTGAATCTATTCTCCCATCTCTAGACAGAATTACAAAAGATTTGTGCCAGCAGACTGGGTGAGAAAAAGGTCTCCCTGGTCCTACAGCTGAAAGAAGGATTACCAGTGAAAGGGATACGGTTGCAGTCATCCAGATGTGTGGACAACATGGCATAGAGAAGGAGATGCTGAGCAAAATTATATAAAGGATTGATGAAAAATATACAGTTTAACTTGTGTTATATTCATTCAAATTCCTGTTTTTTTTATAGAATCATAGAATAATAGAAAGGTAAAGTTGGAAGGGACCTCCTGGGCCATCTGGTCCAACCCCCTGCTCCAAGCAGGATTCGCTAAATCATCCCAGACAGATGTCTGTCCAGCCTCTGTTTGAAGACTTTCATTGAAGGAGAACTCACCACTTCTCGTGGCAGCCTGTTTCACTCATTGATCACTCACACATTGATACTTATATATGAGTCCAGTGCACGAATCCAGTGGATGTCCAGTGGGCGGTCTTACAAGTGACTGACTGCTATCTCTACATGCACAGTGATACAGGGAAGACTGACAATCACTGAGCAGGACCATCCATTGCATTCATATGCATACCAACATCAGGAAGTTCAATGAATACATTGTAAGTTTTACTAAAATTGATACCTGGTGATGAAATCCAACTTGTGGATCTTGTTTAATCTTTATTTTCAGTTTTGGGTTAATGATATGCCCGTGCTGCGAGTCACGCCTGTGAGCTGGTCTTCATGTGGTGCTCTGATTAGCTATTAATAATGCAGCATGCTGACAGGTCCCTGATCCCTCACTGACCTGCCCCCTAGATAACAGCAAATATTATACATACATGCTGAAAAAAAAACCCTTCAGCAGGCAGGCGTCGGCTGTGGCACCTGTGCTGCAGCATAATCGCATATGTACTATGTATATAATTAATATGTTTGAGGTTATCCTGATATTCAAAAAAAAAAATCCATTTGAAAATGGTGATCCGATAGCTCCTCCAAGATGGCGCCACCGGCGCCGGTTCAGTAGCACCTATCGGTGTATATTAGTGTAATGACAAAAATTTTTTTTTAGGAAACCATGTGCAATGGAGGAACTTTTATAGGTTATTTAAGAATAAGTATTGCTTTTTTTTGTTTTTTAAAGTTCCCCCTTTCATTCAAATGAAATAAGGCAAAAATAGTTTTTTCCCCCCAAAAAAGGACATGCAATTTTGCATTATTGAAACGATAATAGTAATAACTAAGCAACTTTTATTATTCGTTTTTTAACAAATACGGTATAAAACAGTTAATTATAAGTACAATATGTACAAAAGAAGTGTTTAAAAATTATTTTTTCCTATGAATTTTAGATTCAAAAATTCAATTTTTTTCGATTTCGCATGTAGTTCCTCCATCAGTTTTACAGCACGTTTAGCATTTTGGTTAGATCTGGGAATGTCAATTAATGACTCCTCGACCAACCAGTGCGCCTTCAAACACTTAATTGCCTTCTTGAACTTTGTCTTGGTGAGTGAGGTTAACAGTTCATTGAAGGATGCTTCGTTGTAGTGTTGCGACTGGAACCAGGCATTTGCCCATTCATAGCAGATGAAGTCGCATGCTATACCGAGGACGCGGCACCACTCTGGTATCAGAACAAATGCTATAACAGCATATACGGCTCGCGAGTTCCATCTTGCCATGTGCAGGTTTGGGAGTTTCTTCCAACTGATTCGAGGCCAACGTGATGTTGTTTTGTAATGACGATATGCCTGACATAGTTCATATAAGAACTTGAAATCATCTCGCCATCCAGGATTCTCGCCTGTGTTGACATCATCTGTTGCAACTTGGTGGTAATCAATCTGAAGTGAGGCATAGTTTTCTGTTAATTTGTCAATGAACAAATAATTGAGTTCTGGTTTCTTCGTTGACTCTGGAATAAGGAAATTCATGACGTGCTTCAGTAGGAGGTCGAGTACATGGCGTTGACAGCCAATGTATTGTGGCTTCTGAAAGCCCTTTCTCAAAACATCATCCTGTATCAGTGTTACAATCCCGTTCAAATGGCCAGTATTTACTGCTGCCGTGAGGCAGATTATCATGCGAATATTTTCCCAAGCGTCGTATTCATTAATTAGCTGATGTAGTTCCTTGTGAATAGCTGTGGCAGAACCATTCTCACATTTCAGAATACCGAGTTTGATTTCGGTTGTGGTATTTTTCAGCAGAACTACTTGATACTCTTCCCCTTGGATTCTTTTACCATCGAAGTGGAGACAATAGGGATCTTTGCTTTGAAGTTTTTCAAAAATTTTGGTTTTCATTTTCTGTCCTTCTGAGATTGTTCGTCTCCAGACACCCGAATGACTTGGAACCGGTACATCATGACCTTGTTCAGCAATGGTTGCAAGCACTTTATTTGCTTTATGTGTAGAAACGTTGTTTTTCAGTACCAGTAAATTCGCTGATGTAGTGCTTGCTCTTTTGTATTTCGATGTGCGTTCAGGAGAAGATGACGCGGAAGAAGAGGTTGGCTTTGGAGTCTCGGGTAAAGATTCAGAGACAGTATCATGTGTGGGTTGCGATTGCGAAGTGCTGGCTTGAGCTTGAATTATTGATAGTCGGATTCGTTTTCTTGGATGAATTGATTCCAAAGGAGCTATTTTGAGCATTGAAAAGCCAACCTTGCCTCCACTCTCAACTTGCCTCAGGTAGAGCTCTTTATCCTCCAAGTTTTTCCATTCTCCATTAACGTTGGTGACATCAAATAACTGAGAAAGTGTTGCAGTGAATTTATCAGAAGGTTTCTTTTTGCTTTTGTCATTTAGATCAATCAGACGATTGAGTTTCTTTCTGATGAGTGCACTGGATAAAAGTGGGAAGTCTAGAGTTACCCTCCAGAGCAATTCTATATCTATTATCATATTTTTTATTCGATCCAGTCGCCGTTTCTCGCTGTTGAACAGAAAACTGAAGTTTCCAAGAATTTGGCAGTTCGTTGGCATCCGCGTGAGATTGGAGAGTGTTATGAGTTCATTTTCCCCTTCACCATTGAGGTCTGATGAACTTCCTCTTCTGGTGAAGGAAGGTAGTGAGGCTGATTACCAAGCACCTGAGCTGGGAGAGGATGACTGGATATAAGGCAGCCGACGCCCTTCTGCCTCACTGGTGATTTCTCTGTTGAATTCTAGGAGACCAGTCTGATTCCTGCTCCTCAAAAGCTAAGTTTTCTGCTTTGCCTTTTTGCATTTGTGTTTTGGTTTTAGTTTGCCTTGCTTTTCTGGATTCTGCCATTCCCTGCTGGGGTGAGCTGAATTCTTTTTTTGTCGGTTTGCTCTGTCTTCAGAAAATACCTGAGTACTGACATAGTCTTTTTGAAGCCTAGCGTCTTCAGGGCCTTTTTCCCTGTCAGTCTGTTGGCTCTTATTTTGATAGGGTTTTTCGCGGATTGCAGACAGCAGCTTTCCTATCCTGTCCTATTTAGTTAGCTTGGGCCCCATCATTTGCTCAGTCTATCTTTCTATCTGTGTTAGTGTTTTTTCTTCTTGCTTCACCGTCATTATATGTTGGGGGCTGCCTATTGCTTTGGGGTCTGCTCTGGGGCAGTTTAGATTTCCCTTTCTGTCTTTAGGCTAGGCAGTTCTCCTGCTGTGCTCAAGGGGTCTAGGGCATCGTAGAAACCCCCCACGGCTACTGCTAGTTGTTGTTGATAGGTTCAGGGGTCTGCAATCCGATAGCTGCCAACTTCTCTGGTTTTATGGACTTAGCTAGCATTTCTGTTTTTGCCTCCTACGGTGACTCATTCATAACAGGAGAGCTTTTCAACATATGGAATAGTTGAATCCCTTTTATGTTGAGAATAGGAGGGCAGATTCCTCGTCCAGATAGACCTGTTTGCCTTTACACTGTTGCTGGAATTTCTAGAAGACATTTTCTGAATGAACTGTCCTGCACTTCTTGATCGTAAAACTTGAAGCTTCGCACTGAAAATGAAAAGATAATACTAAATTACAAAATATTTTAAAATATTCCAGAATGTTCTAGATGTGAATAAAATACCACTTTTTGTTACAACTTAGAAAGATATTTTCTTTATAGATTAAAATTAAAACACGAAAAATCTTTTTTTTGAAAATTTTGAAATGAAAAAGAGGGGGAACTTTTTTGAATATTTTACAAATTTGATGATACTAATGTCATTTGAATGCAATTGTTCCTCCAATGTAAGCGGTTTCATTTTCGTTTTGCAAAATTTTTAAAATAGTCATCACCCTAGTGTATATAGAGGTGGTCTAATAGCTGCTACTGTGCAGGCACCGGTGGCACCATATTGGAGGAGGAAATTAGTTTCTTTCTCTAACAAGATGGTGCCACCTGTGCAGTAGCAGTTATCGGATCACCTCTGTATACACCGATAGCTGCTACTGAGCAGGCGTGGTGGGCGCCATTTTCAAATAGATTTTTTTTTTGGAACATCAGGATAACCTCAAACTTATTAATTAAATACACAGTATACATGCGATTATGCTGCAGCGCATGTGCCACGGGTCACACCTGTGTGATGGAGTGCTTTTTCTTAATATATATATATATATTTATATATACACAATTAGGTCCATATATATTTGGACAGAGACAACATTTTTCTAATTTTGGTTCTAGACATTACCACAATGAATTTTAATCAAAACAATTCAGATGCAGCTGAAGTTCAGACTTTCAGCTTTCATTTGAGGGTATCCACATTAATATTGGATGAAGGGTTTAGGAGTTTCAGCTCCATGTGCCACCCTGTTTTTAAAGGGACCAAAAGTAATTGGACAGATTAAATAATTGTAAATAAAATGTTCATTTCTAGTACTTGGTTGAAAACCCTTTGTTGGCAATGACTGCCTGAAGTCTTGAACTCATGGACATCACCAGATGCTGTGTTTTCTCCTTTTTGATGCTCTGCCAGGCCTTCTGTGCGGTGGTTTTCAGTTGCTGTTTGTTTGTGGGCCTTTCTGTCTGAAGTTTAGTCTTTAACAAGTGAAATGCAATTGGGTTGAGATCAGGTGACTGACTTGGCCATTCAAGAATATTCCACTTCTTTGCTTTAATAAACTCCTGGGTTGCTTTGGCTTTATGTTTTGGGTCATTGTCCATCTGTAGTATGAAATGACGACCAATCAGTTTGGCTGCATTTGGCTGGATCTGAGTACACAGTATGGCTCTGAACACCTCAGAATTCATTCGGCTGCTTCTGTCCTGTGTCACATCATCAATAAACACTAGTGACCCAGTGCCACTGGCAGCCATGCATGCCCAAGCCATCACATTGCCTCTGCCGTGTTTTACAGATGATGTGGTGTGCTTTGGATCATGAGCTGTACCACACTTTGCCATACTTTTCTCTTTCCATTATTCTGGTAGAGGTTGATCTTGGTTTCATCTGTCCAAAGAATGTTCTTCCAGAACTGTGCTGGCTTTTTTAGATGTTCTTTAGCAAAGTCCAGTCTAGCATTTTTATTCTTGATGCTTATGAGTGGCTTGCACCGTGCAGTGAACCCTCTGTATTTACTTTCATGCAGTCTTCTCTTTATGGTAGATTTGGATATTGATACACCTACCTCCTGGGGAGTGTTGTTCACTTGGTTGGCTGTGGTGAAGGGGTTTCTCATCACTATGGAGACTATTCTGCAATCATCCACCACTGTTGTCTTCCATGGGCGCCCAGGTCTTTTTGCATTGATGATTTCACCAGTGCTTTCTTTCTTTCTCAGGATGTACCAAACTGTAGATTTTGCCACTCCTAATGTAGTAGCAATTTCTCGGATGGGTTTTTTCTGTTTTTGCAACGTAAGGATGGCTTGTTTCACCTGCATGGAGAGCTCCTTTGACCGCATGTTTCCTTCACAGCAATACCTTCCAAATGCAAGCACCACACCTCAAATCAACTCCAGACCTTTTATCTGCTTAATTGAGAATGACATAACAAAGGGATAGCCCACACCTGTCCATGAAATAGCCTTGGAGTCAATTGTCCAATTACTTTTGGTCCCTTTAAAAACAGGGTGGCACATGTTAAGGAGCTGAAACTCCTAAACCCTTCATCCAATTTTAATGTGGATACCATCAAATGAAAGCTGAAAGTCTGAACTTCAACTGCATTTGAATTGTTTTGCATAAAATTCATTGTGGTAATGTCTAGAACCAAAATTAGAAAAATGTTGTCTCTGTCCAAATATATATGGATCTAACTGTATATATATATATATATATATATATATATATGTATATATATTCATTATGTAAAATAGTGGGCAGGTCACTGAAGGATCAGTGACCTGTCAGCAGTCTTCATTATGAATAGCTAATCAGAGCACCACATGAAGTCCCCATCACAGGCCTTCCCAAATCACGAGCATATCATTAATTCAAAACTGAAAATAAAGGTTAAACAACAACCACAAGACAGATTTCATCCACCAAGGTATCGTTTTAATCAGTATAACGGAGCCAACCTGAACCTGACACCGTCTATACGTTACCATGCTTTATCCTGCTTACAGGTTCCTTTTAAGGACACACTTAACATTTAATAATGTCCACTGGGTCTCCCAATATTCAGCTCCTCTATATTGTGAAAAGTGGACTCACAGCTCCATTATACAAAGTATGATGTCCCCACAGCTCCCCTATAAACAGTATGATGGGTCCATAGCTCACCCATACACAATATAATGCCACAGTTTCCCTATACACTGTATGATGGCCCCCAGCCTCCCTATATGTAGAACTACCATCAGTACATAAATACTGCATAAGAACCACAATCAGTACATGAATTAATCACCAGAACCACTATTGGTAAACAAATACAGTGCCAGAACCACCGGCAGTAAATGAATACAGCACTAAAACCACACTTTTCCTTCCCTTCATACTGCTCAGTGATCACTGTAGCAGAGTAATGACGTCAGCAGTGTGCGATCTCATCACTCCCCTGCACATCAGGGAGAGGAGATGACGAGTGCTCCAGTGCTCCCCTACTTCCCAGCAAGACAGTGTTGATCAGCTGTATTCATGTTTAAGTGCTGTAAATACATCACTTGGAAAGGGGAGCTGGCTGAAGCCGGATACTGTGCAGCCCTGGCTTAGCCATATCGGTACACTGTGCACTCCGATATTGTTAAGGGTGGTGTAGCTCCGACTGGGCACCCCATGGTGGGACCCCTCAGCTCAGGATCAAAGGGACCATACTCTCTGACCCCATGGTAGCTAGGCTACTGCTGCAAGGGCAGCGGGAGAGGTGAGCAGTTTGGTGAGTAATGTTAGTTTTTATAAACTTCTACCGGCTCTATAAATGTCCAAGAAGATGGCCTGCTGGATGCTATTTTGTAAATTTACTCTGCTTTGGAGAACTCAAATTTTGGTAAATTTCAAGGACAATTCAATTCTATTCCAATAAATTGCTCATCTATATTTGCCTGTACTATTAATTTATGCAAAGTTTGCTGTAAGGACAATGAACATTTAACACTATTGGGAAAAGTTATTCTCTGTACACAAAAAAAAGATGGTGTCAGAACTTGAACCTGGTGATTCTTGTTCACTAGGCAACAGTTCTCCTCTCTTTGAGCTATCCAACTCTCTGAACAGCTTCTTGAGCTTTCAGCTACCAGTACTTGTTGTTCCTGATTTGCCCCACACTGTGGCTTCTGAATTGGACATCATATTTAAATCTGACCTTGTGATTCTTTCCTTGTGAGATAATTGCAAAGCCATTAATTTAGCATTCTCACCTGCTAATCTTTCATATTGTATTGCTGTTCCTGTTTACCAACCTCTGGCTTCCCACTGACTATGCTACCTGCTGCTCCTGTGCACTAACTTCTGACCTACTGACTATGCTACCTACTGCTCCTCTAGCAGTGTTCCTGTGTTCCAACCTCTGGCTACCCACTGACTATGTTACTTGCCTTTACTACCCCAATACTTGCCAAAAAAAGACTCCAATTCAAACATGGATCATTACAACTGGTGTTTAAAAGTCACAATGTGTTGCAAATGGAATTTTTTTCATACTATTTTACAACTGCTTGCTCTTAT
Organism: Dendrobates tinctorius; assembly: GCF_039654945.1. Classification (NCBI taxonomy): domain Eukaryota; kingdom Metazoa; phylum Chordata; class Amphibia; order Anura; family Dendrobatidae; genus Dendrobates; species Dendrobates tinctorius. The sequence goes on along the minus strand of NW_027361696.1, from coordinate 86,750,360 downwards.
GTCCTAATCCCAGTAGATTTTAAAAACATTGGTTAAGGTTTAGCAATAGTTTTAGTGGCCTACTGACAAGCACTGTCGTGGTGCTGACATCTACGCGTTTCAGGTGTAAACCCACCGTTAATTATGATGTGTTTGATAGAGATGGGTGAACCTGAACAGTAAAGTTCGGCGTCCATACCAAACACCTACTGTTCGGGCACGGACACTAAACACAGACTTGTCCGTTTTACTGTTCAAGTTCGGCTGCCCTAACACCGGGTATTTGTTGCGCTGTCATGTGCATGACAGCGCAGCAAATACCGTTTCTGATCAGAGGTGAAATCAGCTACGACACCGGTCAGAGAGCTGCAATTCCCACACTGTCAAAAGACAGTGTGAGTGCTCAGCTGTGATTGGAGATATACAGCTTACCTCCCGTCACTGGTGTAATCTGATGGGACTACTGAACCCATCATCTGACACGTGCTACCACTAATTACAGTGAGAGCGGGAACGACGGATGGGAGTATTCATCAGCCGCTGCTGCACTGTAAATAAATAATATAAAAAAAAAACTGCGCAGGCTCCCCTCTATTTTTGATAACCAGCCAGGCAAAATTCACAGCAGGGGCCTGCAACCCTGAGCTGTCAGCTTCAGCAAGGCTAGTTATCAAGAATAGAGGGGTCACCATGCTGTGTTTTTTAATAAATAATTTAAAAAACAGTGTTTGGTCCCCCCCATTTTTGACAGCCAATCTTGCTAAAGCAGACAGTTGTGGGCTGGTATTGTCAGGTTGGTAAGGGGCCATTATTATGGCCCCCCAGCGTAAATATAGCAGCCCGCAGCTGTCCAGAAAAGGCACGTCTATTAGATGCACCAATTCTGACACTTTGCCCGGGTCTTCCCACTTGACTTGTAGCAGTGACAAATGGGGTGATAGTTGGGGGGATTGATGTCACCTTTGTATTGTCAGGTGACATCAAACTCTGAGGTTAGTAATGGAGAGGCATCAATAAGACACCTATCGAATACTAATCCTATAGTCACATTGTAAAAAAACACAGACACCCAGAAAAAAGTCCTTTAATTGAAAGAATGACACAGACTCCTTTAACAATGACACAGACTCACTTAATAATAATGATACAGAATCCTTTAAAACCATACTTATGACCTCGCCTAATTCTACCAAAGCCTTCGCTCTCCTGTAATAAAACTAAAATAAAAAAACAACAATATATCATATCTGTCCATCGTTCTGTCCCACGCCATAATCCATGTCTGGGGGATAAATAGTTTTCAACCTGGACGGTGCCAAGATGCGACCATCCGGGCTGAAAAACACTGGTGATTGAGCTTCTGGGACTGGCTGGGAATGGAGCCTCAGTGAGCGGATGTAACCTCGATGACGTCACCACCGATCACTGACGCCACACTCTCAGCAGCTCACTCACCAGTGGCTCTCAGCCTGGACAGTTGTATATTGGCACCGTCCAGGTTGAAAACTATTTATCTCACAGACATGGATTACGGCATGGGAAAAAACGATGGACAAGTATGGAATCTTTTTTTTTTATTTTACTTTTATTACAGGAGAACGAGGGCTTCAGTGGAATTAGGCATTTAAATAAAAATGGAAAACTGTGTTTAGTCTTATTTCTAATAAAGGACTTTATTCTGGCTGTGTCTTTATTTACCATACAACTGTAGGATTAGTAATGGATAGATGTCTTACAGACAGACGCCTCTCCATTACTAAGCCGTGAGCTTGATGTCACCTGACTATACAAAGGTAACATGAACCCCACAAGTATAAACCCCACTTGCCACCGCTATAGGGCAAGTGGGAAGATCCGGGCAAAGAGCCAAAATTGGCACATCTAATAGATGTGCCATTTCTGGGCAGCTGCGGGCTGCTATTTTTAGGCTGGGGGGCAATATCCATAACCTCTTACCAGCCTGAGAATTCCAGCCCTCAGCTGTCTGCTTTAGCAAGGTTGGTTGTCAAAAATGGAGGGGACCCCACACCATTTTTTAAATTATTTATTTAAATACTTAAATATATGGCGTGGGGACCCCTCTATTCTAGCCTTGCTGTAGCTGACAGCTGAGGGTTGCAGACCCCTGCTGTGAGTTTTGCCTGGCTTTTTATCAAAAATAGGGGGAGCCTACGCAGGTTTTTTTTTATTTTTTATCTACAGCGCAGCAGCGGCTGATGAATAATCCCATTCGCCACTCCTGCTATCACTATAATTAGCGGTAGCAGGTGTCAGATGATGAGACCAGTAGTCCCATCTGCTGACACCAGTGACCGGAGGTAAGCTTTATACCTCCAATTACAGCTGAGCGCTCACGCTGTCTTTTGACAGCGTGGGAACCACGGCTCTCTGACCGGCAGGGATAATTTTACCGCTGATCAGAAGCGGTGTTTGCTGCACTGTCATGCACATGACAGCATGGCAAACACTGGATGTTCGGCCCCCCATTCAAGTGAATGGGGTCCGGGTTCAGATTTGGGTCAGGGTACTGTTCTGTTACCTCAAAATTTTTTTAATTGTTCGGCCGAACCCACCGGACTCAAACATCCAGGTTTCCACCCATCTCTAGTGTTTGAATAAAGAAGAATCTATTCATAGAGTTGTATCTACTGACAAGTGATACATTTACTATAATGTTCTAATGTTCATTAGAAAATTTTCAACTGCAAAAGGAGCTGCTAGCAGCAGATCTTGATGATTTGCCCATTGGCATACAGCATGGCAGAGGATGCCTCAGACAAACATTAAAAACTTCATTGATAGAATGCCAAGGTGTGTGTGTGTATGCACTTGCATTTCTGCTCATGACGCTCATATTCAATACTAAATAAATCTAGATGTTTCCAAACTTTTGTTTCCATTTTTTCATGATTTGCATATCAGTGACATGCCTATCCATCCTGTGACTTGTATAATTCTATGACTTTTCCTTCTTGGTACTGTAATTTCAGTGTTGAGGAGTGATTTTTTTTAATTTTGTGCACTTTACTCCAGTGGGCTAGAGTTTCAAGACTGACTTAAATAAATCCAGCCTGAGCCATCATAAATTCTATTAAATTCTCTCCGATGTTTCCAAAGAAATTACTGATTCAGGAAACAACAATTTATTTTTTGGCTTTTTTTGTCATTATTTTTTTTTTAGATTTTGCTACAATAGATGTAACTGACAGAGCCCTATAGGCTGTTGAATACAGTTTTGAGGCATCAGCATAATTTTAACAACTAAGTAAAAGTCTTATGGATATTCACTCTGACTATCTGAAAGGTCATCCGTCTCACTGCAGCTTCGGACATGTCTAAAGGGTTGATTTTTCTTGCTGTTCATATGTCAAACAAACTTTCTTTTTAATCAAAAGCAGTTATTGTTTCAGAATCTGTCTGACCTGCTATATTAAAATGTTCTTGTCTTCATTTTTTTTAATTTGAACACAACATTACTTCATTCCCTTGAGTCTCCGCACTTCTTTTACGAAAAGTAGAACAGAAAGCAACTTTGACAGGCTTTTAATCATGACAGGAACCTGTTCCTCAGCTGTCTTTCCTCTCAACAAACAAGACCTTTAGATCACTAAGTTCAAGAACCCAGGAAATGTAAAAAAAAAAAAAAAAGGTGGCCGTCACACATCGTCCCCTCATGCATGAAGAAGACAGGTATGAATTCCCAGGAGATATAAGTATGTAAAATGCTCTGAAAATGTATCAAATATTGGGTCCAATGTAGAGATAGTGTTTGGGAAGCAAAGAGTTAAAGTTATTAAAAAGAATGGCACAAAATGTAGATGAAATATATAGCAAGCAGAGTGAAAATTTGAAGGTATCGGCTACTGGTCTGATGACTTCATCAGAGCCCATGTCAGAACCTATAGTAAGAAAAAATATATATACCATATATTCACCAACCTAATTTTCGATTAAGGGAAGCAACAAACAAAATTGCTTAACAATATTAGTTATTAACTTTTACTGACGTGTAGTAGAACATCTCACTCGGCTAGACACAGAGGTATAAACGAAACACTGTCTTTTTAAGAACATGCTTGGTGTATTGAGGCAGCATAATCCAAAGAAGGGCAAATAAACATGGTCCTCTGGGCAAAACAGCAAAACTAAATAAAAAGGAAGAAACACTGTCATTTTCGGGGTTCAGCTAGCTCTCAGGTATAGTGTCCACAGTACGAGTCCAAACATGCCCCACAGGCACAAACAGTTTCCTGGAGTGTTTCCTTTCCAGGTACACTGCTGTCTTGCAAAGCACGCCACTTAAACCCTATACCATGTGACTCCTATCCATCATGTGACTGACATCACACAGGTCCTGTCAGTACACAGTGGTGCAGGTGGAGCTCAGGTGGGCACTCTCCCACACACCCTATGGATGCCCACATAAAACCAACCCATGTGCATAACTTTAACTTAATCCTCATAACACATGGTGTGCTGGAGGAAAATCTCTGGTTTCACTGCCGGAATTAAGCGCAGTGACACATCTCCCCTCCATTATTTTACCAGTGACTTTGTCACATATCTCCCCTCTCTGCCCAAAGCTGTAGGTTTTGGCACCTTCACTGGTCAAGCAGAGGACTATTGACATGGCATCTGGGTTCCCATGCAACTTCCCTGGTCTGTGCTTCACATGAAAAGTAAAGTTCTAAAGTATCAGAAACCACATAGTAACCCAGGAATTCTTCCTCTTCTTTTCCGTCATCCATCTCAGAGTCGCATGATCTGACACTAGCCTGAACTTTCTGCCTAAAAGGTAGTGTCTCAGGGTGTTGATTGCCCACTTGATGGCCAAGCACTCTTTATAAACGATGGCATGCATAGTTTTTCTCTTATGAGGAGAGCTTCCTACTTAGGTATAGGACTTGCTGTTCATCCCCATCTATCTCCTTGGTCAACACGGTTCCTACTCCGACATCATAGGCATCCATCTGGAGTACAAGATCATTAGTGAAATCCGGAGCGACCAATACTGGCTGTCTGCACAGGGAGAGCTTCAACTCCAGGAATGCATCTCTGCTTCAGAGGACAACTTGACCATCATCGATTTTGTGCCCTTGAGAAGATCCATCAGGGAGGAAGCTATTATGCTGAAATTCAGGATAAATCGCCGATAATATCCCACAATTCCGAGAAATGCACGAACCTGCTTTTTGGAGACCTGCTGCAGCCACTTCTGGATTGCCTCCACTTTGTCTATTTGTGGCTTTATCTTGCCTTTTCCAAAGATATAGCCCAAGTACTTTGCTTCTTATTTCCCGAGGGTGCACGTCTTTGGGTTTATAGTAAACTCTGCCTTCCTCAGTGCATCCAGTACCGTCTGGACCTTCTGCAGGTGACTTCCCTAATCCGGGCTGAATATCATGATGTCATCTAAATAATCAGTGGTGTACTTCTTGTGGGGGATTAGTATCCAGTCCATAGCCCTCTTGATGCTAGCTGAAGCTCCTTGTAATCCAAATGGCATCCGGGTATGCTGAAAGCACCCATCAGGTGTGGAGAAGGCTGTCTTCTCCTTGGCACTTGGGGACAGGAGAACTTGCCAGTACCCTTTCTTTAGGTCCAGGGTTGTTATGTATCTGGCTGACCCTAGCCTCTCAATAAGCTCATTGAACCTGGGCATTTGATAAACATCAAACTTGGACACCTCACTGAGCTTCCTGTAATCATTACAGAAATCTCTCTGTTCTGCTTCAGCGCAAGGACAATGGAGCTGGAACAGCCAGTCTTTGACTCCTCAATGACACCCAGGTACAACATTCTCTTCAAATCTTTGGACATTACCTCACGGCTTCCAGAATCCGATATGGCCTTTGGTTCACCCGCACATGTGGTTCCATCAGGATTTCGTGCTCCACAACCTGCGTACATCCTGGTAGTTCCAAAAACAGATCTCGGTTACACTGAAGCAGCTCATGGCACTGTTGCTTATGGTCTGGCAATAGTATCTCTGCCACTTTGACAGCCTCAACCTTGACTTCAGGATGGGCCCCTAGGCATGCTGCTTCTAGCAGATCCCTGGCTTGCCACAGTTTGAGCAGGTGGATGTGGTACACTTGGCATGGCTTTCATCTCTTTGGTTGGTGTACTTTTTAGTTGATGTCACTCAACTTCTTGATCACCTCATGTGTCCCTTGCCACATGGCCAGGAACTTACTTTCCATGTTGGGGATCAATACCAACACCCGGTCTCCAGGGCTAAACTGTCTCAGCCATGAGGCTCGATTGTAGACCTTCACCTGGGCTTCACCCTTGCGATCCAGTCCTGCATTTGGGACACATGCTTGATGACACTTTGGTGGGGTGTAACTTCTGATTCCCAAGTGTCCTTTGCAACATCTAGAAGTTCCGTTAGGTGTCATCCATATAACAGCTCGAACGGTGAGAACCCTGTAGATGCCTGTGGGACTTCCCTGATGGAGAACAGTAGGTATGGCTGGAGGCAATCCCAATCTCAGCCATCCTTCTCCATGACCTTCTTCAGCATGGACTTTAAGGTCTTATTGAACCTGTTCATCAGGTTGTCTGTCTACGGATAGTACGTCAAAGTCCAAAGTTTGGTAATCTGGAATGCATTGCATAAGTACCTCATTATCTTTGATATGAACAGTGTCCCCTGGTCCATTAGGATCCCCTTCGGCAGGCCCGTCCAGGAGAAAATAAGGACTAGCTCCAGTGCAATAGTCCGGGTGAGGAGTTTCTCAGTGGTACAACCTCCAGGTACCGCATAGCATAGTCCATCCCTACTAGGATATATTGATGACCCCTGGCAGACTTAACTAAGGGCCTGAACAGGTCCATGGAAATCCATTTAATTGAGACTTCAATTATGGGTGACGGGACTAGGAAACTGCGGAAGTGAGATATGGAGGCAATTAGCTGACAGGTAGGGCAGGACCGGCAGAAATTAACAATGTCCCTGTGACACCCAGGCTAGTAGAACCACTGCAGTACTCACTCTTGGGTTTTATCTACACCTAGATGCCCCCCCAAGACATGAGCATTGGCCAGATCTAGTACCCTACATCTATATGGTCCCGGGACTAACAGCTGCTCTAAAACTTCCCCTCACTGTTTAGTGGCTGGAAAGTATTAGATTGGACGGGAACCTGGTGTCGGCCCCTGGCTGTTGGGCAACCCCATTTATCACAGTCACATTGTCAATTGCATTTTTTAAAGTATAATCCTGCATTTGGGCAGTCCCAAAATTCCCACCAGAAGCCCATAGTTCAGAAATTTTGGCCTCACTGGTCACCATCTTGTCCTTGTAACCAGCCAGGACACACAAAAGGAACTTGTCCATCTCCGATTGCAATGGAGTTTCATCAGAATTCAGCTGTATTCTGTCTGAGTCACTTGGCAGCCCTGCCTTTCCTCACAAGTTCCAGAACAGGCTGAAGTCCTGCCTAATTATCACAGGGTGTAGCAAGTCTCTGACTACCCCAACCTAATGCAACTCAACGTCACAGTTAGGTTTTATAGTCACTCTGGCAATGGGACTGTCCATGGCATCCCCGTGGATACAGCGGACGCCCACTTGTTTCCCTGAGGCTCAAGGTCACCAGGCTACCTGAGTTTAACTGTCCTGACACCAGCACTTCGTTTATGGTCACAGGACATAACTGCGGCCTCTCTCTGAACTGATAGTCCACAATGCAAGTGTAATATGCAATTTAGGAGCAGTGCCACCCTAGGCTGCAGTCCATCTGTTTTGGGGACAAGGGACAACAAACGGCTAGTCTATATGTCCGGGACCACGACATCTCCAACAAATAAAGTCTATCTGTAGCCTTTGACAACCTCTTAGCGACCCTTTGGGATCTAGGAATCCCGCCAGTGATGGCTCTACTACCCCAATTGGGGGCTCAGGTTCCCACTGGGTACCCCACTATGGGGATGCACCACTACCTGGTTTTCTAAGGAATCTCTCGACCACCTAGAATCATTCCACTAGGCCTACCAGTTCATCCGTATTTTGAGGATCTTCCTGGGTAACCCATGTCTGCACTGGTCTTGGGAGTGATTGAATAAATTTGTCCATGACCACCAGTTTGAACATCTGGGCTGCAGTGGAGGGCTCCAGCTGCAACCATTTATGGACCAAATGCAACCAGTCAAGCATCTGAGAGCTGGGAGGTTTAACACCAAAGTACACCCAGTGACGAACCCTTTGGGCTCTGACAGAGGTAGTTACTCCTGCATGTGTCAAAATTTCAATTTTTAACTTGGCATACTCTTGCACATCCTGTAATGCCAAATCAAAATAGACCTTCTGGGGCTCACCAGACAAATAGGGGGCCAGCACATCTGCCCACTGCTCTGGTGGTAGCTTGTCAGGCTCTGTCACGCGCTCAAACACAGTTAAAAATGCCTCCACATCATCCACTGGGGTCATCTTTTGCATAGCTAATCGTACTGCTTTCCGGATGCACGAGTCATCACCTTGATGTGGGAGAAGGGCTGTTTTATCTGTTGGGGACACCTCCCAGGAGTTCCATCTGCCTTTGTTGCTGTTGAAGCTGTTGTATTAGGGGTTTATTTGTCTCCTGCTATACCTGCTGTTGTTGGCTCAGGATCAGGTGCTTGACTAGCTCCTCCATTTTGTCCAACTTTTGTTCCATCCCTGTAGCTGTCTTCACCCAGGACATGTGGTTTATCCACGCTGCTACCCGTGTTCCTGGAATGTTGCCCGCATTCTCCACCACTTGTGGTATAGCGTCTTAATCAGATGGACACAGAGGTATAAATGGAGCACTGTCTCTTTAAGAATGTGCTTGGTTTTTTGAGGCAGCATAAACCAAGCAAGGGAAAATACACACTGGCCTCTAGGCAAAACAAAATAGAAAGGAAAAAAAACAGTCTTTTTCCTAGCGGGGTTCAGCCCCCCTCATAAGTATAGTGTCCATGGTACAAGTCCAAACATGCCACACAGTCACAAACAGTTTCCTGGAGTGTTTCCTCTCTAGGTACACTGCTGTCTTGCAGAGCCCACCACATAAACCCTAGGCAATGTGACTCCTATCCATCACGTGACTGACCACATGATTGTGACATCACAAAAGTCCTATCAATATAGACGTGCAGGTGAAGATAAGGTGGGCACCCTCCCACCCACTCTGTGGATGCCCACATAAAACCAGCCCATGCACGTAAGTTTAACTTAACCCTCACAACACATACTGTGCTGGAGGAAGATCTCTGATTTCACATCATTGCTGACATTAAGCGCATTGACACATATCTCTCCTCCATTACTTTACCAGTGACTTTGTCACATATGACATACTGGTATGTTGTGTGTGGCCTCCCTGACTTTGATGCAGGCACAAGAACTGAGCCTGCATCTTTGCCAGTAGATGATGACTGTAATATTCAGCCATGATCTGCCAATGAAAGCTGCACGTAAAGCAAAGCTGTTAAATGCCGCTGTCCATCTATGATAGTGGTTTTTAAAGTGCATCCTGGGGTGCACACTGCTCTATTTGCCCATTAGCACTCCTGCAATATGATCACAGGGAGCCAATGGGTTCCCGTGATAGTAAGGGGTCTATTGAAGACCTTCATACCTGTGATGACGGTACTCATGAGAAAGCTTTCCTGTGGCTGGCATTCATAGGAGACCAAGATTTTTGCAATATACAGCAATGCTGTGGTATTGCTTTATGTAGCACAAGTGATCAGACAATTGCAGATTTAGGTCCCTAAAGGAACAAACAAATACAGCAAAGAGAAAAAAAATGATGGAAGAAAAGATATATAAATATTCAAATCACCCCATTTTGAACAATTAAAAAATAAAAAATGCACATACTTGGCATTGTTGCATTGAGGAAAATTTCAATCTATTAAATATAGGATTAATTAACTGACCAGTAAAACTAACAGGAAAAAGGTCAAGATTGCATTTTTTTAGGCATCCTCAAAAACACAAAAAATGCAAGAAGAGGCAATCAAGCCATCGTTTCTACCCCCATATAGTGTCGGGGAAAATGTTTGCTAAAGGCATATAAAACAAGGTTTAGTCATCTCTATCAATTGAAAATTCTATGGAAAATGGTGACACTGATAATTCTTTTTTTTCAAATGTCCAAATTCTTTTGACCACCTAAAAATAAAAAATCTAAACTTGTTTGGTATCATTGTAATTATAATGATCAGAAGAATCATATTTAGGCTATGTGCCCACGTTGCAGAAATGCTGCAGAATTGTCCGCAGCATTTCTGCAACTCCCCGCCGCGGGTAAAACACATGTGGAATTCGCATGCAATTTCCCGCAAAACACAAGCGTTTTGAAAGCGTTTTTAGCTTGCAGAATGCTAGCGTTTTTCCAAGCGATTTGAAGCTTCGCTTGGAAAAGTGATTGACAGGTTGGTCACACTTCTCAAGCATAGTGCTTGACAAGTGTGACCAACTTTTTACTATTGATGCTGCCTATGCAGCATCAATAGCAAAAGTTTGAATGTTAAAAATAATCAAAAAAAAAAAAATAGGGATGTACTTACCCTCTGTCGGCCCCCGGAGTCCTCCCGGCCCTCAGTGGCGCTGCCAGCAAGTTATGTTCCCAGGGATGCATTGCGCGAATGACCTCTGATAACAAAGCAGTCACTATCTTTCCACTATTTTTTTCTGCTTTCCAGTACTTTACATAATAAAATCAATGGTGTCATTCAAAAGTACAACTTGTCCTGCAAAAAAAAAGAACACAAGCCCTCATATGGCTATATGGATGGAAAAATTAAAAAATGTTATGGTTCTTAGAAGAAGGTAGAAAACGAAAGTGAAAATTTTGCAATTTTCAAATCTTGTAAGCACATTACCCAAGCCCATCTCCCAAAATTAAAGTGGGCAACACTTCAAATAATTAATATACATACTGATCTCTACAGAAGAAAGGAATAGCATCAACATCAAGAAGTGTGAATAACTGGAGATAATATTTTAAAAATCAATATTATTTTATTTAGTCAATAATTAGAAAATACACATAAAATAGGATACCTCTAACCCATAAGCACACCAAAATGTCAGCTCCAGCAATACTTAAAATTAAGAGGGAAAATGTATATGGTCCAAATTAGTATTTCTAATCACATTGCAATCAGCATATCAATTTTTATATGCAGTAAATATTTAGATATATTGATATAGTGATAATATAAAATATCAAACAGAGACTCTATTCAAATGCCCCTATTTAATTTATATGTGATCCAAATCAATATTTCTGATCAGACTGCAAATTTTCAATTTTTGAATTTATTCTGTTAAACCAGAGAGTTATGTGACAAAAATAGTTAATAAATAACATTTCTCACAAGTCTACTTTACATCAGCACAATTTTGGAAAAAAAAAATTGTTAGGAAGTTATAAGGGTTCAAAGTTTATCAGCAATTTCTCATTTTTCCAGCAAAATTTACAAAACCATTTTTTCAGTGACCACATCACATTTGAAGTCCCTTTCAGGGGCCTACATGACAGAAAAAAACCCAAAAGTGACACCATTCCAAAAACTGCACCTCTCAAGCTATACTCAAAACTACATTCAAGAAGATTATTAACGCTTCAGGTGCTTCACAGGAACTAAAGCAATGTGGAAGGAAAAAAAGGACATTTTACATTTTCCAACAAAAGTGTTCTTTTAGCCTCAGTTTTTTCATTTTCACACAGGCAACAGGATAAAATGGATCCTAAAATTTGTTGGGCAACTTCTCCTGAGTACACAGATACCTCATATAAGGTCATAAACCACTGTTTGTGCGCATGACAAAGCTCGGAAGGAAAGGAGCGCCATTTGACTTTTTGAATGGAAAATTAGCTCCAATCGTTAGCGACATCATGTCACGTATGGAGAGCCCCTGTGTGCCTAAACATTGGAGCTCCCCCTCAATTGACCCCATTTTGGAAACTAGACCCCACAAGGAACTTATCTAGATGCATAGTGAGCACTTTGAGCCCCCAGGTGCTTCACAAATTGATCCGTAAAAATGAAAAACTACTTTTTTTTCACAAAAATTTTATTTTAGCTTCAATTTTTTCATTTTCACATGGGCAACAGGATAAAATGGATTGTAAAATTTGTTTGGCAATTTCTCCTGAGTACACCGATACCTCATATGTGGTCATAAACCACTGTTTGGGTGCACGGAAGGGATCCGAAGGGAGGAACACCATTTGACTTTTTGAATGGAAAATTAGCTGCAATTGTTAATGGACGCCATTTTGCGTATGGAAAGTATGTAGTGTATGTCAGGTTGGTGTGTGGTGTGGTGCAGTGTACGTCAGGTTGATATGTGTGGTGTAGTATACACCACACACACACAACAACCTGACATACACTACAACACAGTCACCAACATGACATACACGTAACCTTTAGCAACCTTACACACTACGTCATGTTGGTGTGTGTGGTGTGGTGTATGTCAGGTTGGTATGTGGTGTGGTGTAGTGTACGTCAGGTGTGTGTGGTGTTGTGTATGTCAGGCTGATGTGGGTGAGTTCTGTAAGAGAATGTCAGGATGTGTTTAGTCCATGGACATGTGATGACTTCTGATGCATTCATTCAAACACAGTCCAGGTTTGTCAGGACATGTTTCACATTGGAAAAGAGTTTCCTTTCTTATCTCCCCTTTTATAGCATACCCGGCACCTTTTTTTTTCCTGTCCCCTCACGGAGAAAATTTTGCCCTGGTACCATACTGGAAACTTGAGTCCCAGGGGTGCTGGGGCCTGCTCCTTCCTCGTCTCCAAACATCAGGGTCTTTATCACTGCCTCTTGGAAATGAAGGAAGGTGTTGTTGGTCTGGCCTGCACATCGTGATAGCATATATACATTATACAGTGCCATTTGTACGATGTGCACAGCGAGTTTTTTATACCACACCTTCACCTTCTGCATGGCACTATAGGGCTGGTGGACCTGTGCTAGGGTACCTCTAACCGTGGTGGCCGTGGTGCCGGTACCATGGATTGTTATCAAGGAAAAGACATCCCTTTTGTCTTTGAACTTGACCACAACCATGTTGCCGCTACATTGGGCTCAGCTCTCAACCTTTGGGAGAGAATGCTCAATTAGCAACAAAGGGAGACCCCTCTGGTTTCTGTGCACAGTACCACAAGCTGCGATAGCTTTGGCAGAGAGGGATTGAAAGAGTGGGATGCTTGTATAAAAGTTATCAACGTACAGATGGTAACCTTTATCAATCAGTGGGTGGACCAAATCTCACACTATTTTCCCACTCACCTCCATACCACGTGGGCATTCTGGGGGCTGGATCCTGCTATCCTTCTCTTGGTAAACTCTAATGCTGTGAGTGTACCCTGAGGTACTCTCACACAGCTTATAGAGTTTTATCCCGTACCTCGCTCTCTTACTGGGCAGGAACTGACAGAATTGAAGCCTCCCTTTGGGGAATGTACACTTCAGCAAACTTGTTGCTGAAGTGTTCAAGTGATCGATAACTGGCCGAATTTTGAACAGTCTATCAAAATTTGGGTCATCGCTGGGAAGGCTGTCAGTATTGTCCTTAAATGAAGAAACTTATGAATTGCCTCAAAACGTTTGCGAAACATAACCAAACCAAATATTGGAGTTTGATATAAAACATCAGTTCTCCCATATTGGCGAATTTCTGGTTTCTTCACAATCCCCATGTGAAGGACCAGTCCCCAATATTTCATAATTTCTAATGAGTCAACTGGATTCCAAGTAGAAAATGATAAATTAGGGTTTTCGGCAAAAAATTGTAGGGCGTACAAGTTAGTTTGACAGTTGACTCAGAAAAATAGACTTTGAAAACGTCTACAGTATTTCCCTGAGGTTGGCAGTCTCGAACTGGATTCCTGATTGGGGAACGAAATCAGGAATCCATGGAGCAAAATATTCAGAGACGGGGTCCAGAAGGGGGCACTAGTGCTAGGTTGGGCGTGACTAGCACTAGGTTGAGGGATTCTCACACTTGGCTGTGGGTCTTCTCCCTCTGCCTCCGGCTTTTCTTCTCTGGGCTCCAAATGATTTCTTGTACTGCGACGTCTTCGTGGTAGCGAGTTTGTGTCACTGGAGAAGGAAGAGTGGAAAGAATAGGGAAAAGTGGGATCCTCTCCCTCACTATCTGTTTCGGAGGCAATAATGGCATATGTCTCCTCAGCTGAGTACACCCTTTGTGACTGTGATCACTGGGATGAGCGGGACATTGTGTGTTTTGTGTGTGCGTGTGTAAAAAAGCTAAACATTATTATAGTGTGTGTGCGTGTATATGTGCGAGTGTTTGGTGAAACTTTCTACTTTCTACTGCAGGAGAGGGCTGTCAGGCATGGAGGAGCTGAGGGGGGCTGTCAGTCATGGGGAGGCAGGAGGGGGCTGTCAGGCATGGGGAGGCAAGAGGGGCTGAGGAGTTGCAAGAGCCGGCAGCAGCAGGGGGGTGATCACCGGGGGCAGGAGGGGGCTGTCAGGTGGGGGGGCAGGAGGGGGCTGAGGAGATGAAGGAACTGGCAGCAGCAGGGGGGTTATCACTGTGGCGGGGGGGTGATCACCGGGGCGGGGGGTGAAAACCGGGGCAGGGGGGTGATCACCGGGTGCAGGAGGGGGCTATCAGGTGTGGGGGGCAGGAGAGGGCTGAGGAGATGCAGGAGCCAGCAGCAGCAGGGGCTGATCACTGGGGCAGGGGGGTGATGACTGGGGCAGGGGGGTGATCACCGGGGTAGTGGGGTAATCACTGGGCGGAGGGGTGATCACCAGGGACAGAAGGGGCTGTCAGGTGCGGGGAGCAGGAGGGGGCTGAGGAGATGCTGGCAGCAGCAGGGGGTGATCACTGGGGCGAGGGGAGGGAGCGGAGGTCAAGGGGGTGGAAACGGATGGCTGGAGGAGCGGAGGGCAGCAGAGGGGAGTACCAGAAGGCAGCAAAGGGGATTACCGGATGGCAGCAGCAGCAGGGCAGCAGGCAGGGACCTCGCTCTTCAGCTTCCATGAACGGGATGAGGCTGAAGAATGAGGGCAGCCATAGTTCACTCTGCCCCTCCACATCTGATTGGAGGGATAGCGTCACATGGATGCTAGCTCCAATCAGATCTGGGGGGTGATACAGAGGTCACCAGAGCGATCATAGCCATGGGGGGGCAAAGCCACCCCCCTTTGGGTCAACTACAGGTCCTCCCGTACCTACAGGTCGGGTGACATTTCAGTGACCCCAGTCACCCGACCCATAGGAACGCGATCCTGTCATGACACCTATGTGGCATCACAGGTCAGGAAGACACAGAGTTTCATGACATCGATGTGGCGTCACAGGTCAGGAAGGAGTTAATCAGAAATGCAAATTTGAGCGCTCGGCACACCCATTATAAGGCCTAGCGGTATAGTGCACCACTATACCCGTTACTTTTTGCATCTGGTTGCTTCCCTCTGATGTTGATTGATAGTGCTAGCTTATGCAGAGCAAGTCAAGAATCTTTGAGTATGTGCTCAATTTAGAAGTGCTCGGCAAGCACATAAAGTCCTCTCCTCTCTGCTGCACAGTTACACCTGGAAGTGTAGAAGAGCGACATGATGAGAGATTAAGGCAAAAATAGGCTACTCCAAAGGTGCACCAAGCACCCAAATTTGTATATTTGATAAAGTGTTTTCTGCATAATACGGGAAATAATTAAGAAAATAAAAATATGGTTTTTATAACAGCTAGTCCTCCATATTGTTCTTTAGTAAGTTTTTAAAAAGAATTAGGGGGCTGACAAACTTCCTTTAAGGAATGTAAATTAAAGAAACCAATGTTCATTAGAAAAGAGTAACACACTTTCCTAATTTGTGAGCCAAGAGTAAAGATGATAGCTTTATTAAAAGTTTAAGCAACATGTAAAAAGGAAAATTCAACAACTTAGGCTTTTTTTACGGAATAAATTCACTTTAACATGATTTTTTCCTATTTTCAGTTGTGTTTGAAGTTCTGCTGTGCTCTTCTGTGTGTGCAGAAGTTTGCTCAGCAATGTGTGTCTATATTAAGAAACTTGTCCAGAGGCTTAAACTAACTTTTTTTTTCTTGCATAGCTGGAGAGAGAGCAGCAATGCGCGGTAGTTTACCACGGCATGTCAACGTGCCATCTGGCAAAAGTAAACAAATATATATGGAGTTTGGGACCAAAACTCAGCGATGCTGTGTATCTGATGAGGTACGGTGTGAGCAAGACTTATTTACTGCAAAAAAAATAGTTTATGTAAGTTCATCAAAGCCATAATAGCCTTGAACATAACACAGAAATCAAAGTTAAGTCCATGGTTAAAACTTCTGCCTTTGGGAGTTGTCACAACAATTGGTTTCACAGTATCCTCCTACAATACGTGTAAATATATGCAGGAAACAGTTGCTATTTTCTGTAGAACGCACATTTTTTGTAAATATTTTGCTTTATAAACTCTAAAGATGTTTAAATACTCTGCCACGTGGAGAAGTTCAGCTGACTAATCAGGAAGACAACCTGGTAGGCTGCAGAACTTATATGTGACTTACTAAAGCTAGTGAGGGAGCATGTCATGAAAATATATATCTAATTAAAAGCAGCACCTGCCCTTTCTCTCTGGATGGATGCAACCATGATCGTTACGCCACTCGTGATACAATCTGTGCGTAAAACTGACATGTAGCAGTCATGATTCACATTTAGTTTTGATCATGACCATGGCAGTAGGATTTCTGCTGTATATAATATCTGGAATACACTGTAGATGCAACAAGCACTTGTACAGTAAATTGTTTATGGTATGTGAACCAATTTAACCCTAAGGCTGGAGTCACACACAACCATTAAAAAATTGGTCCGATTTTAACGGTACGAAATCGCACAAAGATTTCTTGTCTAGGGATCCGTCTGTCATCCCATTTTCCGGCGATGAACCGATTTTATTCGCATCTAAGCATCAAATTGACATCCAATGTCAATGCCTGATGCTCTTTCCTGTTGACCTGGAGAAGTCTTGCGATTTAATCGCAAGTCACAGGTGTGGTGCGTTTTCAATGCGATTTTTAATCACATCCATAGACTTGCATTGTCGAATCCGATCCGAAAATCGGTGACAATCGCAGCATGCTGCGATTGTCTCAGTCCGAGGAACGGATCCGATAAAAAAACGCATGATGGGAGCAGCAGCATAGAATAACATTGGGACGAATGCAATGCGATTTTTTATCTCATTGCATTCGTCCGATTTAATCGCTAGTGTGATTCCGGCCTAAAAGTGACCTTATGGGGTATGTTGACAGATAAGCATTTGGATTTTCTTTGGGTAATATCATGCTACTTTTTCATGCACTTGCTATGTTTTGCTGCCAATTTCTGGAAAAGACTGATGCAAATAGCATGGCTGTCATATTTATTTAGATCCAACACCCTTTTTTATATGGGTGTTTCACAAGAATTTAACGATTATTAGAGTGAAAAATTGGCCACTGTACAGTCATGCTCATGCTTGATATATTCTAATTTGCCCATGTTATGGCTATAGACATTTCCCTACATAATAGTGTTATGCTGCTATGTTTGTTACAGCCATGAAATTACCATGTCTATGCAAGGTAGGAAAAGGGTCAAACTGTTCTATAAATCTGTAGGAGAGGTCATTTTAAAATAACCCAACACTCATTTTTTTAAATCTATGCTATATCACGCCATGTTGCTTTATTAAATCTCTATTAACTATTTTTCTTTGCAAATGTGTTTCACACATTTAAACTCTGTGACAAGTTGACTTTAGATAATTACTAAAAAAGGAAATTATTACTAAAAACACTAATTAACATCTATACAACTTATAATCTTCACATTTCAAGATATTTTGACACTGGTAAATTGGTTCATCTTTACTTAATTTTCTACCTTTCTGATTAAGAAGCTAAGTGGAAGAAATACTTCATTTTGAACTCCAATTTTATTTTGTTTTTTTAAGAGTCAATTAGATTAAAGTTTATTCTTGAAAAAATATAATAAAAATCAATTTACGTGGTGTGCCAAAAAATATGTGATGCAACTTGTGTCATGAGAACAAATCTGAAATGGATAATAAAATAATATCGAAGATCATTTATGTGTGTAGGAGAATCAGGAGAGAAAGACGTTAGGTAATTAGATAGAAGAGATGTTGGAAGCAGAAGCTCTGAATGGTGCAGGCCATATCCAGCCTCTAAGATTAGGGTGGCTGCGACCTGCATGGCAACCAGTCTCACAGTATGGGTGTGCGCTGTCCAGATGGAGTTATCAGCTTCTTGCTCCTGCCAATTGGAGAACACCACACCATACTTAAGCTTTCAGCTTAACCCTGGAAGCTGCCAGATAAGGCTATGTGATCCTCTGCTTTAGTCTTATCTGTTCCTGTGTTCCTGTGTAGTATAATTGTTTCCTGTTTTGACCTCGGCTTGTTTTACTGACTGTTCTTGCATATCCTGATTTTGTACTTTTCTTGCCCTCTTGGTATTGAGCTACCTGACCACTCCCAGCCTGCACCACTGAGTAGAAAATTATTAGTCCCAGCCCCATACAGGGGTTAAAGGGGGAGGCCAGGGCAATGCCTGGGATCTGACAAGCAGAGTGGCTTGCGCTAAACTGTCCATGGTAGTCATTTTAGACTTGCCAGGCGACCAACTGAGAGAACTCCATTAAACAAATGTCTTAATTTGGGTGCTTTCTTCATCACTGGTATGGCTAAACAGTTAAGTGTGCTGCTCCACCCATTGATTTTGCATGTCATTCCTCAATCACTGGTAATGGACAGTGCTGGCTTGCATGGAGAGAATACTATCTGTAGAAAGAACTCAGGCAAGCAAGCGCTGTCAATAACCAATGAGGGAGGCAGAGCCTTGCAATGGAAACAATGTAAGTCTATGGGAGACACGAGCATTTTTACCGCGATCCCCCGGGGGTTCTTTTAAGGTCTAAATATGTCTGAAAATGATGAAAACACTGCTCAAATGTGACGGGGATATCATGATGATCGCCCTTGGAAGCATTTTTGACTCCTAGTTCACAGCTTTAAACAATGTTGTCAGAGTTTCATGCCATTTTTACCGGTGCTGGGAAATATATATATTAAGGTACATCCTTTCCAGGTTAATGACTTGTATATAAATAAAAATAATTACCCCATACCAAATGTTCCTCCACCACTTGGGCTATGTTCAGACGCAGTGTTTTTGAAGCGTTTTTCAACTTTAACATTGTCATTGTAACATTTAACAATCCTAGCTGGCCATGTGGTGTGTAACACATAAGCAGACACATCTTGTTTCATTTATGAAGGAAGGACTCTTAAAGTCACAGAGCCTATTTTTACCGGGGCATTAATCTTCTTAAAGGACCATTATTAAACACTGGGTCTCCTAAACTGTTATTGCCTATGCAGTGAGTGGATGGGCTGCCATGAATCATGACACACCACAAAACCCCTTCCACGAGAGGTACAGGAGGGCTTCCTGAAAAAATGTTGCATTGAATGCAAGGCCTGGCCTGCCCCAAAGTTACATGCACCCCAATAAGCTTTTCAAGCCACATACTGGTTGGCCACCCGAAAATCTACTACACATTATTCATTTCGTATTCCCAAACTCTTTTCTTATGCATTAACTGCAAGGCCTTCCCTGCTGCCAAGTCATCTGCACCCCAATATGCCTTTGAACCCAGGAACTGGATGGGACCAGGAAAATCCACTTCACATTATTCATTTTCTTCTCCCATTCTGTTTTCTTATGCTTTGACTGCAAGGCCAGCCCTGCTACCAAGTCATATGCTCCCTAATAATCCCAATCCCCCTTGGAAGAAACATGGAGGAGAGCCTCTTAGCGAAAAATGTCCCATTAAAAAGGAGCAGGTCTCCTAGACTTGTAATGCCAATACACTAAGTGTATTGGGCTTACAAACATTTTCCCCTGTGGAGCACACCTCCACCTTTTCCATAACAAGTATTTTACGCCCAGCAAAACCACCCACCCTTGTTCAGAATTTGACACTGGCTGTAGCAGCACGGAACATGTAAACCCTGTTGATCTAGTGGAGGGGCATGATGACATGTGTAGAAAGGCCTGATTACAAACTATGCCCATTTTAAAGGAGTGGGTCTCCTAGACTTGGAATGCCCATGCACTCAGTGTATGGGCTGGCAAACATTTCCCCTGTGGGGTACACCTCAACCTTTTTCAGAACAAGTATGGTATGCCCAGCATCACCAACCACCCTTGTTCAGAATTCAACACTGCCTGTAGCAGCACGGAACATGTTAACCCTGTTGATCTAGTGGCGGTGGAAAATGAGATGTGGAGTAAGGCCTGATTAAAAAATAGGCCCAATTTATAGGAGCGGGTCTCATAGACTTGTAATACACTTAGTGTATGGGCTGGCAAACATTTCCCCTGTGAGGTACACCTCAACCTTTTTCAGAACAAGTATGGTACGCCCAGCATCACCAACCACCCTTGTTAAGAATTCGACACTGGCTGTAGCAGCATGGAACACTATAACCCTGTTGATCTAGTGGTGGTGGATGATGAGACTTGGAGGAAGGCCTGATTAAAAAAATAAGCCCAATATATAGGAGCGGGTATCATAGACTTGTAATACACTTAGTGTATTGGCTGGCAAACATTTCCCCTGTGAGGTATACCTCAACCTTTTTCAGAACAAGTATGGTACGCCCAGCATCACCATCCACCCTTGTTAAGAATTCGACACTGGCTGTAGCAGCATGGAACATTATAACCCTGTTGATCTAGTGGCGGTGGGTGATGAGACTTGGAGGAAAGCCTGATTAAAAAAATAAGCCCAATTTATAGGAGCGGGTCTCATAGATTTGTAATGCCCATACACTTAGTGTATGGGCTGGCAAACATTTCCTCTGTGGGGTACACCTCAACCTTTTTCAGAACAAGTATGGTACGCCCAACATCACCAACCACCCTTGTTAAGAATTCGACACTGGCTATAGCAGCACGGAACATGTTAACCCTGTTGATCTAATGGCAGTGCATGATGAGACGTGGAGGAAGGCCTGATTAAAAAAATAGACTCAATGTAAAGGAGTGGGTCTCCTAGACTTTGAATGCCCATACAGTAAATGTATGGGCTGGCAAATATTTCCCCTTGGGGGAGATACACTTTTTTTTAAATTTGATGATGGGCATCATAACACCCTTGCCAAAAAATAGAGTGGTTGGAGCATGATGGAATACATTCACCCTGGTGTTCGAGTGGTGGTGGACGGTGAGGATGAGGAGAAGGAGGAGGAGGACATCAAATAGCCAAAATCAGGAAGTGTATACCCATGTTTGGTGGTGAAGAGGTGCATGGGAATACACGTCCCAAAAAAAAAACACTACATTGAAGTTTATGTTTCGCTGTCATCATTTGGTGGTGTCAAGAAGTCTGGCCCAATCTATCCCTTGCTCATTTTTATAAGAGTCAGCCTGTCTGCATTTTCCGTTGAAAGGCGAATGCACTTATCTGTGATAATTCCAACAGCGGCACTAAAAATCCAGTCTGACAAAACGCTAGCGGCAGGGCAGGACCACCAAGGCATAGAGAGCCAGTTTATGCCACGTGTCCAGCTTGGATACCCAATAATTAAAAGGCACTGAGGAATCATGGAGGACGTTGGTACAGTCAGCATGGTACTCTCTCTGCATCTTAGAAAACATTGCATTCCTTGTGAAATTACCCCACGCCTCAGTGCCAGGGCAATGGGAGGGTCTGAGAAAACTGTCCCAGAACTTTGCCAGTGCTCCCCTGCCTCTGCTGGATTGGAGTTGTGTCTCTCTCGCCTGTCCTCCTTAGTTGGCCAATGAACTGTTATCTCTGCTACCAGCGTATTGACATGGGAATTTTTTTAATAATTCGGCAGCAATGACCCTGTGGTACTGCACCATTTTAGTACACCTGTCTGCCTCTGGAACAAGAGATTGAAAGTTCTCCTTGTAGCTTGGGTCTAAAATTGTCACTACCCAGTTATGACTGTTGCACATTATTTTTACAATGCGAGGGTCACAGGAAAGACAGCGCAACATAAAGTCAGGCATGCATGCCAGACTGGTAACAGGTAAGCCTTCCGCGTCCTCACCAACAGGACGACTGACCAAGGTGTCCTCCTCCTCTTACTTCCTGTCCTCAGGCCATCTATGCTGAACAGACGGTATGACAGTTGCTTTTGTAGTACCATCTATAGCACCTGAAAGTAGCTCCTGTTCTTCCGCCTCCTCCTCTTCCTCATTGTCAACCAATTCACGTTGGGATGACATGAGGCTGGGCTGTGTGTAATCACCCTTTATGGTTCCTTGATCCATGTCCTCATGCTCTGCCTGCAATGCATCCTCTTTCATTGTGAACAAAGAGCTTTTCAGAATGCAGATGAGCCAGATGGTGACGCTAATTATGACGTCATCGGCGCTCACCATCTTGGTGGACTCCTCAAAGTTTTGGAGGATGTTACATATGTCTGACATTCATGTCCACTCCTGATGTCTTGTGTGTGGAGTCAAACCTGAATAACGACGGCTTTGTTGATTCTGGTATTCAACAATTGCCCTCTTCTGCTCACAAATCCTTTCCAATATATGCAGTGTAGAGTTCCAACGTGTGGGGACATCACACACCAGTCGGTGAGCCAGAATCTGCAATCGCTGCTGAAGCACGGCAAGGGTGGATGAAGCTGTAGCTGACTTTCTGAAATGGGCACACAGGTGGCGTACTTTCACCAGCAGATCAGGCAGCCTCAGGTCGCTTTATAGAAAAAGTTGAACAACGAGTTTAAGCACATGGGCCAGGCATGGTACGTGTGTCAGTTTGCCTTGACTCAGAGCAGCCACCAGGTTCCTGCCATTGTCACACACAACCATGCCTGGCTGGAGATTCAGCGGTGTCAGCCACACATCTGCATGCTCTTTCAGCGCTGTCAACAACTCTTCAGCATTGTGCAGTTTGTCACCTAAGCAAATTAGCTTAAGCACAGCCTGTTGCCACTTGGCTCTGGCAGTGCTGCAGAGCTTCCTGCTTGTGACTGATGTGTGCTCAATTCGGAGATAGAGGCTGAAGAGGAAGAGGAGGGAGAGGTGCAGGAGTTATACACAGTGGCGGCAACCCTGACTGACATAGGGCCCGCAATCCTTGGTTTCGGGAGGACGTGTTCCGTCCCAAGGTCTGACTGGATCCCGGATATCACTGTGTTAACTCAGTGTGCCATCAGCGAGATGTTCCATCTCTGGCCACAGGCATTTGTCCACGTGTCCGTGGTAGGTGTATTTTCCCAGTAACTGCATTGTTGAGGGCACGGGTAAGGTTGTGGGTCACGTGCTTGTGTAAGGCTGGAACGGCACAGCAGGAGAAATAGTGGTGGCTGGGGGCCGAGTACCTTGGGACGGCCGCCGTCATCAGGTTGTGGAAAGCTTCAGTCTCCATGAGCCTAAAAGGCAACATTTCTAGCACAAGCAGAGGAGAAATATGAGAATTGAGTACTGTTACCTGTGGGACGTTGGCTGCGTATTTCCGCTTATGTTCCAATGACTGGGGTATGGACAACTGAAGGGTCCGCTGGGACAAGGACGTGGACGTGCTTGATGATGGTGCTATTTGACTGTGGGCAACGGCAGGTGCAGGGCAGGAGGCATCTTCGCATGCACCGTGGACAGGAGATTGACTTGCACGCACAACAGTGGAAGAAGCTGTGGTGTCACTCGCACACACTGTTCCTGCAGCATGGATTTGGGCCCACAAAGTCGGGTGCTTTGCTGCCATGTGCTTGATCATGCTGGTTGTGGTAAGGCTGGTAGTTTTGCTACTCCTGCTGTTGCTGGCATGACAGGTGTTGCAAATGGCCTATTTGGGGTTATTGGCAGAGTCTTTAAAAAAAAATAACCAGACTCGGGAAGACCTAACAGTTGGACTGGCAACTTCTGTCATGTTGGTATTACAGGGAACGGCGTGCACGCCTTCTGTCTGCAGCCACCACACTGCTTCTTCCTGCCTGAAGTGGTGCTATGCCTACCTCCCCCTGTGTGCTGCTGTCCTCGCTCTGCATGTTCTCCTGCCAGGTTGGGTCTGTTACTACATCATCCACCACCTTATATTCCACTTCCGCACCCTGGTCCTCCTCCTGACTTTCTGGCAATTGTGTCTCATCATTGTCTACCTCTTGTGACCATGGCTGCTCAAATATTTGTGCATCGCTACATGGAATATCATCCTGCTCCGCTTCAAGTGGACCGGGCGAGAGGCACAGATCTCCAAATGGAAAACTGAACATCTCTTCGGAGTGTCCGAGTGTGCGATCAGTTTTCTCAGGGCACTCAGCATGGTGGGAGGAAAGAGGATCAGGATAAGAATATGCGGTCCAGATTCACAGCTACCGTGACTTGACCATGTGGAAGACAGGGTGCAGGTGGATAAGTAACTGGAAGTATTATCCGCTATTCAACCAACAACCATTTCACACTGCTCGTGATTCAGTAGTGCTGTCATGCCTTGGTCACCTATGACTTCAGACACTAAGGTCCAGCGAGAAAATGTGGGTGTTTTTGGTGGCCCAATTTCAGCTTGGCCTCGGCATGCACCATCACCATCACGTACACTTCCCCTTGCCACGTGCCTTGCCCATTATAAATGGACTAGAAAATTATAGATGTTCACTACAAATGGCTGATTTGGGAGCCAACTTGTATGTGATACGTGTTCGTGCAAACCACACTTTTACCTATCTGGACTGTAGGTAAAAATGATGTTTGGCTTATCAGATTTGTGTCGAGAAGTACAGTAACAGACTGCAAAAAAAACTACAATATGTAGGCCGAAAATTGCCAAATTTTTGGCCCCAATAAATGAGGCCTGTTAGGGAGAAATGACATCGACACCTCTGTGGTCTGTACTTTTTGCTTTATTGGGCTAAATAGTGCTGTAAATAAGTACAGTGACACACAGGACAAAAATGGAAAACCGGCCAAACTTGGAGCACGCACAGATATGAGCTGCATGGAGATACCACACCGACAAATGTGTGGCCTGTATTTTTTACTTTATTTGGCTAAATAGTGCTGTATAAGTACAGTGACACACAGGACACACAGGACAAAAATGGAAAACCGGCCTAAACTGGTCAAACTTGGAGCATGCACAGATATGAGCTAGCATGGAGATACCACACCGACAAATGTGTGGCCTGTATTTTTTTTCTTTTGCTAAATAGTGCTGTATATAAGTACAGTGACACACAGGACAAAAATGGATAACCCGCCTAAACTGGTCATACTTGGAGCACGCACAAATATGAGCTGGCACGGAGATACCACACCGACAAATGTGTGACCCGTATTTTTTTTCTTTTGCTAAATAGTGCTGTATATAAGTACAGTGACACACAGGACAAAAATGGATAACCCGCCTAAACTGGTCATACTTGGAGCACGCACAAATATGAGCTGGCACGGAGATACCACACCGACAAATGTGTGACCCGTATTTTTTTTTCGTTTGGCTAAATAGTGCTGTATATAAGAACAGTGACACACAGGACAAAAATGGAAAACCAGCCTGAACTGGCCAAACTTGGAGCACGCACAGATATGAGCTGGCATGGAGATAACACACTGACAAATATGTGGCCTGTATTTTTTGCTTTTTTTGGCTAAATAGTGCTGTGTTTAACTAGAGTGACAGACAGCAAAAAAAATTGAATTTAGGGCTAATATGACCAAAATTTTTAGCAGATGGATGATGAGGAGTGTCACAGTTATACCGCACTATAAAATATGTGGCCTGTATGTATTTTTTGGGGGGTTCAGCAAAATGGTGTCAAGAAATTGTGTAAGACACACAAAAAAAATCTACTCTACCGTAGCACATAAAAATTAAATATTTCTCTGCGCACTCAAAAATGATTTTTGGGACACCTTTAAAATTGCCGGATTTTCACGCTGTGCTAGGAAAAGGATCTGGCTGTATTGTACACTGGCAAAAAGCAAACGGAGAAAAAAAATGGCTCAGGATTGATTTGCAATAAAAAAAAGCTCTATTAACCCTGGCCAAAAAAATTTTCCAAGCCAATTAGACCAGGGGCTAGGTATATACGGTCAATATATCTTACAGGTAGCAGCAGCAGCACCAGCACATAGGTAAGGAATGGACCCTCTTGATGTATGCAATGATAAGTATATACACACATACAGTGCCTGCAGGCCTTGCACTGATATGTATAGAGCGACGTACACTACCCTGCCTACCTAACACTGCAAACTATATACTCAGGAATTAGTCCTTAGAAAGACTATTGGTTTAGTTGGATTTGAGTAGTTTAGGATGGTAGACCCCACACTGACTAATAAATCCCCAAAATCTCAGCAGCAGCTCTCCCTACACTATCTAAATCCGGAGCTGAATGCGCCAAGCAGGGTGGTGTCCGGTCTCTTATACCCCTGATGATGCTGTGCGGCCAGCCAATCACTGCATGACCACAACAAAAATGGCTGTGGCTTCATTGCCTGGCAGACAATCCCTGCATCATGATTGGGTCTCTAAAGTCCGCCAAAAAAGCTGGGTGGAGACCCAAGCTTCCGCCGAGTAGTCCTGGTACCGTGATACTTGGGTGAGTAACGAATAGTGGCAAGCACGTTTGCTCATCACTACTAAAGTTGTGTCAGAGTACCTGACCCCTGGGGTCATCAGCTGGATTACCGGGTTCTGCCCAGGAGTGATACCTGGTGGCTACAAGCCTGAACTCACCAATAGAGGCTTCAGTGAACACCAAGGTACCCGCTTAGTTATGCCCCTTCCTGTTTAGGCCCAGTCTTGTGGCACAGTGGGTTCACAAATCCACATTCGCCAAGGCTGGACATAACAGTCTACTTAGCCATGACTGCAATATATTATATTGAGTAAAGCATAATAATTGTAAAAAATGTGTAGGCAAAATTGCACAAATAATAGCTTGAACTTTTACAAAAATGTCTTTATAAACACTCATAATGTCTCAAAAAATAATTACTAATATTCAGGGAAACACAATATAGCAAGCTTTACACACTAAGTTTAGGGGTTCATCCATGTAAATTTTTTATGGAAAATAGTAGTTTTATTCTTATTCATTTTGCTTTAGAAAAAACAGTGCATGGCTAACATTCTGTCAAAGTGCAAATGATTCTTCAATAGAAAAATGTTAAATGAGCAACCCTTTAATTATGTCCATTGCGGCAATCAAGTTTCCTGCACAATGACACTAAGTAGATACAGGAAATTTGTTCTTTCTTTCTCCATGCTGTACAGGTGTTCCTTTTTTTCTACATGGTTGAAGAGTATTATGATTTTCTCTGCATGTCACAAGCTGTTTCTGCAATGACTGCCTCAAAATTGCAAAAGCTGATAAATCTTTGAGCTTGCCCATCAACCTTTAGATTAATTCTTATGAAGCTGAGTGTTAAAATGTTACAAGAATAATTCAAAGATATTAAAATATTAGCTTCTTAATCTACCAATTTTTAGACTATCCTATAATGTATTGTATCGACTATGATAAGCTGTAGTTAAATATGTTTTATGAATGGATAAAATGTACTCAGAATTGCTACATCTCGAGATTATGGAAGATCTTTATAACTAGAGATGAAATGAACTGATATTTTTTTTCTTTACACTGCGTGCAGAATTATTAGGTAAGTTGTATTTGACAGGATTCTTTTTATTATTGAACAACAACTATGTTCTCAATCAACACAAAAGACTCATAAATATCAAAGCTTAATATTTTTGGAAGTTGGAGAGGGTTTTTTTTTTATTTGGCTATCTTAGGCTAGTTTCACACTAGCGTTTATGAGCGCAGCGACGGCCTGCGCACGGCCGCCGCTAAGCCCCGCCCCCTGCCGCGCCTCCGCCGGTAGCTCCGCCCGCCCATGACGCTGCATGCGCCCTGCGTCCCCTATCTTTATCACTGGGGGCGCAGGCCGTGCGCAGTATGCGTTTGGCGGCGCATGCGTCCTTTTGACGGTGCGCCGACCTGCGCCAAACGCAACCTGCTGCAGTTTGGTTGCGTCGGCGCACCGTCAAAAAGGCGCATGCGCCGCCAAACGCATACTGCACACGGCCTGCGCCCCTGTGATAAAGATAGGGAACGCAGGGCGCATGCAGCGTCATGCGTCGGTGGGCGGAGCTACCGGCGGGGTGCGGCAGGGGGCGGGGCTTAGCGGTGGCCGTGCGCAGGCCGTCACTGTGCTCATAAACGCTAGTGTGAAACTAGCCTTAGGAGGATATCTGTTTTTTTCAGGTAACTATTATTGTGCAGAATTTTTATGCAACTTAATAAAAACCAAATATATACCCAACTCACTTGTTTATTTTAACCAGGTAAACCAATAGAGCTACACAAAATTTAGAAATAAACATTTCTGACATTCAAAAACAAAAAAAAAATCAGTGACCAATATAGCCACCTTTCTTTACAATGACACTCAAAAGCCTTCCATCCATAGATTCTGTCAGTTGCTTGATCTGTTTACGATCAACATTGCGTGCAGCAGCCACCATAGCCTCCCAGACAGTGTTCAGAGAGGTGTACTGTTTTCCTTCCTTGTAGTCTCACATTTTATGAGGGACCACAGGTTCTCTATGGGGTTCAGATCAGGTGAGCAAGGGGGCCATGTCATTATTTTTTCCTCTTTTAGACCTTTACTGGCCAGCCACGCTGTGGAGTATTTGGATGCATGTGATGGAGCATTGTCCTGCATGAAAATCATGTTTTTCTTGAACGATACTGACTTTTTCCTGTACCACTGCTTGTCTTCCAGAAA
Organism: Dendrobates tinctorius; assembly: GCF_039654945.1. Classification (NCBI taxonomy): domain Eukaryota; kingdom Metazoa; phylum Chordata; class Amphibia; order Anura; family Dendrobatidae; genus Dendrobates; species Dendrobates tinctorius. The sequence continues at coordinate 86,721,553 of NW_027361696.1, read as the reverse complement.
CTGGCAGTAGGTCTGGGAGTTGAGCTTCACTCAACTATCACTGATGATACCAGCCCATACCAGTACCCCGCCTCCACCTTGCTGGTGTCTGAGTCGGAGTCCTCTCTGGCCTTTACTGATCCAGCCTCGGGCCCATCCATCTGGCCCATCAAGAGTCACTCTCATTTCATCAGTCCATAAAACCTTAGAAAAATCAGTCTTAAGATATTTCTTGGCCCAGTCTTGACATTTCATCTTATGTTTCTTGTTCAAAGGTGGTTGTTTTCCAGCCTTGCTTACCTTGGCCAGGTCCCTGAGTATGGCACACCTTGTGCTTTTTGATACTCCAGTTACATTGCAGCTCTGAAATATGGCAAAACTGATGGCAAATGGCATCTTGGCAGCTTGACGCTTGATTTTCCTCAATTCATGGGCAGTTATTTTGCGCCTTTTTTTATCAACACGCTTCTTGCGACCCTGTTGGCTATTTGCCATGAAACGCTTGATTGTTCGGTGATCATGCTTCAAAAGTTTGGCAATTTCAAGACTGCTGCATTCCTCTGCAAGACAGCTCACAATTTTTGACTTTTCAGAGTCCGTCAAAACTTTCTTCAGAATCATTTTGCCAAGGGAAAGGAAGTTGCCTAATAATTAAGCACACCTTATATAGGGTTTTGATGTCATTAGACCACACCCCTCCTCATTACAGATATGCAATTCACCTGATTTACATAATTGGCAGTTGGCTTTCAAGCTTATACAGCTTGCAGTAGGACAACATGTATAAAAAGGATGATGTGATCAAAATAATCATTTGCCTAATAATTCTGCACACAGTGTACTATCTGCTGAGATTTACAATTTGAGAAAAATACCCTATTGACTTATGTAAAGTAATAAATTTCTCTAGCTATATCTCATACTGGTAGGACTGGAACTCTTAGGGCTCGTGCACACAACTGTAAAACTCAGATGACTACTATCCATTATTTTGACGGGTAGCACTTGTACCCATGTTATTCTATGGGACTGTGCATATGTCTGATTTTTTACTCTGACCTGTTCAGGTGGAGGAAAAAATTTCAGCATGCACAAGTTGTCTCCTATAATCGGATGACATCCACCCATTCCTGTCTATGGGTTTGTGTAAGACAGAATTTTACTGAGATTGCTTCCAAGTGTGGTCCAATTTTCACAGATACAATGAATGGAGATGCACACTCCCAAAACTGATGCATGTAGGAGCGCACGTTCACTCTGATGGCACCATTATAGCCTATGGCTTGTTAGTGCAAATGTCTGACTCCTATTTTGCAGGGGGTTCAAATATATGCACCAACCTGGGCACCAACCATGTCCCTAAATGCAATGTGAAGCACCCTAAGAACATATAAACATGTAATGACTCACTGACTGATCTATTCTTCTTGCTGCAATTCTATACTTAACTATAAGTAACCAAGTACAGCAGAGATGAGCTTTGTCTCATTACAACATACATCTGCAGTTGTAGCTCCCCTCTCATATTGCTGTTAGCTCTACTGTAGAGCTGTGCCTGATAATGATTAACACTTCTTCATCTAACATCTAACAGGCCAGTGTATGAGGAGAAGCAGCACAACTGAACTTTGTCTCACTATAAACAAAAGATAAAAGCATAATAAGCAAATGCCCTGCAGTAAATGGATATACAGCAATATTACATGAAAATAATTAGTTACCATACAGTATTTTTGATAAAGGTGACCCTAATCGGGATGGAGCAAATATTAAAACCATACTGTTTGTCAAGTGACATGTGTGTGGATAAGGGCTGAGAAGGACTGAGCCCAGCTAGTAGCCACGCAGCCATGGGGAAAGGCATGAAAATAATACCCAGCTCAAAGAAAAGGCAGAGCACACCTTTATATTCACAGGGTGCAAACAAACTGAAAAAGAAATGGGATGTAAGTTGGTATGCATGCAGCATGTAAGTGCATTTTCACACTAGCCACTAAACGGACTAAACCGAAGGTAGAAGCAAAATGAGCAAATACCTATTATGATCCAGTCCAGAGTTTGTTTTCAGCTGTCTTCTCTCTGGACTGGTCACGCGGGGGTTAATCCCTTCTGCATTGTTTTGGAGCTGGCTGGGCTATTTCAGTTCTCTAAATGAGAAACTAGGTCTGAGCTGAAAAAGTAAATTAATGTGTATGCAAAATGTAAATGAATATAAACACATGACCTTTACACAGAGAAAACCAAAACCAAAAAACAAATATCCTAAAATAAAAAAGTAAAAAATAAATTGCAAAATTGCATGAAGGTAGTAATAATAATAAGGATATTTAGTAAACATTCTTTTGATCAAAACCTTCATGCAATTTTTGCAATTTATTTTTTACTTTTTTATTTTAGCATAATTGTTTCTTTTTTTGTTTTCTCTATTTCAGTTCTCAGCAGCCTGCAGGCCAGTGTCAGCTATAGTCCAAGCTTTCAGGCTAGAGCCGCTGATCCATATACCCTAGTGATCCTTCTGTCTTTGACTTCCTGTACTTGTGCATGACTCGGTTTGATATCTGGACTCTGCCTCTTGTTTCTCTGATACCACGCTCCCCGACTGGCTTTGACTCGGGCTTGTACCCCAACTACGTCTTACTTCTCATGTTTTGGATACCTCATTCTTGGTAGGCTCTGACTTCTGGCTTCTCTCTGACTACATGCATTGCCATGACCTCTGGTACTTTGTCTTCCTGTTTGTTGCTGACTCTGGCTTGTCTGACCACTCTTTCGTTACCTGTGCTGATGCTCTGTGTTACTATGCTGTGTGTGTGCAACCTCTCTTCCCTCACCAGCACCCCCTGGTGGAGGTTGCGCTGAACTGCACTGCAACAATACAATACCCTGCAGTAAATGAATAAACAGCAAATGTGAATGAATATAGGGTAGTTAGTTAACATAATTTTGATAAAAATTAGTCACTGAACCTAGTTGTGGATATCTCCAGCTGCACTCTCACCCCTGAAGAACTGACTGTCCTGTAGAAGGGGATATCCTTCTGTCCAACACCCAACTGGGACTCAAGCCAGTTGTAAAAAGACTTAAGGCGATTTTATCACAGCATCTGGATGAAGACACACTATGGTATGTCTAATGAGGCCTCTGCTAACAGGGTACCTCCACCAGTTGGTACCTCTGTTCCAGAGCTCACCATTTCTTCTGTGGGTTTGCACAATCCTAGCACAGTTAACCCACCACACTCCAATCATGCCACCGAAACCTTGGTTAGTTTAATCAATGGGGATATCAAAGAACAACTCCACCTACAGAGATCAGTTTTTTTCCCACACACCAAAACCTATCCATTGACAAAAAACATGCTCTAGAATCTCTGTAAAAAAAACAAATAGGTTATCATCAAACCGGCTGACAAAGGAGGAGCCACCGTAGCACTCAATCACAGTAAACAGTATTCGGTGGTGCGAAGTGCTGCGGGGTTCCGCTGACATTTTCTGAAAGCCTGGGTGGCCTCTGGGAAAATGGCTGTTGGAAGTGGCGCATGCGCAGATTGAGATGCCGAGATCTCAGTCTGCACATGCACCAACCTGGTGGCTATTTTCCGGAGGCCATTTTCCCAGAGGAAACCACATCACAGCAGGTGGGGAAGTGCGGGGCTCTGGGCTTCCACAAAATGTTGGTGGAGCCCCACACCACTGAGCACTAACGAACCTGACACACTAGCCTAGGATGGGATTTCCCTGAGGCCACCGCTTCACATCAATGAATGTGCGGGGCCTCCAGGCTTTCAGAAAATGTCAGCAGAGATGGGAGTCATATCATCACCGGATCACCGACCACCACCTGTAACCACACTTCACCAGCGTTACCGATTTCCCCTGGTAAGCTGAATTCGGACTGCAAGATGGACCCCCAATTGATGCATTCATTTTTTTCCCTTATTTTCCTTCTGAAAATTTGTGGTGCGTCTTATGGTCCGGTGTGTCTTATAGTCCGAAAAATACGGTAGTCTCTAGCCATCCATCCACCATGCTAAGGGCATTGAGGTAATGATTAATATGCTGTCCCAGTCCAACCTGAACAACAATTCCATCCAACTCTGTCTTGACTTTCCGAGATTAGTCCTACACAAAAACTTTTTTCTCTTTGGTAACACATACAACATCCCAATATGCGGGACTGCAATGGGCTCAAGCGTAGCTCCGATGTACAGTAATGCCTATATGAGCTTCTTCATGGACCACCATATATACACCAATGATCTTTTCAAATGTCATTCCATATGCTGGCACAGATATATTGATTGATAACATCTTTTGTATCTGACTTGGCACATAAAATTCCCTATAGTCCTTTTTCCTATCTCAACTACATCAGACCAGAACTCCAATTCATTCTCAACCCCAACACAAGCAAAATATCATAGGGAAGCTTAATGGATACAAACCCTTCAGACACTGTGTCATGGTTTGGACAGGGTTCTTGCCCTGCCCTCACAGGGTTAAGTGTACGTGGCCTCTTTCTGGATCTGGGAGGGGTATTTATACTCACGCTTTACCAGGGTTCTCTGTCAGCTATACTGTTGTTCTGGCTGTGTGTCTGACCCCTGGTGTGCGTGTATACTGCATTGCTTGTTTTCTTCCCTTGCATGACCCGGTCTGTCCCCTCACTCTGTACTCCGTCTCTCGTTTTGGTACTATTGAGTTCTCCGGTTCTGACCTCCTGGCTTGGCTAGAGCTACTCCATTACAGTTTGTCCCTATTGTACCGTCTATTGCCCGTTCTGGTTTTCTGATCTATTGCTACGTCCTGACTATCCATTCTGTCTAACCCTTTGGTACTGTATTGCTATCTCATGCTTTGACCCCGGCTTGATCTGGTTTCTGTCTCTGTCTATGCCCCTTGGTAACATTGTCCAGTAGTTACCCTTTTAGAAGTTTTCCTCAGCTCCTAGCTCTCTGGAGTTTAGACCACGCCCTCAGCAGTCACATGCTTCAGGTCCTGTGAGCCTGGTGCATGCATTGTCACCACTGCTTCCCCGCTCCACAGGTATCTTTGTGCACAGTTTTTGCACTCAGGACACGCGGACTGGCTCACTGAGCAAGTGCAGTGTGGTGTTCCTGACATTATAGCTGACCCAAAACACTTAAACGAGGTTTGCACTTTTTTTTCCTTGAGTCATGGATCCGCTGCATGATCTCTCTGAGCAAGTGAATAGCCTCACTCAAATGATGCAAAACCTGTCTGTGGAGCAGCGAACCCTGGCTCAGTCACAGCAACAGGTTCAGAGGGAGGTTGCTGATGCCATGAAGGGTTCTTTTCCTTCTGGGGCCCGAGGTGAGGGTACAACAGATGTTTCCTTAATCTCCCCTGAATCACCTGTTAAATTGCCTGACTTTTTCTCTGGGGATAAAAAAAATTTAAGGTTTTTAAGGAGGGGTGCAAACTCTCCTTTTCGTTAAGGCCACGCTCCTCTGGGGATGAGAGTCAGAGGGTTGGGGTCATTATGTCTTTGTTAAGGGGCTCCCATCAGGCTTGGGCTTTTTCCCTTCCCCCTATCTCCCCTAAGAGAATGTCAGTGAATGCATTCTTCGAGGCACTCGGGCGCATCTACGATGAACCCGATCGTGTGAGTATAGCCAAGGATATGGTGATGAGTGTGTGCCAGGGGAAACACTTGGCTGAGTGGTTCTGCTCTGAGTTCAGATGCTGGGCAGCGGAGGTCTCCTGGGATGATGCTGCCCTCCGGTATTTGTTCTGTAGAGGCCTGTCCGAACGTTTGAAAGATGCCCTGGCCTTCATCCTTCACCGGATTCTTTGGAGGATGCTATGATCCAGGCCGTCCGCATGGACTGTAGGCTGCGGGCGAGAGGGGTCATGCTGCAGGAGACCCCTTTATTCTCCAACCTGAGAGACTCTGCATCTAGTCCCGAGCCCATGGAGGTTGGTGCCATGTCATTGAAGGGAAAAGAGGGGAGACGATGTAGAAACAACCAACTGTGCTTTTACTGTGGATCAACTGGACATTGGAGAAGGAACTGTTCTTCTTGCCCTTCTTCAGAGAAGCCGTCAGGAAAACGACTGAGTCTGGGTAACAATTGTGGAGGTTGCACAGACTCCCAGGTACCTTTTTCCTTGCTTACTAAAATTCTGCTTCCGGTGGAACTAGATCTTACAGGTGGCCCGGTTGTGACTACCGCGTTTGTTGACTGTGGTTCTTCTATTAATCTGATCGATGTCAAAGTTGTGACTAGTGTTGAGCGATACCTTCTGATATTGGGAAATATCGGATCGGATTGGATCGGACCGATACCCCAAAAATATCGGATATCGCCGATTCCGATACCGGAAACCAATGCAAGTCAATGGGACACAAATATCGGAATGAAAATAAACCCTTACTTTCCTTGTATGTTAATTCTACATGAAGGAAGACAACTAAGATTAATGTAGAATGTATTGGGGGAGGTGGCGGAGACATTAAAGGCATAGAGGTTTAGCCCAATCAAATGGAATAGCAGGAATTAATTTTTTTTTTACGACGTTCAGAGTTACAAAGATATTGACTATGTTAAGCTTTTTTATATTTTGTCAGATATTTATGTTTTACTACTTTCATGCTCTTCACCTTCTGTTTTACTTCTCCCACACTTTCTCCTTCATCATCCTCTTCGGGGTCATCTTCTTGGTCTTCTTCGGGGTGGTCTTCAGGGTCATCGTCTCCAGGGTCGTCGTATTCGGGGTCGTCGTCTTCTTCGGGGTGGTCTTCAGGGTCGTCGTCTTTAGGGTCGTCGTCAGGGAGATCCAGAGTGATTACCAAAAACCATTTCAAAAAGCTTGAACTTGGAAATGTAGCAGAAGGTATAAGAAGGCTGAGGAACTGCTGAGAACCAGCTGACGGTACTGGAACCCGGATGGGTAGCCGAAGGTACAAGAGCCAATGGAACTACCGAGGACCAGCTGATGGTACTGGAACCTGGTTACTAACCAGAAGGTACCTGTGCCAGAAAGCACTACCAAGGACCAGCAGACGTTGGTGGAACTCGGATACCGAGAAGGAGGCACCTAAGCCAAAGGCTCTGCCTGGAACCAACTGACGTTACTGGAACCCAGGGAGACATATTCAAGATTGACTTCCAAAGAACCAGCTAATGGTACTGGAACTCAGATAGGCAGCAGAAGATACACATGAAAAAAAAAGTTGCAAGGCCACGAGCCGGCCAGAGTTACCGAAACCCACAGTCCTACAGGGGAAGCTTGTCCTATTGGCACTATGGAACCAGCCTTCATTGCCAGATCCCGCAGCCCACATAGGAAGCACCTAAACTGCAGGCACCATAGAGTCAGCTAACCCGACCGCAACACGACAGTATTGGAGGCAAAGTGACGTTGACACTACCCGGAAACAGCTGGCATGCTGGAACCAGGCTGGGCAGGAGGGAGTACCCATGCCAAAGACACTTCTGAGCAGCAACTGGTGGTGTTGGAGCCCAGGGATTACAGTAGAAACAGAGTGTAGCCAGAGGCCTAATTGGAGCAAGTTTAATATCTGTAGTAGTGTGAATGTGGACAGAGCAGGAGAAATTGCCGGACACACAGCAGGGGATCAGCTGATGTTACTGAACCCCAATAACACTAGAGCATGTGTTGACTGTGCAGACGGCACTTCTGAGAAGCAATTGGCAGTGTTGGAGCCCAGGGTAAATAGTAGAAACAGAGTGGAGGCAGAAGCCTAATTGGAGCAAGTTTAATATCTGTAGTAGTGTGAATGTGGACAGAGCAGGAGACATTGCCGAACACACAGCAGGGGATCAGCTGACGTTACTGAACCCCAATAACACTGGAGCATGTGTTGACTGTGCAGAAGGCACTTATGAGCAGCAACTGGCGGTGTTGGAGCCCAGGGATTACAGTTCAGATGGTAGAAACATGAACACAACAGGAGACCTGGAAACTGTTGCCAACCAATTTTTTAATCTGGAAGAGGACTGGCAAATTCCTGTGAGATCCAGGCCTTGTTCATTTTCAGAAAAGTAAGCCGGTCAACGTTATCGGAGGATAGTCGCATGCGACGGTCTGTTAGTACACGACCTGCGGCACTAAAGATGCGTTCCGATAATACACTAGCAGCAGGGCAAGCCAGCACCTCCAATGCATACTGGCTAAGCTCTGGCCATGTATCCAGCTTAGAGACCCAAAACTTGAAGGGGGAAGAGCCGTGTGGGAGAACACTGAGAGGGCAAGACATGTAGTCTGTCACCATCTGACGGAAACGTTGCCTCATGCTGACTGGAGCCGTCTGTGATGGTGTAGACATTTGTGGCGGGGACAGAAAACTTTGCCACATTTTGGCCATACTGGTCTTGCCTTGTGCTGAGGCGCTGCTTCTGCTCCCTCTTTGTGCAGAGCTTCCTCCACTGCCTCGACGCACTGAGCTGCTTTGTAAAGCACTAGCAGCACTGCTCTCGGGTGGTATGGAGAGCATGATGGAATGCACCAGTGTGTCTTGGTACTCCCGCATTTTACGCTCTCGGTTCAACGGTGTTAAGAGGCTTTATAAGTTGTCCTGGTAGCGAGGATCTAGGAGTGTGTACACCCATTAATCAGCTGTGTTGAGAATTTGGGCAATGCGGCGGTCGTTTCGCAGGCACTGCAACATGAAATCAACCATGTGCTGCAGACTCACAACTGGCCAAGAAACGCTGTCCCCTGCTTGAGGCGTCATCTCTGCCTGCTCTGCATCACCCCACCCTCGCTCTACATACTGACTACTAGAGCATTGTGTACCTCCCTCCTCTGGACAGATGTCTTCCTCCACCATTGACTCCTCCTCATCCTCCTCACAAAGTGTCCCCTGCCTAGGCCTCTGTGAGGAATCACGCTGCGCAGACTGTCCAGAAACAGATGGCATTTGTGACTGCTCATCCTCCACCTCTTCCACAACCTCCTCCCTTAGTGCTTGCAGTGTTTTTCAAGCAGGCAGATAAGGGGGATAGTCATGCTGACTAGTGCATCATCTGCACTCGCCATCCGAGTGGAATCATCGAAGGCACGCAAAACGTGGCAGATGTCCTTCATAGAGGCCCACTCAGTGGTAGTGAAGTGTGAACGGCGCGCAGTGCGACTTGTTTGCACCTGATGCAGCTAGTACTCCATTACTGCTGCATGCTGCTCACACAACCTCTCCAACATACTGTATGTAACGTTGAATTCCGGATACAAATCCAGCTCACCAGACATAGCATTCCAACATCGGAGCACGAGACTGCTGTGTCAAAGTGCACAATCCAAGGCAATGAGAAAAAACTTTGTCCAGCTCCACGATGTAGTGAAAAATATTCTTTATTCACTCAGTAGAAATGAGGTTTAAAAGCCAGCATGAGTTACAAGGCATGCGATCGATCTACGCGTTTCGAGTGGGTAGGCACTCTTAATCATGATACGCAGCTTTGTCCATGGGTAGATCTTATATACTCTATCCGGTCTACACACCGGTTAAATAATTAATTAAAACAAATATAAAACAAATAGAGAAAAAACTAACAATCACAATTAAATATAACAATTTGATTCATTAAGATACAATATTATCGCCTTCAGTAGTATTTTATCTTTTTTTTATTTCTTAATTTTTATTCATTATTCTCTTGTTATTATCCATGAAAAAATGAAGCAAACTTCTGAAATAGAAGAGAAACATAACAGATCTCAATGTTGCAACCATTCACAACAGTAAAATTCACATAGATACAATTTTTTCAAAATGCATGCGGCTTTCAATTACATGTCAAATTTTTATTTCTTTTTTGTGCAATGTTAATTTTAGCACAACAAACCATTTTTTAGTATGCACATGTATACAAAGAAAAAAAAAATTAAAAAAAATTCAAGATTGGAAAGATTTTTTCAGGGACTATTTCAATTAGCGCACCAAATGTGCATACAGCCATAATATATTCGTTTAAAGAGGAGATAGAAAACTCCAATTTGCACTGTTCTAAAGAATTTTTTTCAGTGTATGTGATTTTTTTATTTATATACACAGCCAAAAAAAATTTAATTCTTTTATTCCCCATCATACACCAATCATAAAAAATCCGTTCTGATACATTTATTGAAAAGTCGTTATCATAAACTTTCTCAAGACAGAAAGATGGAAAACTTCAATTTGCACAAAAAAAAAAAAATGTTTTCGTTATATTTAATTTTTAGTTTATATCTGCAACCCAAAAAAAGGGGGGGGGAGCATTTGGTTATTATATTTCCCCTTCATGCACTGAAAAAAAACGTTCTAATGCATATATAGAAAGATTATCATAGACTTTCCCAAATAAATGAAATATTTCTTAAATAACTGATCAACACAAAATTATGTTGAATATTTTAGTTTTTATATTTTAAACATGCAGATTCGAAAAACGGCATGAAAATACAATTCTATGCACAAAAAATACCCTATGAAAAACCTTGCAAAAAACTACTATATTCCCACATATTTTAATATATATTTAATCAGAACATGAGGATTCATTATAAATGTAATAAGATAGATATTTCAAAGAGGAAAGGGTTGATAAAATGTCGGGAGAGCTGCTCTCTAATCCTAGTTTTTAACGTGCGTTTTGTGCTACCCACATATTTTAGTCGGCATGAAGTACATTCCATGATATAAACTCCATTTTTGGTGTTGCCGTTTATGAAATCTGTGATGTCAAATAAATTACTGTCATCAAAATCTCCAAATTTATCACACCTTTTGGTATAGGTACACATCTTGCATTGACTGGCAGCACATTTAAAAAAACCTCTCGTTTTCAACCAATTGCCCGTATGTTCTTGCCGAGTACAAAGAAAACTTGGTGATAAACTATTTTTTAAGGATGGTGCTTTTCTGGAAACTATCCTTAGTCCTTTTTTTATTATTTTTTCAATATCTGGATCTTCTTTTAAAATTGCCAGGTTATCCTCAACTATTTTTTTAATATTGGAAAACTGATTACTAAATTGTAACACCATTGTTATAGGATTAGCAGAATTTTTGGACAGTTTATGCGGGTCTTTAAAACGAGATTTTTTTGAAACAATCTTTTCAGCCCTGTCTAGACTCCATCGATCATAACCTCTCCTATCCAAACGTTGTCTGATGTCAGAAACTTATTTTTTATAATCAGAGGGACAACTACAGTTTCTCTTAGCACGCGTCATTTCACCCACAGGAATACCCTTAATTGTGTGCTTGGGGTGATGACTTTTTGCATGGAGAATTGTGTTCCCAGCTGTCTCCTTGCGATATGTACGAGTAATAACGGATTTGTTAGGTATGCCAGTCAGATTTATATCCAAAATATCAATACTGGTCTTTTCATGTCATGTTAGAAATCTTAGATTCAGAGAGTTGCAATTGATATACGCATCAAATTTCCGTACTGTTATTATATCTGATTTCCAAATAATGACAATATCATCAATGTATCTACCGTAAAACTGTATACTCGTACATATCGCAAGGAGACAGCTGGGAACACAATTCTCCATGCAAAAAGTCATCACCCCAAGCACACAATTAAGGGTATTCCTGTGGGTGAAATGACGCGTGCGAAGAGAAATTGTAGTTGTCCCTCTGATTATAAAAAAGAAGTTTCTGACATCAGACAACGTTTGGATAGGAGAGGTTATGATCGATGGAGTCTAGACAGGGCTGAAAAGATTGTTTCAAAAAAATCTCGTTTTAAAGACCCGCATAAACTGTCCAAAAATTCTGCTAATCCTATAACAATGGTGTTACAATTTAGTAATCAGTTTTCCAATATTAAAAAAATAGTTGAGAATAACCTGGCAATTTTAAAAGAAGATCCAGATATTGAAAAAATAATAAAAAAAGGACTAAGGATAGTTTCCAGAAAAGCACCATCCTTAAAAAATAGTTTATCACCAAGTTTTCTTTGTACTCGGCAAGAACATACGGGCAATTGGTTGAAAACGAGAGGTTTTTTTAAATGTGCTGCCAGTCAGTGCAAGATGTGTACCTATACCAAAAGGTGTGATAAATTTGGAGATTTTGATGACAGTAATCTATTTGACATCAAAGATTTCATAAACTGCAACACCAAAAATGGAGTTTATATCATGGAATGTACTTCATGCCGACTAAAATATGTGGGTAGCACAAAACGCACGTTAAAAACTAGGATTAGAGAGCACATTCTCGATATAGAGAATGCTAATATGAATAGAAACATATCGCAGCTCTCCCGACATTTTATTGAGACTCATAGTAAAAAGCTGGACTCATTAAAAGTATATGGAATTGAGAAAGTCCACAATCGGATCAGAGGTGGGGACTTAGAACCTGTGCTTAGGAATAGGGAGGCGTGGTGGATGTTCAAATTAAACACCAGTATGCCACGAGGCTTGAATAAAAGAAAAGACACCATGCTCTTTTATTAGACTAGCACTTATCAACCCTTTCCTCTTTGAAATATCTATCTTATTACATTTATAATGAATCCTCATGTTCTTTATTAAATATATATTAAAATATGTGGGAATATGGTAGTTTTTTGCAAGGTTTTTCATAGGGTATTTTTTGTGCATAGAACTGTATTTTCATGCCGTTTTTCGAATCTGCTTGTTTAAAATATAAAAACTAAAATATTCGACATAATTTTGTGTTGATCAGTTATTTAGGAAATATTTCATTTATTTGGGAAAGTCTATGATAATCTTTCTATATATGCATTAGAACGTTTTTTTTCAGTGCATGAAGGGGAAATATAATAACCAAATGCTCCCCCCCCCTTTTTTTGGGTTGCAGATATAAACTAAAAATTAAATATAACGAAAATTTTTTTTTTTTTTTTGTGCAAATTGAAGTTTTCCATCTTTCTGTCTTGAGAAAGTTTATGATAACGACTTTTCAATAAATGTATCAGAACGGATTTTTTATGATTGGTGTATGATGGGGAATAAAAGAATTAAATGTTTTTTTGGCTGTGTATATAAATAAAAAAATCACATACACTGAAAAAAATTCTTTAGAACAGTTCAAATTGGAGTTTTCTATCTCCTCTTTAAACGAATATATTATGGCTGTATGCACATTTGGTGCGCTAATTGAAATAGTCCCTGAAAAAATCTTTCCAATCTTGAATTTTTTTTAATTTTTTTTTTCTTTGTATACATGTGCATACTAAAAAATGGTTTGTTGTGCTAATATTAACATTGCACAAAAAAGAAATAAAAATTTGACATGTAATTGAAAACCGCATGCATTTTGAAAAAATTGTATCTATGTGAATTTTACTGTTGTGAATGGTTGCAACATTGAGATCTGTTATGTTTCTCTTCTATTTCAGAAGTTTGCTTCATTTTTTCATGGATAATAACAAGAGAATAATGAATAAAAATTAAGAAATAAAAAAAAGATAAAATATTACTGAAGGCGATAATATTGTATCTTAATGAATTAAATTGCTATATTTAATTGTGATTGTTAGTTTTTTCTCTATTTGTTTTATATTTGTTTTAATTAATTATTTAACCGGTGTGTAGACCGGATAGAGTATATAAGATCTACCCATGGACAAAGCTGCGTATCATGATTAAGAGTGCCTAGCCACTCGAAACGCGTAGATCGATCGCATGCCTTGTAACTCATGCTGGCTTTTAAACCTCATTTCTACTGAGTGAATAAAGAATCTTTTTCACTACATCGTGGAGCTGGACAAAGTTTTTTCTCATTGCCAACGTTGAATTCCACCTGGTGGGTAGGTCACATATGATGCGATGTTCCGGAAGGTGGAATCGGCGCTGCAGAGCTGCAATGCGCGATCTTGCCATGCTGGTACGCCGCAAGTGAGCGCACTCTATGCGGACCTTGTGCAGCAGTGCATCAAGATCCAGATAGTCCCTAAAAAAACTCTGCACAACCAAGTTGAGCACATGTGCTAGACATGGGATGTGAGTGAGGTTGCCTAGGCCCAGAGCTGCCACCAGATTTCGGCCATTGTCACACACTACCATGCCTGGCTGGAGATTCGCTGGCACAAACCACACGTCGCTCTCCTGCTTGATGGCATTCCAGAGCTCCTGCGCTGTGTGGCTTCGATTCCCCAAAGAAATTAATTTCAATACGGCCTGTTGACGTTTGGCCACTGCTGGGCTCATATCGGTCGTAACAGGTAAGCGTTCACGGTCCATGTGGAGGTAGACTGTGACGGCTCCTGCAGCACTGATTCTGAGGAACTGGAGTATGAGGAGGAGTCAATGTGTACACAGACTGGATTCCGGCAATCCTTGGAGTTGGCAGAACACGTACAGTGCCACTCTCAAGATCTGTACCCGGCTCCACAACATTTACCCAATGGGCAGTGAGGGAAAGATATCGTCCCTGTCCATGGTTACTGGTCCACGCATCGGTGGTCAGGTGGACCTTGCTACTGACGGCGTTTAGTATCACATGTTTAATTTTACCCTCCACATGCTTTTGCAGGGCAGGGACGGCTTGCCTGCTGAAATAAAAGCGGCTGGGCACGCTGTATTGTGGGACTGCCAATGCCATGAAGTTATGGAAGGTTTCAGTCTCCACCAGCCTGAATGAGAGCAATTCAAGGGACAGTAGTTTTGCAATGCCAGCATTCAGATCCTGTGCTCGGGGGTGGTTTGCCGAGTATGGGCGCCTTTTCTCCCATGCCTGTGTGCCTGTGCTACCAATGGCTGTAGAGTGGCCTGGGAGTGTGAGGATGACAGGGAATGTGGTGCTGTGGGTGGAATGACACTGTGTCTCTGTACAACAGTGCCAGAGGTTCTTCCATGGCGATCCTGTGAGGAAGCTGAACCAGCTGTGTTTGAGCTGGAGGAAGAGGCTACAACACGAGCTGAAGAGGTGGTAGGTGGTGCTGTAGGTTGGCCTAGGTCTTCAGTGTGTCTTTGCAACTCCACCACGTGCTTGGTCCACACATGTTTCCACATATTTGTGGTATTGAGGTTGCTGACACTTTTCCCTCTTTTCACTTTCTGATGACACAGCTTACATTTGAAAAAGCAAATGTCATCTGCAACTGTGTCAAAAAAGGACCAGGCACTGCAAGTCTTGGGAGCGCCCGTTTTGGGTTTTGGAAGAGGCATGCTCCTAATGGGTGCCGAAGTGGAGACTACAGGCAACCGAGTCTGCCCCCTCCTTCTCGCTCCTTTTTTGGCCGTTCGGGGAATCTCTTCATCAGAGCTGCTCCCACGACCTTCCTGTACCTCACACCATGATGGGTCAAGGACCTCATCATCTACACTACCCTCTTCAAATGACTGCTTCTCCTGGGTAGTCTCGACAGCACAGTACGCACCAGAAAATGGCACTTGACTCTCATCATCAGATGCATACTGAGGTGTGCAGACCATAGGCACTGTAGCGCATCACTGCATACTACCTCTTCTTCAAATTCTCAAATACTGCTTGGCTGGCCCCCTCTTTCCAAGCCAACAGATTCAAAGAACAGACGTAGAGATGGCTCCTGTCCAGGGCTCTCTGACTGCCTGGGCAATTTTACAGGTGGTGAAGAGACAGGTGGGTGCTCGTCAGTGCTCTGGACCTGAGAGGATCTGGAACTAATTGAAGTCGATGCGTTAGCTGCAATCCATCCGACAACGGCTTCAATTTGTTCGTCCCGCAGCAGTGGGGTATGGCGAGGTCCTATAAAGCTGCGCATAAAGGACTGTTCCCTGGGAAAACTGGGAGATGTTGAGTCACTGGTGCCCACAGCAGGCACATAATCCCCACGTCCTCTACCTGCAGAAACTCCACGCCCATGACCACGTGCCTTACTCCCTGCCTTCTTCATCTTGGTAGACTGATAAAGATAGGCAGAAAAGTACTAAGGGTTTAGTGTGCTTATTCCTGAACAGCTGCTAACAGGTATAAGAAACACTAATTTTATGAAGTGTGGACTAGACTTTAATATGAGCTAATGTGGCCTATACAACTGTAAAGTGGAGTGTTTGGTGAACTTTATTAACTTTTTTTTTCACAAAAAGACACTGGATGTGCCCAAAGATGTAAAACCGATAGTATCACAAACTTTTTGTAGCTATTACAATGCAGGAAGGTAACCTACAATGCAATAGATGAGGCTACAAAAAATAGGCTAATACTAATCTGGCTGGGGCTGCAGGGCACAAGCCAGCAGAAAGGCTCCTCTATCTACTCCTATTGTTTGCAAATATTCTAGCTGGATATGGATGGAACCACACTAATAGGAGAAATCTGGAAAAATGAGCAGCACTAATGCAAAAAAGGACAATGTATGAGGCAGTGACGCATGCTCAGCGGACTACAACCGGAGGTGACTGCAGAACACGCTACAGCGTGAGCTTCACTCATACACAGAGACCTCGCAGACAGCCGTGAACAGCGCTGCAAGGCTGCAGAAAAGCTTCTCTATCTACTCCTATATAGTGTTTTCAAGCAATCTAGCTGGATATGGATGGAACCACACTAATATGAGAAATCAGGAAAAATGAGCTGCACTAATGCAAAAAAGGACAATGTATGAGGCAGTGACGCGCGCTGAGCGGACTACAACCGGAGGTGGCTGGCTGCGGAACACACTACAGCGTGAGCTGCACTCACACACAGAGACCTCGCAGACAGCCGTGAACAGTGCAGAGAACTGTGTACTAGCGCTGCACGGCTGCAGAAAGGCTCCTCTATCTACTCCTATATAGTGTTTGCAAGCAATCTAGCTGGATACGGATGGAACCACACTAATAGGAGAAATCAGGAAAAAAGAGCAGCACTAATGCAAAAAAGGACAATGTATGAGGCAGTGACGCACGCTGAGTGGACTTCAACCGGAGGTGGCTGGCTGCAGAACACACTACAGCGTGAGCTGCACTCACACACAGAGACCTCGCAGACAGCCGTGAAGAGCGCTGCAAGGCAAAAGAAAGCTACAGCGGTTGATAAAGTAGCCTGGGTAAAGCACAATATAGCAAATCCCTTGGTCACACTGTCCCTCAGAACAGCAGCGTCCTATCCCTAACTGAATTCACAGCAGAGTGAACCCAAAATGGCGGCGGCTTTTATAGTGCATCATGACATCATTTCAGCAGCCAATCACAGTCATGCCAGTAGTTACATGCCTAACATGCTCTAACAGGATGTGCCCACACTTCTTAGGATCCTCACTTGCTGAATAAAATCAAACTGGCTCATTGCATTATGGGAACTTCCGATTCCGGTATTCGATATACTAAAAGTATCGGAACTCAGTATCGGAATTCCGATATCGCGAATATCGGCCGATACCCGATATCGCAGTATCGGAATGCTCAACACTAGTTGTGACTTTTCATAAGATAGGGACAGTCAGGTTAAAATATCCTGTTAAAATTGTGGCAATTGATTCTTCTCCTATCACCCAGGAGGGAATTTGGTTCATGACTGATACCTTTTCTCTGAAAGTGGGTTCCACTCACGTGGAAAAATTAAGGTGTTTTGTTCTAAATAATCTGATGGCTGGACTGGTACTGGGTATGCCTTGGCTTCAACCCCACAATCCTACTATTGACTGGGTCACGGGGGAGATCATTCAGTGGGGTTGTATGGCTAATGGTCTATGTTGTAACTTGACAACTCTTGTCACCCCTGTAAAATCTGTGTCAGTGTCGTCTGTCAGTCTGGAAGGTATTCCGGAGTACCTGAAAGATTTTGAAGACGTATTTTCCGAAAGTGAGGCTGAGGCGCTACCACCACATAGACCCTTTGATTGTGCCATTAATCTAGTCCCTGGAGCCAAGTTACCCAAGGCTCGCCTGTTCAATTTGGCCAGGCCCGAACATCTAGCCATGAAGGAATACATTACCAAGAGTCTCCACAAAGGGCATATTAGGCCTTTTGTTTCACCTGTGGCGGCGGGCTTCTTTTTTGTTAAGAAAAAAGATGGTGGTTTGCGGCCGTGCCTCGACTTTCGGGAATTAAACAAAATTACTGTGAAAAATACATACCCTCTCCCCCTAATTCCTGATCTATGTAACCAACTCACAGGGGCCAAGTGGTTCTCTAAACTGGATTTACGTGGGGCATATAACCTTATAAGAGTCCGGGAAGGGGACGAATGGAAAACAGCATTCCTGATGACTGAAGGGCTGTTCGAAAACTTGGTTATGCCCTTTGGTCTCACCAACGCTCCTGCTGTTTTTCAGCAGACTAGACTGTGAAATGAAAATACAAAGAAAATAAATGTTAAATAGAACAACCTCAGGAATAGTCATAAGGATCACATAATTATGGCCCAAATAAACCACAAACAGCAAATTACTTTACGTGTATATATAAAGCAAGGCTGTACAAATTGATATAAACAACTAATGCCTTATAAAGTGAAGGAAATAATTATTTGATCCCTTGCTGATTTTGTAAGTTTGCCCACTGACAAAGACAGGTTAATTTTAACATTAAGAGATAGAATATTAAAAATAAAATCCAGAAAATCATATTGTATAAATTATATAAATGTATTTGCATTTTTCAGTTAAAAATAAATATTTGATCCCCTACCAACCATTAAGAGTTCTGGCTCCTACAGACCAGTTAGACCCTATTGATCAACTTGTTACCTGCATTAAAGACAGCTGTCTTACACAATCACCTTTATAAAAGACTCCTGTCCACAGACACATTTAATCAGTCAGACTCTAACCTTTAAAACATGGGCAAGACTAAAGAGCTTTCTAAGGTTGTCAGGGATAAGATCATAGACCTGCACAAAGTTGGAATGGGCGATAAAACCATAAGTAAGATGCTGGGTGAGAAGGAGACAACTGTTGCTGCAATAAAATTATAGAATGTTCAGGTCTTTGTCAGTGGGAAAACTTACAAAATCAACAAGGGATCAAATAATTATTTCCTTCACTGTATATCACTCACCTCACCCTGAGCTGATGGTATCTCAATTCTACTATACCCACTAGGGTGACCACAAAAAATCGATGTCGGAATTTTGTCCGTCTGGACCCCACAAAACGATTCCCCTTTCCAGATATTAAGATAGCCAAAATTTGAGCTCGATCAAACGACGTTAACCCGTGCCGCTCGTCGCTCAAAGTTTGAAAAAATCCAAATTTTTGGCCAAAAAGCTGACATATGGAGCCATAACTCCAGAATGGTAAATAATAAAAACACGCTTAATATCTCAAAAGAAAGCTAATGTTGTTCTTCAAAATTTATATTTTATACATAATTGTTGTTATTTTAAGTCAAACTGAGTTACAACAGCTTTTAGCTCCAAGAATGTGACCTGGTACCACTAGGAGCAATGGAGCATACTTCGTATATTTTGTTATTAAGTGATAAATTTTGTTTTTTTTTTTGTATAATTTTGAGTTTAAAGTAGAAATATAACAAAAAAACAAGTAATACTGATAAGTCTAATGACATTTTTTATTTTAAAATTAAAAATGAGGTATATAATACATACAAAACAGACACAGAAAAGATACAGACGTAGTACCTACATGAGTTGATAATTTTACATAGTTATCTAATCTATTCTAGAGCTTTTGTTAAAGTAGTTTTTGAAACGTCAGAATATAATGTTCGGCATTTGCTTACAACTTGCAGGACATATTGCTTTTGTTCTTCATCTTTTGTCAGAAGGTCGTTAAAGTCGGTTATTAATTTAACACCACGCTCAGCCATATCATTAACTACTTTTAATGTTTTGACAATTTTCAATCCTTCTTGGAAGTCATTATTTTGAGGCCAGGTGTTTGGATTTTGTCTTAGGAAATCTGTTTTTATATTAAATCGGTCAAAGAATGTAAATGTTTCTTTGGTAAGTAAATTTACCCATCCTCCATCAACTACCTCTTTTAATTTTTCTTTCCTAACTTTTGGATTTACAACCCTAGCATGCTCTGATGGTTCAGCTGTGCTACTGAGCAATTTATTAGCCATTAACAACTTTTCATCGTCTGTAATGGTGAGATCAAAAAACGATAATCCCACCAACTCTGCATTCAAATACCACAAATGGTTCGAAAATTTGGTCAGGGCTATTTCTGCAATGTCGTTGTCACATTCTTTATAGTCTAACAGACTATGCAAAATACCTAAATCTTGCTTTGGCGCAAGATGAGCTTTTGGAGCATTGAACCAAGCTTTACAATAAATTTTAACTAGGAAAACAGAAATGGCACGCACAGAACTTTCTTCTTCTTTAGACATCTTAAATTGACGATGAAAAATGAACATTTTTAAGCAGTAAATAGCCTTTGCCATCCACCTAGCGTGATGAATGGCTCCTGGAGTTCTAAAACCCACAACATTGCTGTCTAGTGATCCAACAAATACGAGAACCAACTGCAACAGTTCCTTGTAGTCATCTCTGGGGTGGCTCTCAGTTAATTTGGTCTCGAATTCAGCAGTAACATTTGCAATTACTTCTGGAGTTAGCTGCTTTTGTATTAGATTGTCACTGATACCTGTGTCGTATTTTCCTTTGTCTATCTTGGGCCACGCAGTGAGGAATCTTTTGAAAATGTCTCGATGAGGTCCAGTGGTTGATCCCATTTTTGTGTCGAATACGCCTCTTAACACAATTTCCAAGATATGGTGACGGCAAGCTAGGTGTAGCAATTCTCTTCCTAACATTTGCTCCAAAAGGACGCATGCTCCTTTGAATCTTCCCGTGTTCGATGCTGCAGTGTCGAAGCACATCGCCTTGACGGTGTTGGGAAGACCCCATTCCTGTAGGCATTCATATACGGCTACTGCTTGCTCTTCTCCAGAGCTGCTTGCTGTTACAGGAACTCCCAGCAGCTGTTCCTTTTCGCCATATGAAATAGCAATAGCTATTTGCTCACATTGCTCATGTTTTAAAACACCCGGTAAAAGTTTACCATCCCAATGGACAACCACGGGCTCTTTTTCAGGAATGTTTACTTGATCTAAAATTTTTTTAGTATATTGTTCTCTGAACATTTGCCTTCTAGAATGTAATAAAGTTTTCGAGACTTTGTACTCAAGAGGGTCAAGGTTTAGTGCTTCTAGAGTAGCTATTAAAATTCTCGTGGCATTTCTGTCGGATACCTTACATCGATTTAACACAATGGATAATTTCATGTTTAAAATCTCTTTAACGCCCCTTGCAAATGAAACTTTCATCCTCTTGCTCTCAGATGGTCCTGGATCTTCTGCAGCTTCTTCAGGGATGTCCATTTCCTCCAAGCTCTCAAGTTCCTGGTAGATGCTGTCCTCTTCAGTATCTTCTTCTTCTTTTCCTTCTTTGAGCTTGTCTTCATCATCCGTCTCTAAGAAGCAACAAAAGAAAGAGAAAAAAAAGACTATAAAAACTTGTCGTTTTAGCAGAATAGTAATAATACATAGGTACTAAATTACCTACTTCTAATTATCAATAGGTATTATTTTAAGAATATAAACTCAATCATAAAGATGCCAAATGATGCTCTCATGTACAATTTTCTTTCAATTATAATGAAACTATTAACTTATTTGTTTATCTACTTTTTAGAATAATAATAATAATAATAATAATAATAATAAAATAAACTCACCAATATCAAAAGTTTCTTCTTGGATTTGTCGGTTCATTTCTGCAAGTTCCTTTTGCGCCTTGATTTCTTCAGCTCGAGACAACTTGAGATCCACTCCAGCCATGGAACCTGGGCGGCCCTTCTGCCTCTGTTTCACGAGAAATGCATTATCTTCTTCCAATTTCATCAGAGCCAAGGCATCTTGTTGAGCAATATCAAAGAGATCATTCAACTTTTCAACAAACTGTTTAAATTTGTTCTTGGCCGTTTCCGATGTTTTCTTCCGGTCTTTTTGAAGACTTCTCCACTCGGCGTGAAGTTTTTCCAGCTTAGTAATTGCATCTTGCTCATGTTTAGTCAGGATTCGAGCTTTCCCCCAAAAAATGAACACTTCTCGTATGGTCAGTTTTGCTGATTCTCTTACAGTTAATTTCACAGTACGTAAATTATAAAATAAAGCACATAAGACTTGACGATTTGAGGGTAGTTTACAACCGGTGATCTGGTGAATGGGATAGCCCACAAGAAATAATTTATCCTTGTTCCGGCTTTGTACACCTGATGTGAATGCCATTTCAGAGTCCAATAGGTAAATTGTCATGTCGGACGCTGTTCACACCACAGCATCCGGCAGGCAGAGGTAGTTCCACCTCCAGCCACTATAGCCTCAGTGGCGCCGGCTTGATCTTCAGGCTCTCGGGGGTTAATCCTGCTGGAGACCAGGTTGGAAGGTTAGTCACGCCCACGGTCTTTAAATAGTCAGGCTGGCATATGGGCGTCGCCGATTATAGCTTGTGTTTCATACCAAGTGGTTCCGGTCTGGAGTGGAGGTGCTGAAGTGAGAGAGATTCGTATCTGGTGGCGTATGATCCGTCGTTATCCTTTCTCCTTCCCATATTTGTGTTTAGTGGTGCCCTGTTCACATTACTGTATATTCCAGTGTGTGTGCGGCGCAGTGCAGTTTAAGTTCTCCCTGTCTGTCTTAATTTGTGTGGGGGCTTTGGTGGTGTGACTCCTCACTGGGTGGAGGGTGGAGGGTTAAGTGCAGGGCTGAGCAGGAGACAAGGAAAGGTTGGAGGCTCAGGCATTTGCACCATCAGCAAAAACCCTGGGTTGAGGGTCAGACAGGGTTTCCCCTAGTTACAGGGACATCACAGGGGCCCCGGCAATTACAGCCTTAGTTGAACTAAGCCCCACGTGACATTATAATCGGCCCACATTGTTTTTTTTCAGGAGTCCATGGATCCATTAGATTCCATAACCCGCCAGTTGGCGGCGCTGTCCTTACAGGTCTCCGAGTTGAAAGGGGCAGTTCAGCAGCAGGGCCTGGTAGTAGCTAAGGTGCAAACGGCATCTGCAGGTATCGGTGCAGAGCCGAAGTTTCCGCTGCCAGAACGATTTTCAGGTGATCGCAGCAAATTTGTTGTATTTCGGGAGGCCTGCAAGTTATACTTCCGCATGCGGCCAATCTCCTCAGGTAATGAGGCCCAGCGAGTAGGGCTGGTGTTGTCATTACTGAGTGGTGACCCCCAAGCATGGGCATTTTCCTTACCAGCTGACTCTGCTACATTTCATTCTGTCGATAATGTTTTTTCTGCCCTCGGGCTCATTTACGATGACCCTGACTGACTGGCTCTAGCGGAATCTAAAATCTGCGCCCTCCGCCAGGGGGAACGCTTGGCAGAGGACTATTGTTCGGAATTTCGCCGCTGGGCTGTAGACACACAGTGGAATGACCCAGCACTGCGGAGCCAGTTTATTCATGGGGTATCAGGGAGGGTGAAACAAGCCCTCCTGATGTATGAGACTCCGGCATCGTTGGAGTCTGCCATGAGTTTGGTGATACGTATTGATCGCCGTTTTCGTCATGGGGCCCAGGAGACGCTACCTCTGGGGGAAAGCAGAGGTGCAGGTGTGGTTGAAGTAGATGAGTCCCCTGAACCTATGCAGATTGCTGGCATGGCACAGGTTAAGCGTCGCGCTCCGGGATTCCGGAAGCCCGGAGCATGTTTCTACTGTGGTAAAAGAGGTCATTATGTTAACGTTTGCCCGGTACTACCTAAGAGGGTCACATCGGTGGAAAACTGTTAAGCTCAGAGGGTATGGAGGAGACCCAACTGAGCGTATGCATATCCTCCATGATGGTATCTCAATGTATGCTCCCTGCCAAGGTTATTATCGCGGGCAGAGAGCTACCTATATCAGTGTTTGTGGATAGCGGTTCCGCCACCAATCTCATAGATGAGGAGTTTGCACACACCGCCGGGTTTAAGATCGAAAAACTTCCTCGCCCCATACAGGTGGTGACCATTAATGCTGTTCCCCTCCCTCAAGGGGAGATTACAGAGTTTGTGGCAGAGGTGAAACTCCACATTGGGGTCCTACATTCGGAGTCGGTTACATGTAGGGTCCTCCGTAATCTCCCAGCTCAAATGGTCCTGGGTTTTCCATGGTTGTCCAGGCACAACCCGGTAATTGATTGGAAAACTCAGGACGTAGTACAATGGAGTGGTTTCTGCCAAGACAATTGCTTGGCCACATGTGTGTCCGCCGTGACGCCCAGCCTGCCGGAGGCTTTGCAGGATTTCGCGGATGTTTTCTCTGAGAAGGGTTGCTCAGAACTGCCTCCACATAGAGCCTATGACTGTGCGATTAGGTTAAAACCCGGGGCCAAATTACCTAAGGCCAGGATGTTTAATATTTCTGGTCCTGAGAGACAAGCTCTGAAAGACTACATCGCAGCGAGTCTGAGCAAAGGACACATCCGGCCTTCGTCCTCGCCTGTAGCCGCGGGGTTTTCCTTCATTAAGAAGAAAAATGGGGGGTTACGCCCGTGTCTGGATTTCCGAGAGTTAAACCAGATTACTATCCGTGATCCCTACCCAATGCCGTTGATCCCGGATTTGTTCAACCAGGTAGCGGGGGCGAAATGGTTTTCCAAGCTGGACCTCAGGGGGGCGTATAACCTCATAAGGGTCCATCAGGGGGATGAGTGGAAGATGGCGTTTAACACTCCTGAGGGTCATTTTGAGAGTCTGGTTATGCCGTTTGGGTTGACCACTGCGCCTGCCGTTTTCCAACATTTTATTAATGATGTATTTGCTCATGTCCTGGGGAGATTTGTGATTGTATACCTGGATGATATCCTCATTTATTCTAGCGATCGGGACACTCATTTGGAGCATGTTAGGCAGGTGTTACAGTTGCTCCGGGAGAACCAGCTCTATGCTAAGCTGGAAAAATGTTTATTTTTTGTCCAGGAGTTGCCCTTTTTGGGATATATTGTGTCCGCAGCCGGGTTTAAAATGGACACCGCTAAGGTGCAAGCGGTGCTGCAATGGGAGAGGCCGGAGAGTCTGAAAGCACTCCAGCGGTTCCTTGGGTTTGCGAATTATTATAGGAAATTTATAAAACACTTTTCGACTATCGCCAAACCACTCACGGACATGACAAAAAAGGGTGCCGATCTGGCGAACTGGCCTGAGGTGGCTATACGTGCATTTGAGCGTCTGAAGAATAGTTTTGCTTCAGCCCCCATTCTGGTGCAACCAGACATGTCTAAACCTTTTGTGGTAGAGGTTGATGCGTCGGAGGTGGGAGTGGGGGCAGTACTGTCTCAAGGCTCGTCCTTGAGCGAGATGCATCCATGCGCCTACTTCTCCAAGAAGCTGTCGCCGGCCGAACGGAATTATGATATCGGCAACAGGGAGTTGTTGGCCATCAAACTGGCTTTTGAGGAATGACGACACTTCTTGGAGGGGGCAGCTCACCAGGTCACAGTTATCACCGACCATAAGAATCTGCTCTATCTGGAGTCGGCCAAGCGTCTGTCTCCTAGGCAGGCTCGCTGGGCATTGTTTTTTACTCGTTTCAATTTTCTTGTGATGTACCGTCCCGGGGCTAAAAACACCAAGGCGGATGCTTTGTCTAGGTGTTTTCCGGGGGGAGAACCTTGGGAAGAGCCGGTACCCATCCTCCAGAAAGGGGTAGTGGTGTCGGCTCTCACGACGGAGGTAGAGGCGGAGATTGCCGAGGCCCAAGAGGAGGTACCACCAGGACTTCCCGCCAACAAATCATTTGTACCCCTGCATCTTCGCCTTAAGGTGTTGAAGGAACACCACGATTCGGTACTGGCTGGTCATCCAGGGGTGAGGGGCACCTTAGAGCTGGTATCGCGTCGTTTCTGGTGGCCCAAAATCCGGCAGGACGTGGTCTCTTATGTGGCAGCTTGCATCACGTGCGCTAGGGCTAAGTCACCCCGAACCCGTCCTGCTGGCACGCTACAGCCTCTGGGGGTACCCAATAGGCCATGGACAGAAATCTCCATGGATTTCATCACTGACTTGCCTGCCTCGGCAGGGAACACGGTCATCCTGGTGGTGGTTGACCGTTTTTCAAAGATGGCGCATTTTGTGGAGTTGTCTTCTTTGCCCAATGCTAAGACGTTGGCTCAGATATTTGTGAAGGAGGTGGTCAGACTCCAGGGAGTACCGTCTGACATAGTATCTGATAGGGGTACGCAATTTGTGGCGAGGTTTTGGAAAGCTTTTTGCTCACGTTTGGGGATCAAGTTGTCACATTCATCGGCGTTTCATCCACAGTCTAATGGACAAACTGAGCGCATGAACCAAAATCTAGAACAGTATTTACGATGCTTTGTGTCCGACAACCAGGAGGAGTGGTCTACTTTCCTTCCTCTGGCTGAATTCGCGTTAAATAATCACCGCCAAGGGTCATTAGGAGAGTCTCCATTCTTTTGTGTGTACGGTCAACATCCTCAGTTTTGTACCTTAAGTCAGGGTGACTCGGGGGGTGTCCCGGAGGAGGATCAGCTAGGAGCCCAATTGTCATCAGTCTGGAGGTGGGTGAAACAGCGTTTGTTGAGCATGAGTGCCAGGTACAAACGGGTGGCTGACAGTAGACGCGTGCCAGGTCCGGACCTGTGTGTGGGTGAATGGGTGTGGTTAGCTACGAAGAACATAAAACTCAAAATTCCATCTTTAAAACTGGGTCCAAGGTTTATTGGGCCTTTTAGGATTTCTGCCATCATTAACCCAGTGGCTTATCGGTTGGAACTTCCTGCGGTGTACAAAATACACAACGTTTTTCACAGGGCTTTATTGAAAAAGGTGGTAGGCTTGGTGGACACGACGCCGATGCCACCTCCAGTCATGGTGGATGGCGATTTAGAGTTTGAGGTCGCCAAGGTAGTGGACTCTCGAGTAGTACGCCGTACTCTTCAGTATTTGGTGCACTGGCGGGGGTATGGTCCGGAGGAGAGGTCTTGGGTTCCAGCCTCAGACATACATGCGGATCGGCTGGTCAGTTCTTTTCACTGTCGTCATCCGGACAAGCCGGGTCCTATGAGTCTTGAGGGCCCTGGGGTCCCTCGTAGAAGACTGGGTACTGTCATGTCAGACGCTGTTCACACCACAGCATCCGGCAGGCAGAGGTTGTTCCACCTCCAGCCACTATAGCCTCAGTGGCGCCGGCTTGATCTTCAGGCTCTCGGGGGTTAATCCTGCTGGAGACCAGGTTGGAAGGTTAGTCACGCCCACGGTCTTTAAATAGTCAGGCTGGCATATGGGCGTCACCGATTATAGCTTGTGTTTCATACCAAGTGGTTCCGGTCTGGAGTGGAGGTGCTGAAGTGAGAGAGATTCGTATCTGGTGGCGTATGATCCGTCGTTATCCTTTCTCCTTCCCATATTTGTGTTTAGTGGTGCCCTGTTCACATTACTGTATATTCCAGTGTGTGTGCGGC
Source organism: Dendrobates tinctorius (assembly GCF_039654945.1). Taxonomy (NCBI): domain Eukaryota; kingdom Metazoa; phylum Chordata; class Amphibia; order Anura; family Dendrobatidae; genus Dendrobates; species Dendrobates tinctorius. Next base: position 86,694,268 of record NW_027361696.1, on the reverse strand, counting down.
GCAGTGCAGTTTAAGTTCTCCCTGTCTGTCTTAATTTGTGTGGGGGCTTTGGTGGTGTGACTCCTCACTGGGTGGAGGGTGGAGGGTTAAGTGCAGGGCTGAGCAGGAGACAAGGAAAGGTTGGAGGCTCAGGCATTTGCACCATCAGCAAAAACCCTGGGTTGAGGGTCAGACAGGGTTTCCCCTAGTTACAGGGACATCACAGGGGCCCCGGCAATTACAGCCTTAGTTGAACTAAGCCCCACGTGATATAAATAACAGTTAACTAGAAAAACGAAACAAAATATATTACAAACTTTAATTTCAATAAAATATTTTCAAATATCTTTTAAAATAATACTATAATATCGCGCATCACCCCTACTCTGGAACTCTCTACCACAACATATCAGACTCTCACCTACCATTGAAACCTTCAAAAAGAGCCTGAAGACCCACCTCTTCCGACAAGCCTATAACCTGCAGTAACCACCTATCGACCAAACCGCTGCACGACCAGCTCTACCCTCGCCTACTGTATTATCACCCATCCCTTGTAGATTGTGAGCCCTCGCGGGCAGGGTCCTCTCTCCTCCTGTACCAGTTATGACTTGTATTGTTTAAGATTATTGTACTTTTATTATGTATACCCCTCCTTACATGTAAAGCGCCATGGAATAAATGGCGCTATAACAATAAATAATAATAATAATAATAATAATAATAATAATAATAATAATAATAGCTATAAAAACAATAACACACACACTTGGAAAATTTAAAAAAAACATTAAAATATCTTCACTGGATAATTGCACTTTAGAAACTAAACTGAATAAATAAAAGGTCGGTTGTACGCTGAAGTAAAATCACCATCCCTAAAATATAAATTACATGCACCCTGTGTGTAACATATAAATTTTGAAGAACAACATTAGCTTTCTTTTGAGATATTAAGCGTGTTTTTATTATTTATCATTCTGGAGTTATGGCTCCATATGTCAGCTTTTTGTCCAAAAATTTGAGCAACGAGCGGCACGGGTTAACGTCGTTTGATCGAGCTCAAATTTTGGCTATCTCAATATCTGGAAAGGGGAATCGTTTTGTGGGGTCCAGACGAACAAGATTCCGACATTTTTTTTCCCCCATAAGAGATCCGGTCACCCTAATACCCACTCTGTGATGTCTCCACATGATTGTGTGGGTTTTGATCTCTAGTGAACCTAGAAATCCTTTTTCCATAATCTCATTTTCTTTCTTTTCAAGACATTTTTGTATGCTTAGTGATAGCGCACTTATCTCTGGATGATTCAAAGGTTTTATCCTCTCAAACTGTTAAAAAATCTCATTATTTAATCTCATAAGTATATTTTGTCTTCTTTTTATAATAAAAAGGGTGACTTGTTTGGAGAAGCCCTGTAACACGGTATCCCTATTTTTTTTTAAATCTGGGGATCTTTCATGTCTCCTGTAAAAGGGGGCTTTAGACATAGCGATATCGGTAGCAATATCGCTAAAGCATCACCGATTTTGTGACGCAGCAGCGATATTGCTAGCGATATCGCTACGTGTGATACTTTTCTCCAACCGGCTCCCCCGCTGGCTATCGCTGATCGAGCGATATCGTCCACGTCCATTTCTCGTTGGCTGCTTCCTGCTGGCGTCGACGAGCGATGCGTGGACGCGGGTGGGAGGACGTCATCATCGCCGCGTCTGAAAGGTAAGTAACGACCGCTGCTGCGTCGCTGCATCGCTGTGAGATCTGCCTGTTTGGCAGCTCACTAGCGACCACTTAGCGATGCACCAGCGATCCTGACCGGGTTATATCATGGTCGGGATCGCTGGTGCATCGCTAAATGTAGAGGGGGCTTTAGGGTTTTATGCATTATCAAGACTCTTTATACGTTCTCATAGGCTGGGAACTAGTGATGAGCGAATGTGGCTGAATAACGTGTTACCCAAGCATCTGGGAGTGATCGTATATTATGTTCGAGTCACTCCGGCTGCTTGTTTTGCGGCTGTCAGCCTCAACACATATGGTGGTTGCCTAACAGGCAATCCCTGCATATGTGCAGGCTGTCTAACAATCATGCAGCTACAGGGATTTGAACATAATATATGAGTACTCCCAGATGCTTGGATAACACCCGAGCTTGCTCGGATAAGACGTTTTCCGAGCACGTTCGCTCATCACTACTAGGCACTGTTCACGGTTGCCACTTCCCGTAACCCTTTTACTTACAATACCAGTAGATGTTCTAATGTTTTAAAAATGTGATTACTTTTGATAACAGCATCTGCCTCCGTATATTTGGAGGTAGGAAATCGCTGAGAATCACTAAAAAAGGATGATATGTTGGTAATCCTCTTTTTGTGATCTAACCAAAGGTTAGACACATTTGGTAAAATGCTAAAATGTAATATCAATAAATAGTAATAAGAGTAACGAGCTTTGCCAAGTAAACAACAGATGTGTATACTAACAATTTCTTTGCACAGAGAAATACCGGCGCTATCACCCTTTGATGTGCACACTTGCTGCAATAAGCGGTAAACCATCTGCTAAAGCTTGCTTCCAATTACATAAATTAAACAGATAAAAATGCAAACTGCGCTATGTATGCTTCAAAATAATCCCAACAGTTGTTGACACATATACCAGGAGTCCTATCTAGGTGGATAGAAAGTCATATGAAAGCTGTCATCAAGAGCTTAATGTTACTGTATTGCGGTCGGGTAATATTCCAATCAGTGGAGACGAAGGTGATGCTTCTTGACATTATAAAGAGGATCATAAAAGAACTATGAAAGGTATATCTTTGTTATTATTATTATTATTATGTATTTTTATAGCACCATTGATTCCATGGTGCTAGACATTAGGTTGGGGGGTTGCAGCAGCTCTGGTGATGGTGAGGCGGTAGCTCTGGCAGTGGTGAGGAGGTAGTGGGGTCATTGCAGGTTGTAAGCTTTCCTGAAGAGGAGGGTTTTCAGGTTCCATCTGAAAGATCCGAATGTGGTTGATAGTCGGACGTGTTGGGGCACAGAATTCCAGAAGATGGGGGAAATTTGGGAGAAGTCTTGGAGGCGATTAGGTGAGGAGCGAATAAGTGTGGAGGAGAGAAGGAGGTCTTGGGAGGACCGGAGATTACGTGAGGGAAGATTAGTTCAGAGATATATGGAGGACACAGGTTATAGATGGCTTTGTAAGTCAGTATTAGCAATTTGAACTGGAAACGCTGAGGGAATGGAAGCCAGTGAAGAGATTTGCAGAGGGGAAAAGCGGAGAAGTTTAAGGTATATAAAAAAGGGTTAACCAACATTGGAGGGGTGGCAACTATCTGCATCAAAGGTCTACAGCAGAGAGTCGCTGAATTTTTCAACTAAATACTCACAAGCCATCAGGATTGAATAGTGAAATTGAATTGTTTGCAAAAACAAAAATTATACGATATGCAATAATTATACTATACTATAATTATACCATAAAATGGAGGAAAAATAATGTGGTTTTTTTTTGCGCAAAAATTCATTATGTTTGGCATGGTTGGAGAGAGGTATCAATCAAAAATGTATTAATTTACAAATATTGGAAAGACATATAAAATAAAAGACCGCATATCCTGTTATAGTATGGGAACAATATACTGTTTAAAATGCCCTTCTGATAAACTTTATATAGGACTCATGAAATGGGAACTACATACTAGATTGAAAGAACATGCCTACAATATTAAAAAACAAATTATGGGACATCCCATTCCTAGACATTATAAAGAGGTCCATAATAGTAATATTTTGGGGAATACAAAGGGTTAGCATTTTAGGGGTGGCAACTATCTGCATCAAATGTGGAGATCAGCGAGTTGCTGAATTTTTAACTACAGTAAATACTCTCAATCCATTAGGACTGAATAGTGAAATCTAATTGTTTTCACTTATGAATTGAAATAGAAGTAGTTGGATACGGTATTTCATTCATTGGTTATGTAGTCACCTAAAGCGACGACCACCTATATAAGTCTATGGAAACAACAAAAGCCCTCACTGTCACCATGATACACTCCTGCATGAACTACTGTAATGGTCTATTAATTGGCCTCCCCCTCACTTGACTTTCCCCTCTCCAGCCTATCCTTAATGCAGCAGCCAGGGTCGTCCATCTGGCTAATCAGTACTCAGATGTATCTGCTCTTTGCCAGTCGTTACACTGGCTGCCCATTCATTATAGGATCCAATTCAAAGTACTCACCCACAAACTCTCCACAGTACAGCACCCCCTTATATCTCCTCCCTCATTTCTGTCCATCGGCCTAACCGATCGCTGCGCTCTGCAAACGACCTTCGACTAACCTCTTCACTACTCCGCCCCTCCCACTCCCGACTACAAGACTTCTCCCGCGTTGCATCAATCCTCTGGAATGCTCTACCTCAAGAAATTAGGACTATCCACAACTTATTATTATTATTTATTTATAAAGCACCATTGGTTCCATGGTGCTGTACATGAGAAGGGGTTACATACGAATTACAGATATCACTTACAGTAAACAAACTAACAATCACAGACTGATATAGAGGGGAGAGAGGACCCTGCCCTTTCGGGCTTACATGCTACAGGATGGTGGGGAAGGAGACAGTAGGTTGGGGGGTTGCAGCAACTCCAGTGATTATGAGGCGGTAGCTCCATTAGTGGTGAGGAGGCAGCGGGGATCATTGCAGACTGTAGGCTATCCTGAAGAGGTGGGTTTTCAGGTTCTGTCTGAAGGATCTGAGTGTGAATGATAGCCGGACGTGTTGGGGCAGGGAATTCCAGAGGATGGGGGCTATTCGGGAGAAGTCTTGGAGGTGGTTGGGTGAGGAGCGAATAAGTGTGGAAGAGAGAAGGAGGTCTTGGGAGGACCGGAGATTACGTAAGGGAAAGTATCGGGAGATTAGTTCAGAGATGTATGGAGGAGACAGATTGTAGATGGAATAGTAGGTCAGTATTAGTAATTTGAATTGGATACGCTGAGGGATTGGGAGCCAGTGAAGAGATTTGCAGAGGGGAGAAGCAGAGGAGTAGCGAGGAGAGAGATGAATTAGTCAGGCGGCAGAGTTGAGGATGGACTGGAGAGGTGCAAGGGTGTTAGCAGGGAGGCCACAGAAAAGGATGTTGCAGTAGTCGAGGCGGGAGATGATGAGGGCATGCACAAGTAGTTTAGTAGATTGAGGGTTGAAGAAGGGACAGATTCTGGAAATATTTTTGAGCTGGAGGCTACAGGAGGTGGAGAGAGCTTGGATGTGCGGTTTGAAGGACAGGGCAGAGTCAAGGGTTACTCCGAGGCAGTGGACCTACGTTACGGGGGAAAGCGTGATGTCGTCAATTGTTAAAGAAAGGTCGGGTAAGGAAGACCTGTGGGATGGGGGAAAGATGATTAGTTCAGATTTGTCCACATTGAGTTTGAGGAAGCGAGAGGAGAAGAAGGAGGATATGGCTGATAGACACTCTGGGATTCTGGAGAGCAGAGAAGTGACGTCTAGACCAGAGAGGTAGATCTGAGTATCATTGGCATAAAGGTGGTACTGGAATCCATGAGACTTTAAGAGTTGTCCCAGGCCAAGTGTATAGATTGAGAAGAGTAGGGGTCCTAGAACAGAGCCTTGTGGGACTCCAACAGAGAGAGAGTGGAGTGAGGAGGTAGTGTGCAAGTGGGAGACGCTGAATGTGCGGTTGGAAAGGTATGAGGAGATTCAGGATAGGGCGAGGTCTTTGATGCCAAAGGAGGAGAGGATCTGTAGTAGGATGCAGTGGTCAACTGTGTTGAAAGCAGAGGACAGTTCTAGAAGGAGGAGTATAGAGTATTTACCATTTGCTTTGGCTGTAAGTAGGTCGTTGGTAATTTTGGTCAGGGCTGTCTCAGTGCAATGATGGGGGCGGAAGCCAGATTGTAGATTGTCAAAGAGCAAGTTAGATGAGAGGTGGGAGGAAAGTTCTGCATGGACATCTGCTCCAGGAGTTTGGAAGTGAATGGGAGCAGCGATATTGGGCAATAGCTGGACGTGGCTGTTGGATCGAGGGTTGGCTTTTTAAGGATAGGCGTGATTGTGGCATGTTTGAAAGCAGAAGGGAAGGTACCAGAAGTTAGTGATAGGTTGAAGAGGTGGGTTAGGGATGGGATAAGAGTGCTGGTGATGTTGGGGAGGAGGTGGGACGGGATAGGGTCAAGTGCACAAGTGGTGAGGTGTGATTTGGAGAGAAGATGAGCAAGCTCCCCTTCAGTGATGTTAGATAAGGAGGTTATGGAGTTTGGGCATTGGTCTGGTATGCAAAGGGGTTGTGGTGGTTGAGCAATAAAGACTTGACATGTTTGGTCTATCTTGTTTTTGAAGTGTGTAGCAAAGTCCTCTGCAGAGATTAAGGATTTCAGAGGGGGCAGTGGTGGGCGGAGGAGGGACTTAAAAGTATTGAACAACTGTTTGGGGTTGTGGGATAAGGAAGATACAAGGGATGTAAAGTAGGCCTGTTTAGCAGAGTTGAGGGCAGATTTGAATGCAAGTGTTGCTTGTTTGAGTGCAGTGAAGTCATCTTGCGAATGCGTTTTCTTCCAGCGCCGTTCTGCAATTCTGGATGCTTACTGAAGCTTTTTAGTGATTTTATTGTGCCAGGGTTGTCTATTAATTCGTTGCACTCTGTTATGCATGACAGGAGCGACCGAGTCGATGGCTGATGCAAGAGTGGCATTGTAGAAAGTAGTGGCAGTGTCAATGTCGTGGAGTGAAGATATGGAGGACAGTGGTAGAATAGAGTCAGAGAATGGGGGAGTGTCTAGATGTGCTAGGTTTCTGCGGGGGTGCGCATGCTGCTGGACAAGGGTGACAGGTGAGGAGAACAGGGATGAGAAAGTGAGTAGATGGTGGTCAGATAGAGGAAAAGGGGAGGTGGTGAAGCTAGAAAGAGAGCAGAGTCAGGTGAAGACCATGTCTAATGTGTGTCCGTCTGTGTGGGTGGCTGAGGAGGACCACTGAGTAAGTCCAAAAGATGAAGTAAGGGACAGGAGTTTGGAAGCAGCTGACTGGTGGGTGTCAATGGGGATGTTGAAGTCACCCATGATGATGGTGGGAATGTCAGCAGAGAAGAAGTGAAGGAGCCAGGTAGAGAATTGGTCAATGAAGGCAGTGGTCGGGCCCGGAGGTCGGTCTATGAAGGCCAATTGGAGGTTGGAAGGAGAATAGATGCGGATAGAGTGGACTTCAAAAGAGGGGAGGACAAGGGAGGGAAGAGGTGGGATTGGGTTGAAGGTACAGTTGGAAGAAAGGAGAAGGCCCACTCTTCCGCCATGTCTGTTGCCAGAGCGAGGAGTGTGGGTGAAGTGGAGGCTGCCGTAACTAAGTGCAGCAGGGGAGGCGGTGACGGAGGGTGTCAGCCATGTTTCGGTGAGGCCAAGGAAGGAAAAATTATGAGAGGTAAAGTGGTGGTGAATCACATGGAGTTTATTGCAGATGGAGCGGGCATTCCAGAGTGATCCAGAGAATGGGAGCAGGGTGGTGGTTGTCATGGGCATGGATTTGAGGTGGGAAAGATTTCTGGTGTTTGTGTTTGTTTTGGAACGATAGAAGGGAGTAATAATGGGAGGTATGAGCTGTGGGGGTCCAGGGTTGGGAGATATGTTGAGATCTGTTGCCAGCAGTGAGGAGAAGCAGAGAGCGGGAGAGCATGTGGGAGAAGGAGGGTGGGTGGCTTGTTTTGTATTTTATTAGGGAGCTCTGATGTTAAGGAGCAGTTCAGCAGAGGAGGTCAGGTGGGGAGGCAAGAGGGAAGGAGAGATAATTATTTGGTTAGCAGGTGCTGGGGTTTGCAGATAGTGAAGGAGAGTGAGGATTAATGGAGCCAAAACTGTTAGAGCATATATCAGCATGGTGAGAGTAATTTAGAAGGCAAAAGAAATTTATTACATCTAAACGCAGTGGTTAGTCATACCTTCTGGTCACTTCAGGCTCATTTCAGGCATATTTCAGATTTTACCCTTAGAAGACATCCTTGGAAGACAGCCAGACCGAGGTTCAGACAGACCTCTGAGTCTGAATTTATAGTAACTTAGCAGCCCAGGTGTGATCAGTAAGGGAGGAACAGCAAGGGAGACTGGACAGACAAAGGAGATGATTAATTAGAAGTCAGGAGAGAAAATGCAAAGGAGGTAAATTCAAATGGACAGATAAGGCCAAATTGTGTGTTACAATCAAGGAAATAAGGTGAGAGAGCAGCTACAACACATACCAGTGATAGAGAGATACAGGGTGATTGGGGGTTCAGGAAAGATGGGTGATGATGATGGTATTGCAGCCAGAACACATACCTGTGGATGAAGCAGATCGATTGTCAGATTGATAGTAGTAGTGAAGTATAGTAGTAATAATAATAATGAAGCATCTATAGCAGGGAGTTATTATTCAGGCATATTTCAGATTGTATACTTAAAAGACATCCTTGGAATGACAGCCAGACCGAGGTGTTACTTACACAGTTTTAGGCACTCTCTCAAAAAACATTTGTTCAGAGAGGCCTATCAAGTTCCCTAATCAAAGTTATTTTATGTGTAAGTGTGTGTATGTAGCCCATTCACTATCTCTATCTATCCCCCACTCCCTCAAGATGGCTGGACCAACACTTTAAATACACACCTGTACTTCATATCTCCCCTACCTCATTGTAGATTGCAAGCTCTCACGAGCAAGGTCATTTTATTTTGCTTTAATTATTGTATAATTGTTAACGTTGTTACTTATGACTGTTGTATTTGAAACTGTTAAATTGTAGAGCGCTGCAGAATATGTTGGTGCTATATAAATAAGGATTATTATTATTATTATGAAAATCATAGGAGCTACAGACCCTGAGGAAGAATGATGACTACTTAAAACGCGTTACTCCTTGATCCACGGACTGTTTTCTAGTGATGTTACACCGTCCAAGGCGGATCACTTCATTTGGACTGTGGTTAGTCTAGTGCTGAGCTACTGGCCAGAGAACTGCATGGAGCCACCTATAGTATACCAATCATTCACATACAGAGAGACAATCAGGAAAGCCTCACCTTCGTCTGAACTGATTGGAATATTAGAGAGACATTACAGTAACATTGGGCTCTTTATCACAGCTCTCTTGGGACTTTCTATCCACCTAGGTAGGATTCCTGATATATGTGTCAACAACTGTTGGGATTATTTTGAAGTGTACATAGCGTAGTTTGCATTTTTACCTGTTTAATATTCAGAACTGGCTTTGGGGTCCAAAGAGTCTGCTTGTAGTTCCTTTGAAAATAGGAAGCTTTATCTCCACAGGCACTAAAAATCCCACCCCTTATACAGGTCTGGACTCATTGCTGGCCACCTTAGAAGTCTCCAGTGCTTTCTCTCAAACCATTTTCTAGTGCTTTTGAAGTGTGTTTTGGGTGATTGTCCTGCTGGAAGACCCATGACCTCTGAGGGAGACCCAGCTTTCTCACACTGGGCCCTACATTATGCTGCAAAATTTGTTGGTAGTCTTCTAACTTCATAATGCCATGCACACGATCAAGCAGTCCAGTGCCAGAGGCAGCAAAGCAACCCCAAAACATCAGGGAACCTCCGCCATGTTTGACTGTAGGGACCATGTTCTTTTCTTTGAATGCCTCTTTTTTTCTCCTGTAAACTCTATGCTGATGCCTTTGCCCAAAAAGCTCTACTTTTGTCTCATCTGACCAGAGAACATTCTTCCAACACATTTTAGGCTTTTTCAGGTAAGTTTTGGCAAACTCCAGCCTGGCTTTTTTATGTCTCGGGGTAAGAAGTGGGGTCTTCCTGGGTCTCCTACCATACAGTCCCTTTTCATTCAGATGCCGACGGATAGTACGGGTTGACACTGTAGTACCCTCGGACTGCAGGGCAGCTTGAACTTGTTTGGATGTTAGTCGAGGTTCTTTATCCAACATCCGCACAATCTTGCGTTGAAATCTCTTGTCAATTTTTCTTTTCCGTCCACATCTAGGGAGGATAGCCACAGTGCCATGGGCTTTAAACTTCTTGATGACACTGCGCACGGTAGACACAGGAACATTCAGGTCTTTGGAGATGGACTTGTAGCCTTGAGATTGCGCATGCTTCCTCACAATTTGGTTTCTCAAGTCCTCAGACAGTTCTTTGGTCTTCTTTCTTTTCTCCATGCTCAATGTGGTACACACAAGGACACAGGACAGAGGTTGAGTCAACTTTAATCCATGTCAACTGGCTGCAAGTGTGATTTAGTTATTGCCAACACCTGTTAGGTGCCACAGGTAAGTTACAGGTGCTGTTAATTACACAAATTAGAGAAGCATCACATGATTTTTCGAACAGTGCCAATACTTTTGTCCACCCTCTTTTATATGTTTGGTGTGGAATTATATCCAATTTGGCTTTAGGACAATTCTTTTTGTGTTTTTTCATTTAAGACAAATTAAATGAAGATAATAATACCAAACAATTTGTGTTTGCAATCATTTTCAGGAAGAAACTGAGTATTATCTGACAGAATTGCAGGGGTGTCAATACTTTTGGCCCCGACTGTAGCCCACGTCAATTACCTGTTCACAGCAGAGGTTCAGAGGTGAACAGGGCATGGAATGAAGGGTTAGTTTTTTTTCCTTCACGTTATGATGAAGCCATGTTTCAATTCTCAATATCAGAGTGACATGTCCCCTCTCAAGAGATGGCTTAACACATTGGTCTCATTTGACCCTTACAACTATGACACTATGGAACACAACATCCGATCACAAGGTATCATTTTATTCAACGCTCTATGACTTACATGCCCATGGCGGCTTAGGAGGGTTGATCCTACTAACAGATTTCCTTTATGAATTCTGTAGAGAGCTTACGATTTCTGTAGGTTTTTTTTTTCCATAAAATGTAATCATATTTGATACCCAGACTGGCAAAACATTTCCAAAAAGCACAGCAAACAGCAAGTATATTCAATGAACGTGGCTATTGCACAACAGTAATGATGAATGGTGGAGCTCCGCTCTGATCACAACATTCTGAAAGGGGTTGTGTCTTGTTTCACATGATGTAACCCAACACTTCTTCTTAGCTCCTCATTCTTTATAATGTATACATGAAAATCTTTTGCTTTTGCTCTAACCTTTAGAAACCTCAATTTTGCCCCAAAAGAAGTGAAACAACAGGCTAGTGGCATCCAAATGGTTCCAGCATCACAACACAATTCTGACACCATCAAAGTGTCCATCCACTCTACAAAAACTAGCAAAGGAGAAACGAAGCAGAGAATTGCTGACTATGGACTATGGAATTTACACATAGGTCAGATTCCAGCTTGATATAATATTGGTATTATTAATTTTCTTAATGTAAATGATACATAACTGGCAGGAATATGGTAAATCAAGGAGACATAAAAATCACACAAAGTAATATTTTTAAATAAACAGTTGTTCGTGTTATAGAAATCCATTTGTTTAGTCACCAATGTTATTTTAACGAAGCTTGTATTTTCCGTCCTTTGTCCTTGCTTTGAATGTATTAACTGCCCGTCAATCTGTGATGTCAAACTGTTTAATTAGGTTTAACAGCTAACTTATAATTCTGCAGCAATCGCTTCCGTTCAGAAGAATACTTTGTCTATGAAAAGCTTTCAACATTTGATCCTCTTTTATGATGGTCTTTTACGTTTAAAAGTTTCTGGGGCTTTTTTCTACTAATCTCAATTATCAAGGCATAAATGAGATCTCTCCTTCTGTAAGTCAGCAGAAAATCTGCTGATACTGACAAGTGTAGTAAATTGTGATGACAATATCAACAAAAGTAAGAACAGAATTTGATGGAAAAATAAAAGCTTTGCCAAAAGCTACTTCTCTTAAAACATCAGCCTAAAAAAACGTGAAATTTGTTGCTACATTGACTGCATCTGAACAAATTAACTAGTAAGTCTCAGAACACTTTGGACACCAACCTTGAGGTACAGTAGGCTGATATCCACCTTCTGCTTCATTGTTGGATTAGGCTGATACTTCATTTCCTCCGTCACTGCAACTTTCTCTCTGCATGAACAAGATGGAGGAGCAAAATATTTTGGGCCATAAAGAGTTTTTACTAATTTTTCAAGTTGTCCTCTATCATTGCAGAAAGTGATAATTAACTGATCGCTGGTGATATGATTACTAGGACCCCAATTATCCTTAGGACAGGTTTCTACATGGAGAAGTAGAGCATATTAGGGCCAAATAAGTGTTCTATGTTTGTAGATCTGAAAGCCATTGTCAACCCTTTCTCAACATCTGCCATACATATATATCGAAAGATGCAATAAATTTGCAAAAAATTCTACATTTCTGTTTTTTTTCAGTCAAGATGGGGTGCAGAGTGTACATTAATGAGAAAAAAATGAACTTTTTTGAATTTACCAAATAGATGCAATGGAACAAAGAGTGAAAAATTTAAAGGGGTCTGAATACATTCCGTATCCACTGTATATTCAACCTTTTATGTATTTGATTATTCTACATGACATGGTTGTGCATTTTCTACTCTTACTAAGTGTGGCATGCATATTTTTTCCAGTAAACTTATGAAGGTCTAGAGATTGAGCCAAAATGTTTTGCTTTTTCTGTATTGCTTAATAAATTTCATCTATTCATCTTATTGGAGTACCAAGTTCATTTTCATTCTATTAATCTCAAAAACTAGTATTACGGTAAGTCTTCTCGGTGGTTTTGACTACAACTCTCACATGGAGTATAATCACATATGGCAAGCTTGCTTTTATGCAGCCAAAAGGGCCTTGCAGAAATGCATGCGTATGTTACAGAAACAAATATATACCATGGTGGGGCTGTGCTTTATACCATGTGGAGCTGTGCTATATTCCATGTGGTGCTGGGCTATATACTATACGGCTGTGTTATATACCATGGGGGACACATTTTACATTCTTTTCTATGGGGGAGGCTGTGTTATATAATATGGGGAGCTACATTATATTCTATGGGGAGGTGGGCTGTATTATATTCTATTTTGGGCTACATTATATTCTATAGGGGGCTGTATTATATTTATTACTAGCTGAAGAGCCCGGCGCCGCACGGGCATAGTAACTAACTGTGGTTAGTTATAGCAAATAATAATTATCCTCCATCCCATAGTCCCGTGCCCATTTACCCATCTTACATATCCACGATCCCATAGGCCCGTGCCCATATACCCATCATACATATCTTCCATCCCATAGTCGAGTGCCCATATACCCATCACACACCCTCCATCCCATAGTCCCATGCCCATATACCCATCACACATCCTCCATCCCATAGTCCCATGCCCATATACCCATCATACATATTTGCCATCCCATAGTCGAGTGCCCATATACCCATCACACATCCTTCATCTCATAGTCCCTTGCCCATATACCCATCATAAATATCTGCCATCCCATAGTCCCATGCCCATATACCCGTCATACATATCCTCCATCCCATAGTCCAGTGCCCATACACCCATCACACATCCTCCATCCCATAGTCCCGTGCCCATATACCCGTCATACATATCCTCCATCCCATAGTCCAGTGCCCATATACCCATCACACATCCTCCATCCCATAGTCAACCATTATGACATCATAATGAGCGGCGGGGCTTGCAACCTATGATGACATCAGTGTCACCATGGCAACCATTATGACATCATAATGAGGGGCGGGGCTTGATACACACACACTTTTTCCCCATTATGTAGATAGGGGCAAAATTATTTGGTGACTTGGAATGCGCGGGGTTAAAATTTCGCCTCACAACATAGCCTAGGACACCCGGGGTCCAGACGTGTGACTGTGCCAAATTTTGTGGCTGTAGCTGCGACGATGCGGATGCCAATCCCAGACATACACACATACATACATACACACACTTGAGCTTTATATATTAGATATTCTATGGGAGGTGATTGCATCATACTTTATGAGGGGGCTACATTATACTAAATGAGGAGGCTGCATTGTATTCTATGGGAGGCTGCATTATATTCTATGGGGGCTAGATTATATTGTATGGGGCTTCATTATACTATGAGGGGGTACATTATATTCTATGGGGTCTGCATTATACTATATGAGGAGGGCTACTTTGTATTCTATGGAGGGACTACATTATACTATATAAGGGGTTGCATTATATCCTATGAGGGGGTTGCCATACATTCTATGGAGGAGCTGCGTTATACTATACGGGGGGCTGCATTATTTTATATGGGGGGTACATTATATTCTGTGGAGTGGCTGCATTATACTCTGGGGTATCTACATTATTCTCTAAGGGGTGGCTGCATTATATTATAAGAGAAGGGCTGCATTATATTGTATGGGGGTTACTGTGGAGTGGCTGCGTTATACTCTGTGGGGTGGCTGCATTATACTCTATGGGGCGGCTGCATTATACTATATGTGGGCTGCATTATACTGTATCGAGGACTATGGGGAATACATTATATGAAGAAGTATGGGGTGCATTATACTATGGGAAGTAAATTGTACAACATGGATGACTATGGTGGTGCATTATACTATATGGAGAACTATGAGGAGTGTATTACACTATATAGAGGACTGAGCAGTGTATTTTAATATATGGAGGGCTTTGAGGAGTGTATCATACTATATGGAGGACTATGGGGAGTGTATTATACTATATGAAGGACTGAGGAGTGTATTATACCATATGGAGGACTATGGGGCAGATTATATTATATGGAGGACTATGGAGTGTAATCTGTAGATGTGCTGCTGATAACATGATAATGTATGATGATCTGTTAGTGATCCATTAGTGATCGTTCTGTCCCCATCATTCTTTCTCAGACGATGGAAAGAGGCCGGGAAAAAAGTGTTGAACAACTTCAATATTGCCGACCACACTCATTTAGCGGCCTGAACTCAGCGCATGTGAATAGAACCGAAATGCTTCTGTGTGATGTGCAATATGTTAGCATTTGGGGCCCAATTTTAAATTTTGCCTAGAGCCCCACTTTGCCTAAAACCGGCCCTACTCCTCTCATGATGGCCACATCAGTACTGACCACTCCGCCCACGACCCACACACAAGCCTGGATGTGACTGTGATGTCCCTTAAACTAGCATAACCACGCCTTCTAGCCTGGCAGAGCTGGATGGTTACGGACCTCACCGGTTACATCATCAGTGTTTGCCGTTGGATTTCGCGCGTCCTCTTCCCAGTGCAAGGATAGGCCTGCTGGGCCATAGCTAGGCCGCTGTGATCAGGAGAGCAGAATGCAGATCACCTCACCTGTCACCAGTGTCAGAGACTCACAGTGTATGTGTCAGTGTGTCTACCAGTGTGGACAGGGGTCACTGTGGTCATGGATGTGGCTCCTCCTGTGTATATAGTGTATTTATATACTGGTCTGGTGACAATCTGTAGTCATGTAAAGTCAATGAGAGCTCAGCTTTTATTTTCCCAGTGTGGATTTGGAGATGAGAGCTACTCTCTGACTGGTTGTGTGGTGTTTCCCTATTATACCGCCATATAACGTCTGCCATTACCTAGCAGCAGCTAACACCTCTGCACAGTGGACCCCGGGCTGAAACGCACCTAAATACCATCTTTATTATTTGGTGCGTTCCGCCAGCCACTATCACATACACCCTTCTAGGCACCAACTGTAGTACCTAATTCAAGTAATTTGAAAAAAGTGTAGTTGTGGTACTCCTACACACATAAAACTATACATGCAGTGCAAAGCCTGCCAAAAATTACAAGCAGGGTCATCCATACACCCTTGAAGGCACCAGCTAGAGTACCTCATTCAAATATTAGGAAAGTGTAGTTGTGGTACTTCTACACTTATAAAGGCTTTGCACTGTATAAAGGCTCTGCACACAGTGCAAAGACAGAAAAAAAATTACAAGTGTCACCCATACACCCATGAAGGCAAAAACTGGAGGACCTCATTCAAACATTGAAGATTAAAAACACTTGTGCTGCTGTCATCTGGTGGTGTGGAAAAGTTGGGGCTAATCCAGGTTTTGTTTATTTGTATCAGAGTGAGCCTGTCAGCATTTTCCAATGACAGGCAAAAGTGCCTGTCTCTTATGACATGATATGAGTGAACCCAAATGGAAAGTACAGGGTTCATACCGGACAGCTAGTGTCTGGTACCAAACCCCGAACACGAACTTTTACTGTATGTCCAGTTTCCCAGAGCCAATTATCAAGCTTTTAGACTGGGAACACTTTAGGAACCATCACAGCCATGCCAAGCATTAGCATGACTGTGATTGGACAGAGCACCACATGACCCAGCCTGTATTAAGGTACGATCACAAGTGCCATCGCCATTATGCTATCATTAGTGTAGGGATAGGATGCAGCTGGAGTGAGGGACAGTGGCAGTACTGTGCTAATACTGAACTAAAAGCCGCTATGTGAACTCTGCACCCCATATATGTGATGGTACTGTGCTAATACTGTACTAAAAGCTGCTGTGCACTCTCCACCCATATCTGTAGGAGTTCTGTCCTTTAAGCCACTGTGTGCATTCTGCATCCCCGCCTATGAGAGTACTTTCATTTTAGCAGCTGTGTATTCTCTGCACTCCGCTGACAGAATGATCACATCCTTCCCCTGCATCAGCTACACCACCACCATCAGCAGCAGCTACAACAGTGTAAGGTTTGGCCAGGACCGTAGTCATTGCCAAGGACACCGGGGCACTTGTTTCCTGGCCTCCTCTCACAGAAAAATCATGTTCACTATTCAGCATACCTGTGTCTCCGGGTCCGGCTCCCTCAGTGTCCTCCCTATGAATTGGAAGACCGTTTCCAAGAAGATTCACATTAACAGAGTCACAGTCTGTCACAACTTCAACAAGAACATCTTTACTTGGTTCAATACACAGCACTTCCAAAGACTTCAGAGCATTTTCAACAAGCTTGTTCAGCTCTGCTACGGTTAAACATGCCTCGGTCTGTTTCACCCCAGACTCAAGGTCATTAGTTCCCGGAGTCAGTAGCCACTGAGATAGAGACCTGACCTGATGTACTGTCCCCTGTGCTGGCACCGCTTCTTTTCCATCCGCACTCACTGCTTCTGTGGTTTACCCTGGCCGTTTTGCCCTGGTCTTAAGGATATGTGCCCCAGCGATGAGTTGCCACATTCTGCTGTACTGGTCTGCTGCTGTACTGTAATAGTGCTGTGGATGGCTGGGCTTCTCACTTTCAACGTTGCGAGACTGCGGCAGTGTTCTGTGATTTTAGCCTGTGTGGACCCTCTGGGCACCTCTGGCCCTCTGCCCTAACCTAAGACTGTCTCCCACTTACCAAGCAGCAGCTCCTCCTAGAGTTAACTATGTGTTTGCACTATATATACTAATTAAGAACTGTGGACAATAAAACGCCCCCCATCTAGACGCTAACCCTGCAAACTGCACTTTCCCTTACCTTGTGCACATCAGTATCACAATAGCAGAATTGTGACAATATACATGCAGTATTAAACATGTCATATATTATACAATTTTGCACTTAATGGTAATACACTTGAACGTATAGCAGTACCACAAATACACATGGGTAATACACTAAATGATATAGCAGTACCTGCATAAAGAAATACCATACATATTTTCCTATCCCCTTACATACCTCCTTCGTTTTAATATGGTTGTCCCCAACCATTGTAAAACTTTTATAGACACAACAATTTTCCGAAACAGTAATACTAGAGCTAGAAAGAGGACACATTATGAGTCAAGTCCATATCCTTTTCTATTCTTCAAAGGGAGACATTCCTCCCCCTTTCTTTAAAAAGGGTCCTTCTATTCTCTGGTACACAGTTCCTGAGTAAAGTACTACTTTTACAGCAGAATGGGCACAACGGTGCAACAAAACAAAAAGCGTCCACAGGCTCCATAAAAATATACACCCAGCTCGCAGTCCTGCAGGTCAAAACATTTAAACAAAAATGTTCTTATGGCTGGATTTGGCCCAGTAGCTCCCCCATCTTTTAAGGACAGAATATCAGAGCCTTTTCCCCTGCTCCAAAGGACTCAGGATGGTCCCGCAATTTCCAAGAAGGTTCAATGTGCAACGAGGCACAGAGCAAGATTGTTGCTCTGATTATGGCATCATCGCCATTCACAAACTTTGTGGAGTCCTCAAAGTCTTGGAGAATCAAACAAACATTAGACATCCATGACCAATTTTCAGTTGTTATGTGTAGAGACTGACCATAATATTGACAGATGTGTTGGAGCTGATATTGAACAACTGGCCTTAGCTACTCACAAAGACTTGCATGTGCAGTGTGGAGTTACAGACCATGATCATGTCGCAAACCATTCAGTGAATTTGCAATCTCATGCACTGCTGCAAAACAGCAAGAGCAACAGCAGCTGTAGCTGGAAGAAAAAAGTTGTCGGATCACACAGCTGAATAATCAAAAACAATTCTTTGTTTTACACCATCATAAAAACGTGTAAATATATCCACAAATAGATAAAAACAGAGTCACATTCTTACGCGTTTCTGGCTATCAGCCCTGACCTGCAGGTATTTTCAGGACCTGCCGTGAGGTCATGACCAGGTGACCAGCCATGTGATCCATACCTCACCTGGGGGTGGGGTTACAGCCTACATAATGAAGGTGTGTTTAGCACATGAGAGAGTGTTGGGAGTCTGGATTGTGCACAGACTTCCATGTGTCCAGGTGAGACATTACAGAGTGTCTGTAACCTGGGAGGTAGAAGGCCTCCTATATGTGTGACTCCAGGCCAACCCTGGTTGCTGGATATCGCACAGCCTGGGGAAGCAGTGTTGACTTTCCTGAACAAGAGGAACGAGGTCTGTGAGATACCTCCAGAGTGGATGGTCAGACAACCGTGAGTGGCACTGACCTTGGTGAGTAAGAGACTGTACTGTCCTATGGAACTGAGTGTTTAACGGACATTGCCCTGGCCTGTGTGTGAACAGGGTCTGAGGGAGCAAAGCCCTGTTTATGGACATTTATTTTATGTTGCCGGACCTAAAGGCTGACTACTCTGTGTTTGTGCTGCTGGGGATATGGAGCAATAAACCCAGGAGAACTTTTAAGGAAATTGAGTCTTCCTGTATGTTATAGCGCTGCCAAGCGAATGTTCCCCAATGCACTCAGTGACCGCTGCCTTACACAGCTCATAACTGTACACCAGTGTGCCAATATAGCCTAGGAAGGGGCCATGGAGACTGCCCCTCAGGCAAAATACATCAGCTCTCAGCTGCCCCAGAAAACACGCATCTATAAGAAGTTCCAATTCTGGCATTTATCCTCTCTCTTCCAACTTGCCCTGATGTGCTGGCAAGTTGGATAATAGTTAGGTGGGCTGATGACACCTTTGTATTATCAGGTGACATCAAGCCCCGAGGTTAGTAATGGAGAGGCGTCATTAAGACGCCCCCATTACTAACCCCAAACCAAACAGAAAGAATAAAGTCCTTTAATTGAAAGAAGGACACACACTCTCTTAATAAATATTAATTAAACTATACTTACCACATCTCCCATTCCAGTGATGCCTTTGTCCCTTGCAAAAGAATTACAATAGCAAACAATAATATTCCTCATCTGTCCACAGAGAAGATGAAAATCCATTTGTCCCATGACTGGTCTAGCTCTGCTACATCTAGATGGCAGGCTGCATGGATGCATGATGTGACCATACAGCCTGACATCCAGCAGAGACACTAAACAGCATGTGCTCAGTGTCTCGCAGTGAACTCCTATAACCTGTCTGACGTCATCATGAGTGTGAGAAAGTTCTCACACTCATGGTGCCATCAGAAAGGTCCTGAGAGTCCACAGCCAATGAACTCACTTCACCTAACTGACGTCAGCGCGAGCGCCGTTAGAAATGTTCTCAGCACCGGAGCCCGCACCTTTCAGTGCACATGACAGCTGATCTATACAGCTGACATGCACCCACAACAGCCACTGATGGAATCACGATCCACCCTCGGCTGTTAACTAGTTAAATGCTGCTGTCAATCTCTGACAGCGGCATTTAACTCGAGCTTACAGAACGCGCGTCACTAATCCCGCCCATTGATGGCCCCATCACATGATCGCAGGTCACCTATGGATCGGCATGACAACCAGAGATCTGCAGCAGACCTATGTGGTTCTTAATGTCAGATTGCTATGAGTGCTGCCCCGTGGTCGGCCCCCATAGCAGGTGAGCATTTCTGTTATATCCAGATGATCTGATCATCGCTTGTGTGTAGCAGAGGCAATTAAAGTATTTCAACTTTTAGTCTCCTATGGAGACTATTGAAGCATGCAAAAAGCAAAAAATGTTTTAAAAATATTTAAAAAGTTAAAAAATCTAAAAGTTCAAATCACCCCCCTTTCGCCCATTCAAAATAAAACAATTAAAAAAATCAAATATACACATATTTGGTATCGACGAGTTCAGAATTGCCCGATCTATCAATATAAAAAAAATTAACCCGATTGCTAAACAGCGTAACGAGAAAAAAATTCAAGATGCCAGAATTACGTTTTTTTGGTTGCCACTAGTTTGCAATAAAATGCAATAAAGGGTGATCAAAACACTGAATCTACACCAAAATAGTATCAATAAAAATGTCAACGCAAAAAATAAGCTATCACTAGTGTTGAGCGATACCTTCCGATATGGTGAAATATCGGATCGGATTGGATCGGACCGATACCCAAAAAGTATCGGATATCGCCGATTCCGATACCGGAAACCAATGCAAGTCAATGGGACAGAAATATCGGAATTAAAATAAACCCTTTCTTTCCTTGTAGGTTAATTCAACATGAAGAAAAACAACTAAGAATAATGTAGAATGTATTGGGGGAGGTGGAGGAGACATTAAAGGCATAGAGGTTTAGCCAAATCAAATGGAATAGAAGGAATATTTTTTTTTAAGACGTTCGGAGTTACAAAGATATTGACTATGTTAACCTTTTTATATTTTGTCGGATATGTATGTTTCACTACTTACATGCTCTTCACCTTCTTTTTTACTTTTCCCACACTTTCTCCTTCACGATCCTCAGCAGCAGCATCTTTTTCATCAACTTCTTCTTCACCTTATTCATCTTCTTCTTCACCTTCTTCCTATTATTCTTTTTTTTACATTCTTCATATTCTTCTTATTCAACTAATATTCTTCTTCATATTCTACTTCTTCCTATTCTTCTTCTTCATCATATTCTTATTTGTGACAGGCATTCCTGTAGTTGTTATCTGTAAAAGTTTGAAGATTACACCAGCCGTTCTGCCTGTCACTAAAGATTTACAACAGGATTAGTTTGTGTTCAGTTTGGCCTGCAGCAGCAGGCATTTTCCAGGGGCACCACGAGGAGGAACGGACTCACCCCCATACACTGGTTAGTCTTCTTCTGCTTATAATTGAGATATCTTTTGCTCTGATTTTTAGTCTTATGCTTAATGTTCTTCTGCTTTTGTTCTTCTTTTTTTGTTCATCTGTTTCTTGGTCTTCTGTCTCTTGTTGTTCTGTATCTTGGTGGTTGTCTTCATGTTCTTTGTCCTCTTGGTCATCTTCTTCAGGGTCATCTTTTTGGTCTTCTTTGGGGTGGTCTTCAGGATCGTCGTTAGGGAGATACAGAGTGATTACCAAAAACCATTTCAAAATGTTTGAACTTGGAAATGTAGCAGAAGGTACAAGAAGGCTGAGGAACTGCCGAGAACCAGCTGACGGTACTGGAACCCGGATGGGTAGCAGAAGGAACAAGAGCCAATGGAACTACCGAGGACCAGCTGATGGTACTGGAACCCAGTTACTAAGCAGGAGGTACCTGTGCTAGAAAGCACTACCAAGGACCAGCAGACGTTGCTGGAACTCGGACACCGAGAAGGAGGCACCTAAGCCAAAGGCACTGCCGAGAACCAGCTGACAGTGCTGGAACCCGAATGGGTAGCAGAAGGTACCCATGAAAAACAAAGTTGCAAGGTCGCGAGCCGGCCGCAGTTACCGAAACCCACAGTCCTACAGGGGGTGCTTGTCCTTTTGGCACTACGGAACCAGACTTTATTGCCAGAACCCGCATCCCACATAGGAAGCACCTAAACTGCAGGCACCATAGAGTCGGCTAACCCGACCACAACACATCAGGACAATGTATTGGTGCCAAAGTGACGTTGACACTTCCCTGAAAAAGCTAACGGTGCTGGAAGCCAGAGGGGCAGCAGAAGGAACAAGAGCCAATGGCACTACCGAGGACCAGCTGACGGTACTGGAACCCGGTGACTAAGCAGGAGGTACCTGTGCTAGAAAGCACTACCAAGGACCAGCAGACGTTGCTGGAACTCGGATACCGAGATGGAGGCACTTAAGCCAAAGCCACTGCCGAGAACCAGCTGACGGTGCTGGAATCCGGAGGGGCAGCAGAAGGAACAAGAGGCAATGGAACTACCGAGGACCAGCTGACGGTGCTGGAACCCGGATGGGTAGCAGAAGGAACAAGAGCCAATGGCACTACCGAGGACCAGCTGACGTTACTGGAACCCGGTGACTAAGCAGGAGGTACCTGTGCTAGAAAGCACTACTAAGGACCAGCAGACGTTGCTGGAACTCGGATATCGAGATGGAGGCACCTAAGCCAAAGGCACTGCCGAGAACCAGCTGACGGTGCTGGAACCCGGAGGGGCAGCAGAAGGAACAAGAAGCAATGGAACTATTGAGGACCAGCTGACGGTGCTGGAACTCAGATGGGTAGCAGAAGGAACAACAGCCAATGGAACTACCGAGGACCAGCTGACATTACTGGAACCCGGTTACTCCGCAGGGGGTATCTGTGCCAGAAAGCACTACCAAGGACCAGCTGGAACTCGGATACCGAGAAGGAGGCACCTAAGCCAAAGGCACTGCCGAGAACCAGCTGACGGTACTGGAACCCGGATGGGTAGCAGAAGGTACCCATGAAAAACAAAGTTGCAAGGCCGCGAGCCAGCCGCAGTTACCAAAACCCACAGTCCTACAGGGGGTGCTTGTCTTATTGGCACTACGGAACCAGTCTTTATTGCCTGAACCTGCAGACCACATAGGAAGCACCTAAACTGCAGGCACCATAGAGTCAGCTAACCCGACCTCAACACGACAGGACAACGTATTGGTGGCAAAGTGATGTTGACGCTACCCGGAAACAGCTGGCATGCTGGAACCAGGCTGGGCAGGAGGGAGTATCCGTGCCAAAGACACTACCGAGAACCAGCTGACGGTGCTGGAACCCGGATGGGTAGCAGAAGCTACAAGAGCCAATGGAACTACCGAGGACCAGCTGATGGTGCTGGAACCCAGAGGGGCAGCAGAAGGAACAAGAGCCAATGGCACTACTGAGGACCAGCTGATGGTACTGGAACCCGGTTACTAAGCAGGAGGTACCTATGCCAGAAAGCACTACCAAGGACCAGCAGATGTTGCTGGAACTCAGATACCGAGAAGGAGGCACCTAAGCCAAAGGCACTGCAGAGAACCAGCTGACGGTACAGGAACCCGGATGGGAAGCAGAAGGTACCCATGAAAGACAAAGTTGCAGGGCCGCGAGCCGGCCGCAGTTACCGAAATCCACAGTCCTACAGGGGAATCTTGTCCTATTGGCACTAGGGAACCAGCCTTTATTGCCAGATCCCGCAGCCCACATAGGAACCACCAAAACTGCAGGCACCATAGAGTCGGCTTACCCGACCGCAACACGACAGGACAAAGTTTTGGAGGCAAAGTGACATTGACACTACCCGGAAACAGCTGGCGTGCTGGAACCAGGCTGGTCAGGAGGTAGTACCCGTGCCAAAGACACTGCCGGGAACCAACTGGCAGTGCTGGAACCCAGGGTAAATACTACAAACAGAGTGGAGACAGAGGCCTAATTGGAGCAAGTTTAAAATCTGTAGTTGTGTGAGTGTGGACAGAGCAGGAGAAATTGCAGGACACACAGCTGGGGATCAGAAGACATTACTGAACCCCAATAACACTGGAGCATATGTTGTTATTGGGTTATTGGTTGTTATTATGTTGTTACTGTGTTATTGGGGTTCAGTAACGTCAGCTGATCCCCTGCTGTGTATCTGGTAATTTCTTCTCCTCTGTCCACATTCTAGTGGGAATGTGGACAGAGCAGGAAAAATTGCTAGACACACAGCAGGGGATCAGGTGACGTTACTAAACCCCAGTAACACAGGAGCAAGTGTCGATTGTGCAGACGGCACTTCTGAGCAGCAACTGGTGGTGTTGGAGCCCAGGGTAAATACTAGAGACAGAGTGGAGCCAGAGGCCTAATTGGAGCAAGTTTAAAATCATTAGTAGTGTGAAAGTGGACAGAGCAGGAGACATTGCCGGACACACAGCAGGGGAGCAGCTGACGTTACTGAACCCCACTAACACAGGAGCTAGTGTTTTTCTCTGTGCAGACGGCACTTCAGAGCAACAACTGGCGGTGTTGGAGCCCAGGATCAATCATGAAGTAGACTGAGGCCTAATTGGAGCAAGTTTAATATCTGATGCGGGGTGAATGTGGAGGGAGCAGGAGATATTGCCATGCACACAGCAGGGGAGCAGCTGGCGTTACTGAACCCCATTAACACAGGAGCTAGTGTTTTTCTCTGTGCAGATGGCACTTCTGAGCAACAACTGGCTGTGTTGGAGCCCAGGGTCAATCATGGAGTAGGCTGAGGCCTACTTGGAGCAAGTTTAAAATCTGATGTAGTTTGAATGTGGAGGGAGCAGGAGATATTGCCGTACACACAGCAGGGGAGCAGCTGGCATTAATGAACCCATCTAACACAGGAGCTAGTGTTTTTTTCTGTGCAGATGACACTTCTGAGCAACAACTGGCGGTGTTGGAGCCCAGGGTAAATCATGGAGTAGGCTGAGGCCTAATTGGAGCAAGTTTAATATCTGATGCGGGGTGAATGTGGAAGGAGTAGGAGATATTGCCGTACACACAGAAGGGGAGCAGCTGGCATTACTGAACCCCACTAACACAGGAGCTAGTGTTTTTCTCTGTGCAGATGGCACTTCTGAGCAACAACTGGCGGTGTTGGAGCCCAGGATCAATCAAGGTGTAGGCTGAGGCCTTCTTGGAGCAAGTTTAAAATCTGATGTAGTTTGAATGTGGAGGGAGCAGGAGATATTGCCGGACACACAGCAGGGGAGCAGCTGGCGTTACTGAACCCCACTAACACAGGAGCTAGCGTTTTTCTCTCTGCAGACAGCACTTCTGAGCAACAACTGGCGGTGTTGGAGCCCAGGATCAATGAAGGTGTAGGCTGAGGCCTTCTTGGAGCAAGTTTAAAATCTGATGTAGTTTGAATGTGGAGGGAGCAGGAGATATTGCCGGACACACAGCAGGGGAGCAGCTGGCGTTACTGAACCCCACTAACACAGGAGCTAGTGTTTTTCTCTCTGCAGACAGCACTTCTGAGCAACAACTGGCGGTGTTGGAGCCCAGGATCAATCATGGTGTAGGCTGAGGCCTACTTTGAGCAAGTTTAAAATCTGATGTAGTTTGAATGTGGAGGGAGCAGGAGATATTGCCGGACACACAGCAGGGGAGCAGCTGGCTTTACTGAACCCCACTAACACAGGAGCTAGTGTTTTTTTTTTGTGCAGACGGCACTTCTGAGCAGCAACTGGTCGTGTTACAGCCCAGGGATTACAGTTCAAGTGGTAGAAACATGTACACAACAGGAGACCTGGATACTGTTGCCAACCAATTACTTAATCTGGAAGAGGACTGGCAAATTCAGGCAAGATCCAGGCATTGTTCATTTTCAGAAAAGTAAGCCGGTCAACGTTATCGGAGGATAGTGGCATGCGACAGTCTATTAGTACACCACCTGCGGCACTAAAGACGAGTTCCGATAATACACTAGCAGCAGGGCAGGCCAGCACCTCCAATGCATACTGGCTAAGCTCTGGCCAGGTATCCAGCTTAGAGACGCAAAACTTAAAGGGGGAAGAGCCATCTGGGAGTACATTGAGAGGGCAAGACATGTAGCCTGTCACCATCTGATGGAAACGTTGCCTCCTGCTGACTGGAGCCGTCTGTGATGGTGTAGACATTTGTGGCGGGCACACAAAACTTTGCCACATTTTGGCCATACTGGTCTTGCCTTGTGCTGAGGCACTGCTTCTGCTCCCTCTTTGTGCAGAGCTTCCTCCACTGCCTCGACGCACAGAGCTGCTTTGTAAAGCACTAGCAGCACTGCTGTCGGGTGGAATGGAGAACATGATGGAATGCACCAGTGTGTCTTGGTACTCCCGCATTTTACGCTCCTGGTTCAGCGGTGTTATGAGACTTTGTAAGTTGTCCCGGTAGCGAGGATCTAAGAGGGTGTACATCCAATAATCAGCCGTGTTGAGAATGTGGGCGATGCGGCGGTCGTTTCTCAGACACTGCAGCATGAAATCAACCATGTGCTGCAGACTCCCAACTGGCCAAGAAACGCTGTCCCCTGCTTGAGGCGTCATCTCTGCCTGCTCTAGATCACCCCACCCTTGCTCTACATACTGACTACTAGAGCATTGTGTACCACCCTCCTCTGGACAGATGTCTTCCTCCTCCATTGACTCCTCCTCATCCTCCTCACAAAGTGTCCCCTGCCTAGGCCTTTGTGAGGAACCATGTTGCGCAGACTGTCCAGAAGCAGATGGCATTTGTGACTCCTCATCCTCCACCTCTTCCACAACCTCCTCCCTTAGTGCTTGCAGTGTTTTTTGAAGCAGGCAGATAAGGGGGACGGTCATGCTGACTAGTGCATCATCTGCACTCGCCATCCACGTGGAATCATCGAAGGCACGCAAAATGTGGCAGATGTCCTTCATAAAGGCCCACTCAGTACTGGTGAAGCGCGACTGGCGCGCAGTGCGACTTGTTTGCGCCTGATGCAGCTGGTACTCCATTACTGCTGCCTGCTGCTCACACAACTGCTCCAACATTTGTAACATTGAATTCCACCTGGTGGGTAGGTCACATATGATGCGATGTTCCGGAATGTGCGTTCTTGCCATGCTGGAACGCCGCAAGTGAGCGTACTCTATGCGGACCTTGTGCGCTGTGTGGCTTCGATTCCCCAAAGAAATTAATTTCAGTACGGCCTGTTGATGTTTGGCCACGGCTGTGCTCATATCGGTCGTAACAGGCTCCTGCTGCGCTGATTCTGAGGAACTTGAGTATGAGCATGAGGGAAAGGTATCGTCCCTGTCCATGGTTACTGGTCCATGCATCGATGGTCAGGTGGACCTTGCTACTGACGGCGTTTAGTAGCGCATATTTAATTTTTCCCTCCACATGCTTTTGCAGGGCAGGGACGGCTTGCCTGCTGAATCAAAAGAGGCTGGGTACGGTGTATTGTGGGACTGCCAATGCCATGAAGTTACGGAAAGTGTCAGTCTCCACCAGCCTGAATGAGAGCATTTCAAATGCCAGTAGTTTTGCAATGCCAGCATTCAGAACCTGTGCTCGGGGATGGTTTGCCGAGTATGGCTGCCTTTTCTCCCATGCCTGTGCTACCGATGGCTGTAGAGTGGCCTGGGAGTTTGAGGATGACAGGGAATGTGGTGCTGTGGGTGGAATGTCACTGGGTCTCTGGACAACAGTGCCAGAGGTTCTTCCATGGCGATCCTGTGAGGAAGCCGAACCAGCTGTGTGTGAGCTGGAGGAAGAGGCTACAACACGAGCTGAAGAGGTGGTAGGTGGTGCTGTAGGTTGGCCTTCGTCTTCAGTGTGTCTTTGTAACTCCACCACGTGCTTTGTCCGCACATGTTTCCACATATTTGTGGTGTTGAGGTTGCTGACACTTTTCCCTCTTTTGACTTTCTGATTACACAGCTTGCATTTGACAAAGCAAATGTCATCTGCAACTGTGTCAAAAAAGGACCACGCACTGCAAGTCCTGGGAGCGCCCGTTTTGGGTTTTGGAAAAGGAATGCTCCTAATGGGTGCCGAAGTGGAGGCTACAGGCAACCAAGTCTGCTCCCTCCCTCTCCCTCCTTTTTTGGCCGTTCGGGGAATCTCTTCATCAGAGCTGCTCCCACCACCTTCCTGTCCCTCACGCCATGATGGGTCAAGGACCTCATCATCTACACTCCCCTCTTCAAACACCTGCTTCTCCTGGGTTGTCTCGCCAGCACAGTACGCACCAGAAAGTGGCACCTGAGTCTCATCATCTGATGCGTACTGATGTGTGCTGACCATAGGCACTGGCCTACCCGCCTCTTCAGATTCAGAGGGACAAAGCAGTTGCGCATCACTGCATACTCCCTCTTCTTCACATTCTAGAATGCTGCTTGGCTGTCCCCCTCTTTCCAAGCCAACAGATTCAGAGAACAGAAGTAGAGATGGCTCCTGTCCAGGGCTCTCTGACTGCCTGGGCAATTTGGCAGGTGGTGAAGAGACAGATGGTTGCTCTTCAGTGCTCTGACCCTGAGAGGATTTGGAAGTAATTGAAGTCGATGCGTTAGCTGCCATCCATCCGACAATGGCTTCAATTTGTTCGTCCCGCAGCAGTGGGGTACGGCGAGGTCCTACAAAGCTGTACATAAAGGACTGTTCCCTGGTAAAAATTTGCTGATGACACAAAGCTAGGAGGGATAGCTAATACTAGAGAAGAGAGAGAGAGGATTCAAAAAGATTTAAATAAACTGGAGAAGTGGGCAGCAACTAACAGAATGGTTTTTAACAGGGAGAAATGCAAAGTACTACATCTGGGCAATAAAAATGGAAAAAGCATATATAGAATGGGAGGAATAGGGCTAAGTGACAGCACATGTGAAAAAGACTTGGGTATACTAATAGATCACAGACTGAATATGAGTCAACAGTGTGATGCAGCAGCAAAAAAGGCAAATGCAATTCTAGGATGTATTAACAGAAGCATACAGTCTAGATCACGTGAAGTCATTATTTCCCTCTACTTATCTTTGGTCAGACCTCATCTGGAATATTGTGTCCAGTTTTGGGCACCACATTTTAAAAAAGACATCAACAAACTGGAGCAAGTTCAGAAAAGAGCGACCAGAATGGTGACCGGTCTGCAAACCCTGTCTTATGAGGAAAGGTTGCAGGATTTGGGAATGTTTAGTTTGCAAAAGAGAAGACTGAGAGGAGACTTAATAGCTGTCTACAAATATCTAAAGGGCTGTCACATTGTAGAAGGATCAACTTTATTCTCATTTGCACAAGGAAAGACTAGAAGCAATGGGATGAAACTGAATGGGAGGAGACACAGATTAGATATTAGAAAAAACTTTTTGACAGTTAGAGTGATCAATGAGTGGAACAGGCTGCCACGAGAAGTGGTGAGTTCTCCTTCAATGGAAGTCTTCAAACAGAGGCTGGACAGACATCTGACTGGGATGATTTAGCGAATCCTGCTTTGAGCAGGGGGTTGGACCAGATGGCCCAGGAGGTCCCTTCCAACTCTACGATTCTATGATTCTATGATTCTATGATTCTATGGGGGATGCTGAGTCACTGGTGCCCGCAGCAGGCACAAAATCCCCACGTCCTCTCCCTGCTGAAACTCCATGCCAATGACCACCTTACTCCCTGCCTTCTTCATCTTGGTAGACTGATAAAGATAGGCAGAAAAGTACAAAGGGGGGGTTAGTGTGCTTATTCCTGAACAGCTGCTAACAGGTATAAGAAACATTAATTTTAAAAAGTGTGTGGACTACATTTTAATATGAGCTAATGTGGCCTACACAACTGTCAAGTGGAGTGTTTGGTGAACTTTATTTATTTTTTTTTTTCAAAAATCAAAAAGGATGTGACCAAAGATTTGAAAGCGATAGTATCATAAACTTTTTGGAGCTATTACAATGCAGGAAGGTAACCTACAATGCAATAGATGAGGCTCCAAAAAATAGGCTAATACTAATCTGGCTGGGGCTGCAGGGCCCAAGCCAGAAAAAAGGCTCCTCTATCTACTCCTATATAGTGTTTGCAACCAATCTAGCTGGATACAGATGGAAGCACACTAATAGGAGAAATTCAGGAAAAATAAGCAGCACTACAGCAAAAAAGAACAATGTATGAGGCAGTGACGCATGCTGAGCGGACTAGAACCAGAGGTGTCTGCAGAACACACTACAGCATGAGCTGCACTCACACACAGAGACCTCACAGACAGCCGTGAACAGTGCAGAGAACTGTGCACTAGCACTGAAAGGCTGCAGAAAGGCTCCGCTGTCTACTCCTATTTAGTGTTTGCAACCAATGTAGATCGATATGGATGGATGCACACTAATAGGAGAATTAATGAAAAATGAGCAGCAATAAAACAAAAATAAATATGTATGAGGCAGTGACGCATGCTGAGCGGCCTACAACCAGAGGTGGCTGCAGGACACACTACAGCGTGAGCTGCACTCACACAGACCTTGCAGACAGCTGTGAACAGCGCCGTAAGGCAAAAGAAAGCTTCTCACAGGGGTTGCTAAACTAGCCTGGGTAAAGCTCAATCTAGCAAATCGATATTTCTAACTGTCCCTCAGAGTCACAAGAGCAGCGTCCTATCCCTAACTGAATTCACAGCAGAGTGAACCCAAAATGGCGGCGGCGGCTTTTATAGTGCATCATGACATCATTTCAGCAGCCAATCACAGCCATGCCATTAGTTAACATGCCTACATGCCTAACAGGATGTGCCCACACTTCTTAGGATTCCTAATTGGCTGAATCAAATCAAACTGGCTCATAGCATTATGGGAACTTCCGATTCCGGTATTCGATATGCTAAAAGTATCGGAACTCAGTATCGGAATTCCGATACCGCAAATATCCGCCGATACCCGAAATTTGCGGTATCGGAATGCTCAACACTAGCTATCACCCAAGCCCAGATCATTAAAAATTGAGATGCTACAGGTCTCGGAAAATGGCACCATTTTTTTTCACCACTTAAATAATAAAGAACCTATGCATGCTTGGTGTCGGTGAACTCATAATGACCTGGAGAATCATAATGGCAGGTCAATTTCAGCATTTAGTGAACATGGAAAAAAAAAAAAAACAATTATGGAATTTATTTTTTTTTGCAATTTAACCGCACTTGGATTTTTTTTTCCCATTTTCCAGTTAACGATATGTTAAATTTAATGGTGTGTTTCAAAAGTACAACTCATCCCACAAAAATACAAGCCCTCACATGGATTTATTAGCAGAAAAATAAAAAAATTATAGAAGGGGAGCAAAATACGTAAACCCAAAAACGGATAATGACCCAAGGATTAAGGGTAAAAGAAATGTTAGTTTCGAACCACCCCTTTAATAAATATGTTCATGTTTTTTTTATTTCTGTCTTTATGATACCTGTGGGTGAAATTTGAAAGATATTCCTTGCAATTTCTGCTGAGATTTCTGACAAAGTTTGTTTAATGAGCATTGGATTGTAGATAAATTCATTTATTGAATATTTGTGGCATACTTTCTATTTAATTATAACTAACATATTATCTTATTTGTAGCACTCTTGCAGATCTCTATTATGAATGTCAATGTTATTTTTTTATCTTCCATCTTTTATGTATTTTAATTTATACATTAGAAAGAAGATATTAATGTGAGTATGCAAATAACTGGTGAGAGGCTAAACATTTCCATTCCGTTCTTTGCTTCTAGTTGCCTGCTTTGCTTGAGCAACATCTGCGTACAGACTGTGCGAGAAGTAGGGAACGCTAGTGGCAGGTCTGATGAGTGAAGGGGCAATGGGCCAACTCCCCTGGGAGACAAAAGCTCAATCTTTTTTCAGTTATGTTTCTCTGGAAAACATACCGGGCCAGATTTGTTAATTGAGAGAGACAGGAGCCATGGAAAGCAGTTTATTGTCCCAACTAGTATTGTATTGGATGTATATATTTATGAGGCTTACATCTAACGAATCAGGATATTCAAAGTAAATGATTGAATGTTTATTTTGAAATCTTTTCTTCTAGAATAAAAAAGTGTAGACTATATAAAAATGAATTTATCGGAATATGATGCAGAATCTCAGCCGATACATTCAGTACCATACCCCAATCTCTATTTCCCCAAGACTTGGTGGGTATTTGAATTCCAATCATGTTGCTTAACAGTTAATCAGGTCATTTAGCATGCTAATCAGTGTAGCTGGTATGCAATCAACCCAACCAATATGCTAATCAGCCCTTCTTCATATCAACTCATTCTGCCCGTTATAGTACCAGTGTGTAGCAGGATGCAGACAGATAAGTTTAATCAGTGTGAGAGGTTCTTGCTGTAGTATTCCATCATCGCTTCTTTTCCTTTTTTGTTTTCCTTTTTATACTTTTCTTAGTTGAAGTTGACAATCTTTATTAAGTCCTAAACACTTACCGGTTAATACTGCGGTTTCAGTTTTATGGAAATGACTTTCCTGCAGACTACTATGTAGATAATGGTGGTCGTGGGTCAAAATGTTGATGATATGGATTAGAATCAAGATTGATTTAAGGTTTACATTTATTGTATGACTGCTACTTTTTTTTCACCTTTTAATAACCAAAGGCCATACATATCGAATACATGTTCATGGCATCAAATTGGAGTTCTTACAAATGTGCAGATTGAGCTTAGAAAGCCATACTGTCATGTCTGTTATATTAAATAACTGTAATCCCTATAATTTAAGAATTCTGGAACATATTTTTTTAACCTGCTTTGTGCCTCTGTTATTCCTTTTATAAGTAACTGGGTGTCTCCATTATGGGATGTTTATTTACTCTTAAATTCTCCAGTAAGTTCTGCCAGTGGAAGAAGGTGTAGGGACACACTTGTCTTGACATGGGAAATAGTAGCATCCAATTGCAACCTTCTTGGGGTATGTGCAGACAGTCAGTAAATGCTGCTGGTTGGATGCTGTGTACTTGTGAAGCATCCAACCCTCAGTGTCCAGATGCTGCAGCATAGTGGATGGAATTTCAAGAAATCCCATGCCCAAAATGCATCCACAGATGCCTGCAGCTCATCAGCAGAAGGAAATGCGGCGCATCTCTCCAGACCGCAGCATGTCAATTTCTTTTGCAAAGACACGAGAAAGATCAATGTCACTCATTGAATATAATGGGCGCGGTGAATCTGCATGGTTCAGTGAACATACATGGATTCACCTGCGGACATGCTCTGTGTCCAAAGCGCTGACACTTCCGGATCATCTGCACGTACCCTATGTTTACAAAAAGTATAACAGAGGAATAGCTCCAAAATTATTATTTCATGGGATATATAGGCATTTACTGTACTAAACAAACAAGTTAAGAGAGCAGAATAGTGTTCTTTAACCCCTTTACCTCCAAGGGTGGTTTGCATGTCATTGACCAGACCAATTTTTACTATTTTGACTACTGTCCCTTTATGAGGTAATAAATCTGGAATGCTTCCATGGATCCTGGTGATTCTGACATGGTTTTCTCGTGACATATTGTACATCATGATTGTTAGTATTTCTCGGAACGCACCAAATAAATAATAATAAGGTGCGTTCGCAAACCGGGGTCCACTGTGCGGTGATGGAGAAAACCTCAGCTAGCACAATGGCGGAGCGCAAGGCTGCGCAAAAATGCTTTAAGCACACTGAGTTAAATGTCACTCAGTGTGCACATAGCGCAAAGTGACAAGCTCTGTTACACCAGAGCGGTACAATGAAGCAGCACACAAAGGACTATACCCTGTAGACTCCACAGGCTTATAGAAAAACAAATAACTAATAGGGGTCCCTATAATTGAACCCCCCAAGGAAGACAAAGCTAGTGATTGAACCTGCTCTGGCACATGGTGTGTGTCACGACTGCAGCCGCAGACGTGGCCCAGCAGGCGTCTCCACGCCGATGGCGAGGGGCGGGCATCCCCCGGGGATGCAATATGGACCCTCTATACCACAGAAGGGGACCCGGGCCTACCCGAACTAGAGAAGGGCAGTGACCGGGATTCTGTGGCAGCTGAGCATGTGGACAAAGAAGACACGTAGGACTAGATAACACCGCACAACTTCAGGTATCAAAAACGTAAGGTTTACTAAAGTAAAGTCACAGTACATAGATGAAACAGGGCTATGCCAGGCATCTTATTCCACACCTCGCAGAAGGGTACCTCCCAGTGGACCCCAAGGCACCAATGGATCACCGAGTCACACATAGGCAGGACATCGGGACACAGGCAGGACATAAGGGTACATAAGGACATCAGGACACAGGCCGGACATCAGGCTAGACATCAGTGTACATGAGGTCATCAGGACATCGGCCAGACATCAGGCTAGACATCAGGCTAGACATCAGGGGAAACACGAGGTCATCAGGACATCAGGACACACGAGGTTATCAGGACATCAAGGTACACGAGGACATCAGGAAAATCAGGGTACATGAGGTCATCAGGACATCAGGACACACAAGGTCATCAGGACATCAGGACACACGAGGTCATCAGGACATCAGGATCACCCACAGGACAACCGAGTCACCGGCAGACATCAGACAGGAGTCCTTTGGTTCCGGTCATCCAACACGACATACAGGCACCGCTGCAGTCATCAAGCTCCAGACTCCAGGCAGAAATCATCAGGTTCCAGACTGCGGTCGTCGGGCTCCAGGCATCGGACCTAGGAAGGAACTCAAGCGTGATGGTGCTAGAACCGCAGGATTGCTGGGCCTGCATGGAGCTAGCACCGCATGGTAGTCAGAGCACAGGGTAGTAGATGCTCAGCAGGAACATCAGTTACAAGAGACTCAGAGTCACTGGGTGCGAGGCTCCAAACACAGAGGGATTCCAGAAACATAACAGTAGACACAGTTCAGACATAGTCAGGTACGGGATAGGTACAGGATCAAGGATTCAAGCCTGGATACACCACCTCCAGGCCAGGGCGAATTTAGATGGGGTCAAGTACAGGACAGGTACAGGATCATGGATTCAGGCCTGGATATACCGCCTCCGGGGCAGGGTGAGGGAACAGGACAAAGCAGGAATCAAGGCAGGGACTTTGGTACCAAAACAGAGACAGACAATGTCCAAGAACACAGGCACGAGACACACATGGCAAGGTTCAGGAGCTTTGTGAGCTGTGAGTGACTCTGGCCCCGCCAATAGGGCAGGGTAAGTTTATAAAGGAGCTGCCCCTCAGCAATTGGCTGGGGACAGCATTTCAAGTACACACACTAACCCTGATAAAAGACACACGTGGAAAGTCATGCACCAGCTGCAAAAGACCTCACAACCCGCGGACAGCTTCCACAGCGGCAACCAGGGACCGCACATGTGGATGGTCAAGCAGCAGAGCAAAGACTTAACAACACATGTGCAGCAACGCAGCAGAGCAGGGAACTGAGCAGGCTCCATACAGGTAACAACGAGCAGTATCCCAGCTCAATTAGGGGGAAAGGAGTAAGGGGTTAAAGCAAACACATGCATTGTCACGCCGACAAGCAGATACTGACAGAACGGCATAACAGTGTGCTTTAGCACGCGCGCCTGAGGATGCCTGATGCAGATGCTAAGTTCAAGGGGGAGTTCCTACCCTACACTACCTGTCTAGAAAAACATTTGCAGCGCTATTAGCAGCGCATGGGCACGAAGGGTGGTATAGTAGCCAACACACCAAACACACATGATATTAGTGCACAGGAGTGCACCATTTAGAGATTTTTATACCTTGCTTAAGTCCAGACAGACAGGACCTTGCCTGTGGAAAAATCTGAAGCTGCCACATCACCAGAGCACCTGACTTCTGAGCACAAATGGGAGTTGAGCAAATCGGGTCGGTCAATTTCAAAAATCGCCGACTTTCGCCAAGTCGGGTTTCATGAAACGAAACCTGACCATAGTGTGCGGTCGACCATTATGTCAGCAACCCGAGCGCCAAAGTCGCATTTCAAATGATGCGTCCGGCGCCTTTTTTCAGCCAATGATGGTGGACGCACACTGTGGGCAACACAATGACATAGGCAGCGGCCACCACCATCTTAGATAAGGGCATTGAAGTTATTGGCTGGCTTTGTGTGGCGTCACAGTGGGTATAAAAGGCTGTGACCGCCGACCACCATCTTACTTTGGCCGATCTTAGCATAGGGAGAGGTGCTGCTGCTGATTCTGAATAGGGAGAGCGTTAGGCAGGGAAGAAGAAAAAAACTGCTTCTGCTGATAGCGCTTTTCACTGTACAGTTAGTGTGCAGTGAAAGGGGAGAATTTTTGCTTTTGTGCAGCAGCGCTGGTGGTGATTAGACTGCATTGTAAGGCTACCTGCTAGCTGCATTGCTGTGTGCACACTGGTGTTCAAACTGCTTTTTTCAAAGCACTCCAACTTTTATTATTATGCCCAGGTGAGTTACTGAGCGTTCATTTTAACATAGACCATATAGCGGTGCACGCTCCTCACACACTACCGTGTACCGCTGGTATCATGGACAAATAGAAACTATCTGGGTGTGACTCTGGAAGAAAAAGCCGAGGAGTTTGTCCATTTTTCCAGACCTACACCTTAGAGTGCGGTCCGCTTCTCAAACAGTTTTGTATATCTGCTGTTTGACTATGGTGAAAACTAGACAGAGACAGCGTTTGTCAGTCCCTATAGAAATAGACAGAGATTGACAATTTTCCATACAGACACCGTATAGCGGTGTATGCTCCTCACACACTACCATGTACTGGCTGGCATCACGAACAAATAGAAGCTATCTGTGTGTGACTCTGGAAAAAAAAGCCAAGGAGTTTTTCCAGACCAACACCTTAGAGTGAGTGCTGTCCGCTTTTCAAACAGTTTCGTATATCTGCTGTTTGAATATGGTCAAAACTAGACAGAGACAGCGTGTGTCAGTCCCTATACAAATAGGCGGAGATTGACAATTTTCAATACACACACCGTGTAGAGCTGTCTGATTCTCAAACAGTATTGTATATCTGCATTACAGTCATATCTATACAGAGTCAGCGTGTGTGTGACACTCCGTAAATACATATACGGAGATTGTTAGTTACACAAAAACGTATACAGCTGTACACTTCTGATACAGTTCCGTATATCTGCTTGTTGGATTACGGTCCAATACATACTGTGAGAGCGTCTGTGACTAACAAAATATATACGTAGATTTAATTTTTTTAATACACCTTACACAGCTGGACGCTCCTCATACAGTACCATCTCTCTGCTGGTATTTTTTGTACATTTTCCCAAACATGAGGAAGTATGGTGGAAGAGTCCGCGGACGTGGGCAGGGGGGCGCAGCTGGTACTGATGGTGGTGGTGCATCGGCTGGTTCTGGCAAAAGCACAATAGCAGCTAAGGCAGGAGGTGTTGAGCCTGTGTCATCCTCTGGCCCAAGAAGACCTGTAAGGTTGCCTTTTCTTGGAGTAAGAAAACCGCTTTTAAAGCTGGAGCATCAGGAACAGGTTTTGGCGTACATTGCCGAAACAGCCACCAGCTCTATTGCCTCCTGTTCTGAACGTTCAGGGTTCTGGTCAGGAAAAACACCTTTCCTTGTGTCCTTCACCTCCACCAAAAGTTAAGGATGCGGCAGCCCACACTTCAGATTACTCTATGGAGCTCTTTTCACATACCATGCCTGGGTTATCCAGTCAAATCCTGAATTCCCCAGTCCAAGATGAATCTGACATGGAGTGCACTGATGCACAGCCACTGCTAGATGATTCTGCTGGTACATCGACGCAGAGCACTACATTGCACTCGCAGTCTATTGAGCCAGAATCTGACCCTGATGAAACTCAGGTGCCCCTTCCCGCATACTATACTACTTTACACGGTGATACAGAGGAAAGTAAAGAGGAAGGTGCAGATGACGTTGAAGAGGAGGTGATGGATGACCCAGTTCTTGACCCGGATTGGCATCCATTGGGGGAGGAGGGTGGCGCTGGCAATAGTTCACATAAGGAGAAGGATCCGCAGCAGGCATTGGCATCGCACCAGCGGTTATCTGGCAGGCCCGTAGCTGTCCAAAAACGTGGTCCAAAAACTAAAAGAGTAGCAGGACAGCTTGGCCAGATGGTCAACTTAGCACAGCATGCTAGGCCAGAAAATGTATACCATAGTAGGAAGAGTGCAGTGTGGCACTTCTTTGTCCAAAATCCTACTGATGAGGCAAAGGTTACTAGTATGTAGTGCGGAAGAACCTTTAGCCGAGGTAAACAACTCAGAAATTTGAATACCAGTTGCGTGCTTAGACATTTAATCAACATGCACTTGCAAGCGTGGACGGACTACAAAACCTCAGGTAGCACATGTGCACCTGCTCCGACTGAAGGTAGACAACAACGCTCCATCGCTTCCCCCACTGTAAGACCACCGCCACTGTTAAGCACACCACCAGCACTAAATGTGGAGGTGTTGTCGCAAGGCCAAAGCACTCAGGGAATCACAATGGTTTTGCAACACAACACTGAATCTAGGCCATCACCACCAATACTATCACCAATCCCCTCTCACTCCGTCCGGTCCACCTCTACTTCCCCCATATGCAGCTCTCCAGTCCAGCTCACCCTACCAGACACTCTGAGTAGGACAAGAAAGTACTCATCCTCTCATCCACGTACACTTTGTTTGAATGCCTACATTGCCAAACTAATCTCATTACAGATGATGCCCTACCGTTTGGTTGAAAGCGAAGCTTTCCGTGACCTCATGGCCTACGCTGTCCCACGCTATGACCTACCCAGTCGTCACTTCTTTTCTCGTAAAGCCATCCCTGCCCTCCACCGGCATGTGAAAGACCGCATTGTCCATGCACTAAAACAGTCAGTGAGTGGAAAGGTGCACCTTACAACAGATGCATGGACCAGTAGGCATGGCCAGGGCCGCTATGTGTCCATCACTGCGCACTGGGTTAATGTGGTGGATGCAGGCACCACTGGGGACATCGGTGGTGGAACAGTGCTGCCTAGCCCATGGTATAGGAAAGAGTTGGTTGTAGGCTTTCGATTCTCCTCCTCCTCTATCAGCGAAAGCTCGTCCACAGATTGCAGTCACACGAGCACTCCATCCGCAGCTGGCAGTGTTGCACACGAGGTGTCCCACTATGGAACAGCTAGTGGTAAGCATCAGCAGGCTGTGTTAAAGATGATGTCTTTGGGCGAAAACAGACACACCGCGGAGGTACTGGCCGACTACTTGTAGCGAGAAACAGAGTCATGGCTTGGCAGTCTACATCTTGAGGCAGGCAAGGAAGTCAGTGATAACTGCCATAATTTTGTGGCAGCCATAGCCCGTGCAAAACTCACACACATACCTTGCCTGGCTCACACTTTGAACCTGGTGGTGCAGTGCTTCCTTAATAATTATCTGGAGGCTGTAATGCATTTGTGGGAGGAGACACGGGCAGGCAGTTTGAGGGAAGACATGGAATTGTTGGGTGTGCAGTGGTGAAAGCTGAAAGACCTCTGTAAAGTCCTTTTGAGGAATGCACTCAGCAGGGGCCCACTCACCGTCAGACACACCAGCGTACTATGAGGGGCCCTGCGCCAGTACCGTCGACAACGAGTGTGCCCCCCTGCTTGGTCATGGCCACAGCACTTGCAAGTTGCAAAACTTACCTCTCCCTGCTCCACAGCTGTGTAATCTGGGCAGTTAAATTCTTCACAGGGACGGCCACTAGAAATTTGGTATATTGATCGATGATGGTTAAGATGTAGCTATGCCCTGTTCTGCTGGCCTTTACCTTCATATGATCAATGGCTACCATTTGTAATGGACATCAACTTACAAGCGGATGCAGTGGTGCTTTATGATCACCTTTCACAGTTGTAATAGTCACAGATGTGTGACATTCCTGCCACCATTTTTCAATGTCTCCTCTCATGCCAATCCAATAGAATCGCCTACGGCCTGTGGCTTCTGTCTTTGGCACTCCAAAATGACCAGACACATCATGATAGGCAGTGAGGACCATGTGTACATCTCTCCCTGTGATCATAGTTTGATGGAGACGAGTAACGGCGATGTGATCCACGTTACTGTGATAAAGCAATCCTTTTTTCACAAAGAACTGTTTTCGCTGTCTCCACAGACACAGTAATTGAGGGTCTGCATCGCCTCTTCAACATCTACCGGGAGGTTTTCCCGCGATGAGTAATTCCCAAATTTCTGATAATACTCGAATTTCCGTCTGTGAGTGTCTGTGTCTGACTTCGGAAGTCTAGACGAAAATTTACAATTACCCCTAGACTGGATACACCTGGTATGTGCTGATACAGTACCTTTGTTCCAAATTTTGTATTACGGTATCATCCATAGTGAGTGAGCGTGTGTGGGCGTGTGTGGTTTATGCCTTCTATATATACAGTGAATCGGAGACACCAATTTTTACCCTATACTCGATACAGCTTGTATCTTGTTATAAAATACCTTTGTTTGACATTTAGTATTACGGTCAAATCCATACTGAGTTAGCATCTGAGACTGACTACGGGACTATGTTTACGGAGATTTCAATTGTACCCTACAATATATACTTGCTATCCTGTTATCCAGTATCTTTTTTACAACATTTTTTATTATGGTCAAACCCAGACTGAGTGAGCGTCTGAGGGTGACTCCAGAAATATTTACCGAGATTTCAAATTTGCCCAACACTGTATACAGGTGTAGGCTTGTGTTACATTACCCATTTACAGCTTTTCATATTCTTGTGTACTCCATACTGGGCCTGAGAGCGTTTGTGTCTGCCTCCTGAAATGTGTACGGAGATTCAGAATGTTTACACTATACTATATATACCTTGTATCTGGTGATACTGTACCCTTTTTCACCATTTTATTTCATTGGGTAATCCATACTGAGCCTGTGAGCGTCTGTGTATGACTTATGAAATATATGTGGAGATTTACTGTTATCCCTAGACTGTATAGAGCTGTACGCTTCTGACACAGTACCATATATCTGCTGGTATTTTGGGTCAATTTTCTAAAACATGAGGAAGTATGGTGGAAGAGGACATGGACGTAAGCGTGGGGGGCCACCTGGTACTGATGGTGGTGGTGGTGCATCTGCTGGTAGTGCCAAAAACACAATAGCAGCTAAGGCAGGAGGTGTTGAGCCTGCGTCATGGTGTAGCTCTGGAAGGCCTGTAAGGCTCCGTTTTATGGGAGTAGGTAGACTTCTTTTAAAGCCCGAGCATCAGGAACTGTTTTTGGCTTACATTGCTGAAACAGCCTCCAGCTCTATCGCCTCCTCTTTTTAAAAATGCAAGCACTGAGTCATAAGTGCAGGCTTCTGGTCAGGAGCAACCACTTTCCTTGTGTCCTTCACCCACACCAAAAGTGAAGGATGCAGCAGCACACACTTCAGACTACTCCATGGAGCTCTTTTCACATACCATGCCTGGGTTAATTAAAAATGGGGCCCATCATATACTGGAGCATTCAAAATGGGGGACATCTGACACTGGAGTATCATCCATGAGGCCCATCATATACTGGAGCATTCTAAATGGGGCAGATCAGACACTGGAGCAGCATCTATGGGGCCCATCATATACTGGAGCATTCCAAATGGGGGACATCTGACACTGGAGCATCATCCATGAGTTCCATTATATACTGGAGCATTCTAAATGGGGCAGATAAGACACTGGAGCAGCATCTATGGGGCCCATCATATACTGCAGCATTCCAAACGGGGCAGATCAGACACTGGAGCAGCTTCTATGGGCACATGATACACTGGAGCATTAGAAATGGGGCCCATTATATATGGAGCATTACTAGGGCCCATAAGCCAATGGAGCATCATCCATGAGGCCCATCATATACTGGAGCATTCCAAATGGGGGACATCAGACACTGGAGCAGCATTTATGGGGCCCATTATACAGTGGAGTGTTAGAAATGGTGCACAATGTATGGAGCATTATTTGAGCCCATAAGACACTGGAGCATCATCCATGGGGCCCATCATATACTGGAGCATTCTAAATGGAGCAGCATCTATGGGGCCCATCATATACTGCAGCATTCCAAACGGGGCAGATCAGACACTGGAGCAGCATCTATGGGGCACTTTATACACTGGAGCATTAGAAATTGGGCCCATTATATATGGAGCATTATTTGGGTCCATAACACACTGGAGCATCATCCATGGGGACCATCATATACTGTAGCATTATGTGGAGCTCATCATATACTGTATGGAACATTATATGTGACCAATTATTCTGTATGGAGAAATATATGGGCCTCATTATTCTGTATGGCGCACATTGTGGTGGCCATAATACTGTATGGAGTAATATGCTGTCCTTTTTTTGAGCTATTGTAGAATTTAAAATAGATCAGTCAAGTCTAGTGTTGAGCGATCCCTTCCGATATCGGGAAATATCGGATCGGATTGGAATGGATCAATACCCCAAAAATATCGGGTATCGCCGATTCCGATACCGGAAACCCATGCAAGTCAATGGGGCACAAATATCGGAATAAAAATAAACAACATACATACATATATACTACATATATACTACATTCATACAGCATACATACATACTACATATATACTACATTCATACAACATACATACATACTACATACTACATACATACTACATTCATACAACATACATACATACTACATACATACTACACATATACAACATTCATACAACATACATACATACTACATACTACATACATACTTCACATATACTACATTCATACAACATACATACATACTACATACATACTGCATATATACTACATTCATACAGCATACATACATACTACATATATGCTACATTCATGCAACATACATACATGCTACATACTACATACATACTACATTCATACAACATACATACATACTACATACATACTACATATATACAACATTCATATAACATACATACATACATACTACATACATACTACATGTATACAACATTCATATAACATACATACTACATACTACATATATACTACATTCATACAACATACGTACATACTACATACTACATACATACTACATATATACTACATTCATACAACATACATACATACTACATACATACTATATATAGATACTACATTCATACAGCATACATACATATTACATAATACATATATACTACATATATACTACATTCATACAACATATGTACATACTACATACTACATACATACTACATATATAATGCTTTCATACAACATACATACATACTACAAACTACATTCATACTACATTCATACAACATACATACATACATACTACATATATACAACATTCATACAACTTACATACATACTACATACTACATACATACTTCATATATACTACATATATGAAGTGTGGAGAACAGCAGCATCAGCTGATGCGACCGCTCTCTAGGGGCCCCAGGAATACAATGACGGGAGGTAGGTATCCTTCCGCACTGTATTCCTCCACCAATGTAAAAAAATAGTCCCTAGTCTCACTTTTGGCATTGCTGTGTGAGAAAGTTCCCACGCAGCTTTTGCCATAAAGTGAGACCAGTGAACTATAGTAACCTCCCAGTGATGCACTGCAGGAGATCGTCTTGGGACACTCGTGGATTTCTGTGGATCAGGGAGTATATTGGTTGTTTGCTATTTTAATATTTTTTTACAGTGAGATGACACTGGCTTCGGGGATCAAAGTGACAAGTGATGGTGAGTATGTGCTCTATGTTATATGTACTGTATGTCTATATGTATGTATTGTATGTAATATGCATGTAGTATGTATGTAGTATGTATGTAGCATGTTGTATGCATGTTGTGTTTATGTAGTAAGTATGTAGTATGTATGTATGTTGTGTGAATGAAATATATATGTAGTATGTATGTAGTATGTATGTTGTATGAATGTAGTATATATGTAGTATGTATGTATTAAGTAGTATGTATGTATGTTGTATGAATGTAGCATGTATGTAGTATGTAGTATGTATGTATGTATGTTGCATGAATGTAGTATATATGTAGTATGTATGTAGTATGTATGTATGTATGTTGTATGAATGTAGTATATATGTAGTATGTATGTATTATGTAGTATGTATGTATGCTGTATGAATGTAGTATATATGTAGTATGTATGTAGTATGTATGTATGTTGTATGAATGTAGTATATATGAAGTATGTATGTAGTATGTATGTTTATGAATGTTGTATGTATGTAGTATGTATGTAGTATGTAGTATGCATGTTTTTTTTTTTTTGCATTCAACACATTAGCCGGATGATGGGACTACTACTGTCCCATCATTTGCTAATGTGACAATCACTGTCATTGTAGCAGGCATAGCCCGATGGGACTTGTAGTCCCATCGGACGATGCCTGCACACACACACAACCCCCGACAGGCCCGCACAGACCCCCGGCAGCCCGCACAGATCCCCGGCAGGCCCGTACAGACCCCCGGCAGGCCCGCACAGACCCCTGGCAGCCCGCACAGACCCCCGGCAGGCCCGCACAGACCCCCGGCAGTCCGCACAGACCTCCAGCAGGCCCGTTCAGACCCCCGGCAGCCCGCACAGATCCTTGGCAGGCCCGCACAGACCCCCGACAGC
Organism: Dendrobates tinctorius; assembly: GCF_039654945.1. Taxonomy (NCBI): domain Eukaryota; kingdom Metazoa; phylum Chordata; class Amphibia; order Anura; family Dendrobatidae; genus Dendrobates; species Dendrobates tinctorius. The sequence continues at coordinate 86,649,703 of NW_027361696.1, read as the reverse complement.
CCGCACAGACCCCCGGCAGGCCCGTACAGACCCCCGGCAGCCTGCACAGACCCCCGGCAGGCCCGTACAGACCCCCGGCAGCCCGCACAGACCTCCGGCAGGCCCGAAGAGACCCCCGGCAGCCCGCACAGACCCCCGGCAGGCCCACACAGACCCCCGGCAGGCCTGCACAGATCGCGCATCATGATGACATAATTTCAGCAGCCAATCACAGCCATGCCAATAGTTAACATGGCTAACACAACTGGCTCATTGCATTATGGGAACTTCCATTTCCGGTATTCGATATTGTAAAAATATCGGAACTCGTTATTGGATCTCCGATACAGCGAATATTGGCCAATACCCGATATTTTCAGTATCGGAATGCTCAACACTAGTCATGTCATGTAAGCAGTGAAGTATTTGTCAATGTACTATACCTATATTTCTGTGCCGTATCGGAGCATCATGAGTTGTGGTATGTGTAAAAGGGGCGCTCTTTGGCCCAGGGCACATGAAAACCTGGAGACAGCCCTAACCCCCCACAACTTTATCCAAATAACCCCCAGTTTTCAGTGCGTAACTATTATTATAAAGTAAATTAAGGTTGACAAGCTTCAGTAATAAGAATTGATGTTTTTGGCATTGAAATGGGAACTGTAGGTGTGTTTACTGACCTCCACTCCCTGCCGACTTTGCTTCCCCATTGACTTGCATTGGGTTTCGTGTTTCAGTCGGACCCCCGACTTTTCCCTATAGTCAGCCGATTTCGTTCGACCCGACTTTTGAGAAAGCCGGGTTTCATGAAACCCAACTCGACCCTAAAAAAGGCGAAGTCGCTCATCTCTACTAGCCACCATAGGCTTAGCTGGAGGGCCAGCAGTTACTAATCATGCAGCAAGAGCCTGGGCAAAGTGCTGAGACTGAAGTCTGTGCTGAGCAGTCATTCCAGTGGCCGAGCCTGAATGGGAGACCACAGCACCAGACAAGACTTGAGATCCATCCTGTGCAGTGGGTGAATCCTGGCACTTAACAGTGTTAGTGGTAACATTTCTTTGATATGACTTGCATTTATTTGTGAAAAACTGAAATTTGGCGAAAATTTCACAATTTTCCAGCTTTGGATTTTCATGCCCTTAAATCACAGAAATATGTCACACAAAATACTTAATGATTAACATTTCCCACATGTTTACTTTACATCAGCAAAATGTTGAAACCAAAATTTTTCTTTGTTAGAAAGTTATAAGGGTTAAAATTTAAACAGCATTGCTAATTTTTAGGACATCATTTTTTTTGGAACCACATTATTTTGAAGTCACATTGAGGGGTCTATATGATAGAATGGTGTCACTTTTGGGTATTTTCTAAAAACTGCACCACTGTAGGTGCTCAAAACCACATTCAAGAAGTTTATTCACCCTTCAGGTGCTTCACAGGAATTTTTGGAATGTTCAAAAAAAATTGATCATTTAACTTTTTTTCACAAAAAATTTACTTCAGATCCAATTTTTTTATTTTACCAAGGGTAACTAGAGAAATTGAACCCCAAAAGTTGTTATACAATTTGTCCTGAGCACGATGATACCCCATATATGCAGGTAAACCACTGTTTGGGCACAAGGCAGATCTTGGAAGGGAAGGGGAGCTGTTTGACTTTTTCAGCACAAAATTGTCTTGAATTGAGATCGGTCGCTATGTCACATTTGGAGAGCTCCTGATATGCCTAAACAGTGGAAACCCCCCACAAGTGACACTGTTTTGGAAACTAGACCCCTAAGGAACTTATCTAGATGTGTGGTGAAAACTTTGAATCCCAAATGTTTCACTAAAGTTTATAACGCCTGGGTGTGAAACTCAAAAGTAATATTTTTCCCACAAACATGATCTTTTAGTCCCCAATTTTTTGTTTTCCCAAGGAAAACAGGAGAAATTGGACCCCAAAAGTTGTTCAATTTGTCCTGAGTACGATGATAGCCAATATGTTTGAGTGAACCACTGTTTGGGCACATGGCAGAGCTCAGAAAGGAAGGAGCACTGTTTTACTATTTCAACTCAAAATTGGTTGGAGTTGAGATCGGACCCCATGTCACATTTCGAGAGCCCCTGATGTGCCTAAACAGTGGAAACTCCCACAAGTGACACCATTTTGGAAACTAGACCCCCTAAGGAACATATCTAGATGTGTGATGAGAACTTTGAAGCAAAAAGTGCATCACAGAAGTTTATAACGTAGAGCCGTTGGCTGGAATTGAGATCGGACGCCATGTTGCATTTGGCGAGCCCTTGATGTGCTTAAACAGTGGAAACCCCCCAATTCTAACTCCAACCCTAACCCCAACAAACCCCTAACTCTAATCCCAGGCCTAAGGATTACCCTAACCACAAACCAAACCCTAACACACCCCTAACCCTAATCCAAACCTTGACTCTAATCCCAACCCTACCCCTATTCCAAACCCTAACCCTAACTCTATCCCCAACCTTAACCCTAACTTTAGCCCCAACCCTAACCCTAATTTTAGCACCAACCCTAACCCTAACTTTAGCCCAAATCACTTTAGCCCAACTCTAACCCTAATAGAAAAATGGAAATAAATAAATTTTTTTAATTTTATTATTTTTCCCTAACTAAGGGAGTGATAAAGGGGGGTTTAATTTACTATTTTTTTATATTTTGATCACTGCGATAGCATCTATCACTGTGATCAAAATAAACCAATAGGAAAAAATCTATTGTTGCTGGATGCCGGCTGCATATCTCGGTGGGTGCGCCCATCATTTTCTCCCAGAAGAAGAAGCCAGCGGCCCAGGGGACTTCAGGGGGGCCTGCAGGTACCAGGTGGGGGAGATTGGGGGACTAGGGGACCCTATTTCTCTTTCCTCTGATGTGCGACCACATCAAAACAGAGAGAAATTAAATGGAAAATCTGACTTTTTTGCGGTCCCCATTATAACGTTAATAATGGCGATCACATCACCGGGGTCAGTAAAAACCGACCCGAATCATGTTCTCTGGGGTCTCAGCTACCCCCAGCAACTGAGACCCCAGAAAAATTCCGACACTGGGGGGAGCTATGACCTTAAACCTCAGCGCCGTTAAAAAGCGGCTATGTGGTTTAAGTAACCTTTACTGCCACGGTTAAAAGGTGTATCGGCGGTTGTTAAGGGGTTAAATGTAACTCTCATCATTCTCCCCTGCTCACGCTGATCACCGGCAGAGCATGGGAGAATGATGAGAGCCGTGTCCAGCACTCGGCACCAGTGAACAACTCTTACTGCAACGCTTCTTTCCTGGCGCCCAGAAATATCAGGATTAGTGTTGAGCATTCCGATACCGCAAGTATCGGGTATCGGCCGATACTTGCTGTATCGGAATTCCGATACTGACATCCGATATTTTTTCAATATCGGGCATGGGCATCGGAATCGGAAGTTCAAAGTTGATTGACAGCCGAAATGACGTCATCATGATGCGCGGTGTGTGCGCATCATGATGCGCCGTCATTTCGGGCCTTCCGGGGGTCTCTGCCGGCCTGCCGGGGGGCTGTGCCGGCCTGCCGGGGGGCTGTGTGGACTGCCCGAGGTCTGTACCGGCCTGCCGGGGGGCTGTGCCGGCCTGCCGGTGGTCTGTGCCCCCTGTGGGGGTCTGTACCGGCCTGCCGGGGGGCTGTGCCGGCCTGCCGGGGGGCTGTGCAGGCTCCGGTGGTCTGTGCAGGCTCCGGGGGGCTGTGCAGGCATCGTCAAATGGGACTACAAGTGCCATCGGGCGATGCCTGCTACCATGACAGTGATTGACACATTAGCCAATGATGGGACAGTAGTAGTCCCATCATCCGGCTAATGTGTTAAATGTAAAAAAAAAAAAAAAATACTACATACATACATACTACATGCATGCTACATACATACTACATGCTACATACATAGTACATATACACTACATGCATGCTACATACATACTACATGCTACATACATACTACATACATACTACATGCATGCTACATGCTACATATATACTACATACATACTACATATATACTACATGCATGCTACATACATACTACATGCATGCTACATACATACTACATGCTACATACATACTACATGCTACATACATACTACATACATGCTACATGCATGCTACATACAATACATTCATACAATACATACATAGACATACAGTACATATAACATAGAGTAACATACTTACCAATACTTGTCACATTGTTCCCCGAAGCCATTGTCTTTTACGGAATAAATATTAACATTACAAACCACAAAAATACTCACCCATGATCCGAAGCAGTCCACGAGTGTGTCCCACGACGATCTTGGGTAGAGAACTGCAGCATCAGCTGATGCTCCCGCTCTCTACGGGCTGCAGGAATCCAGTGACGGAAGGTAGGTATCCTTCCGCACTGTATTCCTCCACCACTTGAAAAAAAAAGTCCCTAGTCTCACTTTATGGTAAAAGCTGTGTGGGAAATGTAGCATGTATGTAGTATGTATGTAGCATGCATGTAGCATGTAGTATGTATGTAGCATGCATGTAGTATATATTTAGTATGTATGTAGCATGTAGTATGTATGTAGCATGCATGTAGTATGTATGTAGCATGCATGCAGTATGTATGTAGCATGCATGTAGTATATATGTAGTATGTATGTAGTATGTATGTAGCATGTAGTATGTATGATGCATATATGTAGTATGTAGTATGTAGCATGTAGTATGTATGATGCATATATGTAGTATGTATGTAGTATGTATGTAGCATGTAGTATGTATGTAGTATGTATGAAGCATGTAGCATGTATGTAGCATGTATGTAGTATGTATGTAGCATGTAGTATGTATGTAGCATGCATGTAGTATGTATGTAGTATATATGTGGTATGTATGTAGCATGTAGTATGTATGTAGCATGTATGTAGTACGTATGTAGTATATATGTGGTATGTATGTAGCATGTAGTATGTAGCATGCATGTAGTATGTATGTAGTATATATGTGGTATGTATGTAGCATGTAGTATGTATGTAGCATGCATGTAGTATGTATGTAGTATGTATGTAGTATATATGTGGTATGTATGTAGCATGTAGTATGTAGCATGCATGTAGTATGTATGTAGTATGTATGTAGCATGTAGTATGTATGTAGCATGCATGTAGTATGTATGTAGCATGCATGCAGTATGTATGTAGCATGCATGCAGTATGTATGTAGCATGCATGTAGTATATATGTAGTATGTATGTAGTATGTATGTAGCATGTAGTATGTATGATGCATATATGTAGTATGTAGTATGTATGTAGTATGTATGATGCATATACACTCACTGGCCACTTTATTAGGTACACCATGCTAGTAACGGGTTGGACCCCCTTTTGCCTTCAGAACTGCCTCAATTCTTCGTGGCAGAGATTCAACAAGGTGCTGGAAGCATTCCTCAGAGATTTTGGACCATATTGACATGATGGCATCACACAGTTGGCGCAGATTTGTCGGCTGCACATCCCTGATGCGAATCTCCCGTTCCACCACATCCCAAAGATGCTCTATTGGATTGAGATCTGGTGACTGAGGAGGCCATTTGAGTACAGTGAACTCATTGTCATGTTCAAGAAACCAATCTGAGATGATTCGAGCTTTATGACATGGCGCATTATCCTGCTGAAAGTAGCCATCAGATGCCTGTTCTTAGCTGAGAGGAGTGGTACCCAGTGTGGTCTTCTGCTGCTGTAGCCCATCTGCCTCAAAGTTCGACGCACTGTGCGTTCAGAGATGCTCTTCTGCCTACCTTGGTTGTAACGGGTGGCAATTTGAGTCACTGTTGCCTTTCTATCAGCTCGAACCAGTATGCCCATTCTCCTCTGACCTCTGGCATCAACAAGGCATTTCCGGCCACAGAACTGCCGCTCACTGGATTTTTTTTCTTTTTCGGACCATTCTCTGTAAACCCTAGAGATGGTTGTGCGTGAAAATCCCAGTAGATCAGCAGTTTCTGAAATACTCAGACCAGCCCTTCTGGCACCAACAATCATGCCACGTTCAAAGGCACTCAAATCACCTTTCTTCCCCATACTGATGCTCGGTTTGAACTGCAGGAGATTGTCTTGACCATGTCTACATGCCTAAATGCACTGAGTTGCCGCCATTTGATTGGCTGATTAGAAATTAAGTCTTAACACACAGTTGGACAGGTGTACCTAATAAAGTGGCCAGTGAGTGTATGTAGTATGTAAGTATGTATGTAGTATGTATGTAGCATGTAGTATGTATGTAGTATGTATGTAGCATGTAGCATGTATGTAGCATGCATGTAGTATGTATGTAGTATGTATGTAGCATGTAGCATGTATGTAGCATGCATGTAGTATATATGTAGTATATATGTACTATGTATGTAGCATGTAGTATGTATGTAGCATGCATGTAGTATGTATGTATGTAGTATTTTTTTTTTTTTTTTTTTTTACATTTAACACATTAGCCGGATGATGGGACTACTACTGTCCCATCATTGGCTAATGTGTCAATCACTGTCATGCTAGCAGGCATCGCCCGATGGGACGATGCCTGCGCAGACCCCCCGGACATCAGCACAGCCCCCCGGAAGGCCGGCACAGCCCCCCGGCAGGCCGGTACAGACCCCCACAGGGTGCACAGACCCCGGGCAGTCCGCACAGCCCACCGGCAGGCCGGCACAGACCCCCGGCAGGCCGGCAGAGACCCCCAGAAGGCCCGTACAGACCCCCGATAGGCTGTACAAGGGCAGGAAAGGGTTTTTCCAATTCCGATACCGGAAGTCTCATAGACTTGAATGGCACTTCCGGTATCGGCATCGGCGATACCGATACTTTTTTTAAAGATCGGCCGATCCATTCCGATCCGATATTTTGAAGTATCGGGCGGTATCGCTCAACTCTAATCAGGATGCATGAAAGAGGTCTTATAGCGGGTTTTTATGTTTGGCAGATGTGACACGCTAAAAGACGCTTTTCATTGCAAAAAATAGTTTCTGCATCACCACATTTTGAGAGCTATAATTTTTTCCATATTTTGGCCCACGGAGTCATTTGAGGTCTTGTTTTTTGCAGGATGAGTTGACGTTTTTATTGGTACCATTTTCAGGTACATGACATTTTTTTATCCCTTTTTATTACAATTTTTGGGAGGCAGAATGAACAATGAATACATTTCTTTTGGGGGGATGTTTTACCGTTCCGGGGGTGGTAAAATTGATAAAGCAGTTTTATTTTTTGGGCTTTTACAGTGATACGGTGTGTTGAGCATTCCGATACCGCAAGTATCGGGTATCGGCCGATACTTGCTGTATCGGAATTCCGATACCGACTTCCGATATTTTTTCAATATCGGAAGTCGGCATCAGAATCGGAAGTTCAAAGTTGATTGACAGCCTGACGTCATCATGATGCGCGGTGTGTGCGCATCATGATGCGCCGTCATTTCGGGCCTTCCGGGGGTCTCTGCCGGCCTGCCGGGGGGCTGTGTGGACTGCCCGGGGTCTGTACCGGCCTGCCGGGGGGCTGTGCCGGCCTGCCGGTGGTCTGTGCACCCTGTGGGGGTCTGTACCGGCCTGCCGGGGGGCTGTGCCGGCCTGCCGGTGGTCTGTGCACCCTGTGGGGGTCTGTACCGGCCTGCCGGGGGGCTGTGCCGGCCTGCCGGGGGGCTGTGCTGATGTCCGGGGGTCTGTGCAAGCATCGTCCGATGGGACTACAAGTCCCATCTGGCGATGCCTGCTACCATGACAGTGATTGACACATTAGCCAATGATGGGACAGTAGTAGTCCCATCATCCGGCTAATGTGTTAAATGTTAAAAAAAAAAAAAAAAAAATACTACATACATACTACATGCATGCTACATACATACTACATGCTACATACATACTACATATATACTACATGCATGCTACATACATACTACATGCTACATACATACTACATATATACTACATGCATGCTACATACATACTGCATGCTACATGCATGCTACATATATACTACATGCATGCTACATACATACTACATGCTACATACATACTACATATATACTACATACATACTACATACATACTACATGCTACATACATACCACATATATACTACATACATACTACATACAATACATTCATACAATACATACATAGACATACAGTACATATAACATAGAGTAACATACTTACCAATACTTGTCACATTGTTCCCCGAAGCCATTGTCTTTTACGGAATAAATATTAACATAACAAACCACAAAAATACTCACCCACGATGGAATTTCCCACACAGCAATGGCATAAAGTGAGACTAGGGACTTTTTTTTTTAAGTGGCGGAGGAATACAGTGCGGAAGGATACCTACCTTCCATCATTGGATTCCTGCAGCCCGTAGAGAACGGCAGCATCAGCTGATGCTGCAGTTCTCTACCCAAGATCGTCGTGGGACACACTCGTGGACTGCTTCGGATCGTGGGTGAGTATTTTTGTGGTTTGTTATGTTAATATTTATTCCGTAAAAGACAATGGCTTCGGGGAACAATGTGACAAGTATTGGTAAGTATGTTACTCTATGTTATATGTACTGTATGTCTATGTATGTATTGTATGAATGTATTGTATGTAGTATGTATGTAGTATATATGTGGTATGTATGTAGCATGTAGTATGTATGTAGTATGTATGTAGCATGCATGTAGCATGCAGTATGTATGTAGCATGCATGTAGTATATATGTAGTATATATGTAGCATGTAGTATATATGTAGTATGTATGTGGTATGTATGTAGCATGTAGTATGTATGTAGCATGCATGTAGTATGTATGTAGTATGTATGTAGTATATATGTAGTATGTATGTAGCATGTAGTATGTATGTAGTATGTATGTAGCATATAAGTAGTATGTATGTATCATGTAGTATATATGTAGTATATATGTAGCATGTAGTATGTATGTAGTATGTATGTAGTATATATGTGGTATGTATGTAGCATGTAGTATGTATGTAGCATGCATGTAGTATGTATGTAGCATGCATGTAGTATGTATGTAGTATGTATGTAGTATATATGTAGTATGTATGTAGCATGTAGTATGTATGTAGTATGTATGTAGCATATATGTAGTATGTATGTAGCATGTAGTATATATGTAGTATATATGTAGCATGTAGTATGTATGTAGTATGTATGTGGTATGTATGTAGCATGTAGTATGTATGTAGCATGCAGTATGTATGTAGTATATATGTAGTATGTATGTAGCATGTAGTATATATGTAGTATGCATGTTGCATGCATGTAGTATATATGTAGTATGTATGTTGCATGTAGTATATATGTAGTATGTATGTTGCATGTAGTATATATGTAGTATGCATGTTGCATGCATGTAGTATATATGTAGTATGTATGTTGCATGTAGTATATATGTAGTATGAATGTAGCATGTATGTAGTATGCATGTTGTATGTATGTAGCATGTATGTAGCATGTAATTTTTTTTTTTTTTTTTACATTCAACACATTAGCCGGATGATGGGACTACTACTGTCCCATCATTGGCTAATGTGTCAATCACTGTCATGGTAGCAGGCATCGCCCGATGGGACTTGTAGTCCCATCGGACGATGCCTGCACAGACCCCCGAAGCCTGCACAGCCCCCCGGCAGGCCGGAACAGCCCCCCGGAGCCTGCACAGCCCCCCGGCAGGCCGGCACAGCCCCCCGGCAGGCCGGCACAGCCCACCGGAGCCTGCACAGCCCCCCGGCAGGCCGGCACAGACCACCGGAGCCTGCACAGACCCCCTGGCAGGCCGGCACAGCCCCCCGAAAGGCCCGTACAGACCCCAGAGAGGCTGTACAAGGGAAAAACAGGATTTTTCTTATTCAGATACCGGAAGTCCCATAGACTTGAATGGGACTTCCGGTATCGGAATCGGCGATACCGATACTTTTTTTTAAGATCAGCCGATCCATTCCGATCCGATACTTTGAAGTATCGGACGGTATCGCTCAACTCTAGTGATACCTCATTTATATCTTTTTTTATGTTTTGGCACTTTTATACAATAAAAACTATTTTATATAAAAATTATTATTTTTGCATCGCTTTTTTTTGAGAGCTGTAACATTTTTATTTTTTCGCTGATGACGCTGTATGGTAGCTCATTTGTTTGCGGGATAAGATGATGTTTTCAGTGGTACCATGTTTATTTATATCTGTATTTTTTATTGCGTGTTATTCCACTTTTTGCTTGGCAGTATGATGATAAAGCATTGTTTTTTGCCTTTTTTTGTTATGGGCTTCACTAAAGGGCTAACTAATGGGACAGTTTTATAGGTCGGGTTGTTACAGACAAGACGATACCAAATATATGCACTTTTATTGTTTAGATTTTTTTCATTCAAATATTTATTGATTTTTTTATTATCATTATTATTTTTTTTTTTTATATTTTTACAATTATTTAAACATTTTTTTTTATGTAATTCTAACTTTTACGTGTTGTACCACTATGGGATACTCATTTTGTGCAGGCTCATCGCTTATATGGTATGCAGATGAAGCAGCATCTGCATGCCATATAAACTGTCAGTGTAGCACTTTCTGCACATTGAACTGAGAGACTTCTTGACATGCACTGGGCATGACAGGAAGTTTCTCAGCTCTGATAACCCGGATGTGGTCATGACGACATCGGGTTACCATAGCAGCGATCGTCACACTACGGGGTCTCCGATCAAAAGGCAGAAGGGCTGTCAGCCCCTCTGCCAGCACCCGAACACTGCAATCTTGTTTGATCGCAGTGTTCTGGGGGTTAAAGTGCCTGGAGCGGTCTGTGACCACTCCTGTCACTTATTGCCGAGTGTCAGCTGGGACATTCAGCTTACAGTGGCCGATCGCCATGACGTACTATCCCGTCCATGGGAATTAAGTCCCAGGGCACATGGATGGGATAGTACGTCCACTGGCAGAAAAGGGTTAAAGTCCCTTACCGTGTAATAGATGGATAGCAATTTTTTCAACCCCCTGCATCAGGCGCAGTAGGCTTCACAGGCACAGCTCACGCATATTTGGTTCCCCCTCCTCTCCAAAGTGGCAGGGGATCTTGCTCTTCCCAGTACTTTCCTATTGTTAGAAGTGGCTTGAAACCCTCCTCCACTCAGTTTTACTGCCACCCTTAAGGAGAGCAGGTTTGACTTCCATGGCCTCTCAGGCTCATAGCGCCTGAAGGTTCTCACTTTTGAAGGTTCGTGCTTTCTGAGTTTTTTTAATCACAATTGTTTATGTTGCTTGTTTTATGAATGAATAATGGATACCTAGTAAAAATAAGTGGGCTTTTTTTTACAAATAAGAGGGTTTTCTTAGAAGTGGCCTCTTAGGCACATTACACCCGAACATAAATATGACTCCAGCAGTATTTAAGTGTCTTACAGTTAAGTTTTTTCCCTAATTTTAATGTTTAGTAATAGTTACAGTTGTCCTCAAAAGTTTACATACCCTTGCAGAATTTTTGCTTTCTTGGCCTTTTTTCAGAGAATATGAATGATAACACCAAAACTTTTTCTCCACTCACGGTTAGTGGTTGGGTGAAGCCATTTTTTGTCAAACTACTGTGTTTTCTCTTTTTAAATCATAATGACAACCCAGGTGTAAGTATATGCACCAAAAAGTAAAATTAAAAGAACACCAATGGTAAAACTACAAGCATGATCCAAAAATTTTTTACATAATAAATAGTAGGAACAAATCTAATTAGTATATCATAATTAAATAAATAAATGACTAATAGAATATCATAACTACAAATGCATTCATTGTGCAGGATCAATGTCAAACTCAGTGGTGTATGAATTGAGGTGCAAGGTTGTTAAGAATAGAGGGTGCTGAAGCATAAAAACACTACCTACATATGATAATAATATTTTAATAAAGTAGATAAAGTTGGCATACGTTAAGAGTGGAGTATAGCCAGCTCTCTGTAAGTGCGACCCACAATGTCCAAAGGCATCTGTACGTTAAAGTCAACTAAGTATAACGTGCCAAAGTCTGATAGAAAGTGCATATGCGGAAAATAAGCAGCAGTATACTGACCAGCAATGAGACCCCGCAGAATCCCGTACCTGCCCGACGCGCGTTTCGCTTGAGCTTTGACAAGGGGATGAGGAGACGTGTGAGGGAGTATTTAAATAATGAACAGCCAATCAAATGAGTTGTTTAATTAAATGAAGCCGGAGTTGAATGCGTGGTATACCATGCATGGTATTACCAGCGTCACTATCCACCCACAGGACGCGTCTCCATGGAGCGTTGGCGGAAGTGACGTCGTATGCGCTCCAGGCTGAAACGCACAGTGTTTCTGGGTTTAATATCTGTGCACCAGAGAAGATGAAAGCAGTGATTAAAGGGTACGGTCCCTAAAATAATGAAAAGTTAGACAATCTGAAGAAACTGCAAAGTGACAGTGCATGGGTAAATGAGAAAAACAATGAAAATGGTAGAGAAAATGAGTATTATGCGATCAAAGAAATATAGATGCATATGTAACTAAATAAAAATAATAAATAGCAGTGTATGAATGTAACCAGACATGGCATATATAAAGTGACATAGTGCACAAATATTACTGCATACAAAAAATTAGAATAACATTATTACAGAGACAAGATCAAAATTATGGACCAATATAACAATATATGAAAATGTAAAAAATATAAACATTATATATATATATATATATATATATATATATATATATAAAACAATGGGTACAGAAATTATTCAGATCCCTTTAAATTTTTCACTCTTTGCTTCATTGCAGCCATTTGGTAAATTCAAAAAAGTTCATTTTTTTCTCATTAATGTACACTTTGCACCCCATCTTGACTGAAAAAAAAAATGAAATGTTGAAATTTTTGCAAATTTATTCAAAAAGAAAAACTGAAATATCACATGGTGATAAGTATTCAGACCCTTTGCTCAGTATTGAGTAGAAGCACCCTTTTGAGCTAGTACAGCCATGAGTCTTCTTCGGAATCATGCAACAATAGTGTTGAGCGATACCATCCGATATTGAGAAATATTGGATCAGATTGGATCGGACCGATACCCAAAAAGTATCGGGTATCACCGATTCCGATACCGGAAGTCCCACGCAAGTCTATGGGACAGAAATATCGGAAGTAAAAAAAACCCTTTCTTTCCTTGCACATCCAGTTCGGGAGGGGGGAAGAGTGTGGGCGGTGCGTGGGTGGACACTGTGCATGTCTGTGTGTGCGGGTGGGGTCTGTGCGGGTCTGCCAGGGGTCTGTACAGGCCTGCCGGGGGCCTGTGCCGGCTGCCGGGGGTCTGTACGGGCCTGTGCTGGCTACCGGGGGTCTGTGCTGGCTGTCGGGGGTCTGCACGGGCCTGCCGGGGGCCTGTGCCGGCTGCCGGGGGTCTGTACGGGCCTGCCGGGGGTCTGTTCCGACTACCGGGGGTCTGAACGGGCCTGCCAGGGGCCTGTGTTGGCTGCCGGGGGTCTGTGCCGGCAGTCGGGGGTCTGTACGGGCCTGCCGGGGGTCTTGTGTGTGTGCAGGCATCATCCGATGGGACTACAAGTCCCATTGGGCTTTGCCTGCTACAATGACAGTGATTGACACATTAGCCAATGATGGGACAGTAGTAGTCCCATCATCCAGCTAATGTGTTGAATGTTAAAAAAAAAACATACATACTACATACTGCATACATACTACATACATACTACATATACAACATTCATACAACATACATACATACTACATACTACATACAGTTGTGGCCAAAAGTATTGACACCCCTGCAATTCTGTCAGATAATACTCAGTTTCTTCCTGAAAATGATTGAAAACACAAACTCTTTGGTATTATTATCTTCATTTAATTTGTCTTAAATGAAAAAACACAAAAAGAATTGTCCTAAAGCCAAATTGGATATAATTCCACACCAAACATAAAAAAGAGGATGGACAAAAGTATTGGCACTGTTTGAAAAATCATGTGATGCTTCTCTAATTTGTGTAATTAACAGCACCTGTAACTTACCTGTGGCACCTAACAGGTGTTGGCAATAACTAAATCACACTTGCAGCCAGTTGACATGGATTAAAGTTGACTCAACCTCTGTCCTGTGTCCTTGTGTGTACCACATTGAGCATGGAGAAAAGAAAGAAGACCAACGAACTGTCTGAGGACTTGAGAAACCAAATTGTGAGGAAGCATGAGCAATCTCAAGGCTACAAGTCCATCTCCAAAGACCTGAATGTTCCTGTGTCTACTGTGCGCAGTGGCATCAAGAAGTTTAAAGCCCATGGCACTGTGGCTAACCTCCCTAGATGTGTACGGAAAAGAAAAATTGACAAGAGATTTCAATGCAAGATTGTGCAGATGTTGGATAAAGAACCTCGACTAACATCCAAACAAGTTCAAGCTGCCCTGCAGTCCGAGGGTACTACAGTGTCAACCCGTACTATCCGTCGGCATCTGAATGAAAAGGGACTGTATGGTAGGAGACCCAGGAAGACCCCACTTCTTACCCCGAGACATAAAAAAGCCAGGCTGGAGTTTGCCAAAACTTACCTGAAAAAGCCTAAAACGTTTTGGAAGAATGTTCTCTGGTCAGATGAGACAAAAGTAGAGCTTTTTGGGCAAAAGCATCAACATAGAGTTTACAGGAGAAAAAAAGAGGCATTCAAAGAAAGGAACACGATCCCTACAGTCAAACATGACAGAGGTTCCCTGATGTTTTGGGGTTGCTTTGCTGCCTCTGGCACTGGACTGCTTGACCGTGTGCATGGCATTATGAAGTCTGAAGACTACCAACAAATTTTGCAGCATAATGTAGGGCCCAGTGTGAAAAAGCTGGGTCTCCCTCAGAGGTCATGGGCCTTCCAGCAGGACAATGACCCAAAACACACTTCAAAAAGCACTAGAAAATGGTTTGAGAGAATGCACTGGAGACTTCTAAGGTGGCCAGCAATGAGTCCAGACCTGAATCCCATAGAACACCTGTGGAGAGATCTAAAAATGGCAGTTTGGAGAAGGCACCCTTCAAATATCAGGGACCTGGAGCAGTTTGCCAAAGAAGAATGGTCTAAAATTCCAGCAGAGCATTGAAAGAAACTCATTGATGGTTACCGGAAGCGGTTGGTTGCAGTTATTTTGGCGAAAGGTTGTGCAAGCAAGTATTAGGCTGAGGGTGCCAATACTTTTGTCTGGCCCATTTTTGGAGTTTTGTGTGAAATGATCAATGTTTTACTTTTTGCTTCATTCTCTTTTGTGTTTTTTCATTTAAGACAAATTAAATGAAGATAATAATACCAAAGAATTTGTGTTTGCAATCATTTTCAGGAAGAAACTGAGTATTATCTAACAGAATTGCAGGGGTGTTAATACTTTTGGCCACAACTGTACATACTTCATATATACTACATTCGTACAACATACATACATACATACTACATATATACTACTTTCATACAGCATACATACATACTACATACATACTACATATATTCAACATTCATGCAACATATATACATGCATACTACATATATACTACATTCATACAGCATGCATACTACATACATACTACATATGTACTACATTCATACAACATACATAAATACATACTACATACATACAACATACTACAGACATACAACATACATACTACATGCATACTACATACTACATACAATACATTCATACAATACATACATATAGACATAAAGTACATATAACATAGAGTACATCACTTGTCACTTTGATCCCGAAGCCAGTGTCATCTGTGAAAAATATGAAAATAACAAACAACCTATATACTCCCTGATCGGCAGAAATCCACGAGTGTCCCACGACGATCTCCCGTGGAGAACAGCAGCATCAGCTGATGCGACCGCTCTCTAGGGGCCCCAGGAATACAATGACGGAAGGTAGGTATCCTTCCGCACTGTATTCCTCTGCCACTGTAAAAAAATAGTCCCTAGTCTCACTTTTGGCATTGCTGTGTGAGAAAGTTCCCACGCAGCTTTTGCCAAAAAGTGAGACCAGTGAACTATAGTAACCTCCCAGTGATGCAGTGCAGGAGATCGTCGTGGGACACTCGTGGATTTCTGCCGATCAGGGAGTATATCGGTTGTTTGTTTTTTTCATATTTTTTAAAATTAGATGACACTGGCTTCGGGGAACAAAGTGACAAGTGATGGTGAGTATGTACTCTATGTTATATGTACTGTATGTCTATATGTATGTATTGTATGAATGTATGAATGTATTGTATGCAGTATGTATGTTGTATGTATGTTGTATGTTTGTAGTATGTATGTAGCATGTTGTATGTATGTTGTATTTATGTAGTAAGTATGTAGTATGTATGTATATATGTATGTTGTATGTAGTATGTATGTATGTTGTATGAATGTTGTATATATGTAGTATGTATGTAGTATGTGTGTATGCTGTATGAATGTAGTATATATGTAGTATGTATGTATGTATGTATGTTGTATGAATGTAGTATATATGTAGTATGCATGTAGTATGTATGCTGTATGAATGTAGTATATATGTAGTATGCATGTAGTATGTATGTTGTATGAATGTAGTATATATGAAGTATGTATGTAGTATGCAGTATGTATGTATGTTGTATATATGTAGTATGTATTTAGTATGTATGTTTTTTTTTTTACATTCAACAGATTAGCCGGATGATGGGACTACTACTGTCCCATCATTGGCTAATGTGTCAATCACTGTCATTGTAGCAGGTATCGCCCGATGGGACTTGCAGTCCCATCGGACGATGCCTGCACACACAAGACCCCCGGCAGGCCCGCACAGACCCCCGTCAGTCGGCACAGACCCGTGGCAGGTCTGTACAGATCCCCGGCAGCCGACACAGACCCCCGGCAGGCCCGTACAGACCCCTGGCAGCCGGCACAGGCCCCCGGCAGGCCCATACAGACCCCAGCAGCCGGCACAGACCCCCGACAGTCGTCACAGACCCCCGCCAGCCGGCACAGACCCCCGGCAGGCCCTTACAGACCCCCGGTAGCCGGCACAGGCCCCCGGCAGGCCCTTACAGACCCCCGGCAGTCGACACAGACCGTGCATCATGATGACATCATTTCAGCAGCCAATCACAGCCACAACAGTAGCTCATTGCATTATGAGGGCTTCCAATTCCGGTATCCGATATTGAAAAAATATCGGTACTCGGTATCGGAATTCCGATACAGCGAATATCGGCCGATACCCGATATTTGCAGTATCGGAATTCTCAACACTAGTGTTTCATACCTGGATTTGGGGATCCTCTGCCATTCTTCCTTGCAGATCATAAATCATCAATGGCAAAAGATCTAAAAAAATAAAAGAAAGATAAAGAGAAAAATAATAAATAAAAAAAAATATTAAAATTAATATTAAAATATGCTACATAATCAGAATAAAATGATTGGAATAAAATATTATGTCATAAAAATATATAAATAAGGTGCATACATTCTTTGCATATACAGTATGTATATATAGATATATTTATATATCTATATATATATATCTATATATATAGAGATATATATATACCGTATTTTCCAGCGTATAAGACGACCCCCCCAACTTTTCCAGTTAAAATAGAAAATCTTCTAAAGGCTATGTGCCCACGAAGCGTTTTAAACTGGACACTCAAAACCAGACTCCTTCTCAGAAAACGTGCGATTTTACCGTGATGTTTGCGTTTTTGCCACGATTTTTGCGTGCGAAATTCAAGCACTTTCCAAGCGATTTGAAGCATTACTTAGAAAGTGATTGACAGGTTGGTCACACTCGTCAAACATAACGTTTGACAAGTGTGACCAGCTTTTTACTATTGAGGCTGCCTATGCGGCATCAATAGTAAAAGATAGAATGTAAAAATGATAAAAAAATAAAAAAATCGGGGTATATTTACCTTCCGACGTCCCGCGCAGCCTCAGCGACGCTCCCGTTCCCAGCGATGCCTTGCGAGACCTGTGATGACGTTGGTCTCGCGTTGCTATAGTGATCTCACGAGACCGCTAGAGTAACGCGAGACTACGATATCACAGGTCCTTGCCGCAAGGCATTACTGGGAACGCTGAGGCCCGTGAAGGCTGCGCGTGACGCCGGAAGGTAAATATACCCCGATTTTATATTTTTTAGTCTTTTTTTACAGGGGTATGGTACCCAGGGCCTGGAGGACAGTCTCCTCTCCTCCACACCGTGGGTACCATCCACACATGAGACGCTTAACTTTGGGCATAACCACATGCGGGAAGTAAGCGGTTCTCATGCATTCCTATGGGTGCAGAATCGCGGCAATTCTTTGCGATTCCGCAAAAAGAATGAGCATGCTGCGTTTTTTTCCGCAAAGCGATTCCACCCCGGAAAAAGCGCAGCATTAGCACAGCATGTGCGGAATGCCATAGGAATGCATGGGGTGCACTCTGAACGAGTTTTTTAAACGTTTTTGCAGCGTTTTTGCACCGAAAATCGCAGCAAAAACGCTTAAAAATCACATCGTGGGCACACAACCTAAAAGTCGGGGGGTCTTCTTATATGCAGTGTGTCATCTTATATGCCGGGTGCGGAGCAATCTGCATATGGCGGGGGATTGGTCCCGATGACGAAGGGAGGGTGTAAATGGAGCTATCATCCTCCTTTTACCTGATTGTTGGCAGCGGTGCTATCTACGGGTCTCTGTGCTGGGGATCGGCGGCTCCTCCATCTGCAGTGTGGCGGCTCTGTGCTGGGGGTCAGCAGCGGCGGCGGCTCCTCTTTGTCCAGCGTGGGAGATCTGTGCTCGGGACGAGATCTGAATCTGAGCATGCGTGGGCTCCGGTGGCCATTTTCCCAGAGGCCACCGCATCACAGCAATGGAGCTGCCTGGGCCTCCGGGCTTTGGGGAAATGCCGGAGGAGCCCCGATGCTGGACAGAGAGCCGCTGCAACCGCCCCCCAGCACAGCACCCCCACCCTGGACAAAGAGGAGCCGCGTCGACCCCCAGCACAGAGCCGCCACACTGCTGAAGGAGGAGCCACCGCACCGCTGCCACCAATGAGGCAAAAAGGGGATAATAACACCACTTACACCCTACCTTCTTCATCGGGACCACTCCCCCACCATATGCACTCGGCGTATAAGACGACACCCGGCATATAAGACGACCCCCGACTTTTTAGAAGATTTTCAGGGGTTAAAAAGTCATCTTATGCGCCGGAAAATACGGTATATGTATTTATATATACACCAAATATATTGGAGAACCATTCAGAGAAAACAAAAAAAACTAAGGGCCCCATTAAGGCCCTTAGGTGCTATAGTATCCAAAAGATGGTAAAACAAACAAAAAGATAGCCTCACCATGTCCTATATTCTAATTCAGTTCGTTTTGCAATGTAGTGGGTCGTCAGCCAATAGTCGTGACTTGCGGCTTATCATAGGAAAGAAATTTTGGCGAGTCCCAAAAATAGATAAAATTCTCAAATTTATTTCAAATAATTTAAAAGATCATAATTTAAAATAATGGTATGAATTATAGAAATGATACTTTTTATCGATATTAAATTCCAGTGGTTTGACTATGGAGGTTTATTTTTTATTTTTTTTCCTTGAGATCTAGCTTGGTGATTATGCAACTTATTCTCAAAATGTGATTGATTGTTAACATGTGTGTTCATTGATCAGCGGGTGGTACCATTTGTTTTTATACCATGTATCATAAGGAATCTGTATCTCAGTGAATAATGGCTTTTGCCAGAAACGCGTTGAGATGTATCCCCAACCTGTATGATCTTTTAAATTATTTGAAATAAATTTGAGGATTTTATCTATTTTTGGGACTTGCCAAAATTTCTTTCCTATATCCAAGATGGTGATCTATCTTGTTTCTTTTTGTGCCAGGGCCTTTTTCCAGTCACCACAACGACTATCTATATTGATTTTATCAATGCCACTAACCTTAAATGAGGAGGGATCGCAATTGTGGTAAAAGTTGTGGTGCCGAGGAATTGTTTTCAACTCTGCAATGTTGGTTATTTCTGCTTCCGCTGTTAAATCCAGAACACGTTCTCTAGTTCTCCTTCGTAATTCACATGTGGTCAGTCATATGCACCCTGCCACTACCAGGAAGTCTTCTCTGATCCTGTTACATAGCCCCTCTGTCATTGGGCTAGTCCCAAAACTTAACTCAATCTTATTCTACTCCCTGTCTGTTGCTGTGCAGAACTCATCTTCCTCCAGTACAGTGTAAACAGTACAATACACCACAATGCAATTCACATTACACACCATCCTCACAATGACGCATGACACTATACACATTACACTTTACATTGTACACAGCATTGATGTCTTCAAGGGGAAATAGGGCAATATGTCTGTTTCCTTAGGCTACTTTCACACTTGCGTTTTTTTGCGCTGCGCTGCGTGCGCAGTGCAAAGGCGCATAAAGACGCATCATGCGTTTTTTAATGCGTTTTCTTGTTTTTTGCGCTGATGTGTGCATGACCATGCGCATGTCAGCGCTCCCATAGACTATAATGGGTTTTGGGCGAATTTCATGCGCATTGCGTGCGCATGCGTTATTTTGAGACAGGTCGGACGCACAAAAAATGCAACAGGATGCATTTTGTGCGCCTGGGCGCACACTACAAAAAAGCGCATGTGCATACAAATGCGTACAAACGCATGACTATGCACACCCATGTTAAGTTTAGGAAAAAAAATGCATGGGCATGTGTGCGCAAAAACTCAGGGCAAAAAAACGCAAGTGTGAAACCAGCCTTACACAGATACAACACTTTAATACATATCAGTTGAATCTTTGGATTAGCATTCAAACTGAGACAATCAATCCCATTTTCAATAAACTATAACACTTAAAGAAATACACCACAACTACAAGTGGTAAACCATCAAGATAAGCCTTTTTCTTAAAATGAGCTGTGCGCTCTGATGTACTATCACTAAACTGTACAAACATAAAATGGCACGCCTTGGCCGACTCCCATATTTTATACTGCCTGTGATAGCTCCGCGATTTGATGTGCTAGACCATGTGATTATGATAGCTGGAGGGCATTATGAGAAACAATATGTGGCTGTGCCAGGTGACATTAGCCCATTCTTTGAGTCTTCAACCGTGAAATGGCGCTAGGCATTTTTTTGGCAAATCCTCACAAACAGGAACACAGAGTGTTCAAATTTGAGAGGACATGCAAATTTCAAGAACTTTGTCTCAAGGTTAATCCTCTGCAGATCAATCTGCTCATGTCTAGTTATTAGTTTAATTAGATTTTGGATTTGTCTATAATTGTGACTAACAATCAGACTTCAGTTCTGCATTTTACTAGTATTCAAAGCAGAAATATAGGTAATCTTTAAATTTACTTTTTCTTGACTCTGTAGCTCCTCAAGCCAACACTTGTCTGAGAATAAAGTAGGAAGGCATGTGGAAGATGTTGAGTATGTGTATAAGGTGCAGATGTGCAAACCTAAATGTTAGTATATTAGAAAAAAAAGAAAGTTCCAGTCCTCTTCCTTTCTGAAGAGGATATTTGAACATTTAAAGGGAAGATGTCAGCAGGATTTCTAACCAAAAAGTATTCAACTACTGAGAAAGCATTTGATATGCACATTGAAATGCAGAGGAGGCTCTAGCTGTGAAGCCTCTGTCACTCCAGATCTATTCCTTGTCCAATGTGCCTCTTCCTTCCTTTATGACTGACAGCAGCTTTGACTGAAGTCACACAGCATAGAGGCACATACATGTAACAAGGTAGGGCTGGATGAGAAATAGAGCTGGAGTGACAGAGGCTTCAGATCTCATATGCATATATATTAATATTAATGAAAATATAGATTTCTCAGTAAAGTAGGAATGTACTGGCCATGCAGTGGTAGCTTTCCTTAAGCAATGTATTGCTAGAATTTTTTGAGAAATTACATATTGTCATCTGACAATTCCTATATTATGTCACATTAAAAGAAATCTGGAAATGATGTTTTCAATAGAGATTATACTTTATCTATCTATCATCTATATAAGAAAGGTTCACATTTCTGGACTGAATTGTCGCCATATGGGCAATTAATCTGCATGCGATTTGATCCTACAACGGTGTGCTGCTTCCATTTTTTGGATATATCTATCTAAGTAGCTATAGATCTGGCTTCGCCATAATTGCATTTTTTTATACAGTGTGCCATCTACATCTACTGTATGAACAAGACTTTTTTAAATATAGTATATTAATTATATTCAAATAACAAATACATCTCCCCCCTTAGAAATCATAATAAATGATAGTGTCTGATTCTTGCATGGAAATTTAACACCATCGAAGGTGAAATCAGTATGTTGCCCTGGAACTAAATAACTTCTTCGCTCTGTGCTAAATAAAAAATTGATCACCTTCTGAATGAGAAATGTATCCCATTTCCAGTGAGATCAATTACCCAGCAAAACTCATTATCTCAATCTAACAGCATCAACTAGGAAAGGTCTGCTGAATACAACATCAGACGATGATGCTCTAAATTTTCTATTTTCACAGTGCGTGATAGGAAAAATTATGTAAGTGAAAAAACTGAGCATGATATACAATCTGTGCTGTCTTTTTTTTCTCCTAAATCAAACACAGTATGTTTAAAAGCGTAATATTCATACTAATATCTCAAATCTTGCAGGTTTTGTGGGGTGCATTAGTTAGTAAGATGAGATCCAGATCACTGTAGGAGACATCTTGGAAGTGTTTGAAGCCTGGAAATGCTGCATCAAGGCATGGGACAATCCAGCTCGGGCACTCGTTGCTCGTTGCTCGAGTCGAGCAAATCGTAATGCTCGGCTGCTTGACTCGAGTAACGAGTATCATGGAAATCAATGGGAAACTCAAGCATTTTCAAGGCTGCTTACAGTTGTGGCCAAAAGTATTGACATCCCTGCAATTTTGTTAGATAATACTCAGTTTCTTCCTGAAAATGATTGCAAACACAAATTCGTTGGTATTATTATCTTCATTTAATTTGTCTTAAATGAAAAAACACAAAAGAGAATGAAGCAAAAAGCAAAACATTGATCATTTCACACAAAGCTCCAAAAATGGGCCAGACTTGGCACCCTCAGCCTAATACTTGGTTGCACAACCTTTAGCCAAAATAACTGCAACCAACCGCTTCCGGTAACCATCAATGAGTTTCTTACAATGCTCTGCTGGAATTTTAGACCACTGTTCTTTGGCAAACTGCTCCAGTTCCCTGATATTAGAAGGGTGCCTTCTCCAAACTGCCATTTTTAGATCTCTCCACAGGTGTTCTATGGGATTCAGGTCTGGACTCATTGCTGGCCACCTTAGAAGTCTCCAGTGCTTTCTCTCAAACCATTTTCTAGTGCTTTTTGAAGTGTGTTTTGGGTCATTGTCCTGCTGGAAGACCCATGACTTCTGAGGGAGACCCAGCTTTCTCACACTGGGCCCTACATTATGCTGCAAAATTTGTTGGTAGTCTTCAGACTTCATAATGCCATGCACAAGGTCAAGCAGTCCAGTGCCAGAGGCAGCAAACAACCCCAAAACATCAGGGAACCTCCGCCATGTTTGACTGTAGGGACCGTATTTCTTTCTTTGAATGCCTCTTTTTTTCTCCTGTAAACTCTATGTTGATGCCTTTGCCCAAAAAGCTCTACTTTTGTCTCATCTGACCAGAGAACATTCTTCCAAAACGTTTTAGGCTTTTTCAGGTAAGTTTTGGCAAACTCCAGCCTGGCTTTTTTATGTCTCAGGGTAAGAAGTGGGATCTTCCTGGGTCTCCTACCATACAGTCCCTTTTCATTCAGACGCCGACAGATAGTACGGGTTGACACAGTTGTACCCTCGGACTGCAGGGCAACTTGAACTTGTTTGGATGTTAGTCGAGGTTCTTTATCCAACATCCGCACAATCTTGCGTAGAAATCTCTTGTCAATTTTTCTTTTCCGTCCACATCTAGGGAGGTTAGCCACAGTGCCATGGGCTTTAAACTTCTTGATGCCACTGCGCACGGTAAGCACAGGAACATTCAGGTCTTTGGAGATGGACATGTAGCCTTGAGATTGCTCATGCTTCCTCACAATTTGGTTTCTCAAGTCCTCAGACAGTTCTTTGGTCTTCTTTCTTTTCTCCATGCTCAATGTGGTACACACAAGGACACAGGACAGAGGTTGAGTCAACTTTAATCCATGTCAACTTGCTGCAAGTGTGATTTAGTTATTGCCAACACCTGTTAGGTGCCACAGATAAGTTACAGGTGCTGTTAATTACACAAATTAGAGAAGCATCACATGATTTTTCGAACAGAGCCAATACTTTTGTCCACCCTCTTTTTTATGTTTGGTGTGGAATTATATCCAATTTGGCTTTAGGACAATTCTTTTTGTGTTTTTTCATTTAAGACAAATTAAATGAAGATAATAATAACAAAGAATTTGTGTTTGCAATAATTTTCAGGAAGAAACTGAGTATTATCTGACAAAATTGCAGGGGTGTCAATACTTTTGGCCACAACTGTACCGGAAGATCTGGAGGGCATCTAAAAATGGCTGAAAATGATGGAAACAGCACCTAAATGTCTTGGGAACAGCATGGGGAAGGCCCTTGCAGGCATCTCTGAATCCCATGTCACTGCTGGGAACAATGTTGTTAGAGTATAACGCCACTTTTACAAACTGACAATAAAACATACAAAACTACAGTTAAAATGGATTTGACTGGAAAAATTAATAAGGAACATTCTTTCCAGAATAATGACTTATGTATAAGGCAAAATAAATAAATGTTCCTCCACACCTTGGGCTATGCTCAGACGTTTTTGCTGCTTTTTTGCACGCTTGCATTGCTTTCAATAGTGAAAAACACTTTCAACAGGAATTGTAATATTATAATTTTAATATCTTATCTGGCCATGTGACATATAAGATCTTATCTGGCCATGTGGCATATAAGACATGATCAGACACATTGAAAGTCACAATTTTCTTTTTCAGGGGTATCAGGAGGCCATCATTATTTGTAGAGGGCCATCAGATGGCCATTTCTATAGTTAAAGGGCAGCAGGTGTCTCGTAGACAGATGAGACCAAGATAGAATTTTTTGGTAAAGAATAAAATTCTGCTGTTTTCTATAAATGGAATGAGGCCTACAAATAAAAGAAAACAGGAGTTACAGTCAAATATGGTGGAGGTTTAAAGATATTTTGGGGATGTTTCACTACCTCTGACCCTGGAAGCCTTTACTGTGTGCAAGGTATTATGATATGTGAAGATTCCCAAAGGAATGATGAGCTCCACATAATGCTACAGTATATGTTGGTCCCCATGGATGAAGCTCCACTGTCTTATGGGCCCAAATAATGCTCCAAACATAATGGGCCCCATTTCTAATGCTCTAGTGTATAATGGGCCCTGTAAATGCTGCTCCAGTGTCTGATGTCCACCTTTGGAATGTTCCAGTGTATGGTGGGCCCCATCTATCATTCTCCAGAGTATAGTGCTCCCCAAAAATTGCTGTCCCAACATTGAAAACAATCAAATAAGTCTCCTCGCTAGGGAATCCCTGTACTTGTCTGGACTCCTCGTCGTCCCCATCTTCCATCTCACTGCACAGTATTTCAACTTTGCAAGTGCTGTGATCCTGGGCAAGCAGGGGGGGGCCCACTCGTTGGCGATGGCACTGGCACAGGGCCAGGGCCCCTGATAGTACGGTGGTGTGTCTGATGGCTGGTGGGCCAAACCTGCACTTTCATCTGCAGCTTCCTCTTTGTCACCGTGTAAGATGGAACTGTATATGGGAAGGGTAACCTGAGTTTCATCAGGGTCAGATTCAGGTCGTGTAGCGTGCGAGGGGAATGTAGTGGTCTGGGTCAATGTACCAGCAGATTCATCGAGCAGTGGCTGGGCATCAGTGCACTTGTGTCGCCCCCAGGAGTACGGTCGCCACAGTGGCATTACCTTCTTCCTAGGGAGTGTGATGTCATGCTTGGGAGCAACGAAGGATCTCTCTAGCAGGTTAACTGATTGGGCGGCGTTATTCCCACGAGTCATGACCCTCCAAACAGCGTTCATGAAGGCAAAGTGTTTGTTTTACGTGGGCAGTATGGTTGCAAAGCTGAATCTTAAAGGAATGTCCAGAAGGGCACCACCAGGAGTGGAGCCTACGGTTAAATTCGACTCCACCTGGGAAATCTCAACCATGCCAGCTACAGAACAGATGCACACATTGCAAGCTTAATTCCGTTAACGAACGAGACTCCGTCATGCCCCGCGGTCCGAGTCCGGCTTACTAGAGGGACACGTGAGGCTCTGGCACATGAGATTGGCCAATAACTGGTGTGTCATGCCCTTACATGTCCGTGGCTGCATGTGCGCTACACTGAAAAGGCCAGCGTTTGTCGCTTACAGGTGCAGATAACCCGCTGAACAACGTTAGTGATGGGGATCACTGATTACAATTATTACCCGCGAACAATGATTTCCAAGTAAGTGCAGGTCAACCGCAGTTCCGGAATTAGGCCTAACCGTCATTCCTGAAAAAATGAAAAACTTACGTGTGCAAACCACAGGTGCTGTAGCTTGCTTAACAGCTCGCCAGCCGTTCTCACGCCCAGTATGGATTACACATGATTGCACAAAGGTTAGAAAGGGTACCGTATCCCCAGATAACATGTATGGATAGCGTACACATTCAAAATATATGTCTCAGGAGGCAGGCTCAGACGGTGTTAGGCCCAGTATGGATTGCACGTGATTGCACAAAGGTTAGAAAGGGTACTGTATCCCCGGATAACATGTATGGATAGCGTACACATTCAAAATATATGTCTCAGGAGGCAGGCTCAGACGGTGTTAGGCCCAGTATGGATTGCACGTGATTGCACAAAGGTTAGAAAGGGTACCGTATCCCCAGATAACATGTATGGATAGCGTACACATTCAAAATATATGTCTCAGGAGGCAGGCTCAGACGGTGTTAGGCCCAGTATGGATTGCACGTGATTGCACAAAGGTTAGAAAGGGTACCGTATCCCCGGATAACATGTATGGATAGCGTACACATTCAAAATATATGTCTCAGGAGGCAGGCTCAGACGGTGTTAGGCCCAGTATGGATTGCACGTGATTGCACAAAGGTTAGAAAGGGTACCGTATCCCCAGATAACATGTATGGATAGTGTACACATTCAAAATATATGTCTCAGGAGGCAGGCTCAGACGGTGTTAGGCCCAGTATGGATTGCACGTGATTGCACAAAGGTTAGAAAGGGTACCGTATCCCCAGATAACAAGTATGGATAGCGTACACATTCAAAATATATGTCTCAGGAGGCAGGCTCAGACGGTGTTAGGCCCAGTATGGATTGCACGTGATTGCACAAAGGTTAGAAAGGGTACCGTATCCCCGGATAACATGCATGGAGAGCGTACACGTTCAAAATATATGTCTCAGGAGGCAGGCTCAGACGGTGTTAGGCCCAGTATGGATTGCACGTGATTGCACAAAGGTTAGAAAGGGTACCATATCCCCAGATAACATGTATGGATAGCGTACACATTCAAAATATATGTCTCAGGAGGCAGGCTCAGATGGTGTTAGGCCCAGTATGGATTGCACGTGATTGCACAAAGGTTAGAAAGGGTACCGTATCCCCGGATAACATGTATGGATAGCGTACACATTCAAAATATATGTCTCAGGAGGCAGGCTCAGACGGTGTTAGGCCCAGTATGGATTGCACGTGATTGCACAAAGGTTAGAAAGGGTACCGTATCCCCAGATAACATGTATGGATAGCGTACACATTCAAAATATATGTCTCAGGAGGCAGGCTCAGACGGTGTTAGGCCCAGTATGGATTGCACGTGATTGCACAAAGGTTAGAAAGGGTACCGTTTCCCCGGATAACATGTATGGATAGCGTACACATTCAAAATATATGTCTATACATCAGGAGGCAGGCTCAGACGGTGTTAGGCCCAGTATGGATTGCACGTGATTGCACAAAGGTTAGAAAGGGTACCGTATCCCCAGATAACATGTATGGATAGCGTACACATTCAAAATATATGTCTCAAGAGGCAGGCTCAGACGGTGTTAGGCCCAGTATGGATTGCACGTGATTGCACAAAGGTTAGAAAGGGTACCGTATCCCCAGATAACATGTATGGATAGCGTACACATTCAAAATATATGTCTCAGGAGGCAGGCTCAGATGGTGTTAGGCCCAGTATGGATTGCACGTGATTGCACAAAGGTTAGAAAGGGTACCGTATCCCCGGATAACATGTATGGATAGCGTACACATTCAAAATATATGTCTCAGGAGGCAGGCTCAGACGGTGTTAGGCCCAGTATGGATTGCACGTGATTGCACAAAGGTTAGAAAGGGTACCGTATCCCCAGATAACATGTATGGATAGCGTACACATTCAAAATATATGTCTCAGGAGGCAGGCTCAGACGGTGTTAGGCCCAGTATGGATTGCACGTGATTGCACAAAGGTTAGAAAGGGTACCGTTTCCCCGGATAACATGTATGGATAGCGTACACATTCAAAATATATGTCTATACATCAGGAGGCAGGCTCAGACGGTGTCAGGCACAGTATGGATTTGACGGCCCAGATTACACAGCGGAGGAGCAGGGAGAGGTAAAGATTGCAAATGCTGGGGCCCTGCCCAAGCAAGGGGGGCCCACTCGTGGGCGTCGGTACTGGCACTGGGCCCCTCATAGTACAGCGGTGTGTCTGACGGCGGGTGTGCACCACCACCGTCAGAGACACTTGATTGCACTATGAGGGACCCTGTGCCAGTGCCCGCGCCCAAGAGTCGGCCTACCCACCTGTCCAGGGCAACGGCACTCGCACGGTGTCGTGCGCTAGGTGGTGACCCCGGCCATGGGGGGGGGGGCAGCACAGTTAGGGAGTTTTAGAAAGTGGCATATGTTGATGTTGGACATTCAGCTGATGCAAAAGGCGAAATAGGTGAAGTACCAGGAAGAGGTGGACCAAAGCAAGCCATTTTTCTGTCACCCTATGTGTCATCAGGGGAAGGTGGGACAAAATCCTTGGAAAACCATGCGTGGTTCATTTTAATGAAGGTTAGATCATCCACATTTTGGGTTGACAGACGGGTCCTTTTTTCCTTCAGGATTGATCCAGCTGCACTGAAGACTCTTTCCGATAGCACACTTGCAGCTGGGCAAGCGAGCTCCTGTAAGGCATATTGGGCCAATTCAGGCCAGGTGTCCAGTTTAGCGGCCCAATAGTCAAAGGGGAATGACCTGTGTGGGAGAACATCGATATGGGAGGAAAAGTAGTTTGTAACCATAATTGACAACTGCTGTCTCCTGTCACTTTCCATAGATGCAGTATTACCAGTTGTGTGAGCGGTATTTGAAAAATCAGTCCACAACATTGTCATGAAACCCCTGTCTCCAACGCCACTTCTGCTGTGTGCACCACGAACACCTCTGCCAAGCTGCCCCCGGCCCGTACGGCTCGTGTGAGAACCATCACCGCTGCTGTGTGCTGGGAATGCCTCAAGCAACCGATTTACCAGAGTTGCTTGTTTATTAGCCAATATTAGGTCAAGGTTCTCCTGTGGCATGATGTTTTGTAATTTGCCTTTATAGCGTGGATCCAGGATGCTGGCCAACCAGTAGTCGTCATCGTTCATCATTTTGGCAATGTGGGGGTCCCTTTTTAGGATCCGCAAGGCATAATCTGACATGTGGGCCAATGTTCCCGGTGTCAATGATGCACTGCGAGTGCTGGGTGGAGGAGCACTTTCTGGCAAATCCACATCCCTCCAGTCACGCACAAACCCTGTACCAGACCTTGCCACGCCAACATTTTAACTTGCCCCACGAGATGCATCCTCCTCCCCTAAGTAATCATCCCCATCATCATCCTCCTCCTCCTCTTCTTCCTCCACCTCGTCCAGGAGAGGTCCCTGAGCAGACAATGGCTGAATGTCATCAAGGATTCCCTCCTTCTCTTCCTCCTCATCAACATTGGCTGCAGACGCCTGCTCCTTAAGGTGCGTCAAAGTTTGCATGAGCAGACGCATAAGTGGGATGCTCATGCTTAGGATGGCGTCGTCTGCGCTTACCAGCCGTGTGCATTCCTCAAAACACTGAAGGACTTTACAAAGGTCTTTCAGCTTCGACCACTGCACACCTGTCAACTCCATGTCTGCTCTCAAAGTGCCTGGCCGTGTATCCTCCCACAAATGCATTATGGCCTGCCTCTGCTCGCACAGCCGCTCCACCATGTGCAGGGTGGAGTTCCACCTTGTTGAATGTCGATAATGAGGCGGTGGTTGGGAAGGTGGAGCAATCGCTGCAGCTTCTGCATACGAACGGAGTGTACAGGCGACCGGCGGATGTGCGCGCACAGTCTTCGCACCTTCTGGAGCAGGGCTGTTAACTCCGGATAATTTTTGAGGAAGCACTGCACCACCAGGTTCAAGGTGTGAGCCAAGCAAGGTATGTGGCTGAGTGTTGAAAGGGCTATGGCTGCCACAAAATTACGCCTGTTATCACTAACTACCTTGCCTGCCTCAAGATGTACACTGCCCAGCCATGACTCAGTTTGTTGCTTCAAGTACTCGGCCAGCACCTCGGCGGTGTGTCTGTCGCCCAAACACATCATCTGCAACACAGCCTGCTGACGCTTTCCACTAGCTGCTCGATAGGGGGACACATCGTGTGCAACAGTGGCAGCTGCAGATGGAGTGCTCGTACGACTGCGCTCTGTGGACGAGCTTTCGCTTCTGGAGGAGGAGGAGTAGGAGGAGGGTCGAACGCCTACAGCCAACTGTTTCCTATACCGTGGGCTAGGCAGCACTGTCCCACCACCGCTGTCCCCTGTGGACCCTGCATCCACCACATTAACCCAGTGCGCAGTGATGGACACGTAACGGCCCTGGCCATGCCGACTGGACCATGCATCAGTTGTGAGGTGCACCTTTCCGCTCACTGACTGCTTGAGTGCATGGACAATGCGGTCTTTCACATGATGGTGGAGGGCTGGGATGGCTTTGCGAGAGAAGAAGTGGCGACTGGGTAGGTCATAGCGTGGTACTGCATAGGCCATGAGTTCACGGAAAGCTGTGCTTTCCACCAACCGAAAGGGCATCATCTCAAATGAGATTAGTTTGGCAATGTGGGCGTTCAAACCCAGTGTACGCGGATGAGAGACTGAGTACTTTCTTGACCTACTCATAGTGTCTGGGAGGGTGAGCTGGACTTGAGAGCTGCATATGGTGGAAGTAGCGGTGGACAGGGCGGACTGAGAGAGGGTTGATGATGGTGATGTAGTTGGTGTTCTTTCTGATGGCCTAGAATCAGTCTTTCGTTGATATAACAGTGGGATTCCCTGACTGCTGTGGTCTTGCAATGACACCTCAACATTTGCTGCTGTGCTAACCGGTGGGCTTACAGTGGGGGAAACAATGTAGAGTTGCTGACTACCTTCGTTGTGATCAGTTGCACATGTGGCACTTGAGGTTTGGTGTTGTGTCCACGCTTGCAAGTGCATGCTGGTTAAATGTCTAAGCATGCAACTGGTATTCAAATTTTTCAGATTTTTCCCTCGGCTAAAGGTCTTTGCGCACTTCTTACAGATAACCTTGGCCTGATCATGAGGATTTTGTTAAAAAAAGTGCCACACTGCACTCTTCCTACTTTGGCAGACATTTTGCGGCCTAGCACGCTGTGATCTTTTGACCCTCTGGACAAGCTGTCCAGCAACTCTTTTGATGTTTGGAACCTGTCTTTGGAGTGCTCCGGGCCTGCCAGATAACAGCTGTTGCGATGTCGATGTCTGCTGTGGATGCTCCTCATCTGAGCTATTGGAAGCAGCACCCTCTTCCCCCAATGGATGCCAATCTGGGTCAACAACTGGGTCATCCATCACCTCCTCTTCTATGTCATGTGCACCTTCCTCTGTGTCACCGTGTATGGTGGTATAGTGTGCGGGAAGGGGCACCTGAGTCTCATCAGGGTCAGAATCTGGCTCTGTACACTGCGAGGACAATGTAGTGCTCTGAGTGAATGTACCAGCAGAATCATCCATCAGCGGCTGTGCATCAGTGCACT
This sequence comes from Dendrobates tinctorius, assembly GCF_039654945.1. Taxonomy (NCBI): domain Eukaryota; kingdom Metazoa; phylum Chordata; class Amphibia; order Anura; family Dendrobatidae; genus Dendrobates; species Dendrobates tinctorius. The sequence continues at coordinate 86,617,515 of NW_027361696.1, read as the reverse complement.
CCATGTCAGATTCATCTTGGCCTGGGTAATTCACCATTTCACTTGATAATCCAGGCATGGTATGTGAAAACAGCTCCATGGAGTAATCAGTAGTATGGCCTGCGTCATCCTTCAATCTTGGTTGGGGTGAAGGACACAAGGAAAGGTGTGGTTCATGAACATGAGCCTCCAATGATGACTCAGTGCTTTTACTTTTTACAACTGAAGAAGAGGAGGCGATAGAGCTGGAGGCTGAGTCAGCAATGTAAGACAAAACTTTTTCCTGATGCTCTGGCTTTAAAAGCGGTTTGCCAACTCCTAGAAAACTAAGCGTTCGAGACCTTATGTAGCAAGACGATGACGCAGGGTCAGCACCTCCTGCATTCGGTCCTATTTTGCTCTTGCCACTACCATCAGATCCACCACCAACACCATCATTACCAGCTGCCAACCCCCGCCCAATTCCACGGCCTCTTCCACCAGCCTTCCTCATTTTTGGTAGAAATGTAGACAAAATCCAACAAACTATATAGTAATGTAAAACAAGGTACAAGGTGTCTATAGGACAGGGGAGATTTTGAATATCTGCAGACACTTGTGGACACTGGACACTTTTGGATTGTGTGAGGCCCACTGATATCTGAGTGCTATGTGGCAGGCTCGATGGCACAGCTGTGACCAAAGTGACTAGAGGATATGGGAGATTTTGAATCTCTGCACACACTTTTGGACACTCAAATTGACTAGAGGATAAGGGAGATTTTGAATCTCTGCACAAACTTTTGGACACTGGACACTTTTGGATTGTGTGAGGCCCACTGATATCTGAGCGCTATGTGACAGGCTCGATGGCACAGCTGTGACCAAAGTGACTAGAGGATAAGGGAGATTTTGAATCTCTGCACACACTTTTGGACACTGGACACTTTTGGATTGTGTGAGGCCCACTGATATCTGAGCGCTATGTGACAGGCTCGATGGCACAGCTGTGACCAAAGTGACTAGAGGATAAGGGAGATTTTGAATCTCTGCACACACTTTTGGACACTGGACACTTTTGGATTGTGTGAGGCCCACTGATATCTGAGCGATATGTGACAGGCTCGATGGCACAGCTGTGACCAAAGTGACTAGAGGATAAGGGAGATTTTGAATCTCTGCACACAATTTTGGACTCTGGATGGACACTTTTGGATTGTGTGAGGCCCACTGATATCTGAGCGCTATGTGACAGGCTCGATGGCACAGCTGTGACCAAAGTGACTAGAGGATAAGGGAGATTTTGAATCTCTGCACACACTTTTGGACACTGGACACTTTTGGATTGTGTGAGGCCCACTGATATCTGAGCGCTATGTGACAGGCTCGATGGCACAGCTGTGACCAAAGTGACTAGAGGATAAGGGAGATTTTGAATCTCTGCACACACTTTTGGACACTGGACACTTTTGGATTGTGTGAGGCCCACTGATATCTGAGCGCTATGTGACAGGCTCGATGGCACAGCTGTGACCAAAGTGACTAGAGGATAAGGGAGATTTTGAATCTCTGCACACACTTTTGGACACTGGACACTTTTGGATTGTGTGAGGCCCACTGATATCTGAGCGATATGTGACAGGCTCGATGGCACAGCTGTGACCAAAGTGACTAGAGGATAAGGGAGATTTTGAATCTCTGCACACAATTTTGGACACTGGATGGACACTTTTGGATTGTGTGAGGCCCACTGATATCTGAGCGCTATGTGACAGGCTCGATGGCACAGCTGTGACCAAAGTGACTAGAGGATAAGGGAGATTTTGAATCTCTGCACACACTTTTGGACACTGGACACTTTTGGATTGTGTGAGGCCCACTGATATCTGAGCGCTATGTGACAGGCTCGATGGCACAGCTGTGACCAAAGTGACTAGAGGATAAGGGAGATTTTGAATCTCTGCACACACTTTTGGACACTGGACACTTTTGGATTGTGTGAGGCCCACTGATATCTGAGCGCTATGTGACAGGCTCGATGGCACAGCTGTGACCAAAGTGACTAGAGGATAAGGGAGATTTTGAATCTCTGCACACACTTTTGGACACTGGATGGACACTTTTGGATTGTGTGAGGCCCACTGATATCTGAGCGCTATGTGACAGGCTCGATGGCACAGCTGTGACCAAAGTGACTAGAGGATAAGGGAGATTTTGAATCTCTGCACACACTTTTGGACACTGGACACTTTTGGATTGTGTGAGGCCCACTGATATCTGAGTGCTATGTGACAGGCTCGATGGCACAGCTGTGACCAAAGTGACTAGAGGATAAGGGAGATTTTGAATCTCTGCACACACTTTTGGACACTTTTGGATTGTGTGAGGCCCACTGATATCTGAGCGCTATGTGACAGGCTCGATGGCACAGCTGTGACCAAAGTGACTAGAGGATAAGGGAGATTTTGAATCTCTGCACACACTTTTGGACACTGGATGGACACTTTTGGATTGTGTGAGGCCCACTGATAGCTGAGCGCTATGTGACAGGCTCGATGGCACAGCTGTGACCAAAGTGACTAGAGGATAAGGGAGATTTTGAATCTCTGCACACACTTTTGGACACTGGACACTTTTAGATTGTGTGAGGCCCACTGATATCTGAGCGCTATGTGACAGGCTCGATGGCACAGCTGTGACCAAAGTGACTAGAGGATAAGGGAGATTTTGAATCTCTGCACACACTTTTGGACACTGGACACTTTTGGATTGTGTGAGGCCCACTGATATCTGAGCGCTATGTGACAGGCTCGATGGCACAGCTGTGACCAAAGTGACTAGAGGATAAGGGAGATTTTGAATCTCTGCACACACTTTTGGACACTGGATGGACACTTTTGGATTGTGTGAGGCCCACTGATATCTGAGCGCTATGTGACAGGCTCGATGGCACAGCTGTGACCAAAGTGACTAGAGGATAAGGGAGATTTTGAATCTCTGCACACACTTTTGGACACTGGATGGACACTTTTGGATTGTGTGAGGCCCACTGATATCTGAGCGCTATGTGACATGCTCGATGGCACAGCTGTGACCAAAGTGACTAGAGGATAAGGGAGATTTTGAATCTCTGCACACACTTTTGGACACTGGATGGACACTTTTGGATTGTGTGAGGCCCACTGATATCTGAGCGCTATGTGACAGGCTCGATGGCACAGCTGTGACCAAAGCGACTAGAGGATAAGGGAGATTTTGAATCTCTGCACACACTTTTGGACACTGGACACTTTTGGATTGTGTGAGGCCCACTGATATCTGAGCGCTATGTGACAGGCTCGATGGCACAGCTGTGACCAAAGTGACTAGAGGATAAGGGAGATTTTGAATCTCTGCACACACTTTTGGACACTGGATGGACACTTTTGGATTGTGTGAGGCCCACTAATATCTGAGCGCTATGTGACAGGCTCGATGGCACAGCTGTGACCAAAGTGACTAGAGGATAAGGGAGATTTTGAATCTCTGCACACACTTTTGGACACTGGGCACTTTTGGATTGTGTGAGGCCCACTGATATCTGAGCGCTATGTGACAGGCTCAATGGCACAGCTGTGACCAAAGTGACTAGAGGATAAGGGAGATTTTGAATCTCTGCACACACTTTTGGACACTGGACACTTTTGGATTGTGTGAGGCCCACTGATATCTGAGCGCTATGTGACAGGCTCGATGGCACAGCTGTGACCAAAGTGACTAGAGGATAAGGGAGATTTTGAATCTCTGCACACACTTTTGGACACTGGATGGACACTTTTGGATTGTGTGAGGCCCACTGATATCTGAGCGCTATGTGACAGGCTCGATGGCACAGCTGTGACCAAAGTGACTAGAGGATAAGGGAGATTTTGAATCTCTGCACACACTTTTGGACACTGGACACTTTTGGATTGTGTGAGGCCCACTGATATCTGAGCGCTATGTGACAGGCTCGATGGCACAGCTGTGACCAAAGTGACTAGAGGATAAGGGAGATTTTGAATCTCTGCACACACTTTTGGACACTGGACACTTTTGGATTGTGTGAGGCCCACTGATATCTGAGCGCTATGTGACAGGCTCGATGGCACAGCTGTGACCAAAGTGACTAGAGGATAAGGGAGATTTTGAATCTCTGCACACACTTTTGGACACTGGACACTTTTGGATTGTGTGAGGCCCACTGATATCTGAGCGCTATGTGACAGGCTCGATGGCACAGCTGTGACCAAAGTGACTAGAGGATAAGGGAGATTTTGAATCTCTGCACACACTTTTGGACACTGGATGGACACTTTTGGATTGTGTGAGGCCCACTGATATCTGAGCGCTATGTGACAGGCTCGATGGCACAGCTGTGACCAAAGTGACTGGAGGATAAGGGAGATTTTGAATCTCTGCACACACTTTTGGACACTGGACACTTTTGGATTGTGTGAGGCCCACTGATATCTGAGCGCTATGTGACAGGCTCGATGGCACAGCTGTGACCAAAGTGACTAGAGGATAAGGGAGGTTTTGAATCTCTGCACACACTTTTGGACACTGGACACTTTTGGATTGTGTGAGGCCCACTGATATCTGAGCGCTATGTGACAGGCTCGATGGCACAGCTGTGACCAAAGTGACTAGAGGATAAGGGAGATTTTGAATCTCTGCACACACTTTTGGACACTGGATGGACACTTTTGGATTGTGTGAGGCCCACTGATATCTGAGCGCTATGTGACAGGCTCGATGGCACAGCTGTGACCAAAGTGACTAGAGGATAAGGGAGATTTTGAATCTCTGCACACACTTGTGGACACTGGACACTTTTGGATTGTGTGAGGCCAACTGATATCTGAGCGCTATGTGACATGCTCGATGGCACAGCTGTGACCAAAGTGACTAGAGGATAAGGGAGATTTTGAAATTCTGCACACACTTTTGGACACTGGACACTTTTGGATTGTGTGAGGCCCATTGATATCTGAGCGCTATGTGACAGGCTCGATGGCACAGCTGTGACCAAAGTGACTAGAGGATAAGGGAGATTTTGAATCTCTGCACACACTTTTGGACACTGGACACTTTTGGATTGTGTGAGGCCCAATGAATATCTGAGCGCTATGTGACAGGCTCGATGGCACAGCTGTGACAAAAGTGACTAGAGGATAAGGGAGATTGGATTGCTTTTAAAAAAGCAGTTTGCGGAGCAGTGGGTAAACAGCAATGCAGGAATGTCAGGAAGCCTTAGAAGGCAGCCCAACAACCAACACCACTGATACACCACTATATAGCCTCCCCTTGCACTGCACACACAGTGACTGGTGTGTTGTGCAGGCCAAATTGCTAGCAGCAGAAGCAGTTTTTTTTTCTTCTCAGCAGGACAAAAAAAAAAAATTGGGATTGTTTTTAAAAAAGCAGTTTGCGGAGCAGTGGGTAAACAGCAATGCAGGAATGTCAGGAAGCCTTAGAAGGCAGCCCAACAATCAACACCACTGATACACCACTATATAGCCTCCCCTTGCACTGCACACACAGTGACTGGTGTGTTGTGCAGGCCAAATCGCTAGCAGCAGAAGCAGTTTTTTTGTCTTCTTCCCTGCCTAACGCTCTCCCTACAGAATCAGCAGCAACCTCTCCCTATACTAAGATCGGCAGATGTAAGATGGCGGTCGGCGTGCACGCCCTTTTATACCCCCTGTGACGCCCACCAAAGCAAGCCAATCACTTGCATGCCCTTCTGAAAGATGGTGGTGACCCGTGCCTATGTCATCACGTTGCCCACAGTGTCCGTGGATCCTGATTGGCTGAAAAAGAGCGCAAAACAAACTTTTGAAACGTGACTTTGGAGCGTAAGTCGCCAACCTCGTGGCCGACCTCATCCTAGGGTCGGGTTTCGTTTCATGAAACCCGACTTTGCCAAAAGTCGGCGACTTTTGAATTTTTTCGACCCGTTTCGCTCAACTCTATTGCTGACTAAATGCCTGTAATACGCTATTACTACAGCCACACCGCACCATAGATGAAGTGCAAATAAGAGCGTTATTATTATAACAGAATAGTATCTATTTGAATTAGCCCTGAACAAATCGTTCACTTTAATCAATACACAAAAGCCCAGACTCATATTAATGAGTTGGCTAAGTGGGTTTACTTTAACCCCTACTATACCACTCTAAAAATTGCAATTTAAAAAAGGAGGAGAAACAACGGAGTGTTTTTTATAAAAATTATGCAAAAAAACTTCATTAGAACACATACACAATATAAAAACAGACATGCATGTGTTTAAAGTGCAATTTAAGGACAACTGCAGGTGGCACTCAATTATATAACCTTTTAGTGTCTATTTTCAAAATGGTCACATAAATCACATTGGAAAATTTCCTAATAGTATGGCACACCCTCCCTTCCAAACCACAAATCAAAAAGGATCTAGCAACAATTGCAAGTCATATATATCAGGTTCCGTACCATGCACCTTGCCCATTTTAAATTATGTATGATATATCCCTGTTGAGAGAACTTTTCAGTATTACCAATCACAGGAAAATTTGCCCACCTCAGATAGACTTCTGCAGTATCAATATAATGACACTATTTTTAACCAACAAAGTTTGTCTTTTTAATTTTGATTCACAACTGGAGCAGTATAAATGATGTATAATATTTCACTGCTGAAAGAACTTTTCAGTGTTACAATTGCAGTACTTCTTACACTGCATAATTATTATTATTTATTTATATTGCACCATTGATTGCATGGTGATATATTGTACATGAGAAGGGGTTACATCAGAATACAAATATCACAAATAAGCGAGGGGGAGGTGTGTGTTTATATGTAAAATCATCCTTAAAACCCATCCTTCGTGATAATATATATGAATCTAATGAAAATGTAGAGTCCCTGTGGGTAGAGATAAGGGGAAGGGGGAAAAATAATAAATTACTGATAGGGGTTTGTTATAAGTCTCCAAAAATAATGGAAGCAACTGAGAATATCCTCATAAAGCAAACAGATGAAGCTGCGACTCAAGGAGAAGTCATTATTATGGGGGACTTCAACTACCCTGAAATACATTGGGGAACCGAAACCTGCAGATCCAGCAAAGGTAATAGGTTTTTGACTACTATGAGAGACAATTACCTTTCACAACTGGTTCAGGACCCAACAAGAGGGGGGGCACTGCTAGACCTAATATTAACCAACAGGCCAGACCGCATATCAAATGTAAGGGTTGGGGGTCACTTGGGTAATAGTGATCACAAATTAATAAGTTTTCATGTATCCTTTAATAAGATGTGTAGTAGAGGGGTTACAAGGACACTAAACTTCAGGAAAGCAAATTTCCAACGGATGAGAGATTATCTTGGTGCAATTAACTGGGACGATATCCTGAGACATAAAAATACACAAAGAAAATGGGAGACGTTTATTAGCATCCTGAATAGGACCTGTGCACAATATATACCGTATGGGAATAAACATGCGAGAAATAGGAAGAAACCACTATGGCTAAATAGAGCTGTAAGGGACGCAATAAGGGACAAAAATAAAGCATTTAGCGAATTAAAGCAAGTAGGTAGTGATGAGGCATTAACTAAATACAGAAGATTAAATAAATTCTGTAAAAAGCAAATCAAGACAGCAAAGATTGAGACAGAGAGACTCATTACCAGAGAAAGTAAAAATAATCCCAAAATATTCTTTAACTACATAAATAGTGAGAAACTAAAAAATGATAGTGTTGGCCCCCTTAAAAATAGTCTGGGTGAAATGGTGGATGAGGATGAGGAAAAAGCCAATATGCTAAATGACTTTTTTTCAACAGTATTTACACAAGAAAATCCCATGACGGATAACATGATCAGGGATAAAAATTCTCTGTTAAATGTCACCTGCTTAACCCAGCAGGAAGTACGGCGGCGTCTAAAAATCACTAAAATTGACAAATCCCCGGGCCCGGATGGGATACACCCCCGAGTACTGCAGGAATTAAGCACAGTCATAGATAGACCATTATTTTTAATCTTTAAAGATTTCATAATAACAGGGTATGCACCACAGGACTGGCGTATAGCAAATGTGGTGCCAATATTCAAAAAGGGGACAAAAACTGAACTTGGAAATTATAGGCCAGTAAGTTTAACCTCAACTGTGGGTAAAATCCTGGAGGGTTTTCTAAGAGATACTATACTGGAGTATCTGGAGAAGAATAACCACATGACCCAATATCAACATGGGTTTATAAGGGACCGTTCCTGTCAGACTAATCTGATAAGCTTTTATGAAGAGGTAAGTTCCGGACTGGACCAAGGGAATGCAGTGGACGTGGTGTACATGGACTTTTCAAAAGCTTTTGATACGGTGACACACAAAAGGTTGATACATAAAATGAGAACAATGGGGATAGGGGAAAATATGTGTAGGTGGGTTAAGAGCTGGCTCAGGGATAGGAAACAAAGGGTGGTTATTAATGGAGCACACTCGGACTGGGTCACGGTTAGCAGTGGGGTACCACAGGGGTCAGTTTTGGGCCCGCTTCTTTTTAACATATTTATTAATGACCTTGTAGGGGGCATAGAGAGTAGAATTTCAATATTTGCAGATGACACTAAACTCTGCAGGGTAATCAATACAGAGGAGGACAATTTTATATTACAGGAGGATTTATGTAAACTAGAAGCTTGGGCTGATAAATGGCAAATGAGCTTTAATGGGGATAAATGTAAGGTCATGCACTTGGGTAGAACGAACAAGATGTATAATTATGTGCTTAATTGTAAAACACTGGGCAAAACAGTCACTGAAAAAGACCTGGGTGTATGGGTGTACGACAAACTCACATTTAGCGGCCAGTGTCAGGCAGCTGCTGCAAAGGCAAATAAAATAATGGTATGCATTAAAAGAGGCATAGATGCTCATGAGGAGAACATAATTTTACCTCTATATAAGTCATTAGTTCGACCACACTTAGAATACTGTGTACAGTTCTGGTCTCCGGTGTATAAGAAAGACATAGCTGAACTGGAGCGGGTGCAGAGAAGAGCGACCAAGGTTATTAGGGAACTAGGGGGCCTGCAATACCAAGACAGGTTATTACATTTGGGGTTATTTAGTTTGGAGAATCGAAGGCTTAGGGGTGATCTTATTACAATGTATAAATATATGCGGGAACAATACCAAGAGCTTTCTAATGATCTTTTTACTCTTAGACCTGTGATGGGGACAAGGGGGCATCCTCTACGTCTGGAGGAAAGAAGGTTTAAGCATACTCACAGACGTGGATTCTTTACTGTAAGAGCAGTGAGACTATGGAACTCTCTGCCATATGATGTTGTAATGAGTGATTCCCTACTAAAATTTAAGAAGGGACTGGATGCCTTTCTTGAAAAGTATAATATTACAGGGTATATACACTAGTTTCCTTAATATTGCATTGATCCAGGGAGCTAGTCTGATTGCCGTATGTGGAGTCGGGAAGGAGTTTTTTTCCCCAATGTGAAGCTTACTGTTTGCCACATGGGTTTTTTTTGCCTTCCTCTGGATCAACATGTTAGGGCAAGTTAGGATAGGATATGGGTTGAACTAGATGGACTTAAAGTCTCCCTTCAACCTTAATAACTATGTTACTATGTTATTTACAGTAGACAAACTAACAAAGATAGACCAGTGCAGAGGGCAGAGGACCCTACCCTTGCAGGCTTCCATTCTACAGGATTATGGGGAAGGAGACAGTAGGATGGGGGTTGCAGTAACTTCGATGGTGTTGAGGTGGCAGCGAGGTCATTGCAGGTTGCAAGTTTTCTTGAAGAGATGGGTTTTCAGGTTCCGTCTGAAGGATCCACAAGGGGTGGATAATCGGACGTGTTGGGGCATAGAATTCCAGAGGATGGAAGATATTTGGGTGGTCTTGGAGGTGATTGGGTGAGGAGCGAATAAGTGTGGAGTAGAGAAAGAGTTCTTAGGAAGATCGGAGATTATGTGAGGGAAGATATTGAGAGACTAGTTCAGAGATACTGAGGAGAAAGGTTATGGATAGCTTTGAAGGTCAGTGTTAGTAGTTTTAACTGGATAGGCTGGGGAATTGGGAGCCAGTGAAGGGATTTGCAAAGGGGGAAGCAAGAGTGTGGCAAGAAGAGACATTAATTAGTCGAGTAGCAGTGTTAAGGGACGGACTGGAGATTTGCAAATTTTAAAAGGTAGGTCACAGAGGAGGATATTGCTCTAGTCGAGGCGGGAAATAGTTAGGGCATGCACAGGCAGTTTGGTAGAGTGAGGGGTGAGGAAAGGATGGATTCTAGAAATATTTTTGAGCTGGAGGCGACAGGAGATGGTGAGAGCTTGGATGTGCGGTTTGACGGACAGGGCAGAATCAAGAGTTACTCCGAGACAGCGGATTTCCGGGTCAGGAGGTAGTGTGATGTCATTTACTGTGATAGATCACGTAGGGAAGATATGCGAGATGGAGGAAAGATAATTAATTCAGATTTGGCCACATTGAGCTTGAGGAAGCGAGAGGAGAAGAAGGAGAATATGGCTGATAGACACTCTGTAGTAGGAGGCAGTGGCCAACTGTGTCAAAAGTAGAGGACAGGTCTAGAAGGAGGAGAATAGAAAATTGTCTGTTAGCTTTGGCTGCAAGTAAATCATTAGTAAGTTTGGTCAAGGCAGTTTCAGTGGAATGGTGGGGACAGAAGCCAGATTCTAGGTTGTCGAAGAATGAGTCAGATGCAAAGTGAGAGGAAAGTTCAGCGTGGACATGCTGCTCAAGGAGTTTGGAAGCAAATGGGAGCAACTATATTGGGTGATAGATTAAAAACACAAGTGAAAAGGTCGGTTGGACAATGTTCACACCACCCAAAGACTGAAACACAAGCAAAAAACACAGTATGACAAACATGCAAAAAATATATAACAGTAGTCAGCAAGTGCTGCTAAAAAGATAACAAAAATAGGATATTTAGTTGATACGTTTTTTGCAGAAAATGTATACTAAGCCACTCCACCAACGTCACAGTAACCCAATGTCATGGTAACCCATCTCGGAGCAGTCCTATCTAATGTATTAAAACCTGATCATGTTTTTAATCTATTAGTTTCTTGCTTAGGCAAGGTTTGGGAGAATCCCACCCCTCTCTTGTGTGACATGCACATAAAGAGCCGTCTTTCACTGCGTGCCCACACCAGGAAGCGCCTTTCTGAATCCTGCTCATATAGGTACTGTTCACATGATCAGGTTTTAAATACATTAGATAGGACTGCTCAGAGAATTGGGTTACCATGACATTGGTGGAGTAGCTTAGTATACATTTTTTGCAAAAAACGTATCAACTAAATACCCTGTTTTTGTTATCTTTTTACTAGCACTTGCTGACTACTGTTATATATTTTTTACAGCAGAGTATCTTTGCACATTTGTCATACTGTATTTTTTGTTTGTGTTTCAATATATTTGGTAATAGCTGGACATAGCGGTTGGGTAGAGGGATGGCTTTTTGATGGTAGGTGTGATTGTGGCCTGTTTGAAAGCAGAGATGAAGGTACCAGAAGTTAGTGATATGTTGAAGAGATGGGTGAGGGATGAGATAAGTATGTTGGTGAGGATGAGAAGGAAATGGGATGGGATAGGGTCAAGTGCACAAGTGGTGAGGTGTGATTAGGAGAGGAGATGAATAAGCACTCATTCAGTGATTTTGGAGAGGGAAGTTATAGGGTTAGGGCATTGGTCTGGTTTACAAAGTTGAACAATAAAGACTTACCTTGTTAGGTCTATTTTATTTTTAAATTGCATGGCAAAGTCCTCTTCAGAAATTAGGAATGCCAGATTAGGCAGTAGTATATAGAGGAGGAAGTTAAAAGTCTTGAATAACTGTTTGTTGTTGTAGGACAAGGCAGATAAGAGGGATGTAAAGGCAGAAGTGAGGGCTGATTTGAATGGGAGTGTTTCTTGCTTGAATGCATTGAAGTCGTCTTGCAAATGCATTTTCTTCCAATGCTGCTCTCCAATTCTGGATACTTGCCAAAGCTTTTTAGTGATGCTATTGTGCCAGGGTTGTCTATTGATTTGTTACACTCTGCTATGAAAGAGAAGTGCTGATGAGAGAATGGTATTGTAGAAACTAGTGGCAGTGTCTGTGCTGTGGAGTGAAGATATGGAGGACAGTGGTAGAATAGAGTCAGAGAGTGTGCGAATGTCTAGATGTGCAAGGTTTCTGCGGGGGGTGCGCTAGTTGTTGGATATGAGTGACAAGTGAGGACAGTGATGAGAAAATGAGTAGATGGCAGTAATATAGAGGGAGAGGAGAGGTTGTGAAGTTAAATAGGTAGCAAAGACGGGTGAAGACCAAGTCTAATGTACATCCGTCTGTGTGGTTGGTTGAGGAGGACTACTGAGTAAGTCAAAAAGATGAAGTGAGTGGCAAGAGTTTGGAGGCTGCTGATTGGCTGGTGTCAATGGGGATACTGAAGTCACCCATAATGATGGTGGGAATGTCAGCAGAGAGTGAAGAAGCTAGGTGGGGAACTGGTCAATAAAGGCAGTGGTTGGGCCTGGAGGTCAGTATAAAACAACCACTTGGAAGTTGCAAGGAGAGTAGATGAGGACAGACTGGACATAAAAGGAAGGGAGGATGAGGGAGGGATGAGGTGGGATTGCGTTAAAGGTGCAGTTGGTAGAAAGGAGAAGGCCCACTGCTCCACCACGTCTGTTGAGTGTGGTTGAAGTGGAGGCCACCGTTACATAGCGCAGCAGAGGAGGCTGTGTCGGAGGGTGTCAGCCATGTTTCGGTGGGTCACAGGAAGGAAAAATTACGAGAGGTAAAGAGGTTGTAAATCACATGGAGTTTATTGCAGATGGAGCTGGCATTCCAGAGTGATCCAGAGGCATGGAGCAAAGGGGTGGACATTAAGGGCACGTCTTTTACATAGGAGAGATTTTGGTTGTTTATACAGTGTATCCGTAAAGTCATGGTGCACTTTTTACCAGTCACAGGAAAGCAACAAAAGATGAAAAAAATGTGAACTCTGATGACCTTAGACTTTAACTTTTGGGGTTATGTGAAGCAACATGTGTACATTAAACGTATCAACATTAATCACTTAAAACAGAGAATCACAGACGTCCTTACCCGTGTGTGGCAAGAACTTCACTATGGTTTGGATGTTTGTAGGGCAACAAATGGAGCCCACATCGAACTGCACTGAATAGGTATGAAACTGGGCGTTTTCCTTTTATTTGGAACAGAGTTCACATTTCTATCGTCTTTTGTTGCTTTCCAGTTACTGGTCAAAAGAGCACCATGACTTTATGGACACATTGTATTAAGTTGAGAGCAATAGGAGGGGGAAATAATGGGAGGTATTAGCTGTGGGGGTCCAGGATTGGGAGATATTTCGCCGGCAGTGAGGAGAAGCAGAGAGCGAGAGAGCAGGTGGGAGAAGAAGAGTGACCGGCTTGTTTTATGTTTTAGTAGGAGAAATCTGATGTTGAGGATCAGGTCAGCAGAGGAGGTCAGGTGGGGAGGTAAGAGAGGAGAGATTATTATTTGGTTAGAGGGTGTTGTGGTTTGGGGATAGTGAAGGAGAGTGAGGATTAGTGGAGTAATAACTGTTAGGGCACATGTAAGCATGGTGAGAGTAAGTGTGAGGAAAAAGAAAAACTAAGAAAATTTAATAACAGTGGTTACTCGTATCTTCTGTTTACTTTGGGTCCATTTCTGGCATATTTCTGCTGAACACTTAAAGAACCACACTTTTTGGGGGGCAGACCACAGTCAGTCAGACTTGGAACTTTAAATTTATAAAGATTTAAGTGCACATAAAATAGGCCAAGTGTGAGCAGGAGGGAGGAGCAGCAGAGAGAAGGCTCACAGAAACACAGGAGGGGAGAATTAGGAAATAGACAAAATCAAATGGACAAATAAAGGCACGTGTGTATTAGCATCTAGGAATTAAGATGATAAACATGCAGAAAAAAACATACCAGAAATTACAGACAGGTAGAGTGTGAAAGAGGATCAGTAAATATGAATGATGTTTTTGCAGCCAGGAAACATACATGAGGATGAAGCAGATTGATTGTCAGATTGAAGTAATACTGACATTGATGTATCTATAACAGGGGGTTATATTTCTGGCATATTTCTGCTGAACACTTAAAGAGTAATACTTGATGGAGCTAGACCATACAACTATGCTATTTCTAATCAACCAACTCTGTCTTTTTTATTTTAATGTACAACTGGCACAGTATAATGGCATTTTATATGTATTTGTCTGCTAGGAAAAATTGGCAGGAATACTAGAAAAGACAAATTTGCTCACCTCACATAGATTGGATACAGTGCAGAAACAATATACCAATGCTATTGAGATCCATCCAAATCTGGCTTTATGCTTTTGCCATAAAACTGCTGCAGTAAAAATGGCGTATAATTTTTCCCTGCTCTGAACAATTTGCAGAGTTAAGGGCAAAATAATATTAGCTCTGAGAAGGGCTTCTGGTATGAGTTATAGCAGAAAGGAAGTGTAATTCACCCTATACTGTTCTACACTATCCCTTCTCCACAATCTCTCCCTAAGTGCTGTAAACAGCAGTATTACTATCTAATATAATTCGCCCTAAGAAGGGCTGTTGTTGTAGTTGAAAGAAATATAAATATGATTGCATCCCTGCCTTAACGCATCTACAATTCTGTCCCTGTTTCAGCAGCACCTCTCTCGACTCTGCCTGTTTCCGGGTTACAGTGTGTTGAGCATAGCAGCACGGGGCTTATATTATTAGCCCTGAGAGTTTGAAAGGCTTCTGCTATGAGTTGCAGCAGAAAGGACAAGCAGTTAGCCCTGTCATGTCCTACACTATCCTTTCACCACAATCTCTCCCTAAGTGCTGCTATCAGCAGTATGAATATTGATTATAATTAGCCTTAATAACGGTTGTTATTGCAGTTGACAGAAAGATTACACATATGTAATCTCTGCCTATACAAAGCTACAATTCTGTCCCTAGCTCAGCAGAGCTCAGCACCTCTCTCTACTCTGCCTGTGTCCATTGGTACAGTGTGGTGAGCATTGCATCATGGGTCTTATATAGACCTGATGACTCTATATGGCCAGCCAATCACAGTAATTCAACAACCAAGATGGCTATGGTATCATAGTGACTAGAAGGCAATCACCTGTTTATTGGTGGTCTAAAAAAGCACCAAACATGCGGGTTAGGGACTCAAGCTGTCGCTCGAGCATTCAAAAAATACTTGCCGAGTAACGAGCACCATAAGCACACTGATGCTCGAACAAGTAACAAGTAGTGATGAGCACGCTCGCTCATCACTAATAAACAGCCATATCCCTTACCTGTCTGATGTTAAGATGTCCTACGCCGTAATCCATGTCTGCGATATGTGGTTTACAACCTACACGGTGCCATGACGGGAACATTCAGGCTGGAAACCACGGGACAATGGGGTGCTGCGAGCGCAGCTTCAGTGACTTGCGATGATGTCATCACAGCATGCAGTTTATTGTCGGACAATTGTAGGAAATTATCTGATTCAGGAATACAAGAGACAAGCAAAAATGGGTTGTCACTGAATGAGGACCAAATTTCATAGTGCAATTTCTGTAACATTATAATTCACAATGGTGTTTAGAAATGTTTTAGTTAGCCCAAAAAGAGACCAGCGCTTGTAGCTTCCATAAAAATATCTTTATTTTAGTCCATGTTAAAATCAAATAAATGCACACAGAGGTACTTTACAAGGCATGGAGGAAAACACCAAGAAACGTATGAGGCTGATAGATTTCTTGGTGGTTTCCTACATTGCTTGTAAAGTACCTCTGTGTGCATTTATTTTTTTTTTATATGGAGAAAAATTAAATTATTTTTTATGGAAGAAGGAAATGCTGGTGTCTTTTTGACTTTCTGCACTGAGTGTTTTGACTGTGCGCTGAATATATTATTTCCACATGTTTTAGTTATTTGAATTGTGGCTAAGTTTCCTCTAAATCAATATCATAAAACTGGCATAACAAAATATTCTGCATCTTTAGACTTGCAAAAATAATAATGTTTCAAAGTACTAAAACTTATATACATTAATTATGTGTAGCAGTAAATGTAAAACTATTTTATATCATTGGAACAAGAGCCAACTAAATCTTTTCATTGTCAGATTTGAATTCAGGTCGAAATCATTAAGAAATGACTCTTTTTAAAAATGAACATCACCCAAAAAAAAAATATGTAGAAAGGTGTAATTAACTATCGCTGGCTTTTTTTTAAAAAAAAAATATCTTAATTAAGGGCTACTATTCTAAAACATAATTGTTCTATTAGCATTTTGTCTAGTTAAGAGATGAAATAGGTCCACAATTCAAGACTGCCCAAGCACTCTCAGTAATAACTTTTGCTTGAAGGCAGCTTTTTGTGGTTCTAAGAGATATCAGGGGTTGTATTCCTAAGACATCTGCAGCTTTAAATTACCAAAAATTCAAACCTAAGCAGGTCAAGACTTTTTGAATAGATTATCAATGTTGTGTAATCATTTGTAAATTGTGAATATTTCTAAATACCGATTACTATAGGCTTCCACATCTTTCAATTACTAATGAACTCATATATGACTGAGTTGTCTTTAATGACTAGTTATCTGTGATCGCTAAACATCATTTTCTGAAAGTGTCTACTAGCGGCAATAAATGTTCTACAGAGCTGCTTTTTCTTTTTAGAGCAATTACAATGCTAACTGTATTGTGAAGTATTCCTTCATCCTCCTAATTAATTTTTAACAGCTCTAGCATGAGTTGGGGGTACACTTCACACATGTACTTAATAATTGTTAATAATTGTAGTGGGGTTTAATAACACAATGCAAAAAAAAAGTACTGGGAGCTAGGATAAAGAAAAATACAGGCAATAGTGTTTTGAATTGAATGGGCACATTTCATATTTCCCCAGCTATACAGTAGTATTTAAGCACTTTTTTTCTGTGTGTGCTTTTATTCAATACGACTATGGAGTCAGTAATACAAATGTGACATCAACTGACCCCCAACTATCACCCCACTGGCCATCGCTACAGGGCAAGTGGGAAGAGCAAGGCAAAGTGCCAGAATTGGCGCATCTTAAAGATGCACCTTTTATGGGGCGGCTGAGAGCTGATGTTTTTAGGCTGGGAGGGGGAAACCAGTATCCATGACCCCTTCCTAGGCTATTAATATCAGCTGTCTGCATAGCCATTGCTGGCTATTAAAGGGGGACCCTATGTCTTTTTTGGGTGTCAACCCATTTCAATAGACAGTAAAGGCTAATTATACAATTGTGAGCTGATATTAATAGCCTGGGAATCTCCATGGGTATTACCCCCTGTCCAGGCTATGAACATCGGCCCCTAGCCGTCGGCTTTCCCTCTGCTAGTTAAGAAAATTACTCCCACGCCATTTTTTTCAGAAAAGTAATCTTTTATTAATTAAATACATGTACAGTAATTTGCACACACACTGTATGATATACAAAACAAAATAATATTGAGGTACCATGTTAGCCAGAAAAATAGATGTAAATACTTATGTCCCCCCAAAAAATTGAGAAAAGTATTCAAGGAGTGATACCTTTATTGGCTAACCAGAGAAATTATATTTGTAAGCTTTCAAGGCTCAGAAGGCCCCTTCATCAAGCATATACTGAGAAGAGATGGCAACATTTATATAGGAATTATACAAGGACATGAGAGATGCATGAAATATAGGTCAAGGAAATCAAATTAAGGTTTTTGTATACATGTAGATGAGGTGGAATTGTTCTATTAGACATCTGAAAATCTTCTTGTAGAGGTGTGAACTGAAAGTATTCTGTCAGACATCAGGAGACCTTCTTGTGGAGGTGTGAACTGTGTCCATGTAATGAGTCATGAATCCAGGTGTCAAATTGAGTCCTATTGTTAGAGATTGAAACATGCATAAATTTGAACTCCCATATTTTTCTCTCTGTCACTATTGAAATGACCTTTCAAAATTAGGACTTTTAGATCTGCCATACTGTGTCCAGGTCTAGAGAAGTGTATTCCTACAGGTGTGTCCAGTTCATTTTTTATCGTATGTCTATGCAGATTCATCCTTGTTTGAAGTTTTTGTCTAGTTTCTCCTATGTGTGTCCCTGCATTGCACCTTGTATATTGTATCATGTACATGACATTGGAGGATGTACATGAAAAATAGTCCATGATCTTATAGTCCTGTGAAGGGGCCTTCTGAGACTCGAAAGCTTGCAAATATAATTCTCTGGTTAGCCAATAAAGGTATCACTCCTTGAATACTTTTCTCAATTTTTGGGGGGGACATAAGTATTTACATCCACACACTGTACTAATTGTATTTGTCACAGACATCTATATATTTACCTATTCTATGTGTATTTGCTGTGTGTAATCCATCTCTTCTATCCTGTTGCCGTGTTGCTGTGATTTTACACTACAAGGCAGATGAATTGCCAGCTATTTTTCTAGCTATCTTTGTAATATATATACAAATATATTTATATATATGTGTGTGTGTGTGTCACTGACATCTATATATCTATGTTTTCTATCTGTATATATATATTGCATTCTAACCTGTCACGCTGTGTTTTTACTGTATGCGGCAGATGAATTGCCAGCTTTTATTCTTTCTAAGAAAAAAGAGAGTTGGAGCAGCACAAAAAAAGAAAAAGGAAAAGGAAAAATTGGGTGCAGAGCCCCCAGGCACAGACCAAATCTCAACAGTTGAAATCCAAAATACGGAGGCAGCACACTATTCTCAGTGAAAAAAAGGAGCTACTTTCATTAGCCCATTGAACGTTGCTAAGATAAAGTGACACTGGTCAGAATTGAAAAAATTGGTCCGGTCACGAAGGCAAAAACAGGCTCTGGTGCGAAAGGGTTAATAAATTTGCAAAAATTTCTACATTTCTGTTTTTCTTCAGTCAAGATGGGGTGCAGAGTGTACATTAATGAGAAAAAATGAACTTTTTTGCATTTACTAAATAGCTGCAATGAAACAAAAAGTGAAAAATGTAAAGAGGTCAGAATAATTTCCATACACACTGTACAGTATCCCAACAGGGCTGCAAACATTTGTTTTTTGTGGATTAATTTTTTCCTTCTGTTCTTCAAACAGCAATCATTTAGTTTTATTGTTTTTAATCGACATAGCCCTATGAGGCCTTGTTTATTGTGAGACAAATTGCAGTTTTGATTGACTTTATTCACGTTACTGTATAATAAACTGAGAAATTCTGAAAAAAAATCCAATTGAAGTGACATGGTGACAAAAACGCAATTCTATCACAGTTTTTGGGATTTTGCATCAAATGAGATGGTTATTTTCATTCTTTTGATCCCCAGCTGCAATCTATTAACTGTCCTAACCTTCCTGAACTCTGTATAAAAAAATTGATTTGCGTTAGTTTTTTTTTTTATTTTTCCATCACTAGAGCTACATGATGGCTTACTTGTTACGTATAAATTGATAGACTTCATAGGTTACATTTAGGAGTAAGTACCATATTCTGATTTTTTTAATTTTTTGTTGCTACAGTGTGCAAATAGTAATTTTGGCTTTTTTGAATTTTTTTATAGGAAATTGCTTGTTTAGGTTAACCCCTTCACCCCCAAGGGTGGTTTGCACGTTCATGACCGGGCCAATTTTTACAATTCTGACCACTGTACCTTTATGAGGTCATAACTCTCGAACGCTTCCATGGATCCTGGTGATTCTGACATTGTTTTCTCGTGACATATTGTACTTCATGTTAGTGGTAAAATTTCATTCAAATAACTTGCGTTTATTTGTGAGAAAAACGGAAATTTGGCGAAAATTTTGAAAATTTCGCAATTTTCCAACTTTGAATTTTTATGCCCTTAAATCACAGAGATAAGGCACACAAAAAACTTGATAACTAACATTTCCCACATGTTTACTTTACATCAGCACAATTTTGGAACCAAAATTTTTTTTTGTTAGGAAGTTATAAGGGTTAAAAGTTGACCAGCGATTTCTCATTTTTACAACACCATTTTATTTTTAGGACCACATCACATTTGAAGCCACTTTGAGGGGTCTATATGATAGAAAATACACAAAAGTGACACCATTCTAAAAACTGCACCCCTTAAGGTGCTCAAAACCACATTCAAGAAGTTTATTAACCCTTTAGGTGCGTCACAGGAATTTTTTTGAATATTTAAAAAAAAATGAACATCTAACTTTTTTTCATAAAAAAAATACTTCAGGTTCAATTTTTTTTATTTTACCAAGGGTAACAGGAGAAATTGAACTGCAAAAGTTATTGTGCAATTTGTCCTGAGTACGCAGATACCTGATATGTGGGGGGGAACGACTGTTTCGGCGCATGGCAGAGCTCAGAATGGAAGGAGCGCCGTTTGACTTTTTCAATGCAAAATTGGCTGGAATTCAGATTGGACGCCATGTCACGTTTGGAGAGTCCCTGATGTACCTAAACAGTGGAAACCCCCTACAAGTGACCCCATTTTGGAAACTAGACCCCCCAAGGAACTTATCTAGATATGTGGTGAGAACTTTGAACCCACAAGGGCTTTACAGAAGTTTATAACGTACAGCGGTACAATTAAAAAATCATATTTTTTCCACAAAAATGATCTTTTCACCCCAATTTTTATTTTCCCAAGGGTAACAGGACCCTAAAAGTTATTGTGCAATTTGTCCTGAGTACGCTGATACCCCACATGTGGGGGTAAACCACTATTTGGGCGCATGGCAGAGCTCGGAAGGGAAGCAGCGCCATTTGACGTTTTTGGCTGGAATTGAGATCGGACACCATGTCGCGTTTGGAAAACCCCTGATGTACCAAAACAGTGGAAACCCCCCACAAATGACACCATTTTGGAAACTAGACCCCCTAAGGAACTTATCTAGATGTGTGGTGAGAACTTTGAACCCCCATGGGCTTCACAGAAGTTTATAACATAAAGCCATACAATTAAAAAATCATATTTTTTAAACAAAAATGATCCTTTCACCCTCAATTCTTATTTTTCCAAGGGTAACAGGACCCTAAAAGTTATTGTGCAATTTGTCCTGAGTACGCTGATACCCCACATGTGGGGGTAAACCACTATTTGGGCGCATGGCAGAGCTCGGAAGGGAAGCAGCGCCATTTGACGTTTTTGGCTGGAATTGAGATCGGACACCATGTCGCGTTTGGAAAACCCCTGATGTACCAAAACAGTGGAAACCCCCCACAAATGACACCATTTTGGAAACTAGACACCCTAAGGAACTTATCTAGATGTGTGGTGAGAACTTTGAACCCCCATGGGCTTCACAGAAGTTTATAACATAAAGCCATACAATTAAAAAATCATATTTTTTCCACAAAAATGATCTTTTCACCCTCAATTCTTATTTTTCCAAGGGTAACAGGACCCTAAAAGTTATTGTGCAATTTGTCCTGAGTACGCTGATACCCCACATGTGGGGGTAAACCACTATTTGGGGGCATGGCAGAGCTCGGAAGGGAAGCAGCGCCATTTGACGTTTTTGGCTGGAATTGAGATCGGACACCATGTCGCGTTTGGAAAACTCCTGATGTACCAAAACAGTGGAACCCCCCACAAATGACACCATTTTGGAAACTAGACCCCCCATGGAACTTATCTAGATGTGTGGTGAGCACTTTGACCCCCCCAGTGCTTCACAGAAGTTTACAACGCCCGGGCGTGAAAATAAAAAATTCGTATTTTTTCCACAAACATGATCTTTTAGTCACCATTTTTTTATTTTCCCAAGGGTACCAGGAGAAATTGGACCCCAAAAGTTGTTGTCCAATTTGTCCTGAGTATGCTGATACCCCATATGTGGGAGAAAACTACTGTATGGGCACACGTCGGGGCTCGGAAGGGAAGTAGTGACGTTTTGGAATGCAGACTTTGATGGAATGGTCTGCGGGTGTGATATTGCCTTTGGAGAGCCCCTAATGTACCTAAACAGTGGAAACCCCCCACAAATGACACCATTTTGTAAACTAGACCCCCCAAGGAACTTATCTAGATGTGTGGTGAGCACTTTGACCCCCCCAGTGCTTCACAGAAGTTTACAACGCCCGGGCGTGAAAATAAAAAATTTGTATTTTTTCCACAAACATGATCTTTTAGTCACCATTTTTTTATTTTCCCAAGGGTACCAGGAGAAATTGGACCCCAAAAGTTGTTTTCCAATTTGTCCTGAGTACGCTGCTACCCCATATGTGGGAGAAAACTACTGTATGGGCACACGTCAGGGCTCGGAAGGGAAGTAGTGACGTTTTGGAATGCAGACTTTGATGGAATGGTCTGCGGGTGTCATGTTGCCTTTGGAGAGCCCCTAATGTACCTAAACAGTGGAAACCCCCCACAAATGACACCATTTTGTAAACTAGACCCCCCAAGGAACTTATCTAGATGTGTGGTGAGCACTTTGACCCCCCCAGTGCTTCACAGAAGTTTACAACGCCCGGGCGTGAAAATAAAAAATTCGTATTTTTTCCACAAACATGATCTTTTAGTCACCATTTTTTTTATTTTCCCAAGGGTACCAGGAGAAATTGGACCCCAAAAGTTGTTTTCCAATTTGTCCTGAGTACGCTGCTACCCCATATGTGGGAGAAAACTACTGTATGGGCACACGTCAGGGCTCGGAAGGGAAGTAGTGACGTTTTGGAATGCAGACTTTGATGGAATGGTCTGCGGGTGTCATGTTGCCTTTGGAGAGCCCCTAATGTACCTAAACAGTGGAAACCCCCCACAAATGACACCATTTTGTAAACTAGACCCCCCAAGGAACTTATCTAGATGTGTGGTGAGCACTTTGACCCCCCCAGTGCTTCACAGAAGTTTACAACGCCCGGGCGTGAAAATAAAAAATTCGTATTTTTTCCACAAACATGATCTTTTAGTCACCATTTTTTTTATTTTCCCAAGGGTACCAGGAGAAATTGGACCCCAAAAGTTGTTGTCCAATTTGTCCTGAGTACGCTGACACCCCATATGTGGGAGAAAACTACTGTATGGACACACGTCGGGGCTCGGAAGGGAAGCAGTGACGTTTTGGAACGCAGACTTTGATGGAATGGTCTGCGGTTGTCATGTGCGTTTGGAGAGCCCCTGATGTACCTAAACTATTGAAACTCCCCACAAGTGACCCCATTTTGGACACTAGACCCCCCACGGAACTTATCTAGATGTGTGGTGAGCACTTTGAACCCCCAAGTGCTTCACAGAAGTTTATAACACTCGGACGTGAAAATAAAAAAATCATTTTTCTTCCACAAAAATGATATTTTTGCCCCCAATTTTTTATTTTCCTAAGGGTAACAGGAGAAATTGGACCCCAAAAATTGTTTTGCAATTTGTCCTGAGTAGGCTGATACCCTACATGAGGGGGTAAAACACTGTTTGGGCGCATAGCAGAGCTTGGAAGGGAAGGAGCACCATTTGACTTTTTCAACTCAGAATTGGCTGGAATTGAGATCAGACGCCATGTTGCATTTGGAGAGCCCCTGATGTGCCCAAACAGTGGAAACCCCCAATTCTAACTCCAACCCGAACCCCAACACGCCCCTAACCCTAGCCCTAACCCTAGCCCTAACCCTAGCCCTAGCCCTAACCCTAGCCCTAGCCCTAGCCCTAACCCTAACCCTAGCCCTAACCCTAGCCCTAACCCTACCCCAACACACCCCTAGCCCTAACCCTAGCCCTAACCCTAATGGAAAAATGGAAATAAATACATTTTTTTTATTTTATTATTTTTCCCTAACTAAAGGGGTGATAACGGGGGGTTTGATTTACTATTTATGGCGGTTTTTATGTTTGGCGGCTGTCGCACGCTAAAAGACGCTTTTTATTGTAAAAATAGTTTTTGCATCACCACATATTGAGAGCTATAATTTTTCCGTATTTTGACCCACCGAGTCATGTGAGGTCTTATTTTTTGCGGGACGAGTTGACGTTTTTATTGGTACCATTTTCGGGCACGTGAAATTTTTTGATCGCTTTTTATTCCGATTTTTGGGACGCAGAATGAACAAAAACCAGCGTTTCATGAATTTCTTTTGGGGGGGGTGCGTTTACACCGTTCCGCGTGTGGTAAAATTGATAAAGCGCTTTTATTCTTCGGGTCAGTACGGTTACAGCGATACCTCATTTAGGTCGTTTTTTTATGTTTTTGTCGGTTTTATGCAATGAAAACTATTTTATATAAAAAATAATTATTTTTGCATCGCTTTATTCTGCGAGTTATAACTTTTTTATTTTTTTGCTGATGATGCTGTGTGGTGGCTTGTTTTTTGCGGGACAAGATGACGTTTTCAGCGGTACCATGGATATTTATATGCGTCTTTTTGATCTCGCGTTATTGCACTTTTTGTTTGGCGGTATGATAATAAATCATTATTTTTTGCTTCGTTTTTTATTTTTATTTTTTAAGGGGTTCGCTAAAGGGGTTAACTAATGGGACAGTTTTATAGGGCAGGTCGTTACGGACGCGGCGATACCTAATATGTGTACATTTATTGTTTTTTTTTTTTTATTATTTTAAAAAAATGAATTTATTGGGGAATATTTTTTTTTTTTTTTACTAATTTATTTGGCGATTTTTTTTAATTTATTTTTACACTTTTTTTTAAATTTTTTTTTACTTTATTACATAGTCCCAGGTGGGACATCACTGTCCTGTGACAGATCGCTGATCTGTCACATCACAGATCACTGTGACAGATCAGCAATCTGTCACAGGCAGTGCACAAGGCTTCCTCATGCCTGCGCTTTGCAGGCACTGAGGAAGCCAGCTTCCCCAGGCCCCCGAAGGCCCCCGTCGCCATCTTGGATTCGGGGGCCTGGAGGATAGGAGTCCCCCGCAGCAGCGCTGCACATTGCGCTGCCGTGGGGGGCTCAGGGAAGCACGGAGGGAGCCCCCTCCCTGCCGATGCTTCCCTTTAACTCCCGGTACACCGCGATCGCGTTTGATCGCGGTGTGCAAGGGGTTAATGTGTCGGGGGCGGTCCGTGACCGCCCCTGACACATAGTGCCGGGTGTCAGCTGTGATAATCAGCTGACACCCGGCCGCGATCAGCGGCGCTCACCACGTGGGCGCCGCTGATCGCGGTAGACGTACTATCCCGTCCCCGGTCATACGGGCCCGGGTACCGTGGACGGGATAGTACGTCTCATGTCAGGAAGGGGTTAAACAATTTTATATTTTAATAGATAAGAATTTTACATATGAGGAGATATCAAATGTGCTTTTTTATATTTTAAATGTCTTTTTTTTAACTGGAAAACTGGTTGAATTTTTGTTGTGTCCCCTTAGTGACCTGTAACCTTAAATTGACTGATGTCTTGCACTATAACATGGAATATACTTAACTATTGCAGTATATAGTACTAATTGAAGAGTCCTATGAAGCTTGGATGCGGATTGGGCTTTACACAAATATTAACATAGCTCTGAAAGTGGGTGTTGTGTGACCAGGACGGATGACTAGGTAAGATTGCTCAGGTTAAATGTTGATGTCAGTGATTGATAGTGGCATTTAATTGGTTAAAAACAGTCATCAGAGCTTGCTCTGGATGCTGCTATCAGAGGAAAATGCTGGCCGCTCCATACAGTCACACATGCTCTAGGAGCTCATAGTATATCATGTGGCAGGAAGGGATTAAAAAAACAATTTGGGTTACTGCGTCCAATCGTGTGATAGAATATGCAATTCCATGGAGATGTATTAGCTAAAAGACGAGATCCTGCAAAAACACTACAAAGTTTGCAATATTTTATAATGAGGTCTATCAAAGATCACAGCCAGTGGAGTCACACTGAACTGAACCCACCACACTGTTATCTTTTTATGATGAACAGCTCTCTGCTGCCCCCTATAGTCAGGACAATTACACATTTGACTGACGATTAATGGATGAGGCTGTGGATGTTACCACCAATAGGCCAGTTATTGCAGAACTTTTAGTGAGCGTATGATATATACACCTCCAATTCCAACTTATGTAAAATATATATACCCCGATACTGTCACTGCTACCTCCACAAAACCCAAGAACTACTCACTGCCACCACCAATTGTTTTATACAGGACAAACGTATGCATGGTTTCTGGTAGAGTACAGATTTCAGGAGTGTAGTTTACAGACCAAATGGTACAGAAACATTACATTTTATCTTTAATCCAGACAGATAGGCAGTGTTTATAAAAAATATACAAAAAAAATTACAAATGGGATAATCAATACAGCAAATACAGTTCTATAAAATAAAATGGATGAACAGTAGTGATGAGTGAGTGTACTTGTACTTGTTGCTCGGGTTTTCCCCAGCATGCTCGGGTGTCCTCCGAGTAGTTCGGTGTGCTCGGAGATTTTGTTTGTGTCGACGCAGCTGCATGATTTGCGACTACTGGACAGGCTGGATACATGTGGGGAATGCCTGTTTGTTAGGGAATTCACACATGTATTCAGGCTGTCTAGTGGCTGCAAATCATGCAGCTGCTTCGACACAAACTAAATCTCCGAGCACGCCAAAATACTCGGAGGACACCTGAGTATGCTCTGGAAAACCTGAGCAACGAGTATACTCGCTCATCACTAATTAATCATAGAATGTAAGTCCACAAGGACAGGGTCCTCTCCCCTCTGTACCAGTCTGTCATTGTAAATTTGTTTACCGTTAACGATATTTATAACTTTGTATGTAATCTCCCTTCTCATGTACAGCACCATGGAACTAATGGCACTATATAAATAATAATAATAACAATTAACAGGGAAACTTGCTACACTGGTCACAGAGATGGTTCAGGTTAGCAACGGAGAGCACTTCGATTGGAAATGTCCATTGAATATTGATCATGCGTCCACTCATTTTTATCTCTCTGCAATGTAGTGCGAGGTGGGTGCAGTGTCACAGGCAGTGACCACAAGGAAAGTTCATAGCAAAACGTGTTTAATGTCAAAAACTCACACAAGTGTACAGCACTCGGTTTCCTCCAGATCACAGGTGGGAAACAAGACAGTCCATAAATGCGACCACTTGCCAAGGGTGACTGCACCACCGTATCCCGCTGCGGGGTGCCAGGAGTCCACTCTGCTGGGCTCTGTGTTAGGCTCGGACACACATGCGATAAAAACGACCAAGTCTCGCATGTTAATACCTGGCACTGCCGCCGACACTTGGAATGGAGCGTGCGGCACCATAGCAATAAATGGAGCCACACGCTCAGCTCCTGAGTGCCAGCGGCAGTGCCGGATATTAACATGAGAGACTTAGACTTGTTTCTTGCATGTGTGTTCCCGGCCTTACTCTCATACAGGCTGAGCTTTTGCAGAGTTGACTGATCTGCTCGCTGCAAAACTTTACTCTCACTGACACATCCAAACCCTGCTTTAGGGGTTTTTACAAACAACCTGTGGCCGTAGGCTACATGGATTTCCCAGCATTGGGTAGGAAACAGACCAAACCCACTACCTTCCTGAAGTCCATTTCAAAAATAAAAGCCCATGACAGGTTTTCCTAAATCTGCCTTGAACAAATAGCTTTCCCAAAGCCAACACTCAGTTTTAGGCCTTTTTCACACGTCCGTGTCTCCAGTACTTGTGGTGAAAGTTTTCACACATACTGGAGACACGTACAGATGTAGACACATTCAACTGAATGTGTCTATGCAGATGTCAGTGTGTTTTCACGGCCCGCAACACATGCAAACGGAAAACAATGTACACTGTCCTCTGTGAGCACAGATGGCCAACGGGGAAGAAGCTGCTACTGTAAGTCGCTGTTCCCCTGCATGTGGTGTTGAACTCGACTGTCATTCTTCCCTGCTCTGCCGGCAACAGTGCGATCAGGGAAGAATGAATGAAAACAAACCAACATGAGGTCCCCCTTATTTTTGTAACCAACCTGGCAAAACTATACAGGTGTGGGCTGCTATTCTAAGGCTGGTAAGGGGCCATTAATATGAGCCCCCAAGCCTAAAAACAGCAGCCTGCAGCTGCCCAGAAAAGGCTCATCTATTAAATGCGCCTATCTTGGAGCTTTGTCAGGTTCATCCCACTGCCCTGTAATGGTGGCAAGTGGAGTTAATAAGGTGTTAATGTCACCTTGCTATTGTAAGGTGACATTAAGCCCCACTTATTAATGGAGAGGTGTCAATAAGACACCTATCCATTACTAATTCTATAGTAAGTAAAGGGTTAAATAAACACACACACATTAAAAATAAAGTCTTTTAATGAAAGAATACATCACACATTTTCCCTTGTTTATTAGACTGCTAATTCCATCTTGAAGCCATTGATCATCTGTAAAAAAAAGCCAACAACAATATAGCTTACCTGTCTGGTGCTCAGTCAAGTCCCACTGCGTAAAACCATCTCTAGGGGTTAATAAATTTACAGGCGGAGTGGTGCTAATGCGACCGCTTGGGCTGTAAACTACTGGGGAATGAATGGGAAGCAGCGCGCACAGGCTCAGTGAATAGCGGTGATGTGTGATGTGGCTTCAGTTTCAGAAAATTATGACTTTCTCAACATTCGCAAAATCTTTACTCCTGACAATCACAGTCTTTCGATGTAGCTATCATATTTTTTGTCAGGATCTTACCTTTTCATAAATACGAAACATGGCATGGCTGCTGTCTGCAATCTGGCCACTGTTCATTAGAGGCTTAAAGGCATGTGTCACAGTTATGAAAAAATATGCATTTCTTCTCCTATTAGTCCTGAACTTGAAATTGTATATTCCATCAATTTCGAATCAATACAAATCCAAATATTCATAAGTGCACATTGGAGACACAAAGTCTGGGGGAAGTTCATTCATCATAGCAGCTTATCACTTTTCAATCCACAAACTCTAGACTCTGTTCGTGGTTCAACTAGTCATGAGCGAGTATACTCATTGCTCGGATTTCTCAGAGCATGCTTGAGTGATCTCCGAGTATTTGGAAGTGCTTGGAGATTTAGTTTCTGTCGACACGCAGCTGCATGATTTGCAGCTACATGACAGCCTGAATACATGTGGGGATTGCCTGTTTGTTAGGGAATTCCCACATGTATGCAGGCTGTCAGTTATCCGCAAATCATGCAGCTGCGGCAACAGAAACTAAATCTCTGAGCACTTCCAAATACTCGGAGATCACCCGAACATGCTCGGGGAAACCCGAGCAACGAGTATACTCGCTCATGACTAGTTTTAACCATTTGAAACAGTCCCGGCCTCAAAGAATATTTTAATTTGTTTTGTCACTTCCAGGCCATGCGTAATTTCCTCACTTGTCTATGTTAACCATGTGGTTCTACTTCAAGGAGGCTCTTACATTGCAAGCTTTGTCTCTTTGAGACATTCTGTGTGAGAGAAGAAGGGGATGAATGCCTCCTCCCTCGAGATGTGTTATGGATTTTAATGTTTTCTACGACACGTTTCTATGGTTGCCATAAGCAACATATGTTAATGTATGCCTGCAAAGCATCATAGAATAGAGCCTTCCACCATTTATTAAAAATATGAGCAAGGTATATTTTTTGGATAAGAAAATTAATTAAGGAAAATTTTATTTAATAGTGATCTACAATCGAAAACTGCCATGACATTCAAGGGACATTTATTTTGATAAAAAAAATATAAAACGTCTGAGGTTGTGAGTATTTTCTTGATTATGAAAATTACGTTTATAATGAAACATAAAATATAAGTAATACGGATTTTCATTTCTAGTAATATTGACCTTTTCACTGTTTATAATGTACTTTACAGACATTTCATCAGATCTATGAGTCATTACATGGAGCTAGGCAGAAATCCTATACTTGTTTTACATGCTAATCTTAGCTAAAAACCACATATAGTTCTACCATCCTATAGCTATAGTTTTTATATTGTGAAAGCTAGAGATGAACAGATCGATCTGTGGAGGATCAAGTTCAAGTTGTATTTTTCAAAATATTCGGTTTCACACAAATTCAAAC